>NC_071350.1:15760000-16505000 GCF_027744825.2 Synchiropus splendidus | reverse complement strand
TTGGATTTCTGTTAAAATTTGCTTGTTTTCTTCCTCCTGTTGAGTGGTATTAGCGTCATATACGTGTTCGGAGATTAACATTCCTGCGCACAGTTAGAACGTATGGGCTCGAAACAGGAATTCAGTCAGTCGCAAAAGATAAACTGAAGATTTTCAGAAGGTCCATGCATGAACATCCGCCGTTACCGAGTTAGTTTCCCCCCTTGTTGTACTTCGGCTCCAACTCAGTCTTTGCATGTAACGCTTCAGCCATTTTTATTTTTATTTTTATTTTTATTTTTATTTTTATTTTTGCTTTTATTTTTGCTTTTATTTTTTTTATTTATTTATTTATTTATTTATTAACGGCACTTCATTTCAAAGCACTTTCCTAGTTGGTGGGACCCCCACTGACCGGGTCCAATAGATTCTATTCTGATTCTGATATGAACACTGGGTGGTGCTGTTATCAGCGCAACTGTAGCGTCCGTTACAACCATCCACATCAGTGAACTTGTCATTGAAAAAATTCAACAGTAGACGTCAGAAAACACATACCTGTCTGAGAGCTGGCCCGAGATCAGGGATCCAAGAAGGTATCCAACAAACAGAGTGGAGGATGTGAAGGGGACTTTCCACTGGTTGTCACACACGAGGTCCCACTGTGGAGGTCTCAGATTTAATACAGCAGCTTCAGTCAAGGCGGGTTGAGCTTTGCTAAAAGCGGACTGACCTCAGTGACAATGGTGGACTGGTAGATGTCTCGACTGTAGTTCCATCCGTCCAAGCATCTCTCCTGCTCCAGAGTGGTGAGGTTGACATCCCTGCCGGGCACTAAGCCTTCTGCGGAGAGATTCCTCACCACGTCCAGCTTATACCTCCAGCACTGGCTCTGGACTGCCTTGCCGTTTTCCTCTGTGAGGGGAATGACGGCCTTCCTCCACTCTTCCGTCAAGTTGACGTCCGGAATGAGGCAGTGGTGCTTGGGAGCTGCTCCGGCAAACACAATGTACAACCCGTTAAATCCAGTGGACACGTAAACCGTGTTGAGGAGGAAGAACGTGGCCCAGAAATAAGGACCGGTCTGTCCCAGGAAGGTGGTTTCTTCATCATAATCACGCATCATTCAAAGTCTCCAAACTCTGCTGTTCCTGCGCCTGAGTGGTGAACAGAGTTGCAGTCAGGAGAGCGAAACCCCCCTCTGGACCTTTTCATCCCACAGTGAGGCGCGTGGTAAACACCGGCTTATAAGCCCAGAGGTCCCCGCTGCATCTCCAGTGAGTGAGTGACAGACCCCCTACTCAATAACTGATGGGATTTCCTCTCAGATAAAGAGTCAGAGTGGAGCTCCTCGCACCCCCCCCACCCCCCCACCCCCCACGACTCCACTCTCAGCAACATTCCACACTTTTTAAATACCCACACGTGCCTGTACTCTAAATGCTGCTAAGCAGCATTAAGACTGCAAATGGACTCATTTTAGGGGAAGTTGAGGAGCCAAGCGACACAGCTCTCGCACAAAGACCACAGAGATTGGATTTTGACTTTTTTTTTTATTTCCTTCCTCAATCTGAACAGGAGCCACTGTGATTCCATGAATTCAAATACATATCAGAAACATTTGAAAATTGTATTTAAAGTTTTCCAAAACACTGATGCATTCCAATATAGTTAGCCACAACAACAAAGAGACCAAAAGATATTTTTTATATGAGTGAAATGAAATTATTTTGGGGCCTTATTTTATTACACAACAATAATACAATTGTTATTTTATTCATTTATTTACTAATTTAGTGGATAATGATGACTAATGTTCAATAAAACATAAAATTTGATTAATGAAATATGAATCATAATAAACCAGTCATATACATTCGAAATATTAATACACAATTAGGATTTTTATTAATGAATTAGAGGAAAAAAATATAAAACAAATATTAAATGCAATTAATCGCGATTAATTCGGAATAAAAACTGTAATAATTGAATTAATTTATCGTGTCCCACTCCTAAATAGTCATTAAATACAGAATTAAACTGATAGAAATAAAGGAGTTCAATCATTTTCTGTCATCCAAAGTTGGGTCATGGGGGCAGCAACTAGAGTCAAGACACCCAGCCTTCTTCCCCCTAGAAAACTCCACTAAAAAGACAGTGAGCGTCCTGGGTCGACGTCTCTACTTTGAGTCTCAGACTCAGAGAAAAGCCACGCTCCTCCGGTCAGACCCACGTCCCGAGGTCACGAGTGGCGCATCCTTCCCTCACTGGACACAACTGCTGTTGTTATAAAATGAAATTTCTTCTTCTCTGAGTCGAGTGACGGCAGCTAATGTAATCAGTCCGCTCCACACAGTGGGCCACTCAGGATGTGTGGAAGTAAAGCGTGACAAGATCAGCTGGGGTCTCACGTCCTCCTGCCTTTGTCAGTCAACGTTTAACACACAAGCTCACGGCACCACACACGTGCGCTTCCACCTATGTGATACAAGACTCAGTGGTGAAGTAAAGCTGATGCCGCTGAAGGATTCAACCAAAACTCCGACTGGACGCGGGTTTAGATCCAGACTTTTCAAGGTTATTTGGCTTTCACATCTGTCCTCTGGAGACGACTGTTTCCATTAGAGCTGGGGCGCATTAATGTCGATTAATTAATCGCATAAACAAGAATGACTTACGATTTTATTTTGAATTATGTTTCAAAACCTTCATCCACCTGGATGGTTCACATGTATCGACTCAGTTAACCTCAATTTCTTAATTCTGGCGTCAAATATAGAGGTGCGATTAAACGCGATTAATTCATCATAACACCTCGAATTAATGAGGTAATGTCCATTAATCAACACCCACCTTCTAATCTCTTAATCCCCTTCTCTTTCTAGTCGACCTGAGCAGCACTTGGCCCTTTTAGCTCTCATTCTTCACCATCCAAAACTGAGGCTCTCAGTGACTTGTGTGACTTGAATCGACACTTTCAGAACTACACAATGAGTTTGTCAGTCCAGGTGGCGCTAAGAAACCCAGCTGCCAAACTGGATTAACAATGGAGCACAGCAAAATAACCTCTCACTGCCAATTGATTTAAGCGTTTGAACTGTTGCTGTACGCTATGGGACTGGCATGAGCCTTAATAATGATAGGTTATGATTCATTCTGTCGCCGTATAGAAAAAAAACTCCTCATAACTCAATGGTATTTTAAGATTTAGTTAAATAGTCACAGTTGTTTAAATTATTATTTTATTATTTTATCTGGATCGTACAAACGTAGTGTTCAAGCTGAGATGTTCTTCACTGGAAGTAGAAAGGAGGATCATTTATGCGTCGCCATCTAGTTCCATGTTTATTTCCTGATGTAGAGGTGATAATAAATGTACTCTTCCTTCAGCCTGTGACCTTTTTTATCTCTAAAATTAAAGCCCCTGGATTTTAAGGTACAGAAGGTCGTTTCAAGGTCGCTTCCTCTATTGTCTGCTCTGGAGCTCCTCGTGTTCTGAGACACAAATTTCACACAATCGTTCCCTCTTTTTCCCCGAGTATTTTTTAACTCTGGTTTCCAACCTTTAGTTATTGATCAAGACTTCAGAGACTTCTAGAGTGACTGGGAAGTCAGTGAGTCGGAGCAAATGATTGACCGTCCAGCCGTCACTTCAGCTCAGAAACTTGGGGGGGAAATCATTTTATCCAGAAAATATTGTGGTGAGAACCTCATTTCAGCAGGTGGAACTCTAAAATTCCAACTTCTTTTTTTCTGATTTTTTTTAATGTCTGTCACAGTCATCAGGTAAATTCACGACAGTGAAACTGCACCTGAATGCACCACCACTTGAATAAACATGATAAAATATATATGTTGATCCAGTAAAGTATGAGCTTTTACGTTCTCTCCTGACAATGATTCACACGCGGGGACCGAGTGGGATAGGTGTGTTTGGAGGGGGGGAGGGAGTCAAGAGTGAGTCAGGTCTCCAAGAGTCCTTTCATAAAGTGCAACTTCTTGTCTCTGACTCCGCAGCAAACATGGCAGACTATGAGAGCGCGACATCGTTTCTGGGGGAGTGGGGTCCCTTCCAGCGGCGGGTGTTTCTCCTGCTCTGCCTCATCGTCGTCCCCAACGGCCTCAGCCCATTCGCGGTGGTCTTCTTCGCGGACACGCCGCCTCACAGCTGCGTCATCCCGGCGCGCCTCAACCTGACGGCGGCGTGGAGGAACTCCAGCATCCCGCTGGTGGCGGCGCAGGACGGGCGTCTGGTGCCGAGCCAGTGCTCCCGGTACAGAGTCGGGGACCTGCAGGAGTTTTCCCAGAGGGGTCTGGTGCCGTGGGTCGACGTCAACCTCACCCAGCTTCCGCGAGAAGGATGTCTGGACGGATGGGAGTACGACAGGAGCGTCTACGTCGCCACCATCGTCTCCGAGGTCCTGACGCAACTGCAGCGATGCGCGGAAACGGGAAAAATGATCATAACTCCGTCTAAAATACACGATTGCGTAGCAAATATTGACGCTAAATTAATGATCAGATTTAAAGAATTTTAATTTATCCGTGTTTTATTTATAAGGATACGCTAGTATATTATTGTTATATTTTAACACTTTGTTTAAAAATATTATTAATAAACTCAACTCATTGATTTAATATGTCTCCGTTATAATTTTATACATTATTTTACTACAGTCAGGACATTTATTACTTACTCATTATTTTATTTATTACGATGTTATTACTACATACATATTCTCTTAAAATGTTACACTCCTTATGTGCGCTGAAACATTTATTTAGTATAGTTATCATGTACTTTCTTTCGTATGTCAGTAGAAAAGCCGCCTAACTGCAGAGTTGTGAGGCGCAGAGCCCTTTTCCCGACTTGCTTTATTTCATTGAGCAGGACTGGGCTTCACACTTTCTCTTCTCCACTGCGCCCATTTCTCTTCTGTCACTTTACTCCGAGGCTAGTGGCGACTCGCGAGCTTCCATTCTGTCTGCTCCTGAGACAAAAAGGACATCAAACTAAATCCCAGATTTTCCTTTTTCTTTGAATGCGCGGTGGTGAGACGGAGATTCTAACGTTCCCATTGCTATGTTCTGTCACTTCAGTGGGACCTGGTGTGCGACGACGGATGGAAGAAACCCATGACCTCCTCGCTCTTCTTCAGCGGCATCCTCGTCGGCTCCTTTTGCTCCGGACAGCTTTCCGACAGGTAAGAAAAGGATCACAGAGCAAGAAACTAAAAAACTGAATTGTAACTGAAATAAATACTTATTTGAGAGGCTCACTTTAAGTTGCCCATGAGCCCAGGAATTGAGCATAAATACGACCCTTTTGTCATCAAACCCACGGTCTAAACATACTTTCTTTGAACAACTCCACCCTGCCTGCACTCTCTTCTTCACCCCCTTTCTCCTCCGTCCATTGCTCTGGATAACTGACCACAAATGCCTGATTCTCTCATGTCCACACACACATCTACCGACTGTCAAACGTCTCCTCAGACGAGAACCCTCATAGAGAGAAAGCCCTACGCTGAAGCTCTGAATTCGGGTGTGTGCAGGATTTAATCTCCCAACCGCTGCAACTGATAACACCCTCAACCATTTTTTTTTCTCCTCCTTGCCCTCAGCTTAAACTCTCGCTGCAACTGAAATGGCCCCCACAGAGCAAACTTTACCCAAGTCCAGTACAAGGTCTTGTTACAGATCTTGTTTCAACCACGGGGGGCCTTTAGACACATTTTAATGAGAAACTTTTGTCAGCATTTATTAACTTTTGCAGTGACAACAAAGATCCTGACCAGTGGAGAACTGGACTTTAGTTTACTGTCAGATATGTAGCTGAAGTGCGCTGAAGTTAATACTCGGTCTCCTCTGTGATGTGCTCGGTAACTTGACAGTGAAAGTGTATCTAATATTGTTGCTCAGATCGTCTGATGCCACCAGATAATAAGCCTAATTTCTAGTTTCTATCTGACTTGTTTTTGTTGCCTCTTCTTTAAGAAGAATTTGCCTAAATGATTTCTCACAAAAAAACGCTATTGGAGAGTCAGGATTTGGTCTCGAAGGTTTAGATGCTGGATGCCAGACAAGCTGCGGCGTCAGGTGCTACTTGCTCGCATCTTCAGTGGGTCATATAGTGTCTCTGGTCTCTGACCCTGGCTTCTGCACATGGTTTTTAATGGAGCTTGATACCAGGAGCTTGAGGTTTCGGTTGGAAATGGTTGTGCAGACTGGCTTCATCAGTCCGGTCTTGCTAACTGACGGAAATTCCACATTGGCTTTGTTGGCTGAAGTGAAGATGCCAGTCCTTGCGGCGGAGAGAAGCCAACATAACACGGAAGATGTTGTGTCTTCTCCCTAGCTCTGACTGAGGCAATGGACCATACATAGGTGTGTTGGGTCCACCGGGGTCTCAGCAGATCATAGCGCCCCCTACACCAGAAGTGGGCAAAGTGCGGTCTGGGGGCCAAATGTAGCTCTTTGTGCTTCGTGTTTATGTGACCGCAGTGAGCTCCTCTGTCCTGTCTTTTAGCCTGAGGGCCCCTCAATACTGTCACTGTTGATGATGTGGCCCCTCAACAAATGTAACTGCCAACCGGTGCCTAGGTGAAGATAGGGAGTTTTCAGTGGGTTGGTTGAAGGGGGACTCACAATGACCAGACAGTCAGTCGAGGGAGACTCCTCCCCATGAGAAAGACTGTTAAGGAGGACCGCTCTGTTCAGGAGGACAGTCCTCAGTCGGCATCTTCATCACCCCTCCTACTGTGCTGTGGAGTGGAGCGGAAGAAAGCCACGGTAAACCAGGAGAGAACCATGTGAGCGGATCTTGATCGTGTCCTTGGGAAGCAGGCCATAAGGCAGCACCTGAGGACCAGGGTGCGCCTTCTCTGGTGTGTTGGAGGAAGTCATCAATGGACTGAAGGGGTAACGGATGTCGGTTCAAATCTCTGGCCCGGGGTGTTGATGTGTCCCTACCGTCTCCAGCACCCTTGGGCCACCATCTTGGTGCTCTACCTTTAAAGGAAGGGTGCCTTCACTGCCCCCTCGTGATCAGGACCAACGTTTTTTTGGGTTCCGGGTGCAGCGCCAACTGCCCGGATTGTTCAGTCAAAGCAGGGACGTCTACCATTGTGAGTTTGCTGGACTGGCTGTGCGGGATATTTTCACAACAGTAAACCAGCCTCCATCCGTCTTCTCTTGTTAGGTACGGCCGTAAAAAAGTGCTGTTCGTTGCCAAGGGGATGCAAACACTCCTGATGTTCATCCAGACCTTTTCTTCGTCCTGGACCATGTTCTGCGCCCTGCACTTTCTAGTGGGGATCGTGCAGATCTCTAACTACATTTCTGCGTTTGTGTTAGGTTGGTCTCCGGGCGGGGGAGCAGGGTGAGGGTCTTTGTTAGCCTGTGACGACCGTGTTTTGGCTGCACAGGGACGGAGATTCTCGGGCCGCAGATGCGCTTCCTGTTCTCGACGGCGGGAGCCAATATTTTCTTCGCGCTGGGCTACATGCTGTTGCCGCTCATGGCATTCTACACCAGGGACTGGAGGAATCTCCTTCTCTGCATTTCCCTGCCGACCCTCGTCTATATCCCCTTCTGGTGGTAGGTTTGTTTGTCGAAGACGATCAGTTATGACATGAAAGTAAATATGAATACGAACATCTTCATGTTTCGGCAAATCGAGTCCTCCGCCTAAACCAGACCTGACCGTCCTCCCTCGTCACACCAGGTTGATTCCAGAGTCGCCACGCTGGCTGGTCTCGCAGGGGAAGGTGGAAATGGCGGAAGCCATCATCAAAAATGCAGCTCGCAAAAACAAACTTGAATCTCCGCAAACCATCTTCACGGCGTGCGAGGTGAGTCATGTCATCGCAGGGGTTGCGAAGCGATATAAACCATTGGGTGTGTGTGGGTGTGTTTTGCCATATTAGTGAGAAGCACGTCTAGACAGGCCACCTTCTGAGGACATTTTGACCCGTCCTCACAAGGATCAGAGGGTCAAATATCAATAAAAATAGTTGTTTATATCTGAGTTTCAGTTTGGTTCAGAGTCCTGGTTACGGTTAGCCATGTGTTTTGGAGGGTTAAGTAAAGGATGAGAGCCTGGGAATTATGGCAGTGGGAGGTCCCCATAAGGGTAGCAAAACGCGAATGTATGTGGGTCTTTGTTTATCGTTCTTTGTGGGGACTCATTCTTGGAAACATTTTTCCTGGTCCCCACAAGTTTGAGCCTCAATTTGAGGGTGAAGACTTCAAAATGAATGGGCCATTATTCCTGGGTTTCATTTTGGAGTCAGGTCAGCCATTTGTTTTCGATGGTTTCGATTGGTTCGATTCAAGTCAATGAAATGTCCCCACAAAGATAGTGCTACAAGAGTGAGCGTGTCTTTGTAAGGTTGGTATCTGTGTCTTTAAATCTGGGTCTGTCTGTGTGTGTCTATGTGTTCATGTATTATTATTCTTGTGTGGACCAAGATTTGACAAGACACTGATCTTATGAGGACATTTTGCTTTGTGCGGACATTTTGGCCGGTCCACATAGAGTTCTGAGGGTGAAAACGTTGAAATAACTGGGCCACTATAGTTGGGTTTAAGTTCGATTCAGGCTTTTGAAGGCATCATGGCAATGAGAGGTCCTCATAAGGATAGACATTCAAGTGTGTGTGCGTGTGCTTAAGCATATCTAACCTAGTGAGGTCCAATTTTGGGGAAAACACCCCCTTGTCTGGTGTGTCAGGGGTTCTTTTGCCGGTCCCCATAAGGTGGACTTGAGGGGACACTTTTGAAGTCGTGGCTATTTTGGATGGTTTAGGGTGAGAGGCAGGGGAAAGCAATATGGCAATGAGTGGTCCCCAGAGAGACAACGTGACAACTCTGTGTGTGTGTGTGTTTATGGAAGGTTTGTTTGTAATAGTGTTGGCAGGTGTGTGAAGGCAGTTTTTTGACATCACCCGGCTCAAACTTTTCTCGTCTTTTTAAGCTTAAAAGTGTGGAAAAAAGCGCCATGGCTTCCCCAGGTTGTGTAGAACTATGACAGGCTCTAAACAGCTGAAGTGGACGGAACTCACCTCCCGGCCTGGGCTCGATCCCCACTAATGGCGGAGTGTTTATTGTTCCACGTGTCGCCGTCAGAAAGAGGTCCAGTCTGCGCCGAGGAAGAATCACAACATGTGCGACCTGCTGCGATCAAGGAACATGCGCTGGCTCTCCGTCACGCTGTGGCTGGTCTGGTGAGTTCCTGCGCTCCACGTCTGACCCCACATTCAGTACATCGACCCCGCACCCACAAGTACACGCCGGCGAGCACACACATGTTGACGCACACACGCTGCTCCGTCACAGTGGCCGCCGTCGCCGGGCCCAAATCTCAGTCCGTCTGGCTAACAACAAATAATGACCTGTCGGGGCCTGTGAAGCCTGTGGCCCAGATCAAACTGCTGTTTTGTGTAACCGCTCAGTGGGTCGTCCGTGGGCCACATTTCTGTCTTTACTATCAGGTTGACTACAGCCAAATATAGTATGAGCACTTACAGACAAAATATATATATTTGTAAATAATAATGATAAAATATAATATTTATTTAATTTAGTTGTGCGATTTCAACGTTCTCACCTGATTTTCACGTTCAGTAAATTCATATTTTATATCGTCATTAATCTTTTATTAGCACTTAGCACTGTAATAAAATACATTTTTTTAAACGAAAATCTCCATTTTCCTCTTGTGTGTTTGGGCATATGTTCATGATTCGGTGCACACTTATATTTTTGGAATAATTTTTGAATAAGAGTCCAGAAAACCATCTTAATATCCATCCTTTCTTGTCGCGGGGGCAGCAGCTGAAGTGAACAGACCCAGACTTCCTCGGAAATCTCCCCCTCCCTCCCTCCACTTTGTTCCTGTGACTATGACATATATTCTGGGACGACACTCACAATTTTGGCGTGTCACCTCTTCCTCCGCGGGTCAATCGGAAACTGAATAGCGAGGTGGAATCTTCAGTCCTGCTTCTAAATTCCAGGATCAACATGAACATCGGCTACTTCGCATTGTCCCTGAACACGTCCAACTTGGCCGGGGACATGTACTTCAACTGCTTCCTGTCTGCGCTGGTGGAGGTGCCCGCCTACATCCTGTCCTGGGTCCTGTTCCGCTGGTGTCCCAGGCGACTGACCCTCTGCCCGACCTTCTTCCTGGGAGGACTTTGCCTTTTCGTTATCCAGCTGATCCCAGCAAGTACGACCTTGTCCTCTTGAGTCCTCCTGGCACCGGCTGTAACACCACCCTCCTCCCCGTCTCCACCAGATCTGCATGCTGTGGGGATAACTCTGGAGATGATGGGGAAGTTCTGCTTGACGGTGGTCTTCTCCATCATCTACGCGTACACAACCGAACTCTACCCGACTGTGCTGAGGAACTCGGCGCTGGGCGCTTGCTCCATGGCTGCCAGGATCGGTGCCATCGTGGCGCCATATTTCATTTTCCTGAGTGAGTATGTGCTGGTGATATGCGACGCACTAAAGTATGTGGTTCAAAACGATCATGAAGTTGAATCTAAAATGTAAAAGTTGTAGCTTTAGAGCCGCACTTCAGTTCTAGTCTGATCCTTAGTTTCAAGATGGTGGACATCCGTTGTTCATCCGCTCAAGATCAAGACCGTTTCCCAGTCATTCAGGAACTTCTCATCTGTGAGCTCTTCTCTCTGAACCTCTGTTTGACTGCAGTGGGGTTCGAAAAAAGCTAATACTGTCGCAATAGTATCTTCTTGAGATCAGGACTGAGTCCGACCTGTTTGAGGTCCTTAAGAAGCTCTTAGGTTGAACCTGAGACAGGTGACCTGTGGTCCATCTACAGACTTCACTGACTTTTCAATACAACCTGGAGATAAGCTCAGCTACTGCACCTCATGTTTCCGATGTAAGACGGTTGGATCAATTGATCGTCACGATACGATAGAAGCCAAACACCCATGATCCTTTGCTGCAACCACAACCTTCTGCTCAGCCTCCCTATTGTTGAGGTTAATTCCTGCAATGACTGACACTCACCATCAGGTGGCGCACTTGAGCTTCATCTGTGGATTAGATCAGTGATTCCTAACCATAGGGCCGAGGCCCCTGGCTGGACCGTGAGCGCCCCCCAGAGGGCCGCTTAAAGTTTTTTTGTTTGGTGAGACGTTCAGTTTTAATACATGGTGGCAGCAGTGTGTCACTGAACTGACTTGACAGCAGCAGTTTTATATGGCGATGATTTCATTTACACTTTACTGATCTTCTTTATGAAAAAGAAAATAGTCTGTGATATTCAGACGCTTTGTTATATTTATTTGAATCAGATTTTTATTCATGACGTCCAATTTTTTTCCTATTTTCGCACCACTTTGCATCAAGGGGATTTTTTTTCTTCTTGTTTTTCTTTAGTAAAATTCATGACCATGACTTGCACCTGGTTCTGCTGCTGCTTGGCCTTTTCGATGACAAATATCTTTGCTCACGTGGTTCCGTGTCATTTCACAAGGTTTGGCTTTGTGTGTTTATTGAACGCAAGTCTGTAATTCTGACATCAGAACTCAGCAATCACAGTATTGAATGAGCCCTGGATCCGTTTGTTCCAGAAAAGTCGGGCCCCGAGATCAGGAAGGCTAAGAACCCCTGGGTTAGATGACCCTGAAATTGAGTTCTAAACTGAGGACTAGTGATTATAGTTTGGTAAATAATGATGGGACTTGCTTTCCAAAACATGTCACCCGAGCTCACACAAGCTCCGGTGACCGGTCCTCAGGCCCATTTTGGAACCCACTGTGACCTGGGGGTCAAAAAGGTCGCCTGCCCCCAGCAGCGAGGACAAGAGCAGCAAGCTCCACCAGAGCGAGGTGGAGCGGGTTCAACCCTGCTGTGGCGCAGGAATGTCTGAGGAGCCCTCCACGGCCGCAGGACACTGTCTCACTTCTGAGTGCGCCACATCCACACGATGCTTGAGATGAAAGCGTGCGACACCTGCGTCTCTCCTCTGGTGTTTGTGTCACAGGGAGCTATTCTGTGTCGCTGCCTTACATCCTGATGGCAAGCCTCTCCGTTCTATCCGGAGTTCTCAGTCTCCTGCTGCCGGAGAGCTTCGGAATTCCGCTGCCAGACGACCCCGATGACGTGCAGCCGTTTCCCGGGTACGAGTCAGCGTCTCGAACCTCTTTGTTTGATTCCATTAATATTATTTACATTCCAATTGTAAAATCATTTGATACCTTTCTTCAATCATCCTCTTTTTATTTATTTATTTTTTTGCTCTTTAAGTCAACAAATCTAAATTTCCAAAAATCCTTGGGTGTTTACTTTATGGCAGATGTTGCTCCTTTTTACAGTGCGACTTGTTTTGTTTTTTTTTCCAGATGTTGCCGGAAGAATTACTCGCACGCACGGACCACAGAAGAGGAAACTATTCCAGGAAAACAAGTGCCGGAAAGCCTCTCGAAACTTCAGGAAAATAATAGTGATGGACTCGCTGAAGCAGTTTCGTTTTCACCATTCAAATAGTTTTTATTCACATGAATCATTCAGCTATATTCTTTTAGAGTGACGGTGACTGAGGCTTGACGTGTGACGCAGTGCGTCTCTCTACTGACGCCTACCGGAGCCAAATGTTCATTCACACTTGCTCAAACAGTGCCCTCGTGCGGTGAGAAATATATTGCAACTTCCCATGAGCACGGATTTTTTTGGTGAGAAACGAGGGGATCGTAACCGCACCTCTCATACGGAGTCAGCACATGCAACAGTGCTGAGATTCTCACTGTCCCCGGGATACATTGGAATGCAAAACGGCATGTTGGGAGGCATCAGGGGCGACTGTTCACTGTCCTCAACCAGTTCTCTTTTTAAAAGCGAATGTAAAATTCTCTGACGTTTCTCAGCGCACTCATGTTCTGTTGCGCCAAAAACGGCAGTGATGTGAAAGCGCTCAAAATAATTGAATACATTCATAAAATAAAATTTAAAAAACAGAAAAATAAATAACACAATTAAAGAGAATAAATTGTCTATTTTTGTCACAATGAAAATGAATGATTGAAAAACTTCTGCCAAAACAAAGGGAAAGAAGTAATTGAGTGGAAAATAGTTTCGAATGTAAAAATGCAATTACAGTTCCGCAGAAACATGGCATCATCGAGGAACTGAACTGGACAATCCCACTTCTGATACCGTTTCTATATTTTGTTCTCAAGCCGCCGTGGTCCAGTTCGGGGGGGCGTGGGACCGGTGTGTTTTTGTGCGTCTGCAGGGGAAGTTGATGCTGCGAACACGAGAGAGGAAGAAGCACGTGAGGAAACCATTCGCACCCGATAACAACAAACGCCATCGTGGCTCCACCTTTTCCTTCGTGCCATCTGCTCCACCGTGTCCGGCAGCGGCCTCCCGTAAGTCTCAGGGAGGAAGAGCGTGGCCGCCGCAGACACCATGGACAGAGTCCCCAAAATAATGTAGGGCAAGAACTTATCGACGTGTCCTGTCAAGAGAGATATTTTATACGATGCCCATGTGTTTTTAAATATTTCAGTATATTTATTACAATTTTTTTTATTTAAATATTTCTATTTATTTATATATCTTATATTTATTTATATATTTATATCTCTTATTTAAATAAGTGTTTTAACACTATTGAGTTTGGAAGTTTACTTTTTAAATGATCATGATTAAAAAAATGGATAATTTTTTTTAGTTATTCAACACATTAAATCGTATTTTATAAGCATTATTTTTTGTGTACGATCATGAAAAGTGTATAGTTGCTTCTACTGCATGAAGAGGATTATGATGTCATGTTTGACAGTATGACAAAAGTGAAAATGATATTTATGGCTAATTAAATAAATAATATTTGTTACTCACTTAATTCGAACAAAAATGGCGTGATGCAACTGCCCACCCGGGCCACAGAGTTGCACGCTCCGGTGGCCGTGTTCCTGAGGGAGGTGGGGTAAAGCTCTGCGGAGTAGGCGAACAACATGCAGGAACTAGCCGTGATGAACAGCTTTCCCACCATCTCCAGGGTGATGGCCACCGCAGGCCACTCTGCCACAACATACAACCCAAAGCAAACCTGTCAGCTCCAGTACCACGTGCTGGACTACCTCTTCGTACCTTCAGGAACCAGCTGGATGAAGAAGAGCGGCAACGCTCCGAGCACCAAGGAGCCGAACATGGACAGTCGTCTGGGAAGATAAAGCATTCCCAACCAGGCCATGATGTAGGCTGGGATTTCCACGACGGCCGATATCAAGCAGCTGATGTACGGGTCGGCGTGGAGGTTGGCTGTGTTGAAGCACAGACCGTAATACGAGGCGATGAGCGTGAACCTGCAGGCAAAGAGATGTGCAGTTCCTCCTGACCACTTTTTTTAGGGTCTCGGTCTCGGGCATTGGGTCTCATCTTGAGCTCCAAATGCCTCGGTCTTGTCTGGGTCTCGATACTCTACAGTCTCGATAATGTCTGTCTCTGTCCCTTGTGCCACTAGGATGCACAATACATTCACTTCAGGTCGGAGCAGGAGAGCAGGAATGTCTTTTAGTGCCTCTTTTCTCTTGTTATCGCTCGACTCTCTTCGTCGATAGTGTGTTTTTATTCTTCTTAATTCTCTTTATTCCGTCCTGTGGTTGTGAGTATGGAGTGCAGACGCTGTAAAATTCCCTCCGGAATCAGTCCAGTATCCATCCATCGAGCCAACTGGAGCAGTGTAAGACAAGCTGATGATGCAGTCGTACCCACGACAGGAGAGAAGTACTTGTGGAGATATTTGTTTGTCGTTGTTTAAAAGGCACCTCCCTATATTGGTATGTGTGTGGAAGTGTACGTATTTGTGCCTACATATGTTTTTTTGTTTATTGTAGTTTATGTTTATCTAGTTCATTTCAGCAAGAACAGCAGTATTGTGGGTCTGGGGAACTTGCAGGGACAAGGCAGTGAGGTGCAAGTGCACAGGTCCGCCACAGGGGGGAGGCAACAGTGTGGGTCACGTTGAGCCAATCGGTTGCCAGATAAATAAATGTCAGCTGGTCTCTGTTTGTTCCGTGTTACAGACATTTATTTTATCGTCAAGGCCCCGGTGACGAGCCGGGTGCGCAACAACATACTCACGCCACCAGGAAGAGAAGACTGCTTGTGAGTCTGAAGGCTCTGTGTCTCAACAGGTCCACGGCCCGGAACTGCTCCTGCAGCTGCGCCTCCTTCGTCTGGCTGACCTGCAGGAGGCAGCATCCTGTCAGAGTCTTGCTCCACTTGAGATGAGTGAACCTCTGATCTGTGACATTCTCAAATACGTTTTTTTTTAAGTATACATTAGAGACCTTAGAGATAGGTTGTGGTGTTCTGTCACTCGGGAGAGACTCGGAGTAGAGACAGGCGTCAGTTGAGGTGGTTCAGGCACCTCATGAGGATGCCCCCTGGACGCCTCCCTTTGGAGGTGTTTCAGGCTCGGACTGGTGGGATCAGACTGAGTGGTCGACCCAGGACCAGGTGGAGGGACTATACCTCTGGACGACTGAAGATCCTCACCGTGTAGTCGGTGAAGATGACGCCGGGGGCGCTCACGTTGTTCCACCGTGCTGCTTTCCTCACGATGGCCTCGGCTTCCTCCACCTTCCCCCGAGAGAGGAGGTAGCGGGGAGATTCCGGGATGAACCTGAGACAGGAACCAGCAAAGGCAGTGAGGGAGGTGTCACTCTGTTCGGAGCACTACTCCTCTGCTGGGGAGAAGTGAAGGCTACATACCACCAGAGGGGGAATGAGAAGAGGCCAGGAATGGTCAGAGCAATGAGAAGGGACTTCCAGCTTCGCGTAAAGTACGCGACCAGAGGCAGCAGTATATATCCCAGGGCAAACCCGAAACACGTGCCCAGAGACGAGTACAGGATGCGCACGTTGCCGGTCAGGATCTCCGACCCTGCACAGAGGAGGAGCAGGCGTCTGACGTTTTTCTCGCAACAAAAACAGAGACCCACCGAGGACCAAAGCAGAGACGTAGTTGGACATCTGTCCCAGCCCGTTGATGAAGAGCACCACGGTGAACATGGCCCACGACACAGAGAAGATTTTAAGGAACGTGGAGATGGTCTGAAGCGCCACAGTTGCAAAGAGAACAGGCTTCCTTCCAAACCTGCGGGGATACAAAACAATCGCTGATCAAGATGAACGTTTCACACTATCAGAGGCACCGGGCGTCATCCTGGGTCGACTCTGAGACAGGTTTGGCCTGAGAAACCCCCCAGGAAATGAAGGGTTTGGGCTTTTGGCTCAGCTCTTTCTTCACCATGAGTGACTGAGACTGTCCTCCAGCCATCCCCAGGTACTTTAACTCACCACCAAGTATTTCATCTCCGACACGGACCTGAACTGATCCTCATCCTGGAGTGAGCACAAACTGATATTTAACATTTCTTTTTCACGGTTGCTTTGCCAACATTTGCTGCTTGACTCCAGCCGTGACGCTTTTCGCTACCTGTCCGACAACTGTCCGGAGAAAAAGGATCCGACCAGAATTCCCAGGAGAAACAAGGTGTTTGTCAGCGGCTGCTTCCACTTGTTCTCGCACACCAAGTCAAACTGCAGCAAGAGAAGAAGAAAGAGGCCACGTCATCACTTGTGTCACGTGTGAAATGTTGCTTAAATATGTGAAAAATGCTGTGTATATTGGCATGTGGCATGTGATCATGTGACTGCTTATTTAGGCTAAATGCAGTTTGTCCTGACTCAACTGGGTGGGTTTTCTAGTTCAAACTCGTTTTGTTGAAAATATTGTCTTTTTGCTTCAGCAGTTTCCACCGTGTGTAAAGGTGAGATGCCTTCTTTCGACGCTCACGATGCTTGTGTGTCCTGTTTAGGCTTGAGACACTTGCTGGAGCTTGATTCCTGCTCTGCAATGAAAGGGCGGCTTCCCTGCCAAAGGTGGAGCAGGCCTGGTCTGCCTCCCCTCCCCTGGTTGTGCCAAGGAAGGCCAAGGCCAAGGCCAAGGCCAAGTCCGCTCCCATGATACCGTTCTATCTGTTGATAGGACAGCACATCATGATCTGGTCGGACAATTCAACGACAGTAGCGGCAGTAGCGGGGGATGTCCATGGAAGACATCTGTCATCTTGGTCTTTGTCTTCCACCTACGCCAGGGCATATCTCAAGGACATGTCGGCAGGTTTGGTGGCTCATTCAGTGTTGGAGAGTGTGGCCGGACCCTCTGTGGCCCCACTGGATGGGAGATAGGGATCAGCGACTGTTTCTCTTGGGTTTGGCTGATGGTCGGAGCATGCTGGGAGGAAATCACTACTAGGTCTTCGCCTAGGTATGTAGCCAATAGCGAAGCCCATGAGAGGGCGCAGCACGTATGACATAGAAATGTTAGTGACCTCAATGTAACTTCAGGTCTAAGAATACATGCAAAGCCCTGTAACTGTTCGCCAAGCAGGCCCTGTTCTGTTCCTGAGTTCAAAGGGGGGCGGATGGGAGAGAGTTTTGTCATCCAATTCTCAGGCGCGAGGCGGGGCCTTGGAGTGGCGGTAACCAATAACAGGTTTTCATAGAACTGAAGTTACATTCAGGTAACTAACATTTGTTGTAACTGTTTAAATCTTTATGAACGGTTGTCTGTGGAATTGTTCAACAACGCGGGCATCAAGGGGATTATTGAGAGCGTCAAGCCGAGGTCCGTTGTGTGGAGACCTACAGCTGTGCTGAACCATGCTATCAAATATCAAAGAATTACGGACATAAATCACAGGTGACTCGTGAATCTTCACAAGGATTTGAGGCATGAGGCAGACAACAAAATGCTAATAAAAAGGATCCTCAGAAACACAAGAGTTCAGAAAGTGACTGGCACCTCTGACACGATGGTGGACGTGTAGATATCGGTGCTGTAGAAGAAGCCATCTTTGCACCTCTCCTGCTCCAGGGAAGTGAGGTTCACGTCGCCCGGCCCGAGGCCCTGCGCAGACAGGTTCCTGACCACGTCCAGTCGATATCTGCTGCAGCTGCTGCGCTTCGGGGTCCCTTCCCCGACCTTGGATGAGATGACATGCATCACCTACGATCCCCTGCAACCCACCTCGTCTGACGTCCCATGGAGAGGAGATCATCCTCATCTCAGACCACTAAAAATATTTAGCCCTAGTTTTTCGAGTCAAAAAGAGGGATCCATATTGAAACAAGTGAGCTTTAAGGTTTAAGGTACCAGATTTTTAGTTCTTTGAAAGGAAAGCTACGGTCCTTTTGATCATTTTAAAATCATTCTTTTTGTTTTTTGTGGCCGATTTAAGTTTGTTTTGGGGCCACTTTTTCTCAGGTGATCTATATATTTAGCCCCCAGTCTTTGCATTTCTCTATAGAAATGAACGACTACAATGAAATTGTTATACTGTTATACCCGGTAAATATTCAAGTGGATCCTACTGCGCTTTACCTGAAAGTTAAAAAATGTGTTTGCTCATGCATTGTGACCTTACAAGGGTTAAGCTATGCACATAGATGTGTTCACTGAGGGCATCCAGGGCGGCGTTCTTCTCACTCCTGCATATAGACACACCCAGATGTTTGACTTGCTACTCTGACGTTCCTACCTTACAGTTATTTCTGATTTACAACAGTGTCAAAGGAAACGTCAGAGAAAACCTGAATGGTTGTTTAACTTCACCAAAAAGTGCTGTACTTAAGTCAAACCAAGTGAAGCCCCAAGGCAGCGTCTTTTGTAACAGGGAGCGTCAGCGAATACAAACAAAACATGAGGTCCTTGTTTAGCCATCTGTTTTCTTCTCCTCTGTCCTGAGGTCCTGTTGAAATAAGGTTTGTTGAGGGCCTCTGATGTCCTTTAATGTTCCGTGACTCAAGACCACACTAACTGTAGCTGTGAATCTTCACCAACAATTTCATTATTGAATTTATTAAAAAGAAAATAAAGTCAGTAACTCTCAACAAGTAGCAATAAAGAGCAGTCGTCTCACCAGCTCGGGGATGATCGCGCCTCTCCACTCGTCCGTGAGGTTGACCTCAGGGATTCGGCACCGGTGCTCCGGGGTGTCCGCGAGGAAGACGAGGGTGAAAGTGCCGAACCCGTTCGGGATGGTGGTGGTGCAGAGGAGGAAGAAGATGACCCGCTGAAAGCGACCCCACTGGCCCAGAAACCGGATGGACTCGTCGTAGTCCTTCATCCTGGCGGCAGAAGTGAGATCTTGCGAACGAGAACTACTGCGTCGGTGACCCGGGCAGCAACGCCGCTCCGTTGAAAATCACTCAGCCGCCCTGTTTCTTATCACTGGGAGAGCCTGGTGTTTGGTCATATGCCTATTCATATTACGATCAATATTAACTCAGTAATATTTAGTTAATTATCTATTCATTACATATTTATCAAGGGGTCTGACTTTTATTGGATGTCCAGGCCGAGTCCATCATATCTCCGCACAGACTCCGCCTCAGAAGGTGAATCAGAACTTTTATCCCCTTTATTCTCTTAAAAAAAACAGACATTGAAGGTGACCTGGCTTCTACTATAATGACTAACAGGTACCTCCTCGATCACATCCACGTCTTTTTGTTTGGATAAGATTTGGCTTCACACAGCACAGAAAAAGAACAAGGCTGCGGTTCAATATGTTCTCAAAGCACATACTTAAGCTCCTCCCACTGCTGTGACAGATGCCTCTTCTCAGGTATGTGTTATAGTCTTTTATATAGTGACAACATTTCTTCCAAATACCAAATAAATTATTGTTATTATTATGTATTATTGTTATGTTATTTATATTATTATTTAGAGCAGGTCCAAGTCATGTTCATCGAATTTATTAAAGAAAATAATAATAATAATAATAATACACTTGATGCAAACTGGAAAAACTGAATAAAATTCCGAATAAAATAAATATAATAAATCTAGTCTAAATGTCATAAAATAAAAATCGGATATTTTATTTAAACACAACAAGTGAAGTGTAAATGATCACCATAAAATGTTTTAATTCATTTTGTAAACTGCTTCAACAGTTGCTTACATGAACCGTTTTTACTGTTGGGGGCGCCATCACGTTCTTTATCAATTTTCTTGTCAAGAACTCAATTCAGTGACACACTACTGCCTCCATACATGGCTACTGTATTGTGGCTCTCATGGCCCAAAGGTGTAAAGATAAATAAATAGGGCCCTCTAGGGGGCGCTCGCGGCCCAACCTCGGGCCGCGGCTCTTTGGTTAAGAATCACTGATTTAGAGTATTAATTTGCAGACAATGACAAATGGTCAAAATAACAGAAAATATGCAGTTTTCAGACCTCAATTAATGCAAAGAACACAAGATCCTATTCGCTTTATAACATGGCAATACTCATGTTTTAACTGAGACAGAGTTCAGGACTCAATATTTGGTGGAATGACCCTGATCTTGAATCACAGCTGTCATGCGTCCAGTAGCTCCAAGCAGCCCAGCTTTGTTTGATGCCTTGCAACCATCCAGCTTCCTCCTCATCACATTCACACAAACAAAAATGTTCATTTTACTCAAGCACATAAATAGTGAAATGAGAAATACTGACAATTTTGCAGAGGTCTCTTTATTTTTTCCTGGGCTGTAAGTGATGAATGGATCTGGATGGCGCTGAATTCCGGTTAAACCTGAGCAGGAAACTGGCATTGATCATGTAAACTGTAACGAATTTACCTGCACGCTACCTGGCAAACCAGTCTCAGGCTCCACTGAACAAAAGATCTGGCTTCACCACTGTCACGCGAGGGCCAACACACCCAAGGACATGCGTAACTGAGGCCCAAGTGAGAAGGGAAAAAAACGCTTTATTTAAGATAGAAAAGCACACGTGTGTGCGTGCGTGTCTGGTTTGGCAATATCAGTACAGCCAGGAAGGACAGCTTCTTGTGAGGACACAGGTGTAGCCTCGTGTGAATCTTAAAAAACTAGGTCATTACAATTCGGTTGACGCTTGGTGAAAGATCATGGGGAAAGCATGAAAGTCTGTGAAATGTCCTCACAAAGATAGTGGGACAAGTTCTTGCGTGTGTAGCATCAGGACCTGGGCACTTGTTGAGAGCGTTTGGAGCCACCTGAGGGGTCAGGAGGGGTCAAGGTGAGGTGGCCGAGGCACAGAAACAGTGAGGCATACGCATCTTTTTCTCCGACAAAGAGGTGAACACACGTATCAACATCATGCACAGAACACGGGTCAAACTGTGAAACTACAACGCTGGTGTCGGGACCTTTTGACAATACGTCACATTCCAAACAATAATCTCAACATGTCTAACGCGTGTAAACGTTGAAAAGCTGGATGTAATTTACAGCCTATGCCACTAGAGGGCAGTGTTCTACTGCTCATCGAAAACGCGTTTTATTTCTCAACTTCTTCTACTTCAAACCGTTCCACCAAAATGAAAGACAACATCACGAGAGCAGCTATTTATTTTCAATAATCATGAATAATAATCTCATGAAATGGCGACCTAAATATGATGAGGCCGAGTGAGGGCCTTGGAATCTGGGTGAGGGGCCCCTCAAGTATCACACTGAATCTACCATCTGTTTTGTTTGATGAATCGTCCAAAAAAACCTTTATGATTGTCACCTTGTTTATTTGTTCATCTTATAGCCCGTTCGTCTTCTTGTTTATTTCTTTTCCCACATCGACACCTCGTGGTCATTTACAAACATCACTGACTGTCACATCTGCCTTTCTTTAAACAACAAAAAAACGACTTTCCTTCGGTAACATTCGAATCACCAGCCACACAACAAAACATTTCTTTTCTCCTGAACACAAACTAGCAGTTACAAACATGTATGTCTTTTGAAACCTACAGGTCTAACTTTGCAGGTTTGTCTTGTTGATCTTCTTAACACCAAGTTACCTGAATTATTTGAAATGTTCAGATCAGCCTTTTCAACGTCAACTGTCTCTGTGTCTTCAGTATGTCCTTTGACTTCTGGAACAGATTCTTGGACATATTCTGGTATCTTCAGAAGGCTGCGACGATTCCTTCTCAAAATCTCTCTTGACCTTGGAGCAACTTCTTCCAGTACAGTCGCCTTAGTTTTCCATCCGCCACCCGCATCCTTACTTTGTCATGACTTGCAAGTAAAGGACGTTTTTTAGCAGATCTGTCAAAGAAACATTTCTGTTTCATCTTTTGATCCTTTGATCTTTGCACAACTTTTTTTTACGTTTCCATTGTTTTTCAACAGCTGGCAGAGTGGTACGCAGCTTGCGATTCATCAACATCTCAGCAGGTGATAATCCACAATCCAATGGTGATGCTCTATAACTTAGCAAGATATGGATCAGATCCACTGTCTGCAGATTTTTTTAGCAGTTGCTTGAGAACGTGCACACCTTTCTCTGCCTTTCCATCCGACTCAGCATACAGTGGACTTGTCGTGATGTGGATGAAATCATCCTGCTCAGAGAATCTCTGCCACAAATCCATACCAACTTTTTGCCATGGTGCCGTTCTTTGGTCTGCGTGCTTTTGACATGTTTCACATCCAGTGGTAAGTGCTTCTTTGTTCACTGCAGGCCAGAATACAGTGTCTCTTGCCCTTCTTTTGCATTTTTCAATGCCTAGATGACCGTCATGAATCTTTTTTAGAATGTCTTGTCTTAAAGCTTTTGGAATGACAATCCTACCTTGTTTCAACAACAGTCCATTCACAACACTGAGCTGAAGAAATTGTTCCCACTGGCCAACCAAGATGCATGTTATAGATTATGGCTTGCAGTTCTGAGTCATTTGCTGTTTCTTGAGCTATCTGAGTGCATTTGGCATCAGACGCAGGGAGTGTTTCTGAAACCATCTTCACATGCACTTGCACATCCTCTTCTGAAGGACTTGAACTTTCTCCTGTGGAGTGCATCAGCAAGCACCAAATGTTTATCGAAATCACATCGCTGCAGCTTCATCATCATGCGCTGGATTCTTGGAGACATTTCATTCAGATTTTTCTTCATTATTGCTGCAAGAGGTCGATGGTCCTCTCTCCACAGTGAAGGTCGACAAGCCGTAGATGTAATCTTTCCAGTCCAAACACAAGTGCCTGACACTCTTTTTCGATTTGTGCATATCTGCATTCTGCTTGCGTCATCGATCTGGAAGCATAGGCCCCTGGTCTCTTGCCTTCACTTTGCAGAAGTGCGGCACCAATCCCATTTTTCAAAGCATCTGTTGACACCTTGATGTTCTTTGTTGGGTCAAAGAACGTGAGTACAGGTGCTGTTGTTAATGTTTCTTTGAGCTGCCACCATTCCTCCTCATGTTCACTTTTCCCCCTGAAATTGTTCTCTTTATGCCATAGCTGTCGTATGTAGATCAGGGATGAACTTCCTGATGAAGTTGACCATTCCCATTAGGCGCAATACACCTGTCTTGTCTGTGGGTCGTGGCATGTTCAGTATTGCCTTGATCTTTTCTTGGTCTGCCTGTACAGCAGGAAGTTTGTCACCCAGAATAACAAGTTTATTAACTCCACGCTGACACTTCTGTTTGTTGAGTTTTAGTCCAGGATCAGTCTCTCATTGCGCTCTTGAATTGTTGATCCCCAGATAATGATGTCATCAACATAGACACGAACTCCGTTGAGTCCTTCAATGATGTGTTCCATTGCTTTATGGAATATTCCCCATGCAGAAATCATTCCAAATGGTAGTCTGAGGAAGCAATATCTTCCAAAGGGTGTGTTGAACGTGCAGTACTTTGTGCTGTTTTCATCCAGTTTCACTAGCCAGAAACCTTGGGATGCATCGAGTTTTGAGAGATATTTAGCTCCAGCCGTCTCATTTCTTCTCTCTTTGGAATTTGATAGTGTTCTCTTTTTACATTTTCATTCAGATCTTTTGGATCCATACATACTCTCAAATCGCCATTCTTTTTCTTTACACATACCATGGAGTTGACTCAGTCTGTTGCTTCATCTACCATTTGGATCACTCCAAGCATCGTCATCCTGTCAGCTGTTCTCGCAGCGGGGCTGGCATTCTGCGTGAACCACTGGCTGTGCATTTTCTTTGACTTGGATTTTGTACGTGAATGGCAGGACGCCAAGACCTTTGAATGTATCGTCATACTTACTTCAACAATCATGTCAACAGTGTTATTACTCACATCTCTGTTGATGCAGTGCAGTCTCCTCACCAAGTCCAGGCTTTCACAGGCTTTGTCTCCCGGTATTGAATGGAGTCCTTCTGGAACATCAGCTGATGATTCTTGACCTTTCATATTCACACTTGAGTGACAGGAGCCCAGACATTTGATCTCTTTGCCTTTATTGCAAGTCAATCTTTGGCTTCATTGTCATTGTTTTGATATCACTCATACTTATGAGGTTCACTTTTGCACCTGTGTCCAGCTTCACTGTGACCAGAGTTCCATTTATTTTGAGTGTTGCAATCCATTTGTCTGGAGAAACGGAGGGAGCGTCAGCTAATACAAACAAAACATGAGCTCCTTGTTTAGCCATCTGTTTTCTTCTCCTCTGTCCTGAGGTCCTGTTGAAATAAGGTTTGTTGAGGGCCTCTGATGTCCTTTAATGTTCCGTGACTCAAGACCACACTAACTGTAGCTGTGAATCTTCACCAACAATTTGATTATTGATTTTATAAAAAGAAAATAAAGTCAGTAACTCTCAACGAGTAGCAATAAAGAGCAGTCGTCTCACCAGCTCGGGGATGATCGCGCCTCTCCACTCGTCCGTGAGGTTGACCTCAGGGATTCGGCACCGGTGCTCCGGGGTGTCCGCGAGGAAGACGAGGGTGAAAGTGCCGAACCCGTTCGGGATGGTGGTGGTGCAGAGGAGGAAGAAGATGACCCGCTGAAAGCGACCCCACTGGCCCAGAAACTGGATGGACTCGTCGTAGTCCTTCATCCTGCCGGCAGAAGTGAGATCTTGCGAACGAGAACTACTGCGTCGGTGACCCGGGCAGCAACGCCGCTCCGTTGAAAATCACTCAGCCGCCTTGTTTCTTATCGCTGGGAGAGCCTGGTGTTTGGTCATATGCCTATTCATATTACGATCAATATTAACTCAGTAATATTTAGTTAATTATCTATTCATTACATATTTATCAAGGGGTCTGACTTTTATTGGATGTCCAGGCCGAGTCCATCATATCTCCGCACAGACTCCGCCTCAGAAGGTGAATCAGAACTTTTATCCCCTTTATTCTCTTAAAAAAAACAGACATTGAAGGTGACCTGGCTTCTACTATAATGACTAACAGGTACCTCCTCGATCACATCCACGTCTTTTTGTTTGGATAAGATTTGGCTTCACACAGCACAGAAAAAGAACAAGGCTGCGGTTCAATATGTTCTCAAAGCACATACTTAAGCTCCTCCCACTGCTGTGACAGATGCCTCTTCTCAGGTATGTGTTATAGTCTTTTATATAGTGACAACATTTCTTCCAAATACCAAATAAATTATTGTTGTTATTATTATGTATTATTGTTATGTTATTTATATTATTATTTAGAGCAGGTCCAAGTCATGTTCATCGAATTTATTAAAGAAAATAATAATAATAATAATACACTTGATGCAAACTGGAAAAACTGAATAAAATTCCGAATAAAATAAATATAATAAATCTAGTCTAAATGTCATAAAATAAAAATCGGATATTTTATTTAAACACAACAAGTGAAGTGTAAATGATCACCATAAAATGTTTTAATTCATTTTGTAAACTGCTTCAACAGTTGCTTACATGAACCGTTTTTACTGTTGGGGGCGCCATCACGTTCTTTATCAATTTTCTTGTCAAGAACTCAATTCAGTGACACACTACTGCCTCCATACATGGCTACTGTATTGTGGCTCTCATGGCCCAAAGGTGTAAAGATAAATAAATAAATAAATAGGGCCCTCTAGGGGGCGCTCGCGGCCCAACCTCGGGCCCCGGCTCTTTGGTTAAGAATCACTGATTTAGAGTATTAATTTGTAGACAATGACAAATGGTCAAAATAACAGAAAATATGCAGTTTTCAGACCTCAATTAATGCAAAGAACACAAGATCCTATTCGCTTTATAACATGGCAATACTCATGTTTTAACTGAGACAGAGTTCAGGACTCAATATTTGGTGGAATGACCCTGATCTTGAATCACAGCTTTCATGCATCCAGTAGCTCCAAGCAGCCCAGCTTTGTTTGATGCCTTGCAACCATCCAGCTTCCTCCTCATCACATTCACACAAACAAAAATGTTCATTTTACTCAAGCACATAAATAGTGAAATGAGAAATACTGACAATTTTGCAGCGGTCTCTTTATTTTTTCCTGGGCTGTAAGTGATGAATGGATCTGGATGGCGCTGAATTCCGGTTAAACCTGAGCAGGAAACTGGCATTGATCATGTAAACTGTAACGAATTTACCTGCACGCTACCTGGCAAACCAGTCTCAGGCTCCACTGAACAAAAGATCTGGCTTCACCACTGTCACGCGAGGGCCAACACACCCAAGGACATGCGTAACTGAGGCCCAAGTGAGAAGGGAAAAAAACGCTTTATTTAAGATAGAAAAGCACACGTGTGTGCGTGCGTGTCTGGTTTGGCAATATCAGTACAGCCAGGAAGGACAGCTTCTTGTGAGGACACAGGTGTAGCCTCGTGTGAATCTTAAAAAACTAGGTCATTACAATTCGGTTGACGCTTGGTGAAAGATCACGGGGAAAGCATGAAAGTCTGTGAAATGTCCTCACAAAGATAGTGGGACAAGTTCTTGTGTGTGTAGCATCAGGACCTGGGCACTTGTTGAGAGCGTTTGGAGTCACCTGAGGGGTCAGGAGGGGTCAAGGTGAGGTGGCCGAGGCACAGAAACAGTGAGGCATACGCATCTTTTTCTCCGAGAAAGAGGTGAACACACGTATCAACATCATGCACAGAACACTGTTCAAACTGTGAAACTACAACGGTGGTGTCGGGACCTTTTGACAATACGTCACATTCCAAACAATAATCTCAACATGTCTAACGCGTGTAAACGTTGAAAAGCTGGATGTAATTTACAGCCTATGCCACTAGAGGGCAGTGTTCTACTGCTCATCGAAAACGCGTTTTATTTCTCAACTTCTACTTCAAACCGTTCCACTAAAATGAAAGACAACATCACGAGAGCAGCTATTTATTTTCAATAATCATGAATAATAATCTCATGAAATGGCGACCTAAATATGATGAGGCCGAGTGAGGGCCTTGGAATCTGGGTGAGGGGCCCCTCAAGTATCACACTGAATCTACCATCTGTTTTGTTTGATGAATCGTCCAAAAAAAACCTTTATGATTGTCACCTTGTTTATTTGTTCATCTTATAGCCCGTTTGTCTTCTTGTTTATTTCTTTTCCCACATCGACACCTCGTGGTCATTTACAAACATCACTGACTGTCACATCTGCCTTTCTTTAAACAACAAAAAAACTACTTTCCTTCGGTAACATTCGAATCACCAGCCACACAACAAAACATTTCTTTTCTCCTGAACACAAACTAGCAGTTACAAACATGTATGTCTTTTGAAACCTACAGGTCTAACTTTACAGGTTTGTCTTGTTGATCTTCTTAACACCAAGTTACCTGAATTATTTGAAATGTTCAGATCAGCCTTTTCAACGTCAACTGTCTCTGTGTCTTCAGTATGTCCTTTGACTTCTGGAACAGATTCTTGGACATATTCTGGTATCTTCAGAAGGCTGCGACGATTCCTTCTCAAAATCTCTCTTGACCTTGGAGCAACTTCTTCCAGTACAGTCGCCTTAGTTTTCCATCCGCCACCCGCATCCTTACTTTGTCATGACTTGCAAGTAAAGGTTGTAAAAGTTTTTTAGCAGATCTGTCAAAGAAACATTTCTGTTTCATCTTTTGATCCTTCGACCTTTGCAGGACTTTTTTACGTTTCCATTGTTTTTCAACAGCTGGCAGAGTGGTACGCAGCTTGCGATTCATCAACATCTCAGCAGGTGATAATCCACAATCCAATGGTGATGCTCTATAACTTAGCAAGATATGGATCAGATCCACTGTCTGCAGATTTTTTTAGCAGTTGCTTGAGAACGTGCACACCTTTCTCTGCCTTTCCATCCGACTCAGCATACAGTGGACTTGTCGTGATGTGGATGAAATCATCCTGCTCAGAGAATCTCTGCCACAAATCCATACCAACTTTTTGCCATGGTGCCGTTCTTTGGTCTGCGTGCTTTTGACATGTTTCACATCCAGTGGTAAGTGCTTCTTTGTTCATTGCAGGCCAGAATACAGTGTCTCTTGGCCTTCTTTTGCATTTTTCAATGCCTAGATGACCGTCATGAATCCTTTTTAGAATGTCTTGTCTTAAAGCTTTTGGAATGACAATCCTACCTTGTTTCAACAACAGTCCATTCACAACACTGAGCTGAAGAAATTGTTCCCACTGGCCAACCAAGATGCATGTTATTGATTATGGCTTGCAGTCATTTGCTGTTTCTTGAGCTATCTGAGTGCATTTGGCATCAGACGCAGGGAGTGTTTCTGAAACCATCTTCACATGCACTTGCACATCCTCTTCTGAAGGACTTGAACTTTCTCCTGTGGAGTGCATCAGCAAGCACCAAATGTTTATCGAAATCACATCGCTGCAGCTTCATCATCATGCGCTGGATTCTTGGAGACATTTCATTCAGATTTTTCTTCATTATTGCTGCAAGAGGTCGATGGTTGTCTCTCCACAGTGAAGGTCGACAAGCCGTAGATGTAATCTTTCCAGTCCAAACACAAGTGCCTGACACTCTTTTTCGATTTGTGCATATCTGCATTCTGCTTGCGTCATCGATCTGGAAGCATAGGCCCCTGGTCTCTTGCCTTCACTTTGCAGAAGTGCGGCACCAATCCCATTTTTCAAAGCATCTGTTGACACCTTGATGTTCTTTGTTGGGTCAAAGAACGTGAGCACAGGTGCTGTTGTTAATGTTTCTTTGAGCTGCCACCATTCCTCCTCATGTTCACTTTTCCACCTGAAATTGTTCTCTTTATGCCATAGCTGTCGTATGTAGATCAGGGATGAACTTCCTGATGAAGTTGACCATTCCCATTATGCGCAATACACCTGTCTTGTCTGTGGGTCGTGGCATGTTCAGTATTGCCTTGATCTTTTCTTGGTCTGCCTGTACAGCAGGAAGTTTGTCACCCAGAATAACAAGTTTGTTAACTCCACGCTGACACTTCTGTTTGTTGAGTTTTAGTCCAGGATCAGTCTCTCATTGCGCTCTTGAATTGTTGATCCCCAGATAATGATGTCATCAACATAGACACGAACTCCGTTGAGTCCTTCAATGATGTGTTCCATTGCTTTATGGAATATTCCCCATGCAGAAATCATTCCAAATGGTAGTCTGAGGAAGCAATATCTTCCAAAGGGTGTGTTGAACGTGCAGTACTTTGTGCTGTTTTCATCCAGTTTCAGTAGCCAGAAACCTTGGGATGCATCGAGTTTTGAGAGATATTTAGCTCCAGCCGTCTCATTTCTTCTCTCTTTGGAATTTGATAGTGTTCTCTTTTTACATTTTCATTCAGGTCTTTTGGATCCATACATACTCTCAAATCGCCATTCTTTTTCTTTACACATACCATGGAGTTGACTCAGTCTGTTGCTTCATCTACCTTTTGGATCACTCCAAGCATCGTCATCCTGTCAGCTGTTCTCGCAGCGGGGCTGGCATTCTGCGTGAACCACTGGCTGTGCATTTTCTTTGACTTGGATTTTGTACGTGAATGGCAGGACGCCAAGACCTTTGAATGTATCGTCATACTTACTTCAACAATCATGTCAACAGTGTTATTACTCACATCTCTGTTGATGCAGTGCAGTCTCCTCACCAAGTCCAGGCTTTCACAGGCTTTGTCTCCCGGTATTGAATGGAGTCCTTCTGGAACATCAGCTGATGATTCTTGACCTTTCATATTCACACTTGAGTGACAGGAGCCCAGACATTTGATCTCTTTGCCTTTATTGCAAGTCAATCTTTGGCTTCATTGTCATTGTTTTGATATCACTCATACTTATGAGGTTCACTTTTGCACCTGTGTCCAGCTTCACTGTGACCAGAGTTCCATTTATTTTGAGTGTTGCAATCCATTTGTCTGGAGAAACGGAGGGAGCGTCAGCTAATACAAACAAAACATGAGGTCCTTGTTTAGCCATCTGTTTTCTTCTCCTCTGTCCTGAGGTCCTGTTGAAATAAGGTTTGTTGAGGGCCTCTGATGTCCTTTAATGTTCCGTGACTCAAGACCACACTAACTGTAGCTGTGAATCTTCACCAACAATTTGATTATTGATTTTATAAAAAGAAAATAAAGTCAGTAACTCTCAACGAGTAGCAATAAAGAGCAGTCGTCTCACCAGCTCGGGGATGATCGCGCCTCTCCACTCGTCCGTGAGGTTGACCTCAGGGATTCGGCACCGGTGCTCCGGGGTGTCCGCGAGGAAGACGAGGGTGAAAGTGCCGAACCCGTTCGGGATGGTGGTGGTGCAGAGGAGGAAGAAGATGACCCGCTGAAAGCGACCCCACTGGCCCAGAAACTGGATGGACTCATCGTAGTCCTTCATCCTGCCGGCAGAAGTGAGATCTTGCGAACGAGAACTACTGCGTCGGTGACCCGGGCAGCAACGCCGCTCCGTTGAAAATCACTCAGCCGCCTTGTTTCTTATCGCTGGGAGAGCCTGGTGTTTGGTCATATGCCTATTCATATTACGATCAATATTAACTCAGTAATATTTAGTTAATTATCTATTCATTACATATTTATCAAGGGGTCTGACTTTTATTGGATGTCCAGGCCGAGTCCATCATATCTCCGCACAGACTCCGCCTCAGAAGGTGAATCAGAACTTTTATCCCCTTTATTCTCTTAAAAAAAACAGACATTGAAGGTGACCTGGCTTCTACTATAATGACTAACAGGTACCTCCTCGATCACATCCACGTCTTTTTGTTTGGATAAGATTTGGCTTCACACAGCACAGAAAAAGAACAAGGCTGCGGTTCAATATGTTCTCAAAGCACATACTTAAGCTCCTCCCACTGCTGTGACAGATGCCTCTTCTCAGGTATGTGTTATAGTCTTTTATATAGTGACAACATTTCTTCCAAATACCAAATAAATTATTGTTGTTATTATTATGTATTATTGTTATGTTATTTATATTATTATTTAGAGCAGGTCCAAGTCATGTTCATCGAATTTATTAAAGAAAATAATAATAATAATAATACACTTGATGCAAACTGGAAAAACTGAATAAAATTCTGAATAAAATAAATATAATAAATCTAGTCTAAATGTCATAAAATAAAAATCGGATATTCTATTTAAACACAACAAGTGAAGTGTAAATGATCACCATAAAATGTTTTAATTCATTTTGTAAACTGCTTCAACAGTTGCTTACGTGAACCGTTTTTACTGTTGGGGGCGCCATCACGTTCTTTATCAATTTTCTTGTCAAGAACTCAATTCAGTGACACACTACTGCCTCCATACATGGCTACTGTATTGTGGCTCTCATGGCCCAAAGGTGTAAAGATAAATAAATAGGGCCCTCTCGGGGGCGCTCGCGGCCCAACCTCGGGCCCCGGCCCTTTGGTTAAGAATCACTGATTTAGAGTATTAATTTGTAGACAATGACAAATGGTCAAAATAACACAAAATATGCAGTTTTCAGACCTCAATTAATGCAAAGAACACAAGATCCTATTCGCTTTATAACATGGCAATACTCATGTTTTAACTGAGACAGAGTTCAGGACTCAATATTTGGTGGAATGACCCTGATCTTGAATCACAGCTGTCATGCGTCCAGTAGCTCCAAGCAGCCCAGCTTTGTTTGATGCCTTGCAACCATCCAGCTTCCTCCTCATCACATTCACACAAACAAAAATGTTCATTTTACTCAAGCACATAAATAGTGAAATGAGAAATACTGACAATTTTGCAGAGGTCTCTTTATTTTTTCCTGGGCTGTAAGTGATGAATGGATCTGGATGGCGCTGAATTCCGGTTAAACCTGAGCAGGAAACTGGCATTGATCATGTAAACTGTAACGAATTTACCTGCACGCTACCTGGCAAACCAGTCTCAGGCTCCACTGAACAAAAGATCTGGCTTCACCACTGTCACGCGAGGGCCAACACACCCAAGGACATGCGTAACTGAGGCCCAAGTGAGAAGGGAAAAAAACGCTTTATTTAAGATAGAAAAGCACACGTGTGTGCGTGCGTGTCTGGTTTGGCAATATCAGTACAGCCAGGAAGGACAGCTTCTTGTAAGGACACAGGTGTAGTCTCGTGTGAATCTTAAAAAACTAGGTCATTACAATTCGGTTGACGCTTGGTGAAAGATCATGGGGAAAGCATGAAAGTCTGTGAAATGTCCTCACAAAGATAGTGGGACAAGTTCTTGCGTGTGTAGCATCAGGACCTGGGCACTTGTTGAGAGCGTTTGGAGCCACCTGAGGGGTCAGGAGGGGTCAAGGTGAGGTGGCCGAGGCACAGAAACAGTGAGGCATACGCATCTTTTTCTCAGAGAAAGAGGTGAACACACGTATCAACATCATGCACAGAACACGGGTCAAACTGTGAAACTACAACGGTGGTGTCGGGACCTTTTGACAATACGTCACATTCCAAACAATAATCTCAACATGTCTAACGCGTGTAAACGTTGAAAAGCTGGATGTAATTTACAGCCTATGCCACTAGAGGGCAGTGTTCTACTGCTCATCGAAAACGCGTTTTATTTCTCAACTTCTACTTCAAACCGTTCCACCAAAATGAAAGACAACATCACGAGAGCAGCTATTTATTTTCAATAATCATGAATAATAATCTCATGAAATGGCGACCTAAATATGATGAGGCCGAGTGAGGGCCTTGGAATCTGGGTGAGGGGCCCCTGAAGTATCACACTGAATCTACCATCTGTTTTGTTTGATGAATCGTCCATAAAAACCTTTATGATTGTCACCTTGTTTATTTGTTCATCTTATAGCCCGTTCGTCTTCTTGTTTATTTCTTTTCCCACATCGACACCTCGTGGTCATTTACAAACATCACTGACTGTCACATCTGCCTTTCTTTAAACAACAAAAAAACTACTTTACTTCGGTAACATTCGAATCACCAGCCACACAACAAAACATTTCTTTTCTCCTGAACACAAACTAGCAGTTACAAACATGTATGTCTTTTGAAACCTACAGGTCTAACTTTGCAGGTTTGTCTTGTTGATCTTCTTAACAACAAGTTACCTGAATTATTTGAAATGTTCAGATCAGCCTTTTCAACGTCAACTGTCTCTGTGTCTTCAGTATGTCCTTTGACTTCTGGAACAGATTCTTGGACATATTCTGGTATCTTCAGAAGGCTGCGACGATTCCTTCTCAAAATCTCTCTTGACCTTGGAGCAACTTCTTCCAGTACAGTCGCCTTAGTTTTCCATCCGCCACCCGCATCCTTACTTTGTCATGACTTGCAAGTAAAGGACGTTTTTTAGCAGATCTATCAAAGAAACATTTCTGTTTCATCTTTTGATCCTTTGATCTTTGCACAACTTTTTTTTACGTTTCCATTGTTTTTCAACAGCTGGCAGAGTGGTACGCAGCTTGCGATTCATCAACATCTCAGCAGGTGATAATCCACAATCCAATGGTGATGCTCTATAACTTAGCAAGATATGGATCAGATCCACTGTCTGCAGATTTTTTTAGCAGTTGCTTGAGAACGTGCACACCTTTCTCTGCCTTTCCATCCGACTCAGCATACAGTGGACTTGTCGTGATGTGGATGAAATCATCCTGCTCAGAGAATCTCTGCCACAAATCCATACCAACTTTTTGCCATGGTGCCGTTCTTTGGTCTGCGTGCTTTTGACATGTTTCACATCCAGTGGTAAGTGCTTCTTTGTTCACTGCAGGCCAGAATACAGTGTCTCTTGCCCTTCTTTTGCATTTTTCAATGCCTAGATGACCGTCATGAATCTTTTTTAGACTGTCTTGTCTTAAAGCTTTTGGAATGACAATCCTACCTTGTTTCAACAACAGTCCATTCACAACACTGAGCTGAAGAAATTGTTCCCACTGGCCAACCAAGATGCATGTTATAGATTATGGCTTGCAGTTCTGAGTCATTTGCTGTTTCTTGAGCTATCTGAGTGCATTTGGCATCAGACGCAGGGAGTGTTTCTGAAACCATCTTCACATGCACTTGCACATCCTCTTCTGAAGGACTTGAACTTTCTCCTGTGGAGTGCATCAGCAAGCACCAAATGTTTATCGAAATCACATCGCTGCAGCTTCATCATCATGCGCTGGATTCTTGGAGACATTTCATTCAGATTTTTCTTCATTATTGCTGCAAGAGGTCGATGGTTGTCTCTCCACAGTGAAGGTCGACAAGCCGTAGATGTAATCTTTCCAGTCCAAACACAAGTCCCTGACACTCTTTTTCGATTTGTGCATATCTGCATTCTGCTTGCGTCATCGATCTGGAAGCATAGGCCACTGGTCTCTTGCCTTCACTTTGTAGAAGAACGACACCAATCCCATTTTTCAAAGCATCTGTTGACACCTTGATGTTCTTTGTTGGGTCAAAGAACGTGAGCACAGGTGCTGTTGTTAATGTTTCTTTGAGCTGCCACCATTCCTCCTCATGTTCACTTTTCCACCTGAAATTGTTCTCTGCCATAGCTGTCGTATGTAGATCAGGGATGAACTTCCTGATGAAGTTGACCATTCCCATTATGCGCAATACGCCTGTCTTGTCTGTGGGTTGTGGCATGTTCAGTATTGCCTTGATCTTTTCTTGGTCTGCCTGTACAGCAGGAAGTTTGTCACCCAGAAAAACAAGTTTGTTAACTCCACGCTGACACTTCTGTTTGTTGAGTTTTAGTCCAGGATCAGTCTCTCATTGCGCTCTTGAATTGTTGATCCCCAGATAATGATGTCATCAACATAGACACGAACTCCGTTGAGTCCTTCAATGATGGGTTCCATTGCTTTATGGAATATTGCCCATGCAGAAATCATTCCAAATGGTAGTCTGAGGAAGCAATATCTTCCAAAGGGTGTGTTGAACGTGCAGTACTTTGTGCTGTTTTCATCCAGTTTCAGTAGCCAGAAACCTTGGGATGCATCGAGTTTTGAGAGATATTTAGCTCCAGCCGTCTCATTTCTTCTCTCTTTGGAATTTGATAGTGTTCTCTTTTTACATTTTCATTCAGATCTTTTGGATCCATACATACTCTCAAATCGCCATTCTTTTTCTTTACACATACCATGGAGTTGACTCAGTCTGTTGCTTCATCTACCATTTGGATCACTCCAAGCATCGTCATCCTGTCAGCTGTTCTCGCAGCGGGGCTGGCATTCTGCGTGAACCACTGGCTGTGCATTTTCTTTGACTTGGATTTTGTACGTGAATGGCAGGACGCCAAGACCTTTGAATGTATCGTCATACTTACTTCAACAATCATGTCAACAGTGTTATTACTCACATCTCTGTTGATGCAGTGCAGTCTCCTCACCAAGTCCAGGCTTTCACAGGCTTTGTCTCCCGGTATTGAATGGAGTCCTTCTGGAACATCAGCTGATGATTCTTGACCTTTCATATTCACACTTGAGTGACAGGAGCCCAGACATTTGATCTCTTTGCCTTTATTGCAAGTCAATCTTTGGCTTCATAGTCATTGTTTTGATATCACTCATACTTATGAGGTTCACTTTTGCACCTGTGTCCAGCTTCACTGTGACCAGAGTTCCATTTATTTTGAGTGTTGCAATCCATTTGTCTGGAGAAACGGTATTTACTTTCATTTTCACAGTTCACTAGTCTCACGAAGAAGGTGTCACACAAATCAGCGTCATCCACTTTGTTTATACTTCGACTTATGCTCTTCCCTTGTGTTTTTGAGCAACACTCCTTGGAAAAGTGATTCAAACCTTGGCAGTTTGTGCACTTTTTCCCATAAGCAGGACATTGTCATGGCAAGTGGTGTGCACCACAGCGTTTACAGCTGAACATCTTCCCATTTTGTTGCTGTTTAGATTGCTTTTGTGGACATTTCTTCCTTCTGTCGGAGACAGTAGCAATTGCAACGTCATCACATCGTCAGTCGTGTTCTTGTGGTCATCTCACCAAATGTTTTGGCATGCATCTGAGATAGCTCACTGGCGTGAGGGATTTTGATAGCTCCTTCCAGTGTTCACATAAAAGCCTCTCTCTGACGTTCTTGTCGTGTACTCCAAAAACAATTTGGTCGCATACCATGACGAATCTTTTAGGTTTGCAAAGTTGCATGACTGTGCTTTGAGCTTCAGGTCAGTCAGAAAGTTATCAAAGGGTTCATGTTGTTGTTGTTGTGTCCGGCAACGGAACACATACCGTTCATGTATTTCATTTTTCGTTGGGGAAAAATGCTCATCAAACTTTCGTATCACGCTCTCGAGTTTGTTCCCGTCATCTTCATTATCAAACATGAACGTGTTGTACACCTCCAGGGCTTGTGGGCCTGCTATAGTTAGCAGTCACGCTACCTACCTCGCATCCGTCTTTCCCTCGAGTGCCATTGCTGCAATACAGAGCTGGAACTGCAGCGTAAAGGGGCGCCAATTGCTGTCGACATTCCCTGTCAGCGTCCAACTTTCCGGGATCGTCCAAAAAAACTTTTACGATTGTCACCTTGTTTGTTCATCTTATAGCCCGTTCGTCTTCTTGTTTATTTCTTTTCCCACATCGACACCTGGTGGTCATTTACAAACATCACTGATTGTCACACCATCCGGCATGAGAAATGACGTGCAAATAATGATGTCAAAATTACAAGTAAAAAATGATAAGTTCAACACATGAATAGAAAAAAAATTGTGAGTCATTTGAATTTAAAAACAAATGAAAAATTAGGGGGTTAAAAATCAAAAAATATGAAAAAAATAAAAATTAAAACATGAATGAAATGAACATGAATGAAAGTGTTTCATAAAATAATAATAACAACAATAATAATAATAATAATAAAAATAACGTTTCATTATTTTTTTTAAAGCCTAATTTTTTTACCAGGCTTTTTTTTTTTTTATAATAATACATATTTATTTCACTGCATACATGTTAGCTTCTTTAGATATTTGAGGTTTCATTATCATATTGTGTTTTTAAAGGGAGCTTATTTTCTAATTTATAATTCAGTAAAATACGACAATTGGATTGTTTGTACAGGAGAGAATTAATGATTCATAGATTGAACAGATTTCCTGTGCCGCCGCCGCCGCCGTTGTGATTAATGTGGGTGTTGTCATCGCTTATACCTGCTTTAGGGATCAGTCACTACAACAGCAGGACAGAGAAAAAAAACACTTTTGCCTCTGTGAAACAGAAAACTTGTTGTTGTTTCTGAAACAGTGACAGATTTTTATGCCTCATTTCACCATCATTTGACATTAACATGACACCTGAATATACTTTCCAGATCAAAATATATTCCATTATTATTTATTTATTTTGGGCTGCAAGTCACTGGAGACCAGAAAGACACCTGAGAAATAAGTAGTTCAACCATAGGCATCAGTTTAGGAGGGTCGTCTTGTCTCCATAACACAGAAATCCTGAAAACCACTGTAACTCCGGGTATTTTTCTGTAGTATAGAAAATTCCGATACGCATCATCCGGCATCATACGTAGATCAGCGCTTCAGGGCAGAAATTTAGAAAACAGCAAAGAATAAGAAGAATGAGAAAAGGAATAAGAATAAGATGAAAGAGAATAAGAGGGAAAGCTATGTCGGAACTAAGCTCAGGAATACGAGTCAGTTTGGAACTGGACTTTGTCCCACCCTCGACTGGCGGGACAGAGTCCAGGTTCCAGTCTGCGCTGCCAGATGGTTGCTTCCTGCAGGTGGATTACGGACTTCCTGACCAGCCGGAGTCAGCGTGTGCGGCTGGAGACGACTGTCTCCGACACTCGGACCCTCAACATCGGGTCTCCTCAGGGCTGTGTTCTCTCTCCATGCCTCCTCTCTCTGTACACTAACAGCTGCACCTGGAGCAGCCACAACAACCGGGAGCTCAACGCCCAGACGACAGTGGAGATGATCATGGACTTAAGGAGAATCACAGCTCCTCCCTTCCCTCTCATGTTGGCTGGGTCGCCCATTCCCATTGTGGACTCCTCCTGCTTCCTGGCAACCACCATCACTGAGGACCTCAAATGGGAGCCGACCATCAGGTCCCTCACCAGGAAGGGCCAGCAGAGAATGTTCTTATTACGAAAACTACAACTGAGTTCTACACGGCCATCGTCCCAGTACATCCTCACCTCCTCTATCACCGTCTGGGACAACAGTGCCACCTCCAGGGACGAGAGCAGACTGCAGTGCATCGTACGTTCTGCTGAGAAGGTGATCGGTTGCAGCCTGCCACCTCTTCAGGACCTGTATGTCTCCAGGACCCAGAGACGTGCAGGTGGGATCAGAGCCGACCCTTCTCACCCTGGTCATGAACTGTTTGTTCCTCTTCCCTCTGGCAGGAGGCTACGGTCCATCAGACCAGAACCTCCCGTCACAGGAGCTGCTTCTTTCCCTCGGCCGTCAGACTGATAAATTCTTTGTTGTTTGTGAGTTATTTTATTTTATTTTCTAATGATTGTTGTGTTTTTGACAGCACGTTATTCCAAAGCACTTTCCTCGTTGGTGGGATCCCTGCTGACCATGGCAATAAAACTGACTCTGTTTCTGACAGTGACGCATGTGTCTCTCTACTGACACCTACCGGAGCCAAAGATGATGACACGCATTCAGACTCGAGAGACGGAAACACGCTCAACACTTGACCAAACAGTGCCCTCGTGCGGTGAAACGTATATCGCAACTTTTACGGTTAACAATACTCAACTATTTTTAGGTTCATGAACACGGATTGTTTTGTGAGAAATGAGATGATCATAACCGCAGCTCTCAGCTCTCTAGTGAGAGTTGAGGTCAAAATAACAGAATAAATTAATAAAATAAAATAAAAAAATAACAATGAAATTAAAAAGAATAAATTGTCTATTTTTGTCACAATGAAAATGAATAATTGGAAAAAAGCTGCCAAAACAAAAAAAAATCTATAAGGGAAGGAAGGAATCCAGCGGAAAATAGCTTTTAATGTAAAAATGCAATTGCAGTTTGGCAGAAATATGGCCCCCTCAACCAACAGTGGAACTCAACTGAACAATCCCACTTCTGATACCGTTTCTATATTTTTTTCTCAAGCCGCCGTGGTCCAGTTCGGGGGGGCGTGGGACCGGTGTGTTTTTGTGCGTCTGCAGGGGAAGTTGATGCTGCGAACACGAGAGAGGAAGAAGCACGTGAGGAAACCATTCGCACCCGATAACAACAAACGCCATCGTGGCTCCACCTTTTCCTTCGCGCCATCTGCTCCACCGTGTCCGGCAGCGGCCTCCCGTAAGTCTCAGGGAGGAAGAGCGTGGCCGCCGCAGACACCATGGACAGAGTCCCCAAAATAATGTAGGGCAAGAACTTATCGACGTGTCCTGTCAAGAGAGATATTTTATACGATGCCCATGTGTTTTTAAATATTTTAGTATGTTTATTACGATTTTTTTATTTAAATATTTCTATTTATTTATATATATTATATTTATTTATTTATATATTTATATCTCTTATTTAAATAAGTGTTTTAACACTATTGACTTTGGAAGTTTATTTCATTTGATTACATGATAAAAAAATATCATGTTATTCAACACATTAAATAGTATTTTATAAGCATTATTTTTTGTGTACGATCATTAAAAAGAGTATAGTTATTTCTACTGCAAAAGAAAAAGAATGATTAAAAATGAAGACGATGATGATGTCATGTTTGACAGCATGAGAAAAGTGAAAATGATATTTATGGCTAATTAAATAAATAATATTTGTTACTCACTTAATTCGAACAGAAATGGCGTGATGCAACTGCCCAGCCGGGCCACAGAGTTGCACACTCCGGTGGCCGTGTTCCTGAGGGAGGTGGGGTAAAGCTCTGCTGAGTAGGAGAACAACAGGGAGGTGCCAGCCGTGATGAACAGCTTTCCCACCATCTCCAGGGTGATGGCCACCGCAGGCCACTCTGCCACAACATACAACCCAAAGCAAACCTGTCAGCTCCAGTACCACGTGCTGGACTACCTGTTCGTACCTTCGGGAACCAGCTGGATGAAGAAGAGCGGCAACGCTCCGAGCACCAAGGAGCCGATCACAGAGAGCTGCCTGGGAAGATAAAACAATCCCAACCAGGCCATGATGTAGGCTGGGATTTCCACGACGGCCGATATCAAGCAGCTGATGTACGGGTCGGCGTGGAGGTTGGCGGTGTTGAAGCACAGGCCGAAATACGTGGCGATGAGCGTGAACCTGCAGGCAAAGAGATGTGCAGTGCTGCTGGTGAGGTTTTCTCCAAGAGGGTCACCGGGAGCTGAGGTCCAGCCTGGAGTAAGAGGACACTGTTATCATCGGACTGTGGGAGGTTCGGGCAAGAGGGACATTCCGAGGCTGCTCCGTCTCATTAGGACTCAGCCAGACCCAGACGATCCAGGCTAACTCGAGCGACCCCCTGGACCTGGTCTTCTCCTGTTCTCGTTCCTGTCACTGGTCAGTTCCATAGAGAGACCCAACATTGGTCTTAGTCTCCAGACTGGTCTCATGGCCACTTTTTTTAGGGTCTCAGTCTCAGGCCCGGTGGATCCAGGATTTCTTTTCAAGTCCGGTGGAGACAGACAGAGAAAACTGCCACAATTGCTCAAGGATTCTTGCTTTTTGTTCAGTTGTGTTGTGTTTTTCTTTGAGACTGATCTCTGAAACAGATCCACTAAAGGGCCACAGTGGACACATGTGTCTGTTCCGAACTGATCACCTACACACCAGTAAAGTGTTGCTTGTCAGACTGGTGCAGCTTGTTTCAGCTGACACCTGACCTCTGCCTTGTCTGGGTCTCGATACTCTCCAGTCTCAAAAATGTTGCTTGCTCTCGGTTGGTGAGGTCTTTAACGCTAGACTGAAGAACTCATTTGTGCCTTGTGCCACTCGGTTGTACAATACATTCACTTCAGGTCGGAGCAGGAGAGCAGGAATGTCTTTTAGTGCCTCTTTTCTCTTGTTATGGCTCGACTCTCTTCCTTGATAGTGTGTTTTTATTCTTCTTAATTCTCTTTATTCCGTCCTGTGGTTGTGTGTGTGGAGTGCAGACGCTGTAAAATTCCCTCTGCGATCAATCCAGACGGACGGATGGACAGAAGTACTCACGCCACCAGGAAGAGAAGACTGCTTGTGAGTCTGAAGGCTCTGTGTCTGAACAGGTCCACGGCCCGGAACTGCTCCTGCAGCTGCGCCTCCTTCGTCTGGCTGACCTGCAGGAGGCAGCATCCTGTCAGACGAGTTCAGCTTCATTCTCAAACCCGTTTATTCCGGTATACATTTTTTAACTGTATATTTCAACATTGTAATAATATGAATTATTCCTTCAAGATTGACAAAATATTTACTGTTAATGTCTCCGATTCAAAACATCTATTTTAATCTTTTATTGACTATCTTTGTCTTGAGCCCTGAAATCCATTTGATATTGTTTCTCAGTTCAATATTCATCTTTATTTAAGTCAATTTGAAGGTAAAAACTGAGAAGATCTCAGTGAGATGTACCGCATTGTTGTGCGTAACAGAGAGCTGAGCCAAAAGGGTCAACAGGGTGAGGAGGTCTGTCTGAGACTCGGAGGAGAGAGGGGAGTCAGTTGAGGTGGTTCGGGCATCTCATGAGGGCGCCCCCTGGAGGCCTCCCTTTGCAGGTGTTTCAGGCTCAGCCAGCTGGGAGGAGACCAAAGGGTCGACCCAGGACCAGGTGGAGGGACTATACCTTTTCACTGGCCCCAGTAGGAGCTGGTGGATGTTGCCTGGGAGAAGGGCGTTTGGCGCGACCTTTTCAAGCTGCTGCCCCCGCGACCCGGGAACCGAGACATTTCGGAGATGACCGACTCAGATTCTGCTGCAAATTCCAGAACGCTACTGCCACCTGCTGCCTCCTTTTAATTTGACTAGCAAATGATATGTAGCCGAATGTCCCACTGCCTTCACCTTCCCACTCCTCTAAACTGCGGAGGACTGAAGATCCTCACCGTGTAGTCGGTGAAGATGACGCCGGGGGCGCTCACGTTGTTCCACCGTGCTGCTTTCCTCATGATGGCCTCGGCTTCCTCCACCTTCCCCTGAGAGAGGAGGTAGCGGGGAGACTCCGGGATGAACCTGAGACAGGAACCAGCAAAGGCAGTGAGGGAGGTGTCACTCTGTTCGGAGCACTACTCCTCTGCTGGGGAGAAGTGAAGGCTACATACCACCAGAGGGGGAATAAGAAGAGGCCAGGAATGGTCAGAGCAATGAGAAGGGACTTCCAGCTTCGCATGAAGTACGCGACCAGAGGCAGCAGTATATATCCCAGGGCAAACCCGAAACACGTGCCCAGAGACGAGTACAGGATGCGCACGTTGCCGGTCAGGATCTCCGACCCTGCACAGAGGAGGAGCAGGCGTCTGACGTTTTTCTCGCAACAAAAACAGAGACCCACCGAGGACCAAAGCAGAGACGTAGTTGGACATCTGTCCCAGCCCGTTGATGAAGAGCACCACAGTGAACATGGCCCACGACACCGAGAAGATTTTAAGGAACGTGGAGATGGTCTGAAGCGCCACAGTTGCAAAGAGAACAGGCTTCCTTCCAAACCTGCGGGGATACAAAACAATCGCTGATCAAGATGAATGTTTCACACTATCAGAGGCACCGGGCGTCATCCTGGGTCGACTCTGAGACAGGTTTGGCCTGAGAAACCCCCCAGGAAATGAAGGGTTTGGGCTTTTGGCTCAGCTCTTTCTTCACCATGAGTGACTGAGACTGTCGTCCAGCCATCCCCAGGTACTTTAACTCACCACCAAGTATTTCATCTCCGACACGGACCTGAACTGATCCTCATCCTGGAGTGAGCACAAACTGATATTTAACATTTCTTTTTCACGGTTGCTTTGCCAACATTTGCTGCTTGACTCCAGCCGTGACGCTTTTCGCTACCTGTCCGACAACTGTCCGGAGAAAAAGGATCCAACCAGAATTCCGAGGAAAAACACGGTGTTTGTCAGCGGCTGCTTCCACTTGTTCTCGCACACCAAGTCAAACTGCAGCAAGAGAAGAAGAAAGAGGCCACGTCATCACTTGTGTCACGGCAGTTTTGTGAAATGTTACTTAAATATGTGAAAAATGTGTTCCGAACTGAGCTGTGTATCTTGGCTGGTGGTGAGGCATGTGATCATGTGACTGCTTATTTAGGCTAAATGCAGTTTGTCCTGACTCAACTGGGTGGGTTTTCTAGTTCCAACTACTTCCAACTAACCTTGCAACAACAACTGGTACTGAGCTTCACTGCATATACCTTTATAAGGAACACAATTCGCAAGTCATTTTGCCTCCGCAGGCTACAGCTGTTATTGGCTGTGCTGAACAATGCTAAACATCTCGCTTCTATTCTCGACAGAAAAGCTCGTCAGATCAACTTCACAGGTGACTCGTGAATCTTCACAAGGATTTGAAGCATGAGGTAGGCAACAAAATGCTAATAAAAAGGATCCTCAGAAACACAAGAGTTCAGAAAGTGACTGGGCACCTCCGACACGATGGTGGACGTGTAGATATCGGTGCTGTAGAAGAAGCCATCTTTGCACCTCTCCTGCTCCAGGGAAGTGAGGTTCACGTCGCCCGGCCCGAGGCCCTGCGCAGACAGGTTCCTGACCACGTCCAGTCGATATCTGCTGCAGCTGCTGCGCTTCGGGGTCCCTTCCCCGACCTTGGATGAGATGACATGCATCACCTACGATCCCCTGCAACCCACCTCGTCTGACGTCCCATGGAGAGGAGATCATCCTCATCTCAGACCACTAAAAATATTTAGCCCTAGTTTTTCGAGTCAAAAAGAAGGATCCATATTGACACAAGTGAGCTTTAAGGTTTAAGGTACTAGATGTTTAGTTGAAAAGCTTCTTCAAATGGCAAGCTACGGTCCTTTTGCTCATTTTAAAATCATGCCGAAACCCGTTTTTTCTTTTTTTTCTTTGGCCCATTTTAAGTTTGTTTTGGGGCCACTTTTTCTCAGGTGAACTATACTTTTAGCCCCCAGTCTTTGCATTTTTCTAAAGAAATTAACAACTTTTTTTTTGCGCTTTACCTGAAATTTAAAAAATGTGTTTGCTCATGCATTGTGACCTTACAAGGGTTAAGCTATGCACATAGATGTGTTCACTGAGGGCATCCAGGGCGGCGTTCTTCTCACTCCTGCATATAGACACACCCAGATGTTTGACTTGCTACTCTGACGTTCCTACCTTACAGTTATTTCTGATTTACAACAGTGTCAAAGGAAACGTCAGAGAAAACCTGAATGGTTGTTTAACTTCACCAAAAAGTGCTGTACTTAAGTCAAACCAAGTGAAGCCCCAAGGCAGCGTCTTTTGTAACAGGGAGCGTCAGCGAATACAAACAAAACATGAGGTCCTTGTTTAGCCATCTGTTTTCTTCTCCTGAGGTCCTGTTGAAATAAGGTTTGTTGAGGGCCTCTGGTGTCCTTCAACGCCCCGCGACTCAAGGTACCTCATGATGAGTCCAAGTGTATTGGACATGACAGATACATTACCAAATTAACTGTAGCTGTGTAGCTTCACCGACAATTTGATGCCTGACTTTATTAAAAGCTAAAGTCAAATTTTAATATTTTGCCATTTTTAATTTTTATTTTCCAGTCAGGAATATTGACTATGAATCAGAGTATCAGGTGTAGTCGAACCTTTTTTTTTATTATTGTTATTATACATATTTTCTGTGCTGTTCCAAAAATGCCCAACAACAGATCGATTTTTGTTTTGTCTTTGCAAGCATTCTGCATATTCAGAAGATAAAAGCGTTGGGCAGCAAAACAGTAAGTTACGCTTGACTGCGATATTCGCTTCGTTCTGGCTCGAGAACTTTTGCGTCAGCTGCTGTTCCGATCATTTGCAGAAGGTCCCTGCGCCGCCGCGACCCGATCAAAGTCATCGCAAAGTTCCGAGGACCAATCGCTCTTTGTGAAACATGGCAGTAGTGTCTGGTGACATTTACATGGACAACAGAACAGACGCGTGACGTCACGGGCGCGACTCAATTCAGAGCTCCCGGCGCTCGTCTCACCAGCTCGGGGATGATCGCGCCTCTCCACTCGTCCGTGAGGTTGACCTCCGGGATTCGGCACCGGTGCTCCGGGGTGTCCGCGAGGAAGACGAGGGTGAAGGCGCCGAACCCGTTCGGGATGATGGTGATGCAGAGGAGGAAGAAGATGACCCGCTGAAAGCGACCCCACTGGCCCAGAAACCGGATGGACTCGGCGTAGCCCTTCATCCTGGCGGCAGAAGTGAGGCCTCGTCTTCCTCGTCAGTTTCCTCAGAGTATATGCGTCGACATGTTTGCCGAGTTGAAAACTGTTGCAGCGGTGACGCGCACTGCAATGTAAAGAGACGCCGCCCCGACCTGCGCACAACAGACGCGCTGGCAGTTTTTTCTACTAATATTTCTAATAATGGTGACTCAGTATTTGCCTCACTAGTTCCACTGGCGTCTTCACTGTAAATAGCAGGGTGGTATATAAATATAAAGATTTATATAACACACATATATATATATAGTTTATTATATATTTATTACATATTTATCAACGAGTCTAATTTGGACGCCTTTTATTGGATATACAGATCGAGTCCGTCATATCATCTGAATCAGAATTTTTATCCCGTTTATTCTCTTAAAAAATATTGACACATGAGGTGAGGTGACTGCAGGTTCTCTCTCCTTGAAGTACCTCCTCGATCACATCCACCTCTTTTTTGTTTGGATAAGATTTGGGCAAAGTTCCAGGGACAACCTTGCACTGGCATTGATCATGTGAACTGGAACAAATTTACCTGCACGGGGCCTGAAAGACCAGTTTCGGGTACGAATGCACAAAAGACCCGGCTTCATAAATGTCACCCGAGAGTTAACACACCCAATGAAAATGAGGCCCACGTAACAAGAAAAAAACATGCAGCTCTACCATAGAAAAACGTGTGTGTGTGGTTTGTCATTATTTGTACAGACTTATTCACGGAAAGGACATTGTTGTGAGGACATATTGTTTTTTAAGGACACGAGGCGACGCCTCAGTTTGAGGTTGAAAACATTACAATCGGGTTTAAGTTCATGGGGAAAGCAAGAGATCCGAGGGGTCAGGGGTCACGAGGATCACAACTCGGGTCCATGGTTTCCTCGGAGAAAGAGGCGAACACACGGATCAACCTTATGCCCAAAACAAGGTTCAGATTTTCACGGTAATACGTCATCTAAACAATCATCTCAACGTGTATTACGCGCGTAAACGTTTCTGGAGCTGGAGTCTATTATGAAGTTTATGCCACTAGATGGCAGTGTTCTACCACCAAATTGAAACGCTTTTCATTCTAAACTTGTTCTACTTCAAACCGTTTCTCTAAAATTAAAGTCAACAATATGGTCGCAGCTACTTATTTCCAATCATTATTAACAATAATCCCGCGAATATGTGCAGTAACGTAATATTCTTAGTTCAATATTTGAACGCAAAATACCGGCGATGACGTCAGGACCGAAGAGGTCGCGTGTTGAGCATGCGTCGCCACTAGATGGCGCTAAATATCTCTCGTTACTACAAGCTCCTTAAATCGTGTTATGTGACGTAAAACTAGCAGCACTGTTGGTCTGCTTTATATCCTCTTTCATGCATTGCATTGTACAGTGTTTTCTAGTTTTGTCCTTATGATTGAGGTGTTGCAGACGCTGTGACGACTCCAGGGGGCGCTGGAGAGCTGCGTTCTGTTCCTCTGGTTCCTCCAGTTCAGTTGTCCATTCAGAACGGTTGACTGTGGTCACCAATAAAAACATCACGCGACTACCTCACTGGCCCTCTGTTTCACAAGGTGACCTCAGCAGAAGAGAGAGAAAACACAGGGCTTCCCCATCAGCATCATGTGACCCAGCAGTAACTGGGTGACTGGGTGGAAAATGGCTTTGGTTGTTGGCGGCTCTGGCTCCAGCTGCGGCTCACACCAGGGTTTTACTGTACAGTCGTGGCAGACGTCCAGAGAGTGAGACCCCATTATAGATTCGCCCACATTCAGAATGTGAGGTGGAGGAGTAAAGCTGATTTAAGAGTGGGACTCTTTTAAAGTGCTGAGAGAGAGTGGATGAGGACGGGAGAGTGAGGGCCCTGGAATCTGGGTGAGGGGCCCCAAAAGTGTCACACTGAATCTGCCATCCAGCATGAGAAATGACATGCAAATAACTGTGCTCAAATTCCAAGTCTGAAATTATAAATTCAACACATGAATAGAAAAAGTTAGGAAAAATTAGGGCCCCCCAAAAGTATCACACTTAATATGCCATCCAGCATAAGAAATAACATGTAAATAATTACAAAACGTCAAGTCTAAACCTATAAATTCAACATATGAACAGAAAATTATGATGGGACATGGAATTATAATTGTGTGACTTATATGGAAAAAAAATTAGGGCGTCAAAATTTTCAAAACATTACATGAATAAAACATGAATTAAAGTGTTTAATGTCATAATAATAATAATAACAACAACAATAATAACATATAATAAAAACAGTAATAACGAAAAGCCTGGGAAAAATGACTTTAAGAAGGAATAATGTGAAATGAATGAAACATGTATAATAATTTTTTTTTTTCAAAAATAAATTTTTATTTTAGTGCACATATGTTTAGCTTCTTGAGATATTTGAGGTTTATTTAGTGTTTTTAAAGGGAGCTTATTTTCTAATTCAGTCTATTCAGTCAAAATGTGGTTTTCTAAGCCACAGCAATTCATTTTCAGTTCAAGTCAGTTGAAGAAAGTGAATCGCTCTCTTCTGAAGCGGCATGAATGAGCACGTCGGAGAGAATTGCACGGCGTGATGATGTCACTCCCGTGATTGCAGCGGTGTGTCACGGTAAACCTGCGATTGCCTCATGACCTCATCTCTGCAGGCGCATCATCCCAGACATCTGTTAAACCTGACTTCTCTGTGGCCAGAAGGAGAGGTCGGCAACTCTGCGACATGTGGGATTGTCATTTCAGATTAGCCTGTTGAAGGCTGGTTATGTTGAGTCGTAGAGGAAAAGGTTCACGTCCGGGACCTGGTGGGAAGCGGACTGGTTTGGAGAGGGTTGAGGTGAAAGTGGCGAGCTGTAAGTCTGAGGCCATGGTTTGAATCTCAGGTTCTCATGAGCCAGACAGATGAAGGAGAACTCCAGAGTTCTACTTTACTTTCAAACTTCACCACACACATTTCTGAGTCCCACTTCTAGTTAGCTTTAGCATTAGAATTATTGTGTTGCGAAAGCTTGTTTGGATTTGATTTTTCGTGAATAAACCCTTTCAAGGTTCCTGACTTCAGTTTAAACCAGTTGAATTCTGCGTCCCAGACCGCAACACAACACACACCAGTTCACAGACACAACCCCCAAGGCTGTTTTTGACAATATTCACATCCGCTGCAGTGGTGTGAGGAAACAGGTAGTTAGCTTCTCACGGACAAACACTTCTCACACTTCTCACTCAGTTGAAGAAATGGGCAACAGTAAGGACCCACCCCTGGACCTTGACCTCCATTATCTCCCGGGTGGGAACCCAGAGGAGGTTCTTCTTGACTGATGGAATCATGTCAGGAGGAAAAGGACGGCGTTGCGAAACCCAACCACATCCTTGGCTCGCGCAGGCAGACATAGTTGGAAGTGATTCTCCTTGACCTCTGGTGAGATCATCCAAACCAAGAATTGTTGTGGGGTTGTCATGAAAATAAGGAAACAGCGGCGTGTTGTCTTGACGCCAAGGTTGCAGCTTTGTTCAGGCTTTCACTTCCTCACTTAAACTGGCGACTCAACAAGCATTGTGTCAGCACGACACCTAGCGCACCAAATCACATGATCCGACAAACTTCTGAAGTAGCCACGCCCTTCATCTGAAACTTGGCTTCCATGGGAACCAAGCAAACAGCTGCTCCCTTCCTCGGTGTGTGAGAACTAGTGTGCCGCTCCGTAACCACACCGATCATTGAAGCACGCCGGGGGCAGCGAGGTGGATTTATTTGCCCTGGATTGGATTGTTTGCACAGGAGAGAATTAATGATTCATAGATTGAACAGATTTCCTGTGCCGCCGCCGCCGTTGTGATTAATGTGGGTGTTGTCATCGCTTATACCTGCTTTAGGCATCAGTCACTACAACAGCAGGACAGAGAAAAAAACACTTTTGCCTCTGTGAAACAGAAAACTTGGTTTGAAACGGTGACAGATTTTTATGCCTCATTTCACCATCATTTGACATTAACATGGCACCTGAATATACTTTCCAGATCGAAATATATTCCATTATTATTTATTTATTTTGGGCTGCAAGTTACCGGAGACCACAAAGACACCTGAGAAATAAGTAGTTCAACCATAGGCATCAGTTTAGGAGGGTTGTCTTGTCTCCATAACACACAAATCCTGAAAACCACTGTAACCCCGGGTATTTTCCTGTAGTATAGAAAATTCCGATACACTTGAACACATAATCCGGGATCACGCGCAGATCAGCGCTTCAGGGCAGAAGTTTAGAAAAGCAGCGACAGCACATCGGAGCGATGACGTGCAAAGGTTCTGATGTTATGATGTGTAATAGAAATATATTTCTGGTTTATTTCAGCCTGATCAACTCAAACAGGAAACAAAAATAGCTTGATCTACGGTGGCCTGAAGTGGACAAAAAGTCTCACTGTATCCCGATTCATGAGAAAGGATAAACATTTAGAGAAGGAAAAAAACATTTCCTCTAAAAATGAAATAAGCTTGTGTTGCAGATGCTTCATTGTAGCTGAATCTAAAGAATAATCGTGTCCAATTGTCAAAAATGGCCAATATCTCATCGGTTAAAATAAGAAACATGCTCATCATTGCGTACACATTGTGAATGAACGAATGAATGAAGAGTTACGACAGAATAAAATCTGATTTGTGGTTAAAGTGAACCGGCAGGTGACTTCATCCAACACCACAGTAACTCAAGTTGTCATGATACCATCCAAAACAATCAGCTTTGGGCCCAAGGTTTCACAAATAAAAATCCAAATTTATAGCGAGTCCTGAACGCTCCTGAAGGAGTCATGAAGCTCAGCGTGCTGATGATGTCATGCTTGGTAATAACACGCTTGAACACTGGCAGTCTGTCGCGCCAGATCTCAACATGCTGCTAAATTAGCCCGTGTATTTCCCAGCCTGTCATTGAAGAGTTTTTTTCACGACATAAATGCAAAGACATCATAAAACATTGTTAGACTATTAGATCATTTGAAATAAAATTTACAGCACTTCAAATACCTTCAAATAGTTCAACAGTAGCTGAAAAAAAAGTCTTCACAGACTAAAAATAAACAAAAAAAAAATCTCAATTCCTCAGTATGTTTCTGGACTGAGGGAGGAAACCGGAGTGCCTAGACAGAACCCAATAAACACAGGGAGAACATAGAAACTTGGAAAAAAATCAATACAAATTTGACTCAAATGTATCCAGACAGAAAAAGCAATAGGTGTTTGGACGTGTCGTCGTCCCAAAATAACAACAACAAAAAAAAGGCTCACAAACTACAAAGACTTACTGAAATAAAGCGAGACAATGAGGCACAGCTGGTGTTTTCAAACAGTAAACAGCATCAGAGGGAGGGAGAGCGAAAATAGCAAGGTTTTAATTTCGTTTTAAGTGGACACAAACAGAAGACTGGAGAGGATTCACAGGGCGGAAAACGAATAAAACAAACATGCAACGTTGAACTAAACACCAGCAGATGGGTGCTGTGAGAGCCGACCAAAGTCAAGTGAATAAAGAAGTCATTTCTATTTTCTATTTGTTTTATTTCTCTCACTGAATAACTAGCACTTAAATCTGTAATTTTACTTAATACATTTTAATTCTACAATTCATTTATTTTATTTATTATTTTTTATTGTTGATTTATTTTCCTCATTCCTCATCATGGCTTTTATTTTACTTTAATTTTATTTTATTATTATTATTTTGTATATGTAGCTGGAGGTAAACCTGAATCCATTATCCTGGACAAACAAAAGTTTTTCTAAAGTATATAAATAAATAAATGTAATGTTGATTTTGTGACATTATCAACAAGCAAAGAGGGCATTTTCTGCTTAGTCAGCAAAACAGAAACACGCAAGTGTCAGACTTCCATCCCATCGGCGGATACCTCAGTTGGTCCTCCTCCTCCTTGATAGTCCCACCTGTCCTCGTCACTCATCCTCGGACCGCGTTGTCCTCTTCATCCATTTCCGTCCACTTCCACCTTTGACGCCTGTGATCACACGATGTTCCTGAAATCCTCACTGACTCAGTGGGTCATAGTCTTCCACCACAACTGGATGCCACGTCACCATGTTCAGGAGGAATGGAGAGAGAAAGAGTCTCTTCAGGCTCTCAGGTGAGCCGTGAGTCACTCTCTCTGGAGGAGCTTCCAGCCTCTTCTCTAACCTCTGCTGTCTTCAGTGAAGAATCTGAGCTGCACATTCCCTCACTCTCTGCTTCACATCCCCAGACGGCTCGGTCTCGACAGGAGGCGTCAGATGAAGGATGCCACAGAAACCTGATGAATACTTGATCTGGAACTGGAGGACCTCTTCAGCAGGTTTCAGAAAGTCCATGAATATCGAGGTGAAGAAAATGTATCGGGGAAACACGGAGGAAATAACATTTGGTGGAGATAAAGCTCACATGTATTTCTGTGTCTGAGAGCAGCAGTCACAGCTGGAGGTCCCAGCATCCCGTCTGTTATTGAAACCCAAGCCCTGGCTGTCATCAGTTCCAGAACAAGTGTTAGCTCCCAGGACTGCCGTTCCTAACTCCCGTCTCTGGTGAAGCTTCGCTGCATGTGGACCATCACGGCTGCTCATCTGAGCTGTCACCCAGAGGCCTCCGAGATTTGGACTGCGGTCCTTTGATGGTTTCCCGCCCTGGACTGTCATGCACGGGTGGGTGGGGGCGTAAAGGCTGACGCAAAGGACGGGACAATAGTGGTCTGTGAGTGAGCCACAGACGAGCCCCAAATCCATCCTCCCATCTGTAGACACTGTCGAAGAGCGGTTTCTCTCACCAGTTCCTGATATGCTGTTTAACTGGAGGGACCATGAGGATCATGACTCATGAAGGAGATGCTCGAACTCCACCTGGGGAAGGACTTTGCTGGGAACCATGGTCCCTGGTTCACTGCCAAAAAAGTCTAGCCATACTTGTTCTTCCTAACAAAAAAAACTTTTAAAGTTATTTACCAGACTTATGATACACAGAATTCATCTAAGTCAAGACTCCATCTTGAACCGAATAAGACGTGGATGTGCCTTGAAGCATTGACCAACCTGTGGTTCGAGGTGTCGAAACTTTCACCATCAGTTGCAGAACACTGAAGAGGATGTAGTGTGGTACACTTTATTAGGAAGAACAAGTATATCTCGGCTTCTTTTGGAAGTAAACCGGGACCATGGTTCCCAGGAAAACTCTTCACCAGGTGGAGTTCAAGCATCTTCCTGAAGATCTGTCATGGTCCCTGCTGTCGTCTGTGGCCATGGTGGAGACTGAAAGAACAAGTGGCTGAAATGACCTTGGGGGCTGGAGACGAACTCTGATCCCAGTTTCACTTCAAACTAGAATGTGATGTTGTGAAGTGACGCAGAAATCCCTCCTCAATAAACACTCTCTTGTTATCTCTGCAGCTTCTCAGGGTGGGGCTGGTGTTGCTTTCCTCCATGTAAACAGAGAGAACTTCAGCGCTGCTTATCGGCCGAAGAGCCTCGGTGAGGTTTTCAGCGACGATGAAGGCGAGCGTTCCATCTTGAAATACTGATCCATCAAGTCTTTCCTTGTTGGAACCGCAGCATCGGAGGGAATGAGTTTCAAGCTTGTGTGGTGGAGGATGCAACACTGAAGCAGCTCATCACGTCACATGTCCAAAAGTCTTCCACCACATTTTTCTTTGTCGTGCTCCAGTTGCTCTGCGGTTCTCTGTTCTCCAACGTCTTTTCTTTTGAATTCCTCTGAGTTTTCCTCATCTCAAGCCACTCTTTCCGCCACACTTCATGTCTTTGCAGTACATGATTCATGTGACGACAACAATCATTTTTCAAGTGACAACTCTGTTTTCCAGACAGTCCAACCATCCCTACCTTCCTCAAATGATTTTTCTAACTTCCCCGCACTGGATTTGTTTGATCTTTCTTCTTTATACTTTCAAATATTTTCACTGTTGATTTCAGATAGAATAACCAAGGCTTTTTGGCCTCACCTTCTTTAACCGCCACGTTCTTCCTGTGTTTTTGTTTTTCCACTTGACAACTGATGTCATCACTCAAGAGTAGAAACTCACTTCACTGAAATGCAAACTCATTTTATTTGAAAATAAAGAGCAAATCGACAGATGGAGATGAAACAATAAGTTAAGATCAGAGGAGAAAGAGGAAACGTTACACATCACAGTGGGATCTATGTACAACAGTAAGAGCGCAGAAGACATATACATTTTCACATAATTTACAAGACGGCGAGCACGGAGAGCAAACCAGCGACAAGCTTCTCCAAATACTAAATTTGAGATCAGACAACTGCCTCATAAACACATGAAGCAGAGACATCACACTGGCAGAGGAAGTTTCTGAAGCATACTGCAGCAGCAGGGTTCTTTTCTAGGTCAGAGTGAGACCTCTTCTCTTAAGACTTTTACATGATCGATACTTAGCAGTCTCTGATCTTTACACTAACTTCTCCAACACAAACCCACTTTTCACACACTAAGAGACAAAATTCTAACTTTTAAAAGATTATATTTTTGTCTCCTAACTTTTTCTGAAGCCCTCTCACATTTATGTATTTTGCACTTGAGGGGGACAAAATTTTGATCAACTTCACTCCATATTTCTGTTTTCTCTCCTCAATAGTATGGTTTATTTCATGCAGTAAGTTGTATTTTTATTGAGAATTTGCACTTTTTTCTTTTGTCATTTAACTCCAATAACAATAATAAAATGTTTAAAACCCCTGCCTAGTTTCTTGATCCTCCTCTAGTTCCTTAAATCCCATTTTTAAAAGTGAATCACATGTTGATATCGTCTTCAACAAATCTAAATATGATCTGAAACTAAGACTATCTAACTCGTGGAAATACAAATGAAAAAAGCACATGCCGATTATGCCTCAGTAGATTTTCAAATGTGACTTTTATGATCTCATCAGGGAGAAATTCGGCCTCTCGCTGAGCTCCTGCGTTTCTCACACACTCCTCTCTCTCTCTCCTGCAAGGGTTTGGTTTACATTTCAGGCGGGTGGTGCCTGCATATTTGCACGTGGAAGGTTACCAAAGGTCACTTCCACCATGAATTATTGAGTTACAGGGAACAGAAGAGACAGAAGACCATTTGCATAAACGCCCATAAGCTAACTTTTAGCGTGATGATGCGGCTGAAAAGTCATATTGTGTTCTGAAGTATAATAAAAGTGGAGTAAAAAAAAAATCCTTTTAAAATTATTTACCAGAAGTATTATACACAGAAACCATCAAACTCTTGAATTGAACCGGGGATGCTCACACCAGCTCCACCTTGGAATTGGGGTAGACGGCGACCACGTCGTAGCCCTCGGGGGGCTGGACGCGAGCCATGGCGTGAGTCTCGCAGTACAGATTGTCCTCGATGAAGAAGTAGCCCCTGTTCTTCAGGTTGACGTGGCAGTCGTCGCACATGAAGCAGTCGGGGTGGTAGAGCTTGTCTCTGGCCTTCACGATGGTGCCACTGGGGGGAGATGGAGAAGTTCAACTGACAGCCTTCTGCGTCAACAGAGGACGCAAAAGTGACCTGACAAAAGACGCCTTAGGAGTGAGAATGAGTCGAACAAAAAGGTGGTAATTCAACACGCAAACGCAGCTCCATCCCTTCCTTCACCCGTCGCCCAGCACTAGCCACTAGCACAGGTGAGAAGGAATGAATCTGAAACTGTCCGTCACTGGAGCCTTCCCTCAAAACAAAGCTCATTTTGACAGATGACTTTTGCGCAGCTATTATGAAGCAGGTTCAGGCCAGTCACTGGGTCACAGGTTGGTCTCTGAATAGCGGGCGTTTGCTCCATATCACACACCAGAACCTGTCGGTGGGAGTGAAGCTCATTCACGGCTCCTGTTCACATTTTCCTTCCTGGAACCGGAAATCCAGACCTTTCATTCATAAGCTGCTCTATCTCGCCCCCGCCTCACCCGCCCTTCATCGGGGTGAACCTCTGACTGTGAGCTTGTTTCAAAGCTGTAAAGCACTGGCAGGTCATGAGAGACGCATTGTGCCCGGGAGCACCTGCGCGGTTCACTGCTAATGTGAGGCGATGACATCATCGCAGATGGGATAACACGTGGTTCCTGCTGCGCTGTTGGAACGGCAGGTGAGAAAATGTGTGTATAAGGCGTGAGCACACACACACAGGTCATTATTCAGACTTGGACCGAGATCCTTTTAAAGATATTTCAAAATGTAAAAAATGTGTTCAGTCCTTCTGTACTTACACGATGCCGTTGCAGCAGCGGGTGCACTGGGGAAGCTTCTGAAGTCCAGACATGGGGCTGGGGATGGGGATGGGGTTTCCAAGCTTGGGGATCGGAGACCTCACCGGGGACTTCAAGTGTCTCATTCGCTCGGTGGGGGACACGCCTGGAAGGAAGAGAGCGCACCACATGGGTAAAACAAACCCACATATGTCTGGCATGGAAGACCTGTTGACCCTCCAAGTGTTTGAGTGTTTACTACGTCTTGGCTGACAAGTTGATAGATGATATCAATATCTCGCTCTATTGCTTTACACAGCGGTCGCTGGCTTTTGTTCCACGGAGAGACTTTTTTTTTTTACAAATCCTTGGAAGTTTTCCACGAAAGTGAGCCTGATGTTGCGTGAACTACGACGTCTATTCTTTCTTTTATTACCTTGTTCTGTTTGAAAGTAGCAACGGAGGCAGGACCTGAACGGTCTCCAAGGAAACGTTTCCAAAAGCTTTTGGACAATAATATCTATATATATATCTATATATATATAATATATAACAATAATTAGAAACAACAAGGCACTTTGGGGTGTTTTTAACAGCCAATCTATGATCCAAAAAGATACAAATAAAACTTGCCGTCACTCCGTTTTCGTCCGATGATATGCAAACTCACCTTTTAAGAATCTCCATTCTGACCGGAGCTTTGAAAAGCATCGCTCACCGAAGCGAATTCATATTTGCGTATAAATGAAAAGTGCCACAGCAAAAGTCAGGATACATGATTGTTACATGCTACAGCAAAACGTCAGCTAAAGTTAGAAGTTGAGCAGAAGCGTTTTTAGATTTGGTTGGGGAGGAGAGGGATTCTAGCCAATCGGGAGCGAGAAAGGCGGTTCCTTCTCCCACCATTCTACATTTCGCAAAAAGAGGTGGGTTCTGCCGTTGTTTTAACTGCAAGAACAAAAAAATAAACATATCAGACATCATCATGGAATTGCCTGCTAGCCCCGCCTCCAGAGAATACGAGTAGCCAAGTACTTTATGAAGACTGGTACTGGGACGTCCTGTAGCAGATGGAGTTTCTGTGTCCAGGGACTCTTTTCAGGACAAGATGCCAATGACTACCTCCAGTCTGCATGAGGTCACATCTGGCTGCGGGTTCCAAGCCCTCGCGCTGCTCAGTGACAGTTCTCCTCCATGTTTGAAAGCTAACATTAGCTGGGTGTGTTATTTCGGGGATTATTACCCAGTGACCCAGAGGGATGGAAAATCCGTACAGAAGACTTTCTCACAGAGCGAGTGGACGAGGATGGAGGCAGAATGAAGGGGCTTTTGTTTAGTCTCGACCCCGACGACGCTGCCAAACGGTGACCACTTACAACAAACATGATCTCAACTGCAGTGCCGGTGGCCTGATGCGTGTCCAGCAGCACATTAGCAAACACCATCGTCATAAATCTGGAGGTCAATCACTTCTTTATCAAAGGCAAAGGATTTATTTAAGAGGCAAATATTAAATCCAACACGAGACGCGTGTGGTTTATGACTGTTTGGTTTACTCTCCTCTGGATACGACTCCAAACAAATGACTCCGCTAGAACAAACATTGTGCTAAAGAAGACCATAAGCACTGCTTGAGAGGGTCATGTGACTCAGGCATACCTGGCACTGCTTGAGAGGGTCATGTGACTCAGGCATACCTGGCACTGCTTGAGAGGGTCATGTGACTCAGGCATACCTGGCACTGCTTGAGAGGGTCATGTGACTCAGGCATACCTGGACGATAATTCAAACGTCCTCGCCGAAGCGCCCGCTGATAAAACGTCCCCTCACACATTCCTAAAAAGCGGCCGGTTCATATTCACAAGCGCCTCTCTTTCCAGGGGCCACGCACTTGCATCCCACCCACAACTGCAGAATTCTGGGTAAACTGACACTTGTGTTTGCTTTCACTCCACAAAGCCCCTCCGAGTCAACAGGGGCTCTGCGGGGGCTCCGGCCTTCAAACGCCGACTCGGCGTGATGATTTAATCTCCTGACAGCGAGGAATGCCTCAACAACCCAGACGATGTTTTGGGTTGAGAAAATCATCAGGGGCGGCACGTCAGCACGATCGGGTGACACCACAAACATCGACAGGTAGCTCTAAGAGATAACAACAAAGGCATCAGGACGAATCTTGTGAAGTCCATTTAGGGATTATCCTGTCATTCCAGCTGTCAGTGTGTTAATCTGACAGCAGACAAACACTGTTACGCTCTCTCGCTGAAGTCACAGCACGACTGGGCTTCACTCCAGCGCTCGCTGCTGGAGAACCTGCTTTGTTCGGGACATTGCGGATCATCCCACGCGTGAGGTCAGGAAGACGCGATGAACACTCCTTTCCTGCTGGGATACTGATGAAGTTACGCTTAGATCTTAGAGAATGTTTCAGAAAACTGGTGGAGCTACAGGCGCACATAACACAGGGGGCGGAGCCTATCCCTAATGATGGGCTGGTGAGGCTTCATGAAACAGTGTCGGCATTTTCAGAGGCCACTAGATGGAACTTTCAGCTCGAACACATTTAGATTTGACATTATGTCATTTTTAAAAGAGAGCGCCACCTACTGAGCTCTAAAAAGAAGAGCACTGTGTTGTGAAGCCCATCTGCTTTTTGGGTGAGAGGCAATTCATTTTTGGAGCGTTTGTTTTCCGAGTATGGGAGGAAACTGGAGTAAACTCATGCCTGCTTGAAACAAGCTCAAGCTAGAGGGGAACCTGCAACCATCTAGCTGTGAGGCAGTGGCACCTTCCACCAGAGAATTTTGAATTCACAACAAATCAGATGGAAATTTTCAGGCCACAGAAGAAGTGATGTCTCACATTATTGTGAACTTGTTTTGGCAGCTCGTGACGTATGACCTCGTCCACCCACGGGCCCCCACCACCTCCGCAGCGGTGTCTTTCTATAAAAGGAAAACTATGCCACAGACAGTGCAGCTCCAATAAGTCACCAGGAAAAACATGTTCCGCCGCTCAGAATCACAGGCTTCATTTACAGGGGGAGAAATATTTACTTGGAAATTTCGACCGGACGAACACAAACAGCTGCCTCGTATCTGCTCCAACAATTTACTAAGAGGACCACGACGGCCAAGTGGACCAGAGGCTCCGCAGCTGTGTCATGTCACAAGGGTGTAAATGAAGATTAATTTTCCTAAAGTTAAATGAACGGATGAAAGGAAGTGAGATCACCAAATTTAATGGGGTCACCTGGATGATTTGGATTTGAGACCTTGACTGCAAAGAAAGAGGAGGCTCTTTGGGTTGGTGACCTCAAGATCTTATCACTGACGTGGCGCTGTTGGTGACATCAGAGGCAGGTTCTTCATGTCCAGGGACGAGATGAGAAACATCTCCAGGTGGGGCATCTTCACTTTCTCCTGGTGACGAAAGAGCTGAGCCAAAAGGCAAAGCGAGTAGATACGTAGTCGCCGGTCACCAGGTTTGGCTCGTGACCAAGTGAATCTCAAACGCAAGTCGGTCAGGATAAAAGCTCAGTCTTCCATGAGGAAGAACTGTAGCTCCTCAACATCAAGAGACACCAGTTGAGGATGGTTGCCACCTTCCTTGGTGAGGTGTTGCAAACCCAAGACACACTGGAGAGACCACGTCGCTAAGTTGACCGCCCTCAAGAACTGAGGCGGGTTGAGGGAGGGCTTTCCACACAACATCAGATAAGAGGAATGAAAAGGACGGGACTCGTGTGACCCATCAGGACCACAAAGTCCACAAGTCCCTCCTGGCCTCTGAATACCGAACAGAACATCTCACCTCCATCTTCAGCTTCCAGGATGCCCTGCAGGTATTTGAAGGAGCCGGACTGTTTGGGTTCTGAGGCAGGTTCCTCAAAGTGCTGCAGCATCTTGAGGACTTCTGACTGCAGGTCGACACCGTTCCGGCCCAAGGGTGAGTGAGATGGAGGCTCAGGGCTGCGGGAAACACACTCTCATTACAGTTCAAACAGAACAACTAAACACTTCCCGAAATCTACTAAATATTTAAGGTTAAAAGACTTCAGCTGCAGATGGACTAAAAAACAGTCGTAGTTCCCCCTCAACCACCCGTTACAAGCGTCCTAAAAAGGACTTTTGGCTGGGCCTCGACAGCTCCTGGGAGGTTCTGCTGACAGATGCGGTCTTGACACACTTTACTGGACGTGTGACTCCAGAATTCTCTCCCAGAGTGTCAACATGTGACTCACTGCCCGTTTACTACACAGCTGAACACATCTGCAGCCGAGGCTGAGCTACCGAGGGTCAGAGAGAGGGGATCTCCGCAGACCCGAGAGGCCAACAGGGGCAGGTGCTTGATACGTAATGATAAGCAGGGTATTTCATGATGCTGGCTTGGTTTTAAGACTCTCACCTGTGGGTGGCGCTGAGACTGAGGCCTCCCATTTTACTCTGCAGACATCTGTCCCCATTGTGAGCGTACATTCCGGCCGGGTTGTTGTACTGAGCGTGCCCGTTCCCGTACCCGTTGTTTGGCTTGGCGTGCCCGTTGGTCAGGTGGGTGGGGGGCGGAGCCGTCGGGGTCGGAGGGTCGGCGCTGAACGAGGGTTTACGGCCGTTACTGCCGTATCCGCTGGTGATGGGACGGAAATTCTGTGGGGAGAGGAGAAGAATAAGATGATTGGAAGTCGGGTTCTGCGCTTGTTGTCCAGTAAATAAGAACAAGACGGTTTTTAGAACTCAAGGCCCCGAGTCGGAAACCACAATCCTCCTGTGGCGAGAAGAAGGGTGCTTTGTGGAAAAGAAAGCTTCAATGAGGCTTCATGGAAATAATCCTTCTGCTTCACAAACGCCTTCTTTCTTTAGGAGAGAAGCTTCTTCTGCAAAATCGGGTTTTAATTCACCTTAAAAAAAAAAGGTTTTCAGACACCGAAGTCTCTAATATTAGCATGAAACTAGTTCACATTCACAAGGTGGAGCTGCATTATACAGTCACAAACAAATATATTATAAGAAAAACTTGATGTCATTTCTCAACATGGAAACAGGAATCCGACTGATTGACAGTGAAATATTCTCAACAACAAAGAAGTGAAAAGAGAAGTTTGAAAATAAAAATGAAAAACTGACACCATGATGTCATAGTACCTTCAGTCCTCTCTGAAAAACCCAACCTACACCTTCATGTGCTGGTAAAGAGTAGGTCAACATGGCCGCTAAAGGCGCCACAGTGCAAGTATTTTGCCAGTAATTGAGGTAGTTTTCCAATGGCGACAAAGAAAGAGGAGAATCAGAATAAGAACATGGAGCAAGTGACGTATTAACCTTCTCAAATACAGTCCTGTTGCATCACTTTTCATCATACTTTGAGGTGTATATCCTCCGTCCTGGATTGTGTAGAGAAGTGTGTACACCTTCACTTGTGGTGTGAGCTGAGGTCGACGCCCTCGTGATGAATTGGATGACATCATGCTCGGTGTTTACAGCTGATAAACGCCGAGATCATCTGTTTCTGAGGCGCTGAAGATGAACTTTAGGATGATTGCAGTGTTTTATATCACCAGATAAGTCTCAAGAGCTTCACATTACGTGCAGAGTGTAAACATGTCAGCTCACCCCGCAGTTAAACAACGTCAAGACACAAACCAGTCGTGGCTTTTTGCAACAGAGGGAGTGTGTGCGTGTGTGTGTGTGAGCTTCCACCGCAGGAGGTGGACGTCCGCCGCTTGTCCAGACTCCACTCTGGTCATTTGAACTGAAGGGTCTGCTGTGTGTCACTCTTCGCCCGGACCACACACACACACACAAACACACACACTGTTGTAACCTTCACCTCCAACTTTGAATTCAAAAATTCTTCCAAAAAAATCACAAGAACGAAGATACAGAGAAGAGCAGCCGTCATGTTCAGGCTGGCGAGTCGATCCAAGATCCACGCCTGCAGCCAAACCGGGCTCGGGTTGAAAGACGCCCAGCTCTCCAACAAGCCCAGCCGCAGACCAAACCAGATCCCACGCCGCATATTTAACCCCGTTTGCACACATGATGCGAATTTAATCAAAGATTTGCTTAATCCCTCAATTCAGAAACATCACACGCGGCTTTTATTGCATTTGCTGAAATATAATGATGTTGGAGCGACACACCGGTGGTCCAGAGATGCTGGTTTATTGGTCTCTCAGTTGAGCGATGTATGAATGGAAACAGACGGAGCTGCACAATGTTTCCCTGATCGACTGTGATGTTCCAGAGCAATTATATTGCCTGTTACCCTCAGAGCCTGAATTTAGAACGCGCTGACTCGAGCTTGTGAGCCAGGTTTGTTTCACACCGATCAGAGCACAGACATCTGGACTTGAATCGACTTATTGTTACACTTTCTCCTCTTGAATTTTTTTTTGCATTCTTCAGTAATATACCTGTTAATGTTGTGTGTCTGAATTTACCAAAATATACATGAATAATTACAAAATAATGTCCACCAAAAGGTAAAAATTGCAATAACCATATCATAGTTAGAATGAAAAATAAATCTATATTTCAATGCATAAAAAGATGTCACACATTTTCCTTGAATTATTTCAAAATAATACCATGAATGAATCTCACACGTCTATAATATATATTTCATTTTTGTCTTTTGTAAAATTATACAATTAAATAACTAAAATTATATAAATTACTCATACCTAATAATTATAAATATGAAGAGAAAATCTATTTCATTTGTGTCTTTCATTGTGTGCAGCCGTGATATTTTCATTAATAAATCAATCATTGTTACTGCCACTATCAGTACTACTACTACTTCAATACATTGCTTTATATTAATTGAGAAATTCATACACTTCAGTTCAGTTACACTTCTTAGGATCACTTCCTGTTTTAGAGAAGAGTTGTTATGCTGGAATTATTGCACTGATTCTTATTGCAAAAATCTGAGAAGGTGTTTTCCAGACATGCTGTAGAAACTGACTTCCTTCAAGCTTGGCTGAGGTGTAAATCACAATTGAAAACATGTTAGATTGAGTTTTGGAGCAGATCCATCCATCAGAACGGTGGGAAACAGACTTTGGCTCATAGTTTTCAGTTTCACTTTAATATCACTTGGCCCACTTCATGTCTGAGCAGCACTTTTGAACCCGTTTTTGTGCTTCGCAGCCCCATTCATCTCTCATTTTTCCCTGAAAGAAGAGTTCCACCGAACAAGGACGCTGTCTCAACTCATCACTGGAGAGTCTATTTCTCATTTCAAGGGAAAGAACGGATGGAAGAACCGGTCATGTCGGCGTATCGCTTATCGGACAAGCGTGTTCATGTCTCCTGAACAGCTCCTTCACAGGAAGACAGAGACTACCTCTACCTCCTATCTGTCTACTGAAGGCTTCCCTGGCTCAGAGAGCTCTTCTGGTGGAGTCACCTGAGGGACTCTCCAAGGATGACCTTGGTCTGCTCTGCCGGATCGCTCAACCACAGAAGAAGTTTCACGTTGAACTCCCTGCTAAAAGTGGCCACTACACAAAGTCCACAGATGAAAGGAACATACATGGACCTTGGTCTTCTGGCTCAGACATTTCTTTGACCTTGACTCTCACTCCTCCACCAGGGGAACAATCCCATCCCCAACCTGAAGAAGATATTAACCGCCGTTCTGATCGATGTTCTCAGATTTGGCAAGGTGCCGTCTGCTTTACCCAAACTGTAAATCTGGGACAAAAGCATACATCCCATTAATAACAGCATTTATCTGTGAACTTTATCGCCGCAGTCGGCAGCGGCTGCCTCAATTGTCGCCCTCACGCTTCTGTCTGTTCTCATACTTCACCACGTGTTCCTGAAGGTGAATGGCAGATTTACAAGCCGCCACATCTGGTGCTTCACTTGTAAAAAGGCAAGTTTGATAACAATCAGGATCTGTAAGCGCTTTCAAGTTCCTCCACCGATTCATTCACCGGGTTTATTTTTACAGCGCCGATCATTCGTAAGCCGACCGTCTCATTAAAATGATGGATTTCACCTTTTTTTTTTCGGTGCCATGTGGCTTTGATTGTGACTTTGGTGTGACAGTTCTTTCAGTTATTCCGTTGACAACCTGGTTTTGTTTTCTCTGTGTAGTCAAAACAGATTAGGGTCGATTTTACAGTTTCATCTCAAACTCAGCAGAACAAATTTAATGAAAAGGGCCATCTGTGATTTCATCTATTTCCTAATATGTCTCTCAAGAGGGCTCTTATTTATCCCCTCTCCAAATGGCGTGGATAAATTCCGTCTGTCTGGGTCGAGCTTGCAGAACACAAGTTAAACTTCGATCATGTGACCGCCGACGCTAGCCAAGCGAAAACAGCCAAAGGTTGAAAAGATCACGCTGTGTTTGATACAGAAGAAGCTCAATTTGTCAACCTGACAAAAATGACAAATCAGGATGGGACTGAAGTTTCAACACAATTTGGTTGAGTTCGAGGAGGAGGGAAAGGTGGATGGCCCTAATTGGAATCATATGCGTAGACTTGGAGGACACCGGACACACACTCTTTCCTCTCCTCCCCGCTACCTCCTGCTTGGTTTAACCCCCCTGGACATTGGAAATTAAGCTTTTCACATGGCGCTCTGCACCACTAACCAAACACAAACCAGCCCTTTATAGCTCCCGGGGCCAGGCCCTTGGGTGCCTCACGGAGGCCGTCCACAGACAAGGTGGCAGGAGGGGGGGGTGGCAGGCAGGAAAACAATTCCAGCTCCAGCCTGAAGCTGCTCCCACTCAACCTGATATTGTGTTGCGAACAAAGGTCGAGTCACAATTATTCCTCAGTTTTCTGATTTATTTGAAAGGCTTTCAGTGCCATCAGGAGCATCTGACGTACGCAATGTAGGGCAGTGTGTCACATTGTTCGGCCTGTACGAAGCAGGAATGAAGGGAAATAAGATTCTTTCACACGCAAATGGACAACACATGAGTCAAGCTACGTACATGGGACACAACATCGAGACCATGTGATGAGATTGAAGAACGCTGCTGTTGGCAGAGTAGCATCATACAAGACCAGTTATAGCAGGACATTTTTGGAAACTCCAGCATAGTGAAGCAATGCCGACACCGTGAGAGGGGAAAGATTTGACTCACTTGAAAGTCGAATGTCGCTTCTTTGTCACCATAGTGACAACCGTCCATATGATACGCCTTAGAACTGAGAATGTCTTGCTGCATATCGCTCCCCAGATTTCCATTGTTGGAGAACTTTTGCTGTGTTATTCTTGTAGTCCTCAGGTACAAGTTCAGATTTAGTTTTACCTTTTTTGGCATGAGACTGGTACTTCTCAGGTTTATCCACCAGTGTCTGTACACAATGGAAATTGAGGACCTCTTTGACGTCCGTGAACAAAGAGCGCAAATGCTAATTCGGGACCAAAGGTTGAAGTCATTTTGAGTTTGTCTACGCGGTAAGCTACTTTTGGTAAGCCTTACATATCGTCTGCTGAACTTTCATATCCTTGACCTGAGGCTGCTTTATGTTACGAGGTGTCACATGATATTATGATGACGGGGATACACTGATCATGAGCCGGCTGTCAGATCCACTCTGACAAAACGTTTGAGCAAGAGAAAAGCAGGACTCCTACTCCGTCAGATTTTCCCTAAATTCCAGGGTGTCATCTACAAGTAGGTGGGAACGGCCTGCTGGTCAGCGTTAAAATGAGAGAGCAGCTCTGGCCAAGACAACTGAGGAGCCTGTTCATAGCTGTGGAACAGCTACCCGGCTATTAGCCCGACTGCTATTGTGGCTGAGCACTAGTGAGACGCCTGGAAATATATTGAGGCTGAAAGTCCTGGATCACACGTCACTGAGGTTTCCAGAGTTGGCAGTGAAAGGTGAATTCCCCAGACATCCATTAGAATAATGTGGCGTCCTCGCATGACTTCAAAACAAGGATACATTATTTGGGTGAGCATGAGTGAGCGGCTCTCATTTATGAATGGATTAAGTTGCTTTCCTTCAAACGCAACTTAAAACAGCGGAATAGAAATCCAAATTCACATCTTGACGAAATGGGCCATTAGACCTTTTATTTTCTCACGGGTTGCCAGGTTGTGTTAAGTTGCTCTGCTAATCCCCGTGCCAGGAAATCCAACGGTGCGTAGCTGGAACGTCTTTCTTAACAGCCTCACATTCATCCGCACGGCCGGCTCCTCGGATCTCAGACCTGTGACCCCTCTTTATTTGAATGTTTGTGTTCACTAATCAGCCAATAATCCTCAGAAATGTCGAACTCGCTCTTTGGCTTTTCGCTGATGGAGCCTGCTCTGCTCTTCCAGGCTGAACCAGCGAGAGTCGGGTGAGCGCTTGAGAAAAAGGGCTTCACTGGGATTAAAAGGGAATGCGACTCTTTTGACCCTCACCCCTCTTTAAACCAGTCTCACCGTAGCAACTTTGACAGACATGAGAAGTTGTGGTTCTTTACTTTCTACCACCTTTTACTTGTCAATATGCCGTGAGTTTCTAAGTCAAGCTTTAAACCTCCACGTTTCCAAATGAAGAAAGTAAAACCTGGCGCACTCTTGAATAGTCACGTTGGCCTTCATCCAAGAAGTTCACGAAAGCCCATAATGATACGCCATTTACATTGCTTCTCAAATCTTCAATATTCCATTGAAAATGGCTATTAAGACACATTTTATTTTGAAAAAAATGAAAATACTTGTTATTCACTAATAGAGATCGCTCCAAAAGTGCGTGGAAGTGTTGCAGCGTCGGTGTCAGAAACCCCCTTCAGCACTTTTACTAAGGAGAAGACGAGCCTGGTGATGACAAATAGTGATTCAGATTATGTCTTCAGATACCACTGTCACTTTGATACATGTTCTTGCCTTGACACGTCCCTGGAGTTTGGTTGAAACCACATCAGCCCTGTGATGTCATCAGTGGAGAGTGAAACTTTCTCATGAGAAGAGACCTTTACATATATCAGTTCTTTGATCCACAGAGTGATTTATATCGGTTTTGTAACATCACCCTTGCTGCTTCTTGCGGTGTCAACCTCCAGAAGTGCTATTTGGAAGCACCAATTCATCCGTGGATAGTCACCACTGACAGTAAATGTCTTGGTTTATACGTCATACTTGCTAGCACCTTAGGGTTGGTGAGTTAGAACAAGTTAGCGGAGCAGTGACACACATCTATTGCAACTCCCCCCCCCCAAAAAAAACCACCCTGCCTAAGACTATTTGTCAGCCTTGCCCCAGGAGAAGTTTAAAACCTATCCCTACCCAACAATTCAATAGTGACCGAGTTGGTAGCAGCAATGATGACAGGAGGTCATGGCGTTGAATGAAAGAGAGAGAACCAGCGAATGTCCTGAGGGAAGGTCCTTGGTGCTAAACCCTATCCAAGTCCATTTAAAGCAAGTTAGAACTCTCTTTTATTGAGAAATACGAAACACACAATTGAGTGGAAAGAGTTACTCAGGGCAAATGGTTAGTCGTCACTGCCCATGAATAGAGCATTACCTCACCGCAGTCATTTGTACGAGTCATCAACGTTCCCAAGGTGAAAGGAAACGCCACATGCATCACTTCCTCTTCGGTAGCAAATTCCCACAAGTGAGCGTGGAATTTCCAAAGTCGCCACTCGGTCAGGAACAAATTGTCTATGACTGGAGCAGGAGCTGGACACAAGTCAACAGATTTGAATGACTTGTTTAAAAGAATGTTGCTTGCTGAGTCTCCAGTCGAATATGACAAAGTGCTGTGCACAGATTTAAAGGTCGCTGTAGTTTGGCTGAGATGAATCGTCGCTTGCAAATCATCTGCCACAGGAACTGTCCGATTTACATTCCGATATCAGGTTGAAAACCCACATTTGTGACCCGGGTGGGGTCCCAAGTCCTTTCTCTTGGCTGCACAGATGAAAATTGCTTTAACATGAAGAGCTTTGGCACTTGGGTTTCAGATTTCACTGCGATATCGTACCTTAAGCTGAGTGACTCATTTGAAGCAGATGTTCTGCTGCCAGTCGACTGACTGTGGTCGGCACGTCCGAGATGACGGGCACATTCCTTCGGAAGCTTGTCAGCACCACAGGAAAAATTGCTCTCATTTGCAAGCAATTGAAATATTGTATTTTTTGACCCACTTTTTTTTAAAAAAGAGGGTCAACCACACATACTTCAGGAGGATTTGACGCTCAGGACCAATCCACCTGAGCATGACTCACTGCTGCCTGTAGTCCACATGTTAAGGGCCGTTCATGCGCCACTTTTACAAAATTGTACTCATCTTTTTCAAACGTTACTGTCACTGACCACATACTTCCATGTGTTCTTTACCTTGGCATTGTTGTTCAGCAATATGTCCGACAGGAGGAGCAGCCCTGGGTCAAGATAAAACCGCGACAAACTCAAAACATGGAAGAAGTATTGATAACGTCCTGGAGAGAGTAGAACTGTGGCATGCTGAAAAGCTTTTCTGCATTGGTTGTCCTGTGAAACCCCCAGAAACAGACTAACGTCTGATCCAAGATTCATACTCAGCTAAAGCTAAAAGTTATACCTTTCGTATTATCTTGCAGCTAAAAGGTGCAACGCCAATAAGAACTCTGTGAAGGATGGGTACTTCAATGTTGAAGGCGGGCTGAAACATGAAAGGAAGAGGGTTTTAGAACCCGGCAGAGACCTGTTAAGGGTTCTAGACCACCTGCCCTAAAGGAAAAGTAGAAGAATAGTTGACCTACAGATAGCTAAGGACCCAGTCTGAAGTAGACATGAGGTCATTATGAAAGGAAAGATGAGGCCAAACACCGACAATTCCGGCTGCAGACTCAAACTTAACCAGGAAAATGATTGACTGAAGGATAATATCGATATGTAAATGAATACACTTCAGGGAAAGTCCACTAGAACATGGACTCGAGGAACAAGACATGGAGTTTTAGACATCTGGTTGTTGAACAAGTGCGCAGAGACACTTGATAAACAACAGGCTCAGTGGATTATCACTGTAAAGGGAACTTTTCCTCCCTTTTCAAAGAGTCCGAAGTCCTAAATATTTGTGCGTTCCTTTTGCAAAAATGGCTCAGGTTTGTGACGAGATTATCTCCCTGGAAGTTTAATGCTTCTTCATCAGCCAGATGAGGCTGGAAATCAAAGCCATTTCTAATCCCCCGAGAACAAACACAGATGTGCGGCTTCTTCACTTCAGCACACATCGACGCCTGGATGGATGGATTTCACTTTACACACACGGATCTGTCCAAACTCCTCACCAGCAAGAAGAAAATACGTGACAAATGGACAGCTCTCACATATCAGAGCAACAATATCCTCATTGTTTTGTCCATGCCAGTCCAAAGGTCTGCATACCCACAGTACGCACACAAACACAGAAACCTGCTCGTCTGCCAGTACCGGAAAACTTTGGGGGAGAGGATCTGCTTGAGGTCATTAAGCTCTTAATATACTTCTGGCAGCTCCCACAGTGAGAGAACAATCAGGTCACTATTTTAGACAGGAACAGTGGTGAGCTTTATCTCCATTCTGATCATATGAATGACGGGGTTATCATGTTGTGTCTGTTTCTATGGCTGCTGTTTACAACGTCAGCCGTCACAACCAGGAAACTGCACTTTCAGGCAACAAACAAGTGGCAAAATCTGCTCTCGTGGCTGCTGCGGTTTGCAACACTATCAGACTACCATCTTCAGATGCGGGTGATATTTGAATAATCTGATGGGCTGTCACTTTTCAGGAAGAACGGTTTAACTGGCCTGTCGGTGTTGTTGGTTTTAGAAGGTTGATAGCATCTTACCACGAGAGACCACTATCCTTTGACTCAACCTCTTCAACTTGTATCCTTCTGAAGCTAACAGACCTACAGAGGCAGGATAATGTTCAGAATGTTTAGCTACTTGTCAAGGGTGAACTAGAACGAATACAAATACACAGAAGAAATACACCAAATGAGCAAAGCAGCCGAGTCGCTGCTTGAAACAAGATTAAGTTCTGTTTTTTCCTGGTGGATTTTGGTCAAGTTGCAGTTGATATGATCGTTCAAGCAGGAAAGCAGTCAACAGATGTAAAAGTGCTGCCAGCAAAACTTCAAAATAAAGCACTCCTGGGAGACACTGATTGGAGTTTAACTTAAAAACATAATGAGTATGCCAACCCTCGCAAAGAGTGCTGCTTCACTTTTTTTACGTCATCAATATCAATGGCGCATCTCTCGCTTCCTCACGTAAAATTGCTCACCATAAATCACCTCCACCGCAACCGCTTTTGGTGTGGCTCCCAGGCTCAGCTATGTCATCATAGGTTTACCCAGTCAAGCCTTGGCATCTTTCTTGAGAGAGTTTTTCAATATAAAGACATATAAGATAAGATATATAACACCTGCTGAAGACCATAGTGTAACTGCTAGTTCAGGAACACATATCGGTTTATGCAGTGAAAAGTGTTTAAATGCAGCATACCTGTGAGTCTGGTTCTGTGAATGGACTGATCTTGCCATCATCGCTGACAGTGGGCGACCACACTCTGTCTCCTGGTCCAGGCCTGAGGGAGAGAACACGCCGATGGAATTGATGTTATACCCAACAGACAAAATGAATATAGAAAGTCCAAGCAGCAATCACATGACAGTAGCTTGAAGAAAGTTACAGAATTTGTCACATGGCTCAAGTCTCCTATCAACAATGTTCTAGTCACTCCAAGCAAGTCCCAGAGCTTCTGGTGGCTGGCTCTCTAAACAGTATACACCCAGAGGTGTTCCCACCTTTTGACCTTGTGATGAGCTTGAACCCTTTTTACGGGATGAATGGGAAGAAAACGAGAGTGGCCTGTTGCCTCATGGGTTGATGCTATGATTGATGCTGTCTCAAAGTGGCGTTCATTGCCACTGTTGCGACATCTTTCGCTCAAAAAAGTCAAGTGCAATTCCACAGCAGTCAGAAGCTGAAGTAGTTTCCCAACAGTATCATCTCGGTTTCTGGGGCTTTGAAGAGCATGAGGTTTGCCCAGAGCGAGTCATTATTCAGAAGCGTATCCAGTTCTCCTGCTGAGTGACCTCAGGTTGACATATGGGAATATCTAAAGGACAAGCTGGGAGTATTTGCGCGTCCCCTGGCTGACGCTGTTCAGAAAGACCAGTGAAATTCTTTTGGCTTTTGGACGAAACACCAAAGTTGAGGTCATCCATCACAGCCGCCGCAGCGTTGGTGGAGTTTGGACAAATCTTCAGAGTCATCTGATGGAAGTGGGGCTATCAAGGACTCTTTTATGAGGCGCCGACTGTCTGGTGGATGAACAGCTACCGCGTAGGCTGATATTCCTCCCCAACAATCCCTGCCAATTTATCCGTCTGACTTCATGCACAAATAGCCTTTTGAGCAGAGCGAAAGGTCAGCGTGACATAATGGAGTTGACATTTGGGAACAGCAGGGCTGAAACATGGAATTTATCGGCCGTCCATATTCATGGAGATGTGCATGGGAATGGAAAGATGTGTTGAAGTGCCACTGAAAATATCCAATAAATAGAGCCCTGAGACTGATGCGGGCCAATAACTGCCTCTGGTGTGAGTCACCGCTTAGCACGACGCCGACCGTGACGGTGTTTGTTGTGAGTCCTCCGTAAGTCAATCGGTGCAAACCACACATTCAATGAGGCAGAGCACCGTAGAGAGCACATCTCTGAGGAAGCAGATGGACTGCAGACTCAGTGATGTAAGGCGAGGTCATTTGCTGAGGATCAGTTATCTGAATAGAAATAATGTCAAGTATAGTTCAATTGAAAACAATATTTGATATGCTGTGACTCCTTCGAGAATATCAGGGTTACGTTTATGACTGACTCCAAGCTGCTGCTGTCACAAGTCGTCCAAAGCCCAGGGACGACTGCAAACTCTATATGACAAGTACGAAAAGATAAAACGTCACATCATCAGGAGAACTTCCCAAATGTTTCCCGTTGGTCATATTTTCCCCTGCCGGATCCCGCCTCACTGCCAGCTCTAATTTCCCTGTTGCTGAGATCTGCTTTTTCAAACAGAGGATGGGTTTTCTTTGGACGAACACGATCACCCTGACTGGGATGAAGTGAAAGACTGACGACTGAAAACCATTATCCCTCAAATTAAGATGTGGCGAATCACGGAGCATTTCAGGGTTCAGCAAGAGTCCCGCACCTCCGGTATCTATCACGTATGACGGCTTCTGTGCTGCTTCTGAAAGATGAGAAGAGGTTAAATGGCTTCTCTTCTGTGAGTAAACGGAGACAGTCTTTCTTTTTCCAGAGTCGTAATGGCCTCTTCAGAAAACCTGAGGGGGTTTCGTGGAAATAAACTGCGTCTAGGTGATGACAAGATGAATGTATGATGGAGGTGGGGTGGGAGTTTTCAATAACACAGGCTTTGAGGCTTCACTGAAGCTCTGACCACAAAAAAGAGACCTAGGGAGATCATGAAAGGATGACGGCGAAGCCAGTGGGGCTGTGTATGTGTCAGTCGGTTTTTGTGTCCGCTGCAGCTGGATCTGCGACGTTTGAGTCGGTGATCCGTCGACATGATTCCGCAGCTGTGAGTCTTGAAACTAAAAAATAGCAAGACAGCAGGGTAAATGCTGACGTGACATTTGGCATCTATGAACGTCTGCTGTGTTGCTATGACTCTAACATCATAATAGCATTGTGCCAAATAAAATCTCTGCTGAAGTGTCTGGAACTTGAACTTGAGTTCAGATATACAGTGTTATTACGGCGAGCATCTCCATCATTAAACGCCCCTGGTGCTCACCACAGATAAACACTCCTTCGCAACCCACCTACCCTTTTGCCACACTCCTTTTCCAGACTTCCTGAGTTCTCTTAGTCATGGTTTCATCCTTGGCAGAGCTACTCAGACAGTCGGTTGGAGAAGTCCTGAACCAACAACCAAACGAACAGGATTGTAAATGTGGCTGGCACCAATGTCAGAGCATCAGCTGATATCATCAGTCAACATTTCACCTATCCAGACCAAGGTTCCCCCAGGGTTTTTTCTCAGCGTAAAGAATGTCTCGGCATGGAGTGTTTGGGGGGGCTTTTGAATTTCACGACGGTAGTGGAGGGCCGATAGAGCGCAATGTAGGGCCTTAATAGTCCTCCTACCAGTCTACATTCAAAAGAAGGAGTCCAGAGTAAGCTGACATTGCGAGTCACACTGGTTGGCAGTGGACAAGGAGGGACATTTTGGCATAGAAGGTCAAAATCCCAGCATGGGAAGAACCCTGCCAACAGTTGTACGCGTCAATGAATATGCTCAAAACATCTAAAACTGTTAAAAGCACCACAAATATCAGATTTATGACAATTGAGCAAAATGATTCAAGTTAATTTTCCCTAGTTTTATTAACACTGGCACAGACAATCCTCCAATGAGCCATCCATTCCCTTCCACGACCTAGCAACGGCGTGTCCTGGATCTAGACCGGGCTCAGTGGTACAAGACCGAAACATACACTTTAAATCCTTCAGGTTAATTTTTCCATCCGCTGCAAAGCATATCTGAGAAAGAGTGGCGATGGGCGTACGAGAGGTTGAAGATGGAAAATATTTCAGAAATAGAAGGGAAATATTGCTCCCCGCACAGCTGGTTCATGTCTCGTGATGTTTGGATCTGGAAATGCACAAGCTTTACATGACACTCTCTGGTTCTGTGCGGCCTTGTGGTCGTCCAAATGGACAGTGTGTGTACAAAGACGACACAGCTTTGTTTAATTATCTGTGACAGGAGAAACTAGAGTGTTTGTCCTCACAGTGCACCCACGATCTGCTTCCTCTCTGCCAGCAGGCCGATGGAAAAATGAAAACTGTTGCTTCTGCAAGTTTTTTAATCGATTCCTTTTGCTTTTAATAGTCTTTTCTTTGTAATCCAATCATTCGCTTTGGCTTCTCCAAGTCACATGGCCAAGGATCAGTGTCCCTACAGAGCCAGAGCGTTTTTTTTTCAGCTGCCAAAATAAAAATACAAACCATTAAGGGAACAAGTTATTCCACGATTTTGCTACTCAAACTCCATGCAAGTAATAACCACAGTGCCCATTTTAAAGAGCTGGGTGGGTCTCCGGAGAGCTGTGGCGGTGCCCTTGGCAGCATGGCGACTGAGAGGGTGAGCTCAATATTTAACACAGACACAAAGCTAAATCCGGAAGATTTGTATTGTGTTTGTGTCGATTTGGATCTCATTTCACACTCATTTCAATGAATTGGTCGAGGAAGCGTTTCTGGACCACCATCCGCGACTCAACATGGGTATCATGCTTTGCATTGTGAACAGTCAAAATGAGCCACCGCTAACCTCAACATGAGACATTGTTGGAAAGAGGAAGACCTCCTCAATGCCACTGGCTAAACAGTTTGGGGTAGACTCCGTAGAGGAGTCTGTGGCAGGATGTGATGGTTAGAATTTTCTTCAGTGGCCAGGCCCCTTGTGAGACCCACCCTGAGTAGTGGTTCTAATGTTGCTCTGGCTGACAATTCATGACAGAGACTCAAGATGAGTTGCTTCTGGATTGGCTCGCAGCATACCGACTGGAGCCAAGGTCTTTCCTGAGGGACTGCAAAGGAAGACCAAGTAAATAGCGGGATTCAGGCATGAGAGCGTGTGGTACTGGTCCTCATTTTTTACGCTGAGACATTCACGAGGGAGGAAGTATTGGGTTTTTGGTCACAATTTCAATTTAGTTGTTTTCCCGATGACACTATGTCCTGGGATTGTTTGTCCCGAGAGCTGCAGGAGGCTCTTGTTGTGGACCGCTTGGCATAGATTTCTGCCTTCATGACCGACCTTCGTCAGAGGCGGAAAAAGCTTTTCAGATTGCCATGAAAGCAGCAGACGGGTGAACAAGCCACACGTAAATTAAACCACCACCAGGATGATATCTGAAACTACCTCACAAACAACTCCATCTGGTGACCCACATTTCCGAAGCCTACTTATTATTTAGTTTTCACGAGCCTCCCGGGAAACCTCAGCAAAAAAAGTCCCCATGTAACAAAGTGCTCTTAAAAATGCCCCAAGTCGGGATTATGAAGAACCTGGGTTGTAAAAAGTAATAAATGTGGAGACATTACAAAGAAATATTGTTACACTCCACACACGACCTCGAGCTCAGATGCAGGCGGCGGACTGTAATTTCGGCTCCCAGCAGACGCGTAGACTCATATTTATCCATCGGCAGCAAGACGAAATTACAGGTTTCTCGTTTCTCCCTCTTTGACATGGTGATGCGACTATTTTATGGCTGAGTGTGCGAGGGACTGGCTTTTCTTTAGGTCTGCCATTGTCTTCATTGACGTCACCCGTGTATTGTATAGTCAAACAACATATTATTTACCGGTATGTTCATAGCAGAGTGACTCGATAAAAGATTTATAAAGTTCATGCCTGCTATTCCTGCTTTGCCGCTTTGATGGGTAGAAGGCTGAACAAAACAATAGTGATAATCTTCGTAACTAGGTAACTTACTTACGACTCCAGATTGCTGACACGGATATCAATATGGATCGAAGGCCAGCAGCCTGAGCCTCATGCTTCACAAAAAAAATCATTATTGAGACATTTTTGTGGGAGGAAACCAAAGCAAAAAGGGAACTTCAACCAGGTTTTGTAGCATCTTTCACCAATGCATAAAAAAGCAAATTGGTGGTTGGATTTTTGATAGGGAAGTCAGTTTATGAGCAAAGTAGGAGGGAAGAATTACATTCCTCAGCAGTGACATTTTAAAGAATTGCTTTTGTCAACTAAATCTACGTCCCCTCTTCATCATTTATCTTATTTTAAAATACTTTTTTCTCTCAGTTTAACTTCTTGGTGGACTTTATGTTGACTTCAAATCGTCACATGACCAGAGAGGAACACTGTGCGTGCCGGTAAAGGTTTTGAATGCGCCTTATTTTCTTTAGGAAATGAACCATGTAATTGAACCGCTGCAAACCACCAGCTGAATGTGTTGTATAATTAGACCTAATCAGGGAGAGACTGTGTCTGCTTTACTTCTTCTTTTTTCAGGGTGGGGGGGCTGTGAACTATAGATAAAACACATGTTCACGTGCAAATCTGGCTTTTTCCCCAAATTGAACTGAAGAGAAAAAGGTTTTTTTTTGGAGGGTTCCGAGCTGGTGACTTCAGTCATGTGATTTTCATATAGTTTTGTCACCAAATTTTGCTCCTAAATACATCAAAAGCAGTCACCCAGCTCCCCATGTTTTCCCTGCTCGACCCCCAAATCCACACTGCTATCTTGTCTTGAGAAGTGTTAAACCTGAAAAACGCTTAACATTTACTTTTGAACACTCCTTTAATCCAGGCATGTTATCTTTGGAGCAACCTCGGCGTGTTGCATCTCAAGCAGCCAGTTATTTTCTTTCACAGCCTTTGAATAAATATCATTATTCTTCCATATCTGGCACTTTCCCTCCCGAGCTGCTTCGTCTGGAAGACTTTATAAACATGGTAATTAAACATGTAATAGTGGGAACCAAGCTAACACTGGGGAAAGTAAGCTAACAATTATTGTAGTTTAAACAAAGATGCCATGTTTTTTGAAGAAGCAAAGTATAAGAAAATATAATTATTTTGGAATTAAGACTTTCGTTCTTTGGCCCTGTCTCCATTTTAGGCTTTAAACAATGCAGTCAGTTTGAGGTGCCCTCCATCCCGCGCCCAGCTTCATGATCCTGTTTTGGCTATTCATATAGGAATTGTCTTTTCATCACCAACTTCAGAATATAACTTTCTTTTTTTTGCACAGTTGGCTCCGTTCAAATGTTATTTCATAAACAATTCCACCCTTTGGTTGAACTGGAAACCTAGGCAAGAGGGCAAATATCTTGGTTTACAAGTCGATGTGTGTGTCTTTGGAGCTTGCTCACGAGTGAGGGAAGGATGGAGCATGAGATTGACAGATGGATTGGTGTAGGACCTCCACTCATGAGGACACTGAACAAAGTGCTAAGCCAAATGGTTAAGCTACATTTGCCCAATAGCAGCCACAACAGAACAGGACATCGACAATCCTGGTTTCAACATCGAGGTTACATTCAGTGTGATGTTAGGCCTAAACACTAGGTCGGATGGTGCCTATTAACCGGTATAATCTCCTAGCCTTTTGTGGGAGGTTCAAATGCTGCTACGATTGAGAGTAGTTGAGGTTCCATGAGTGAGATGCCTTGAGTCCAACTAAAGGGCAGACCCAGGAGAGCTGAGGAGATCGGCCTTGTTACTTACCCGACCTTGGGTCAACAATGGATGGACAGAGGTTTTCAGAAAGAGGTATTTCAAATGCACATCTCCACTTTTTGTAGCCAATTTTGGTATCAAAAGTATCCAGTGAGACACACAAGTGCTATTTTAGCTTCCATCCGTCTCTGTGAGCTCCAGTCAAAATGCTTACACTGAGGTTCTTCATGGGAAATCCACTTCACCAAACGACGTCTCAGAGGACGTTGTTAAATTAAGACATTAATTCGGTTCTCGCTTTGTGACTTTTCAGTAACGCATCTGCTCGCCCGTCCGTGGGAGTGACGCTGCGACGTCTGCTGCCCTAAAAGGATCCGTTGGAGGCTCCAAAATGAAGCCTCAAGAGTTCACCCTCAATTCACCCGCTGCCAGATGAGCTCAGCACTTTTCAGCTCCTCTTCAAAAATAAAAAACTCCCACAGAAATACAGGAAGGTTTTTTTTTCCCTCTCTTTTTTCCCTCTTGGTCAGAAATAATGACAGACCGAAAAGTGCGGAATGATTTTCCAGCTCATTTGAACACACGACAGTAACCTCAGCAGAACGTCCCGAAAGGTCACCACTGGCCGTTTAAGCGTTATTGAGCTTGACAAACGCGCTACAGAGAAGGAGAGGACCGTTCAAACATGTGATGAAGCTCGCGCGGCGCTGCCAAGTCGGGCAAACCAGCTGCGAGCTTAAGAAAGGGCTGAAGCCGTATGGTTTCCATCAGCTCTGACTCAGGCCTTCAGAGCGAGGCGGAAAGTGACTAATCTGCAACTGAGTGATTCTTTCAATAAACTTTCTCCTACATCATGCAATTATGCAATTATGTTCTGGTTACATGTCCTTAACACTCATTAGTCAAGAGATCCTCACATGAAAACAAATTTCCAGCTACATCACGGAGCTATCAAGGCACGTTTAAGTGAAAAGGGTTTTCATTTATAATGAGATAAAGTCTTCGCCAGCGTAATGACGCTAGCTAATTCAGAGTAATCTAGAGTTGGCTCGTCTCAGCGTGGGATAGTGGGTGTCCCCCAAGAGGACTCAAAAGCACCCCCACCTTACTACCATTACGATCCATGCCGACGTAAGATAGGTTTTTACGTTCTTTTTTTTCACATATTTAACATGTTCGTAAGTACACACACATCATTTTAAGCAATGTGCTCACAGCTTTTTCTCTATGATTTTTTGAAACCGTGACAGAACCAGGCCCCCTAACCCTTCTCCAAAACAACCCCCCGAAACCTGAATTTCACAGTCAATGAACATAAATCCTGTCATTTAGTTATGATTTTTTTGGCGTTAAAAACAGGCTGAAAACCACCATAATCAGGCCCACCTCCATGATTCATTGTTTCAGCTTGGTTTTAATGCATTTGATCACTTGAGATTCCAACGCTTTTCTGAGGCGCGGTGGCTCTTGTTTAACCTGTGGTGGCACGCCACAAACATTTAGCGGAAACACTCGGCTCAGATATTTTTCTTTAAAACACATTTTCGCGTCTGTGAATGTTTATAACATCATTTTAAATACGCATTTTTGTATAAGTGGCTTTGTTTGTTTTTACATGAGTATTATGTTGCTCCTCCCCTAAAGTCCGCTGGCGCCCCCCACAGGAGAGCTGTCTTCATTTGTAGTCAGCGACACTTAATATCAGCTCATCCTTATCGTCTGTCCTCTAGCAACTCTATTTTCCATGTTCGAATGGTTTCGCTAAAGGAGCATGTTCTTCTTCGCTAGTTTCCGGAACATTACATCGCCCCCCACAGGATTGGTCTGTGTTCTACATTGTTTTACGTTCGCATGATTGTGACAACACCTAGAGTAATGTAATGTAAGGAAACAGCGAGGCCATACCTGCAGATGCTGAGCGCCAGCTGCCTGGTACAATTCTTGATCCGGTTCTGAGCCTCCATATGCGTCATGGTCTCGGTGGTGTCGCCGTTGATCGCCAGGATGATGTCGCCCGGGCACAGGTCCCCTTGAGCGGCCTTGCTGCCTGGGTTCACCTGGAAGCACACGCAAAGCAAAGAGCTCGAGTCAAACTTCCACCAAGGAGGAGAGAGCTGACGTTGACAGACAATGGGTCGCTCTTTCAGCGGCACAGTTTCATGGTCATGGAGTGGGAAATGCCAGAGCGAAAGGTCAATTGATTCCTGAAGACGAAGAGCGTTTCACCCATCACAGACGGCCTTTTCAGAGATATTTATGACAGCAGTGTTCCACTAAAACACATTAAACAACTACAACAATTCAATTACGATTCCAGTCATTCTCTATCTTGTGCAACTCACTTGCACGACCTCGATTGGTCGGCAACACAAGCACCTCGTATCGACTTAGTTCTTAATAATGTGGGTTTTTGTCATGCGTCGTTGTTGTCAATTTTCAGTATATTTTCTTTAGAAGAACAAAAAAAGCAAAATGCTAATAATTCTAGCTTGTCAAAATAAATACTCTCTGGTTCCTTCCAGTCAAGAGACTCCGCCGTCCAAACATATAGAGAGTTTAAGTGACGGTTCTGAACAGATATGTAAATTTAGAATATAACAGAACATATTTTTCCACCTGGGAGTCATTTCCACATGATCAGATTATTGTTTTCATGTGCCAATCAGAGATTTATTTTGTGAGCAAACCTCGTCTGGCTTTGACAAGTCAATTTTTGCCAGAAGGGTTGAAACAGCTGGAAACAGTTGATGGAGACAGTTGGATTTGGAAAAAAAGGGGAATCATTTAGAGATTAGAGCTTTAAGGTTGAGTGAATGCAGAAGAGGTGTGTGCCACCTCTCAATCATTCCATTCACTTGAAGACAGAGTCTGCCTGTCTCCAGAACAACATGTTGAGCAGAAGATTTAAGATTATATATCATTTTATCATCTACACGCATGTCAAGCGTCCGCGATTAATCTTGATCCTGTCACAGGTTTTTAAGTGGAGCCCCTCTTTGGACTCATTCATCTTCATCTGGAGCAGCGCTGCCTGACGCCTCAGTGTTTTCTACAGTCAGTTACCTCGACAGCTGAATGAGAGAGCTGGGGTTCGGTAATAACACAGATTTTTTTTGGGCAGATAGTAGTAATCTAAGCCCAGACGAATTACAACTCCACGATGGTATTGTTATCTCCGGTCCAGAGCCGGACCAAAGAGAGAGGGCGACTCCGGAGTAGAGTGCAAGTTCACGCTCCATCGAGCGCTAACAGCCGAGTCGTGCGTTTCAGATGTGGAATTCCTAATTTACAGCCTCAGACCGTCACCTCTCGTTCCTGACACGGAGGCATTTTGGCTGCAATTTATTCCCCCAAAGGGCCACATTAGGCGATGGTGAGGGGCCCCCCAGTCTGTCCCACTACTTGGTGGTATATAATAGTAATTTACCTTACGTTATATAATAAGTAATTTACCTTACGTTACCAAATGTTACAGCGAAAACAATTCTTATTTTTCGACATTGCATGCTATCTGCATTCAGAAAAGCCCTTTCCCCCTTCCCACTGTCCAAATCCTTGTTACCCAACAGGACAACTGATTTATGTACAGCAGAACAAACAACTATATGCCACGCTGAAATCTATCTGACCCTGGTTAGCTTGTGCTCACATGCTCGGCTGGGAGTGGGAGTTTAACTACGTCATTTAGCGCCACCTCCCTTCGGCGCATGTGAGTCTTGGATTTGTGTCCTGTGTTGTGTCAGAGTGGACCAAAGTTCAGGTTGTCCCAAAGCACACACACAAGCTTAAACACACAGGGATCAGGCCACAAACTGAATGAATCACAAACATTCACACAGCAGTATGCACAGTGTCACGGTGACACTCGGGGTCACTGTGTGGGGACGTGTATTCTTGTCTGTGTGGAAATGCAACTCTCCTTCTACTATGTTGAGTGATGTATAACTGTTTATTTTTAAGTACTGAAATGCTACATAGCAGTTACTTACACAGCCTGGACACGACAATTCTAAATACATAACATACATAATGTTAAAGCAATTGTTTTCTGCATCAACATAAGCTGGTGTTTTCCCAGTATTGCATCCTCAAACTACAATTTTGTGACTGATCTAGTTTGCCAAAATATGATTAAGTGAGGGTGCGTCATCTAAGGACAAGACCAGGACAGTACATGACGGATACTTTTGTTTCAAATGGAGCATGATTCCGATTCCATTATCATGTCTCCGCCTTGTGTTGAAATGCATTTTATGCAATAACAAAATTCAAAGCGGCAGATGTGGAGTTTATGGACTCTGCAAGAGTTAAAGCTATTTGTCGTGAAAGTCATCGTGGACTGTGGAGGCGGCATGCTGTAAGCATGTACTGAACATCGGCATCAGTGACGACAAGTTAATTACTAACAGAGAGGTCGGTTAGAAAATGACAACTTGCAGAGTCAACATGCGGACCTGCAGGACCGTGAAGGTCAGCTGGAGTGTGGTTTCGATGGTTTCTCTGAATGAAAAATGATTGGGACACTGGAAGAGTAGTGGAGTGGCTCTCTTAGCTTAGTCAAACAACAAAGAGCAAACTTGAATCTAGACCCTATTTCAGACTAGTGGAGTGACTGTGTGCTCACTATGGTTCAGCAGCAGACTGTAGTTCAGTGAAGCTCCAACCCTGATGAACTTCTGATGTCACTTCCTTCTACTGAGAGCCCCAGTAGAGAAATGTAAATAGAAAATGATGCCATCGCTAGTTCTGTTTGTTACGTCCTATTTTGTAGTTTCATTTCCTGTTCCTGTTCAATATTTTGGCACGCGAATCAATTGACCACCAGCATCTTGAGGAGCCCGGCGCCCCTGAACACACTATAAGACCCCACATCTCCAATTGTCCGCTCCTCTGTGCCCTTGAATTTGCATCTGCCAGTGTTTTCTGTTGCTGAGTGCCATTACTGACAATGTTTTCTTTGTTTATCTCGTGCTACTGTGAGCCTCCAGCCTGCACCGTTCATTTTTTGTGCACTTTTTCGCACTGTAGTACGTGGCTGAAGAGTGATTGTCAAGAAATCTCCGATAAAACCAACCATGATGAGGATAAGTGAAGAACAACGGTACGTGACTGAACTTACAAATGAACAGTAAGGGACGCCCTCATGATAGACCTTTTGAATTGGACACCTTTACATGCTTTTCCACCATGACACACTCCCTGTCTGACGGAATAAATCTCCCGCTCTATAGATATAAGCTACTTAACTCGGTTTCTAAACTCATCTTATTGGATAAAACCTAAAACTAAAAAAAAACAGACCAAAGAAAGGCATACGCGAGAGCAGAAACTCGTCTTAATCACGACCATATAACATTCCCTGAGACATTCCTGTCCACTCCAACAGTTAATGGGTTCTATCTTGGCCCGAGATCTCGCCCTCAAGGGAGGTTTAAGGAAAATGCGTTCAGTCATTGAGCCATTCTTTTGAAAAGAAGCACACGGGCCCACTGAAAAGCAAACAGATACCAAACAACCGTCACTTCCCCATGTCTTTTGAACCATCAGCGGTATTTGTCAACTCTCACAAAGAGAACCTGCCACTGTTCGCTGTGACCCCTGTCGAATATTTCATCCTGCCGCATTCCACACGGACACACTCTCTCTCTGGGTGGGAGCAGTCAAGCATCTCGGATACAGTTAGAATAATTCCTGGCAATGTGTCAAATGCCTTTGTTTGCTCACCGATAGGAGCCACGGTTATGACCTTGATTACGCCTTTGTGGAGCCATTATGTGTAGTCAAGGGTGTGAGGCTCTACTGGTGAGTATTTAACAGTCAAACAAAAGGATCTGCCAACACTGAGAAGTGAGAATTAAGTGGTAGATCTGAGGTGGGAGGTACATGAAGTATCATTTTTCATCATAATTCTTGGGCTCAACGAAAACAATTGACTTCAATTTAAATATCTGGTGGGTTGAGTCGAATAAAAACCGTCCTGACACACAAAGACTCACAAGTTGCGTAGCCTTGTCTTCAGGATGCTTTATCCATGTTGCATTTAAGCTAACGTTAGCTTTTGCTTGCTAGCACAGTTGTGTTAATGGCTACATTTGAACACAAATGTGTTGTAAACAAAAGCACTCACTGACTGATGGTTAAATAAACAGTATACATATATATATGTAAAAGCATGTGTTATTGACGTGTGTCGGCGTGACAGCGTGCTAGTGGCTGGCCTTACTGAGACAAAAACAACTACCCACCTTCTCAAGATCCCCCCCCAAAAAGTTGTTGTTTCAGTGGCAACACATGTTGATCTTGTTGGAAATAGAAACAAGAGAGCTTCAGTAGCTCTTTTGTTAGCTGACACCTGACACAGATGTTAGCTACATCTCAGTCTCATTCTTACTCACCGACTCATAACCCAAAATATAACAGGAAGTACACGGTCTGTGACAATACGAACTCAAGACGAAACTCAGCAACCTCCTCGTGGTCGTCGAAACCTAGCGTTTGTTCACAGAAAACAGACAAACGTAATTCAAAGGGTTGGTTGGAAATGTGGAAGTGCCTTGATTCCGGTGGTGAACTGTGGGTTCATTTGCTAATGGGCCCCTACCTTTGCTATGCTAGTCACATGTTCACTAATTCGCGCCTCCTGTGTGTGTTATTGGAGCGTTGCAACGCTGCTTCCACCATTGCAGTTAGTGATATCATATAGACAAAAAAATGTAGGGCAACAACATTGGGTATGAAAACTTGGACTGTGAAAGAGTGGTGAGTCCTAACAAAGTGTCACTACAACGTCGTAGTCGATCACCTGACAAATACTGGCGCTCAGCCGTCACTCAAAGGCTAGCATCCTTCTTCCTGCCTCCTGGCTCAAGAACACCTCATCACCTCTGACAGCAGGAAATACTTCAAGAGTACCATCTGTTATCTTTTGCTTTTCGCAGTGAAGCAGGTCACAGCGTCTAATTCTAGCCTGGAGGGGGGAAAGGGGAGATGCCACGCCACAGGGCCGCGGCGAGCTGAAAATTATAAGCAGCCGTGTCAGAGAAACAACCCAAGAGGCTTTTGGTCACATGTCCTGCCAGTGGCATGCGGCGAGGGGAAGGACGGACGTACGCTGGGAGATTAGAGGCCACGGAGAACATCGGGTTCATTGGAACTTGAGCCGCTTCTCTTCAGCATTTACTCACTGTGATAAGAAGAATTTTGTAAGAAATAAAGAATTGTGCGAGAAGCACATTCCGCAAATTCCTGAAGCAACAGCGGGACTGAGACCATCATAAGCGGATTACATAATTTCCACCCATGTAACTAAAGCGAGATGAGAAAGCACAGGCATCGGAATTATTTTGAATCCACCACTTGCCTATTAACGGTTTCTCTCCACATGGACTTGTTACCCATTTGAATCAGTCAAATATTACGATACTTGATTGTGTAATATTGGACATATATTTGCTGAAATATCGCAACACCCGATGGCGTGACATTGTCTTACAGTATCAGTAGTATCACAATATATCACAATGTAGCGTATCACTGCTCCTGTATCGGGACATGTATCATACATACACATCCAAGGTCGAGATCCTCTAACACTACACCGGGTTGAAACCGATACAAGAGGATGGTCTTGGTCTGAGGACTAGTCTAACGCCCTCTTTAGTCTTGGTCTCCACTTGTACTCAGGCCCTTAAAGTCATTGTCTTCATCTTAGTATGCTCTTGTTTCAGGTTAGGTGGTCGGAGTCAGCAACTCACAAACCTATTGTATATTGAATAGAATCACTTTATCCTGGAATCACACCAAAATTATTCAGTGGGTTAACAAGTCCGACTTGTGTCCTGCCAACTTTTCCAGGTCCGAGATCAACATACAACATTCTTGTACAGTATTGTATAGCTTTCTTTGACTCACAGTGACTCGGTCAGATGGGTTCAGATTTGCTTCATGTTATGTTCCAGAATTTGTGGAACTTTCAGTCTCAAAATGAAACAGAAACCATAGAAAAGCAGCTTCCTAACTCTTAGTTTAGCTTACTAAACTGTGAAACTGTGTTTTTTTTTCGCCTTTGTCTGGCAGCATTTCCTGTGAGAGGTTCCCACTGCTGAATTACTGAACTGAATTAAAAACAAAACAAGCGAGTGAAGGCCACCAGGTCAGACTGAAGGTGTGAGAGTCAGTGAGTCATTATTTGTCTAGCGTCAGGCTGAGAAGTGTTTCTTGATTGGCAGAACTGACAAGTGTCCTGCGTCACCTTCTGCCATAACTGTTATATTCCACACGTCCTCCCGAAATACCGCTGCAGTTGCTAAATGGACTTTTAAAGTCGGAGTGTCTGACACCTACATGGGTGGTTGTAAGTCCCTGACTGACCTCCAGAAGTGAGAATGGAGCCCGGATTTTTGACTGGACAAGACTAAAATGTCAGAGTTCTAAAATGTACAACTATATATTGGACTGAGTAGTTTATCTAGTTTTATGCAGAGTCCTTGGTTTACCGGGTCTTTATTGGACATCAATGTTAACCAAGTCTATAAAAGACCTCCAGGTTTGACAAGCGTTGTTCTGACTTGTTTACCCAGACTGTGAGTTAGTCTCGACTTCCTGTTTTTACCTGTTCATCTAATATTTTTATGACTTGTTTTCATACTGATTTGATTCAGTCTTTCCCATTTAATTTAATTAAGTCTAGATCAACTCATCAGATTCCCAGGTTGAGTCAGCTAAATCCATTTTGGTCTTTTCACACAGCTAGGTTCACCAAGTGTCTTCCTCTTTTTACAAGTCTTCTCAGTTTTTCTTTATCGTCAAGTCAATCTCAGGCTTATAAGGTTCATCAAGATCAAACTGGCCTGGTTTCTTGTTGAACAAGTCCAAGTCCTGTCCAAGTCGAGCTTAAATTTCACTTCCCAGTTTCCAGTTGGACATCCATGCTTAAGAAGATGTTTTCTCACCTACTAACTTCCGAGTCCAACAAGTCTTTTTCATATTAGTGTATCAATTGGCAACAAAAGCGAGGCCCATCACGGACAGGTTAAAAGGGTCTCTCACACTGGTCCTAATTTCATCATTAGAGTCCTGAAAAATGTTCCACCAGCCCCTTCAACAACCCGCCAGCACTGGGGCGGCATCAGAACAAACACTTCCAGACATCATAAACGGGTCCGAGTCCTAAAAAGCTGGCAGGGAACTGATGGGCTGATCCTGGAACATTATCACCTAGAGCAAAGAACCAGCTGCCGCCATCAGACCTGGCTTAGCGGTATTTACAACGTTCTGTGGAAACAGCAGAGTCATAAATACCATGGAGAAAGAAACAACCTCCGCGTCCAAGTGCAGGTGTTTCATCACATCGATCTTTTGTTTGAACAGTGAAGGACAGAAATGTGTTAATTTGTGACTAGGAAACATTTTAAAATATATAATTGTGGATATTTAGAAGCTATAAAATAGAAATGAAAATATACAAATGTAATGAAATGAAAATAACCTCACTGAGATTTTAAAATATAAAGATATTAACATGCAACATATGTTTACTAGACCGGAGTTAAATTTATGGCTGAAGCCAAAACACTTGACAGCGTCTCTTGGCTTCTATCCTCCAGAACGGTGGGAAGCCTGAATATCTTTCTATGGTCACATTTTGAGTGATGCTGCAGCATTTCCTGGCGGCTTCATCCTGCCAACAGTTCCAGGAAAACATCCAAAGAAAGGTGAGCAGGTTAAGTCCTCATGGGGACAAGCTTCTGCTGACTCACCACCAGCCAAACAAACAGCAGCTCTGAACGGTCATATAGCCTCAGAGGCAAGACAGCACAAAGTATGAAGAAATAGAGAATGATTTTCACAGAAATGTTCCTGAATATATTTTAGATTCATTGATTTGAAATCAATTTTCGATCAATTAATTCTTCTTTATTCTGATTATATTACCCTTATTTTTCAATATTATTATCTTATTATATAATCAAAATACCTCCATAAATATTTTTTTTATATTTAAAAAAAAATATTTAGAAAATATCATATTGCTTTCTGTATTTGTAAAAACTTTTTTTAACTTAACTTTAACTTTTTAGTGAATGTTTTAATAATAATAATGACTCCCATCAGTTTGGAAAACAACTGTAAAATTCTTTAATTGACTGAATGACAAAATGAAAACATTCTAAATTCAGTTATGCTGATTTCCCAAGGTGCTTTATGAAGTTTGAATCCCTTCATAGCGTCCGGCAATGAAGCCTTTGGTCCTGAACCTTGCTCAGAGAGCGACCTCAACAAGATGTCCTCCTCTCCAAGTCGGTAATTGCAGCCATAAAATCCAGAAATTGCACCTCCAGTCTGAAGCTCTGCCGTTAAAGGGCCCCGTTTGGGGTTGTGATCCAGCTGAGGAGACACCTGGAATCCTTCAGCAGCAGAGAGGAGCGCTGATGAAAAACAAATGTTCCTCTCCCTCCACCCTCCTCAGGCGTTTTCAGCAAAAGGCCACGAGCGTTTACCCCGGCAGGGATCGACCATCGGCTACTGCCAGTTACACTGCCCGCGCCTCGACTCCTGACCCAAATTTGGAGGGTCACTAAGGTTCACCATAGCACCTGGTTAGGAGAGATGTTCTAGTGCAGGGGTGATTGATTTTGACACCCACTCTCCTCCCTCACTTCAACAAACACACTATTAGATGAAGTTGAAAAAAAGCTCAGCTTTACTTTTCACAAGTTAACGTCTAAATCTCCTGGTCCCAAAAAGGGGGCATGGTTTCGAATCCGACTTCTCCTCACTTTCATAAGGACACATGGTTTGTGCGCATCGTCATCAGCCTGACCAGACCAGAGAGCAACTAAGTGTCAGTGTCAGGATGGCCGAGCGGTCTAAGGCGCCAGACTCAAGGTTCAAACCTTCCTCAGCAAAGGGACTTCTGGTCTCCAACTGGAGGCGTGGGTTCGAATCCCACTTCTGACAATGCTCTTTTGCCTGATTGGAATTCAGTTGACTTTGTTGTAACCTTCAAAGCTCGGATTTTAAACCAGCATGTGGTGAAGAAAACCAGCGAATCATATTGGCTATTGTTTCACACACTGACTTCTGAGCAAGGACCTAAAAACTTTAATGCAATGCAGACAAATACTGTCTGTAAATCAGCTTCAAAAAATAAGAAATCGAAACAATTACAAATATTAAATAATCAGAGTTTGAAGTTCAACCGGTCCTCAGAAAACTATTGGAAGAATGACAGCCAGAGCTTTAAACCTGCAGTGTCAGGATGGCCGAGCGGTCTAAGGCGCCAGACTCAAGGTGCAAACCTTCCTCAGCAAAGGGACTTCTGGTCTCCGATTGGAGGCGTGGGTTCGAATCCCACTTCTGACATGGCATTTTTCTTGCTTGTTATGCGTCTTTGTGTATTGCATCATCACTGCAAATTTCATTCACCTTCACAAGCTTCTGATAGACATATTCCCAACATGAGGCGTGGGTCCGAATCCCACTTCTGACACATGATTTTTTACATTCGGACAAAGGTAAATAAATGTATCGATGAAATAATGTGGGGCTGCTGGGTGGAGGTTTGCTCTCTTTGTGCCGCTCGACTTAACACTTATTGCCATAACATATCACCATCCAAAAACTAGGTTGGTTGTTGTGTGACTCCAAACTTGTTCTTAAGCAAGGACCACAGAGTTTGAGTCAATGGGCCGCACTTGCAGTGTCAGGATGGCCGAGCGGTCTAAGGCGCCAGACTCAAGGTTCTAACCTTCCTCAGCAAAGGGACTTCTGGTCTCCAACTGGAGGCGTGGGTTCGAATCCCACTTCTGACACATGATATTTTAAATTCAGACAAAGGTAAATTAATTTATCAGTGATATAATGTGGGGCTGCTGGGTGGAGGTTTGCTGTGTCCGGGTGCCGCTCGACTTAACACTTATTGCCAAACATATCACCATCCAAAAACTAGGTTGGTTGTTGTGCGACTCCAAACTAGTTCTTAAGCAAGTACTACAGAGTTTGAGTCACTGCACCACACTTGCAGTGTCAGGATGGCCGAGCGGTCTAAGGCGCCAGACTCAAGGTGCAAACCTTCCTCAGCAAAGGGACTTCTGGTCTCCAACTGGAGACGTGGGTTCGAATCCCACTTCTGACACATATTTTACTCTAAAATCAACACATCCCTCCATTGGAGAAGTAAATCATCATGAAGTGATTTCAAAGGAAATGTTCACACATTTTTAAAAGGTCCATAGACATCAAATATCAGAGAAAAAGTATAATAAATAGTAGGTCTGTTATTATGTTCTTATAGTAAATCCGTTATATAAAAATGGAGTGGACCATCACAGTTTTCCTTTCCTTTGTCAACACTGCTCCATTGTTTTTCACAAGGTGAGTCATTGAATTACTTTCAGTTTTTCCCTTTTTCTTCCATCACTGATGCTTTAAATCCGGACAATGGTAAATAATTACTTCAATGAAATGAATGCGGGGCTGCCTGGCAGAGGTTCGCTCGACTGTACACTTGTTGTTCACTAGAAAACATATCACCATCCAAAAACTCGGTTGATGATTACTAAACGAGGTCTCTATCTCGAACTACTACGGAGTGATCATCAATGAGCCACACTTGCAGTGTCAGGATGGCCGAGCGGTCTAAGGCGCCAGACTCAAGGTTGAAACCTTCCTCACCACCGGGACTTCTGGTCTCCGACTGGAGGCGTGGGTTCGAATCCCACTTCTGACACATCGACTTTTACCGATCTACAAAGACGTCACAGAAAATCCCTGGAAAGTTTTTGTTGTGAGGCTGGACTGCGACACGAACCGGCGGTTTGTGAAAGGTAAGTTTTTACCCACCCTGGAGATGCTCAACGGGGCGCTGAAATCCCGTCCCCCGACCAGACGAAACCCCCAGGGAGAAGGGCCGAGCAGCGTGACGGTGTGCGGCGTGTTGGGCATGACGACAGCGGGCAACAGGTTGCTGACAGGCGGTGTGAAGCGGGAAATATCCGCAGCTCCTCGGCTGAGAAAACAGACGTGAAGTATCCAAAGGGCTCCGCCAAGCTGCTAGGCAACACTGTCCCAGCTGACAAAACTTTCCTCCCCTCTCCATTCAGGTTTAAATACGGAGGCTGCCTCTGACGCGAGCAGACGGGGGCCCATGCCCGCCTTCAGCTGCCGCTGAGAGGGAGGGGACAGCGAAGATGGCCGGGGGGAGAGGGCGCCATTCAAACGGTGAAGCGCGACTTCACTGTCGTTTGTGTTGGTTCTCATCAAAGAAGACGCTTCTTCTACACGCCATTGTTGCGCAGTAAGATTTGTCGTCGAACCCACATTCTTCAACATTTTTTTCCAAAGTAATTTGTGTATGGGTTAAACAGTAAGGTACTAACCACAGCCACTGTGTTTACCTCCAAGAAAGTCATTTTGAAACGTGTTGTTGTGTGTCATGTACACCAGCTAGTGATGCTAACTATTAGCAGCCAACAACACTTGATTTATTTATCTGTTTTTAACAAGAGTTAGGGTCGGAAATGGTGAAAACAATACAGCTCAACAAAGTGGATGTGAACTTTGTTGTTGAGTGAAGTTAGCTAGCTTGCTGACAAAGAAACGAGAAACCTTTTCATGCAATTTGTTTTTTCAAAAAGTAAAGAAGTAACTCAATAAAATAAAATTTTGTATATTTGAAAAAAAAAAACAAACCCTGGCCGGTTTAAAGTCGATTGATGAGCTATAAATTTGGTGATGACCTGCACTATATTAAAAAATGGTCACATCACCAAAAGAAATTCACGCCAACAAATGTTATAAAAAAAATAAACCGGGGAAAGAGGATTACTGTTAAATAGCATGTTATCTCTATAGACTTTATGAGTGTCAGGATGGCCGAGCGGTCTAAGGCGCCAGACTCAAGGTTGTAACCTTCCTCAGCAAAGGGACTTCTGGTCTCCGACTGGGGGCGTGGGTTCGAATCCCACTTCTGACATGGCATTTTTCTTGCTTGTTATTCGTCTTCGTGTATTGCATCATCACTGCAAATTTCATTCACCTTCACAAGCTTCTGATAGACATATTCCCAACATGAGGCGTGGATCCGAATCCCACTTCTGACACATGATATTTTACATTCGGACAAAGGTAAATAAATGTATCGATGAAATAATGTGGGGCTGCTGGGTGGAGGTTTGCTCTCTCTTTGTGCCGCTCGACTTAACACTTATTGCCATAACATATCACCATCCAAAAACTAGGTTGGTTGTTGTGTGACTCCAAACTTGTTCTTAAGCAAGTACCACAGAGTTTGAGTCAGTGCACCACACTTGCAGTGTCAGGATGGCCGAGCGGTCTAAGGCGCCAGACTCAAGGTTCTAACCTTCCTCAGCAAAGGGACTTCTGGTCTCCAACTGGAGGCGTGGGTTCGAATCCCACTTCTGACATGTGTTTTACACAACACACTCTTCTTCTGTCGTTTGGCAAAGTAATTGAAAAAGTCATGCACTGAATTCAAAGACAATGTTCACATTCATTTTTAAGAAGTCCATGAAAATCAAATATCAGAGAAAGTGTATAATAAATAGTTGGGCTCTCAATAGATTACATTTTTTTAAAAAATTAAATTGCACAAAGCACAGTTGACCGCGAATCAAACTCTTAGGTTGATAAAATCTTCCTTTAAATGACAATTTTTTTTAAATGAACAGATAAAAATGTGTTTAAGATTAATCGCAAGTTACTTCTGCTGTGGCATTAAACAAGATTAAATTTTTTAATCCTTGAACTGAATATTTAGTATGTAAAAAGATTTAGTGGCTTAGTGAGAAGGAATATCACGGATTGGATAGAGAGACAAATGAACATTAAGTAAATCAGTATTCAATACTGCTCCATTGTTTTCCCAGAGTGAGTCACTGAATTAGTTTTCACGCCGCAGACACAATGACCTCATTGGGCTTGTCGACGACAAACTATGACGTGTCAGTTTGAGTCAAGACTTACGCTTCCACTGGCACAAAAAAAGCTGATCACAACACCATGAGTTACACATCCTTGTTTACTTGGGTATAAAGGACTCGGCAGTTGTGAGGAAATCTGTCGGAGGAGGAGAAATGTGGAATCGTGACAGGTTTGAACAGGTTTACAGAACAGAAATCAGAGGCGTGAAATCAATTGGGTGTACACAAGCTAGCAAGGAGGACTTTGGATTCGGACCAGCAGAAATGAAGGGACAAATCAATGCAAGCTATGTTGACTAAAGTGTGGTTCCTTGTTTAGAGGTAATGAAATGTGTTTTGTGAGCTGATCAAAATCCAAACACATGACTGGAACTGATGACATGGAGCTCCACAGACCATTGAGTTTCAGTGTGGTCAGGAGGTTTTGCTGTGCTGCATGTCGTCTCATAGTGAGTCGAAGAAATGAGTGACACTCTTTTATTTTTTATTCACGACCTTTTTAACATTAGTAATAGTCAAGTCATGATGTCAGTAGTCAGAGTCGGAATAGAGGTGGACCATGTGTTGAAGAAAAGAAAGCTCTCCCAAGATTTTTGAGCACAAAATTTAAAATAAAAAGTCAGTTTAAAAAAGATTGTAATTAAAATGTCAAAAAAATTCCATCTGTTTTAAGTGAAAGAAATACGTAAATAATATATTTTTTAAGTACACATAATTCTGGGACGTACAAAAAATATTTTTAAAAAGGTAATGAGAAAAGAAACACACAGAGAAAGTAATTTAGTTTACTTAAAATATTATATAAAGTCTTAAGCAAGAATAGAATATGACCAGAAAGATCTCCAAATAGAAAACAAATTTGACCACAAAAAGTAAGTTACAAAAATGTTTCATAAAAATGACAAAATATTTTCAATAAAATCAAATTTTCGTGAATGTATAAACCAGTTATAATTTTAAAAGTCCATATTATTGCAAGGTATGACTTATACAAGACTTAAAAAAGTGATGAAGAAAGGAACAGAATGTATAAAAACAGTTCGAAAATCGATCATCTGATCATCCAAAAAGATTAAAAGTTACAGTTAAAATAAATAAATAAAGGACACCAATACAGCCAACTAAAAAAGCCAGCATTAAAGAGAATTTGCTCTTAAAATGAGTGTAAAGGTGTGTTTGACATGAATAACCATCGTCATATAGTTATTAAATATGAAAAATTATATTTTGGAAAGATTTCTCATCCTTATACAACATTTGCCATTGATCTAATGATTGGAAGTACATGTCCAGATGAACAAGACTTTGTGTATGAGGCATAAAAGCTCATAAAAAATCCTGTATTTCATCATAAACCTGTCGCGCTATCTATCCGGCCGTCGTGTCCACCTGACCATCAAAGGTAGTTATTGCTCCGAGTTGTCCAAGAGCGACTGGGGAGGTGATTCATAGGGAAGATAAAGGGGTTTCATATTTTGCTCTTCTTCAAAAGGACCCCTCCATAAATCTGTGTCAGACTTCAGAGGGCTCCTCTCTGGTCTCAGATGGATTTTCCCTCGGCAGGTCCGTTTAAATCTCTACAAATCGACTCGCTATCTGGTTTTCAGCTCGCAGCTGGCTCCTTAACAAAGAGGCGGGTCCAGGCATGTCTGCTTCCGACGGGATAAAAGCTCCTGCAGGAATCATTATGCCATTTCTACCCTGAGATTATTTCAAAATTGTAAGTTTGCGTGAGAGACAGCCAGTACCTTTATCTCGCTGCTCGTCTGGGCCCTCAGGTTAAACTGGCTTTAAACCAATATTTTGGGTCCAATTTGTATAAATATTCTCAGGCTCGAATTTGGGTGTTTTTCGTATTCGTTGGTGGATTATAAGTAATAAATATGAAGATGATTTTTCTCATTTCAAGTACACTGAAGTATTTATTTATCATCTCATTCCTCACGCATAGAGAGAAATCCGTCCATGGCCTCGGATTTAGAGGTGCTGATCCTCATCTCTTTGCTCATATACATGTTTAACAGGCTCAACCTTCCTATTGTTTTAAACTAAGCACCATTTCCACAGCAAGCGCATGACACTCAAATGTCACGTACACTTCATTTGCTGTGTGCCAAAACGGCAAAACAAAATTAGCCAAACTGCTTATTATGAAAACCCACATGAATCCTGCGTCGTACCAAAAACCCTGTCGTATTCATTCAAGTCCAATACCACAAGCCTGCCGCTGTCCAATGTAGAGGCGGAGGAAGCTCGTATTTACCCGCATCTTTTCCCCATTAAGTGGAAAACGCTAGTTGTTTACTCGCCTGTACCACATTAGGTAGCTGAAGGGAAACATTATTTTCTTAACAATAGCAGCGGAGGGAGATGGAGCACAGTTATGTGGGCGCCCCTTTGGGAAGTCAACGGTTAGAGAAAAGCCCTGCCACTTGATTGATGTGGTCTCGATATTGCTAAGTCAGCAGTGAAAAACAGATGATTGAAGCAGGAAAATCTCGGGTGCTGTTGTGGTAAAATAGAAGTAATGGCTCGCTGGAGCGATAGCTGTCACAGTTACACCGCCACCATCTTCCAAACATTCCAGCCAGGCTGCTACGTTTTAGCACATTCAGGCTAAACAATATCTCTCAAGACGTGGAAGCTTAATGATTCAAAACTAAATCAAGTCCACATTTTCTGCGTTTCTTGAACTCAACGTGGAACTCGTGGAGCGCCAGATCTGAAACAGTGTGCTGTGTTTTGATTGTTAAAATGTGTCTTTATCATCTGTTTTTGTCTGGTAGGCAACCACATGCCAAGAAATACATCGGCTCTAAAAAGAAAAAGAACTAGAAACACTGAGTGCAGACCTCTCCTGATCATTTTGTATTTTTTTGCCAATGATTGTGGGCATTATTTGTTGTGTTAAAAGTCATATTTAGCTCTATCTCCCATTAGTAAAGTCTAGATCTGCCGTAAAAGCAAAACATAACCTCCAGCTATTCAAACTATTGGACCTCATTATTAGGAAAGTAGCGACCGTTCTCGGCGCTGATATGACAAATATAAGCTATTTTTTATTATTTATTTATTTTAATAAGATGCTATTTATATGTATACATGACGGGAAATTACTTTTTAAGCTACTTATTAAACTGTGCTATGTTTTCTATACAGTGTTGTTGAGTATTATTGTTATTAAGTAGGTTTTTTAATCTAAAAGAAGTGAATTTAGTGTGTGATTTAGTTGAGAAAAAATTGGTATCGGTCTGTTGGGCTTTTCAAAAAAATCGGCAATTCTGTAAGTATCGGCCAAAAAATTGGTGATCAGCGCACCCATTGAAAAATATTTGGCATCAAAGGGGCCTTTTAGGATAATCACATCCCCCATGTTAACATCTACGTTTACTGTTGGTTGCCTTGGAAACGCCCTATCAGATCATGCTGGTTGTGAGAGCTGCATTTCATTCATGAAAATTCTGTGACAAAACATAGCCATTTGTCTTGAGACTTCTCCCTAGCATGACCTCACTATAATGCTGAGTTATTAAAAGTAAATTTATTTCACTGTAGTATACCAGTAATTGGCATGTGAAATACCAGTTCACTGCAGTTTGTTTTCACTGTTTGGCTGTTAAAAACTTAAAGTCATTCATTTCCAAAAGTGCTTGTGATATACAGGTGGTCTGTCTTTAATTAAATTTAAAACAAATTTCGGTTCACTCTCAGCCCGGGGGGTATGTCTGGTATGTCTTGACTGAGTCTTTTCCACTGCAGGGGAGGAGCCTGCCGAAATTCAGGATTCAGGAGAGTCTTGTTCAAGAGCTCTGTTCCTGGTAGTTATCAAATGATGTCTTAATTACCTTGAATCATTTGATGAACAACAAGGTGTCTCCTGGACTTCACCTTGAACCCTTTGTTTTGGCTTCTAAACCCTCTTGTCAGGGTGGTGATTTTTGTTTCAACACTCGTGTAGAGCCAAAACAGCATTTACAACCTCACCAGGTTCACATGAGGACACATGTCTTCAAGCCTTTATCCACTGTCATTGTTGTAATTACACCAAAGCTCTACAACTCTCGTTTTGTTTGTTCTGATTTTGTTTTCTCCCTCCATCAAGCATCGAGACAGCTGTGTGTGGTCTCGGGTGAAGGAAGGGAAGAGCGGGCGTTATTTGTCTGTCAGGGACGTCTCTGACGGATGGATCATCTTGGGATTATTTCACATTGTGGTGCACGATTCTTGTGTTATCATCCTGCAGTGGAGTGAGAGCCAGGAGGGGTGGAGGAGGAGGAGGAGGAGGAGTGAATGTCAGTAGAAGCCAGAGAGAATATGGGTGGATGAGAGGAGCAATGTAGGCCGTTCAAGCATTTGGGCATCAGTCACTGCCTAGGGAGGCGCTGAGTAGAGTGCAGGCAGAGAGGAACAATTGGGGACTCTGATGGATAGAAACACCAGGAAAAGGGAGATGAGGAAGCAAACACTGAGGCTTATGGATGCAGTAAATAAAACATGAAAAGGAAAGGTGTGACTTGGGAGGATGAGCACTGTCGGTCAAGAAGACGCATGAATACACACCATTAAAAATAAAAAAAATGTAAATGCAATAAAATAAAGCCTTTCCCCCTGTTTTTTATTATTCTATACATTAATATACGTTTCATTATTTTGTAGTTTTCATCACATCTTAGTCTATAATTGATTTGTACTGATTCATATTTGATTTTTCTACCCATATATTTTATACTGTAATGGATGCATCATTCATAGATTTAAGAAATGTTCATCTGAATCTGACTGAATATCTTACAGTTGTGACACTAGTCTTTGTGCATTTATAAGTATCTTTATTGTTTCTGTATCTAGAAATAACGTCATTGTGGCACCTTTTTTAATTTTTAAATTTGTTTGCAAAACTTTTACTCCACTGAAGTCAAAAATGCACTTCCTAATCTCATTTTATTTTTTATTTTTTTTGTCACCTTTTAATACCTGAAAGATATGACTGTGGGATTTTTCTATCTGAATGTTGTTGTGCTCCCGTAAGATGCTAAAATTGAGGGTGTGCCGTGTTGTTTTATGACTGTAGCGTGTATATGATCAGAGTGACATGGGGAACTCTAAAAAGATCCAGATATGAGTGATTCAGTTCTAACCTCCCAAATCTCCCTCACACAGGTATCAGCGCAGCCACGACGGACAGTGCGCCCTTTGTCTGGCGCTGGAAGTTTCCGACCAGCGGAACACAAACAAACGAGTCCGGTGGGCAAACGTTGTTGACAAGTGAGTTCAGCGCATTCACAGCTTTGTCCTATTTACAGTCAACACCCGGTGCAGCTGCAACCAAGACCCGTCTCTCTCTCTCGCTCTACAACATTAGCTGCCATGTAAGCTAATACATCAGCTCAGCCCCTAAATTATGAACGCATGCAATCTAAACAGACATCTAAGTATTTCTAAACACGCTGTGTTGGAACTTTGAAGCTGCTCTGGGGGGAAAACCGAACATTCATACAACAATCAAGTCCAATCATGTATTTTCAGATCACACTTGAACTGCAGTCAAGGAGTCTGTGATTGATTTGTTTCCTGGTATTTTAGGACAAAAACATGACAATTGGAGAACATACAAAAGATGATCTTTCACCCTGGAGACTATCACAGTCTAAAGGTCCTTCGGAGTCCCATGACCATGAATGAACATGAATCGCTACTGCATAACTACATGTCTATACATATGACTGACTCACATCCATCATCTACTACAAGTTTTTCACTTAAACTTGGCCCACAGCACTGTACCAGAAGCTTCTGGTCATAATCTTCCGTCATAAACAGAGCTAAATGGCTTTAACAAGCTAAATCCTCTCTGTTAATTGAGGAAAGTAATTTGAAACTTCTCAGAGTCTGTTCCAGGATTGTCCGCAGCTCGTAAAGAAAATCTTGAAAAAGAGGAAATAAAAGGTCTTCGCAGAGTATGGCTATAAAGAGATTTAAAGATAACCTCAGGGTTTCACTTTGTGCCGCTGCTAAGTAAATAAACGTCTCAGTGTCGAAAGACAAACATGTTGAGTGAAGAGGAAAGTCCCAAGTGAGTAGGAACATTCTATTGTAGTCTTATAGAATCGATACCAATATATTATGATGTATCCTGTATCCTATAATAATAATAATAATAATAAGAATAAGAAGAAGAAGAAGATCCAAACAAATTTTCCGTCAGGTCTTCTGCAAGTTTAGTGCAGTACTAGTAAGTGCTATATTGTAAATTGAAAATGGAAGGAATACTTAATATACTTACCGCAATAAAGTATCAAAATCTGATTTTGAATATATCTGTGGTCTGAAATAATCATACTTCATAACAGTGATAGCGTGACTGAATTAAATAAATAAATGTTGGTCCAATAAAAACATATAGTTAATTTAAAATTGACTTTTAAAAAGCAAAAACTATTTAGGTTTAACATATAATTTTAAAATATTTTGAAGTGGAAATATAGTGTTGATTTTTAGTGGGAAATATTAATAATAATATATAGGGTTTTTTTCCAATATGAAATTTGAAATCAAGTTTTATCTTGTTCTGAAGTACCTTTTTTCTCCAAAAATAATAGGACCTCAGTACGCTCCAGGCCGATGTGAAACCTGACAAGCAGTTTGAGAACTTTACAGGACTCTGCACTTATATGGTCGCCCTATAAAAGAGCTCCTCCGAGACATATGAGGACTGGATCCTCTTTGAGAGATAAGCTGCAGTAATGGATGTGCTCAGCAGTGATTGTCCAAGTAACAATACTTGAGTCCCACAAGGTTGTGAAGCGAGGTTGAGGAAAGTTCAGGTGGATGATTTATACCTCCACTTTTTGTCCTGCACCTTTGAAAGCAAGTGGACCTGCCGAGGAGTGCTGTGCAAACACACACATCCACAGACACCTACTCAGGCTCTGACAGCCGCACACTTACCTCCGTCTGGTATGTCCCGTCCTTAGCTGAACTGGGGTCACCATTTGTGTGTGCTCAATGAGTTTGGGAGTCTTCACCAGTACATCAATGTCTAGAAACCCCTGACACGTTTTTGCTAAACTAAAAACTATGTAAATGAGTGGAAGCATTGCTTTGGGAGTAGCATCTTAAGAACCAGCCTAGAGGATTCCATCATCTACCATGGCTGAAGTCTCTGTTCAGCAATGTACAACTGCGTCAGGACCCAAATCTATTCTTGTCACTAGCACACAAATATTTGTAATTCTTACTCCCACGACAGAGAGTTTAGCGTGACACTGTGTCGCCGTGTTTATTGGTTTGTTAGCATCCAACTTCCAGCTCCGACCACCCGCTAACTTGTCAACAAGAGTCGCATCTGAACACTCAAACCAAGAGTGAAGTCTGAACACAAATTGGTGAGACTGTTATTTCCACGGTGCTCTGACTCTGATAGACAGTAAAAGTCACTCCAAAGGCCTGAGAGTGAGTCAGACGTCCGTCATGTTTGGATAAGAGGGGTTGGGGGGCAGTGGTCCCTGAAACTCTCTGGGTTTACTGCCTTCCGGGGCCGTCAAGGTCGTTCAGTGGCTTCGGGAGGGGGGACGCAACCTTTTTTGCATAACAACTTCCAGACTGCTGCTCCCCCTTTCATGCCGCATTCTTGTGTCAGGATTCATCGACCAGTTTATCTGCGAGCGAAACAAACTTTTACTGCTCAGATTTAATGCTCTGATTTATATCTCAGTAAAAAGTGCTCGTCTCGCTAGAAATGCAACTTGGACATGGTTTCGAGGGAAGAACAGATTGCCATAAAAGCGGCACAGCATTTGTTTGTTTTTCAATATTTTGGCCAGATTTTTTTTCTTCTCTTTTGTATTTAGTGGTGACCCCTCAATGACATGATCGGAGTTGGTAATTTCACGACATTCATGACAGTAATGATCATTGAATACAGATTTTTTGAATTCGTATAAATATGGAAGTTATTCTCATGAAGTAGTGATTTGTTTTTCAACTTTCTGCTGAGCGAAGACGTAGTTAACATATGGTTATCTAAGGCAGGGTTTTCCTGGATCCTGGCCAAGTAAATGAAAAACACCAACATATATCATAACATTTTACTCACCTGTGGAGAGTCTCATGAAAGTAAAACTAGACCAAACCACGACTAGGTGATCTGAACTAGTCATTACTGTCTCTGCTGATGGTATTGAAGGAACGGCGCTTGAGCCACAAGACTTGACTTAATTTCTGTTTCTGATGAAACACATGGGTTTTATTGGCCGTCATATCAGGAGCTAGGAATGAGGTCAAAGTTGAAAGACAAACTTGGGGTGAACTTCAACAAGTTTCCACCGAGTCGTTGTGATGTAATTGAATTTCCAGCTTCTCTACCCAGAGGTCCACGTCCCAACGTTTCCAGAGTATCAGTGACATCATGTCTGGTCTGGTATTCTTGCAGCATTCCAACTGAAACAGAGGTTTTGAATATTTTCAGAAGCACAGTAGAGGAACTGAAACTTCAAATCTGATGAATGTCTTTTGTTTGAAGGCAGTGATGTCACAGCCTGAGGTCAGGGTTTGTAGTTTTCTCTGTTCAGTCTTGTCTTTGAGCCGGTGGTTAGATGGTTTGAACACATGTCGGTGCTTTCTTCAGTAAGTGGTCTGGATGTGGGCGTTAGTTGACAGGCAGCAGGACGTTGAGCTTACACTCAAGTGTGGCTTTGTTGCAGACTCTGATCTGACCTGGTTCTGGAGCACAATCCTGCTCTGTGCCAAGTGATGATTCAGCTTTTGTCATGACTTTATTGTAAACCAGTCGACAGGAAATGATGGATCTGTTAAAGCTGCTGGGTCCGTACCTCTCTTATTGGTGTGGGAACGTCCAGTCTCACTCATGTTTGGTCCCAGTGGTTCTGATAATGGACCGACACAGTTATTCTTCTTAATTAAAATACATCCATTCTTGTTAAATAAAATAATAATAATAAGTATGATTAAATTTGCAGTCAAATTTTTTTTAATTCTTTTTTTATACAAGCTGAGTTTATTGTTTTATGCACCTTTTCCTTGTCATAAACAGCCCCTTTAAGCTGTTTCCAAATATCCCTTTTTACCCCATTCAACTTTGTCTTTTGATACATTTTGATGTTAAATTTTTTTTTGTGCATTTCTTCCCTTTCAATTTTTTTTTTCAATTTTCAAAACATTTTTGTAATGTAAAAAAAATCCTTTGTATTTAAAAAATATACCATTAATATTAATTATTAAAAACAATTTTATTTAGTTTATATGTGCATTGTTTTTGTAATACAAATGATCATCAGTGCATCTGCTACAAGTCTGATCCAATATGATTAAGCTCCTCTTCAGGCTGTTTCACAATCTCGGGATTGAAACAGAGTTTCAGCTGGCTGTGCATCTGCGGCCCATTCATAAGAAAGACCTGTGTCAATATTAGCGGAGCCCTAGCGCACAGATTCAGTGAACGTCCGGACAATGTGCCGCTGACAGAAGCTGAAAATCAAACCGGAGGGTGCAGTGACTCTTAGCGCACATGTTTGGTCAAGTCCAACCACGTTGGGATGAAATGGAGCGTATGTTGCATGGGTTGTTCTTTCATCCCTTATTAAGAGCGTGATGCTAACCTCGCATTGTGCTGCGTCTCTGGAATTGTTTGGTCCAGCTGAGCTAACAGGGAGTTTGTCATCAATATTGTGTTCTGGGTCTGCCCCGGGACCTCCTCCCAGCTGCCAGGTCACCACGCCAACAAGAGCACATCTGGTTCTCCCCTGGTTCATGGACGTCACCTGACATTATTTGGAGCGTCTTGCATTCACAGACTCCAACTCACGATGACTCAGTTTAAAAAAAAACAGGTGAACGTCTCACGAAAAAGAGACTGAGAAGGAGTGACCTAGGTCGAGAGACCACCTGAAGGAGTCGACGAAGCGTCACATCAGCTGTGACCCGAAGCCGTCTTGTCACTAACAAATCGTTCGCGGACGATTTCTCCTTCACTCGGCTTGGCTCTTTGGAAAACAAAAGTGAAGGATCACCTGTAAACAGTTGTGGACATGAGCCCGAGGGGGTTCATTTTGTCGGTGCTGACAGACGCTTCAGGAAACCTGACACTCCGGTAGTGAGCGATCCCTCTCTTGTCTACAGACTCGCCTCAACACAACCATGTAGGCTCTTAACAAACAAGGGCACAAATCTACTTTGTCACATATATTATTCTAGTGTAATTGTGTAATTTTAATTTTATTTATTTTTTCCTTCCATATAAACAACAACTTTCAACAATGCTTTTAGCTTTCCATTTTTACTCTTTATTATTAATATATACTGTATACATATATATATATAAATGTTATATGTATATACATATATGAAATATAAATATTGCATATATTAAAACCTTAAAAAAATTAAATATATATTTTATAAAATAAAATGAGAATAATGTGGTCATAACATTATGACCAAGATATTTCTTAGTTTTGCAGCAGTTTTCCCCACAAAGTTAAGCTGTCGTATTTAACTTGTCCTCACTAAAAGGACCCCTCAGATGTGGCCCCCTTTTGGGGGCAGGAATCGCCCGACATTGTGGAGCTGTCATGCCCTTGAGCAAGGCTGATGATGCTTGATGAGAGCAAGAGAAACCTGAAACCTTTCAGTTTAAACACAAGCAGAAGGTCGAGCCGCGGCTGGAAACAGGCAGCGTGTGTATTAAACGCCGGTCATCATGTGACCGCTTCAACGATCAAGTCCGACCTGAAAAGGCGTTTGGGAAGACAACAGAGCGTGTCGCCTTCATTTGTGTTTTTATTGTTTTCGGTCGTCGGAACAGCAGCGTGCCTCGCATTCAGATCTGCGTCTGTAATCTGCTCCTTTGGTGTGAAGATTGTTGAGTGGTGAACACGCGACTGTGATGATTCGTTCTGTGTCTAGTAAAGACAGGTAATTGCACCCTTCTTTAACAGTACAGTTCTGAGTGTGGTGTTAAGGTGGAGGCAGTTTCGAGGGAACAAAACAAATCAGTTTCTGTGGTGTTAGTGAGCCTCTTCAGACGCACCAAGCCAGGATGGCATTCTTATTGCTTTGCTGCTTCCTCAACTGGCATCATCAATATCTCTCATAATATCTTTGTTTTCATAATAAGTAACTCACTTTGCTTCTTCAGTTTTTTGCATTAATTCCCTTCAGAATTTTCTCTGTCCTTTTCTTTCTCCTCACGATCTAAACACTTGAATTTCTCACGATTTTGATGCCATCTATTCGGTTGGATGTTTTAAGGTGGCGCAGGAGCTAAAGTGAGAGCTGTTCAAGAACTGGTGATGGACATTAAAGAGAGTGCAGAGAAGGCATTACATTTATAGCTGTTAATGTGCAGGCAGCTGAGAATATTTGAGACTTTGATGTTGCCATTGTATCTGACTTTGCCCTCACTCATGAACAAAACCCAGCATACATGTATTTTGCTTCATTTATATTTGAAAGCACCACAAATTGAGATTAGTGATGCGTCTGTAAGTTGAAAAAAAATCCCAGAACTTCACAATGTTTCAAAGAAACTCTTCAAATTCAGCGTTGTAAGACTTGTTCTCACAATACATGAACATCGACGTTTGACTCCTGCAGCTTTTGTTCTTTCCAACAGCCGGTCATTACAGAGCAGGTCAGCTGATGTCATTTGTTCCCAAACATCTCAATAAAAAATGGCGTCATTAAAAAACAGATGCCGAGCTAGAACTCATATCCTGTCACCTCATGGGGCACATTTATTAGGCATCATTAACCGCTGCCGATTGACTCGCATAACTTCCCCTCATGACACTGCATCGTGCCGAGGGGGGCGCAAGTTGAGATTAAAAAACATTGCTCTTCCCTGAAAGTGGAATTAATATACAAATTTAACCATAAAGATCCCGTTTCTGTAATCCATCACTATCAAGATACACAAGTGTTTCTCACCACACTAGTCTTCTGTGGTATATTTCAAGCTTACTGGAGTGAAAATAGCAGAACACTGAGGAAACCTGGGATCAGATACACTCAATCCGCGCAATGACAAAGGACGTACGCCCTCTAGCGGGCATCTGACGATTTGAATGTGTTTTGAAATACTTTATCATTCAGCAGAAGTTTATTTATTTTTAATATAGAAGCATGACCCGCGCAGGAATTCAACGTGCTCCCACGGTTTGCCGTAATCGAACCAATTATTCTCGTGACTAAAACAACAGAATGTTTGGACACAGCGCCATCTATCGGCGAAAAATAATAGTGCTTTAATTTGCATGAAGGACTAATAAAGTATTATATATATATATATATATATATATATATATATATATATATATATATATATATATATATATATATATATATGCCTAGTCAGATGACATTTGTTGCTGCTTTTATTTTACTCTCCGCTTCATTTACTATTTATTATCTTAACCTCATTATAAAATGTTTTACGTATTACATTTATGTATTTTAAAAACGGGCGTTTGGTTTCCGTGTTTATTTAATTGCACCTGCCAAGTACCAGTTATTCAGAAATTTATGAGCACATTTTGTGACAAGATTAAATTCATTGTTCATTAATGTGGCCAGTTCAGTCTCGCTTATGTGAAACAATCCACCTGTAGACAATAGTAAAGTTGATCATTGGAAAGCTAGAGCGACGGTGTTTTCAGATTGGCACTAATTTGTGAGGAAAAAAAACTAATGCACGTGTTTGTATTTCTCCATTTGATCAGCAGAAGCGAGAATCGAGAACGTGACTGAGGTCATGCATTACCGTAATTACCCTAGCAGACAACGGCACTGTATTACATTAAATGACGATACAGCTTATTCTGATACATACATTTCTTTCTAGTATTGTGATGTATTTGTTCGTGATACAGTTCGAGACATGTAATGCAATGTTTTATTTAGCAACAGCGAAATGTGCAGTTGTAAAACATAAATGATTACAAACGGTTAAATTTTGCGATGCTTTTAAGTGTCGTCGGAGCAGTCCTTTTATGGTTTTATTTATTGGTGATTATATTACGATTAAAGTCTGCCGATTTTTTTTTTCACAAAGCTGAAATATGGTATTCATTGGATGTGAATACCGCCACGACAGGTGTGTTTTTTCATGCAAAAAAGCACATATCGAGACAACGTTTAAAATTCCAACTTTCATGAAGGCATCACGGAAACACTCCGGGAAGAATGTCCTTGCGCCGCTACTACAGGCATAAAGTTCAACACTACAAGAGGTTCTGTACGTGGCAGCGACTAACACCCTTTCTGTCGTATCCCGAACCCCCCGGGGACCGCTACTGTCCTCCAGAACCGGATACTGTTCGTCACAACACAGCGGTGAACAGGTAAAACAACGCTTTTATGAGCCTCCGAATGTCGACGTCTCATCCCTTCATGGAAGCAGCGGCACCAGCGAACACGTTGGGATGTTCTGTCCACACACAGCCGCTGGTTTAGCGAAACAGCTCCCTTCTAAATCTGTGGAACTCACGCGGACTATTTATATTGGCCGCTTGTGTTTATTTCTGTCTAGTTAGCCAGTGGTAACGTGAGAGTGATGGGTTCTCACCTCGTTTTGAACTTTTCTATGGTGGAACTTGTTGTGTTGTGCGCGTGTTTTACATATACGTTGCCTCAAAGTCGTTTATCAAATGTCGCGATACACTGAGAGTTACGGGAACGAACGGTGGTCTGAAATTTCTAGAAACAACTGACCCGGTGACGTCACTCCCCCCATGAGCAAGTTCAGCAAAAGTGAATGTATTTGAGCGTAACGTTAGGGCTCTATTAAAATACCAGTCTGTCGCATTTTAATGGATTGACAACATTTGGCTTCTGTCATTGGATGGTGGATTGATAGCTTTTCTGAGTCTGAGCTGCACTGCGATCGAGGATGGTGAAGAAGAGAGTGCATGCAGGTGGGACGGCTGTGACTCGACCACAGTGATTTTGAAGCTGCGTGGAACCGTGTCGCTCGATGCTTCTGAGTGTAAGGAGTCAGATGAGTCAGAGATGATTCTGTCACTGAGAGTCATCCGAAGGGAGCAGATCTGAATTGAGTGCAGTGTGCGGAGAAATTTGGGAGGACAGATGGTGGAGGAGAGGAGGACAACTTATGTGGTTCATGCTGTGACTCACAAGGCTGAGCTGCGATGGAAACCCTGGTGGAAAATGACAAATGTTCATGTTTTACTTAAATCTGTACTTGACTGCAACAAGATTGATTTGCTTATGGGTTAAAATGATACTGATAAGCATATGCAAACACGGACCATCTGCTGTGTCATCCTGCTTTGCTTTTCTGTGACACACAGGGCTTCATTCGTTGTTGTTTCGTTTCAGTCCTCATTCTCTTTCCACCGAAGCAGCTTCATCCACAGAAACCTTGTGTGTTTACATACCAAGATGAGTTCTTCTTTACAGCAGGGCGCCGTGTTTGTGCATCTGTCCTCTCAAGTGCTGGCTAATGGGGTCAGAATTGGGGTCATGCGGTGTAAACAGTCATCCATTACTTCACCTGCTCCTGTCTGGTTTTGGATGGTGCTTTTAATTAGGTGTGGTATTGCCTTCTATCTTTTGTGCTCTAAATACTGTAAATACAGTATTAAAATTTTGTATATATCATCAATATAATAAAAGTTTAACCAAGGATATGATTCATGTTCTATTTAACGTAAAAGTACTATTAATACAGTTTTCAATTTTAATTTGTTACATATTTAAATAACTTATTTTTTTGCTACATTTCTTGCTTTATTTTATCATCCCCCTTATTGATAGAATAATAGTAATTAATTTATATAAATTATTTATTTTTCATAATTTGATTTGCCTTATTGATGTTACTGTTTTTTAAATTACACTTTATTAATAATTAATAAAACAAAGTGATTTTAAGATCTCATGACTGTTAAATTATTTGTTCTGATGATGATTAGATCCTTTTTTATTTTATGTATTTTTTTTTAAGTCTAGCAATTTATTTTTCTATTGCTTGGGTAATTTTCTGGATTTTTGTGTGTGCTACATGTACAGTTTGTTTCATATATAATTATTATATACTTTTTTTTTCAGGTATTATACGTCTCTCCTAGAAGTAGAAACAATGTTATCCCATATATCAGCTCATAGATTTCGGTTTTTCACAAAAGTATCTTGTAAGTACTTTTTTTCTTTGATGGTTACGGTTTCAATTGCACAGTTTAAGGAACTGCCTAGTTTCTGGCGATCATGTGACCGTCAGAGGAAGTGTGCCCCCCACTCTCTTCATCACTCACTTTATTTATGCCTGTACACAGATGTTTAGCATCACTCCAGTTTGCATCAGATTGTTGGTCCAGGATTGTGACACGTAGAAGTTTTTGTTTTGTGCTCGTGGAGAGCGTGAGATCCTTCCAAATGTCGGGTTTGTCTGAGCATGTTCTCAGCATGTGGATGCCAAATGTTCATATTGCACTGGCTCATACATGTGTGTCTTCGGCTTGCAGGAAAAAATACCTCACACTTACTTCTCACAAGACTGCAGTCAGAACTGTCTCACTGGAGTTTGGAGAAAGACGTGTAATTAAGTACTTTCCAAATGTCCTGGTATGCAACTAAAGTCTAAACATAGGTTGGTGTTTTTTAGAGTGAAACAACTCTTCTGTTTAACCCACAACTCCTCAGGCCCACCTCTTAAAAAAACTCCACCTCTGTATTATCAGGTCCACATCAGTGATGCCTTTATGTTACCTAGCCTAAGTACATGTATTTTTACATCACTCTGAGAGAAAAGTCTTTGAAATTACACCAAAATTTGGTCAAAAACTGTACGTGTTTTGACATTTTCTTGACCTCACAATGGTAATGTTTTCCTGAGAAGAAGGGGCCCTGCTTATGTTTAGGCTATATCATCATGAAACTGGATTATACTATGTGTAAGTTGGCAAAGTTTTTATGAAATGATTAGCCATCCAGGTTCCTGGTTTTGAAGGCAGCCCTGTTTTTGCACTCACATCAATGATCAGATTGCAAACATGTGTGACCATCATGTTCTTCTGTCCCGCTGGACTCGGCAAGATGAGAAATCCAGAGAGAAAAACTTGGCTGATCAGAGCTGCAGCTAGTAAAGTCTTGTACAACTTCCCATGTTCTGTTTTTAGTGAAAGCAGATCTGGGAATTCACCATGAAATCTGCTTTTAGGTTGGTGCCAGGTGGAGGGACTGACTTTGTATCAAAAGCAACAAGTGACAGCCAGGGCATTTTTGGGTGGAAGGAATAGCACAGATGGAAAACCTCTGGCTCTAAGTGGTCTCACTTGATAATAGTGTTTAAAGCTCAAGTTCAACATCTTGTTTGTCGTTTTCCTCTTGACTTTTTTGTGCTGTGAGGGAAGAGCAGGTGTCTGGGTGACAAAAGATTGAAGTACTCCCCCCGAGCTCATCCAACGTCCATCCATTCCTTCCTTGACTTGAGGTCACAGAGGCAGCAGTCGAAGCAAAGAGACCCACATTTTCTTCTCCTCCGATACCTTGTCGTGCTCCAGCATTGGCATGCCTGGAACACCTTACTAGGGAGGCGTGAGATGCTTGAGCCACCTCACCTATCTTCCCTCAATGCAGTGAAGCAGTGGAACTTCATTGAGTCTCTCTCTGAGTGCAGACACTTTTAACATTAGACCATTAGTATGAAGTAAAAATCAAGTCATGAAAAGGTTAAGTTACTTGGAAATCAATGCCCTGACTCAGTCCTGGTGAAGTTCCTCGTCAGAAAGGTCACAACCTGTGAGCTAGAAAGTGGGTCTGAGTTGCTCCCAGGAATGTGATATCGCCGATACGACCTGCAACAACAAGTACAGTAGTGTTTGGACACACATGTGACTCTGAAGAGCATTTTCTTGCTTGCAGGTTTGTGTTTCACACTCTGTAAAAGTTTGTTTTTCTAATTCATAAATTCCCCCCAGAGCAACACGCCAGGCTGAACTGTGTCCAAACATTTGCTGTTTGTGTTTTCAGAGGGAACATTTTTTTGGCTGCAGTTTATGAGCAGAAGTCTCACGCCAACAATGATATCTTGTAGAACATCTTCTCTAATCCTGGTGTCAATGAGCCAAGTGTTCAACTCATTCAAACATTTGTAAAGATTTGAAGCATTTAACCTGGCTTTCCATTTATGCCTTGACCTCCCATCTTTTTGGACTCTGATATTATTATATTATTCAACTAATTTGAATTGTTTATTTATCTAATGCTCAAACTATTTCAGTCTGACTTTTATTTTGACATATATGTTGTTTACATTTAGTTATTTTCAATATGGATCAGAATATTTCTGTATTTTTAATTTTTTATAATTTTCTGGATATGTCTTTGCTATTCCCAATATGATGTCATGTTTTTCAGATTTGTCCTACCATGGAAATGATTTCTTGTAAAATATTTTGGAGAAGTTGGAAGAATATTTTCTATAATCTTGCATCAGTAAATCAACAGGAGTGTGTTGGCCCACAGACGTCTTCACTGCTTGTTGTTGCATGTTTTGCCTCTTGCCTCTGCCTTTGTGTAGCTTCTCTGTGACTGATGCGAGATTTTGTTTACCTATCTGTTTCAGGACTATTCAGAATGAGGATGTTCTTCATCGTCATCTGCGCTCACCTATGCGGCTCTTTCTGGACGACGCACGCAGAGGTCTTCACATCCATTGGTATGTTTAGAGTTCAGAGTTTAACTTTAGTGCCCCAGAAGTCCTCAGCATTCAGTGACACATTAACATTTGGACCCAGCAGAGCTCACACCATGTCAAGCTCTAGGCCACATAAAAGCCCTATTTATGTCAAAAAGAGTCAACTTCAGGGTCACTTAAATCCAGTTCTGATTTTGTAACCACAGTTGACTGATTCTTTTATCCAGATGTTTTCACCTGAAAAACATGCTTCACTGAGTCATCTGAAAATCAAAAGCTTATTTCATCCCAGATGCTTCTCTGTCGCCAGAAAAAGATAGCCATTATTGTGCGCCTCATTGTGAAGCGTGTGCGTCTGTTTGTGCCCGCAGGTCAGATGACGGACCTGATCCACACGGAACAGGAGCTGGTCCTGTCTTTAAAAGAGTACATCAAAGCTGAAGAGTCCAAACTCAGCGCCATCAAAAGGTGATGAGGCCAACTGTGCTGGTGAACTAGTGACGCGTCACAGTTTTCAATTTTCACCAGAATAATGGGATTCTTTCTTCCAGCTGGGCGACCCGGCTGGATGAGCTGACCCGACTGTCGACCTCTGACCCCGAAGGCTACCTGGCCCATCCTGTCAATGCCTACAAGCTGATGAAGAGGCTGAACACCGAGTGGTCCGAACTGGAAAGTCTGGTGCTCCAGACTCCCTCAGATGGTAAGGCACTTCGGAACCATGTGCTTTTTGTCTGCTAATGTAAAATGTCCCGGGAAATAGTTAACATATAGTTAGACTTTTAAAATTGACTACCTTTTATTACGCTCAAAAATGTACATAAAAACCATAAATCCCTCCAGTCTCTCAAAAATGATGCTAGAATGAGTAAGAGGTTGAAGAGTCACGGTAATTCAAAGTGCACACCATCAGTGTAGAAGTTATGAAGGATGACTTGAAGTGGGGCTGTCCCGTTTTTTAGTAAATGAGGGGCCGCATCACAGAGGCAGTAAAAATAGAGGCATGTCGTCATGACAACCAAAGGTTTCTTCAGTCCAAATGTGTGGAACAGCGCAGTCACTCTGACCGCTGCTTATATTTGACTCGTCTTCCAGAACAAGAGGAAACAGATCTGATCTTGTTTCAGCCACAGCTGTTGCTCGTCTCATGTTTTGGCTTTGACTCTCCCAACGCCGAGGTCTTTGTGCGAGAGTTTTTATGACTTCTCACCTGGCCATGGTTCAGATCCACGCTGGAGATCCATAAATCTGTTCCTGTCATCATCATTAATGCCTCATCAGTTGCAGCTTCTGATGCTGAGTGATGTGTCTCTTATAATAATAGTAATAGTAATAGATTTTATTCATAAGAACCTTTCAAAAACACTCAAGGACACTTCTATCTAACTATCCTGTAGAATTTCCCCACACTGGGACAAATAAAGGACATTGAATATAATCTATTAGTCATGTAATGATCTGAAATGAACAGCAGATGGCACTATCGCCGTGGTGTTGAGCTAGTGAAGAAGAAATGCATGGGAAAACACTTCAAAATTTTGTCACCATTAAAGGTTGATTATTTCAGTGATTCAATTGTGTGTTCAAGTTTCTTTCTGTTTTAACCTAAGATAGTCACGTGACCGGAAGCGTTGCCAGGCCTATTGAAAATCAATAGAAACTGTTGATCTTTCGTAAGTCCAAGCGAACACCACCTAAATCAAGCTACTTCTAAGGTCCTACCAGCTGTAATTCATACGGGCTACATTTCTGAAGCTTGATAGAAATGCGGAAACAGCTCAGTAAAAAAAGTTCAGTTTGTTAGATTGGATTAGATGGCCTTTATTGAGATTATTAAATCTTCATCTTCTTCTCGGGATGGAGTCCAGCTGTGGCGCTTAAACTCAGCGGTGGTATACAGTTGTATAATTTTAGTTTCTAATGGCATGAAATGTCTTGTCAGAACTGGATGAAGTGGCTGAGGCAAAATCTCATCTCTCTCTCCCTCAGGCTTCATTTCCAACATGTCCATCCACAGACAGTTCTTCCCAGACGAGGAGGACCAGACGGGCGCAGCCAAAGCCTTGATGCGCCTTCAGGACACGTACCAACTGGACTCGGAGGCTTTTTCTCGAGGAAAGCTGCCAGGTAACCGAGGAGTTAATTGAGGTGTGACTGTGTGCCGACTGGTGTTCAGCTTGAAATGAAAGGGAGAACGTCACCGCACTCAAACCATGATGATTTTCTTGCTAATGATGGTGTGCATGTCAGCACATCCCCACTCTCACAAAATCACACCCATTCAGTGTCATCCTCATTCTTCCCTCAGGCCTTCTGGTTTACTCCTCATGGGGATTAAGTTGTACTCCAGATCTGTTATTAAGTTTTTATCTGGGTGTAATCACTACACATTTAAGCCCAATTGAAAGGAGAAACCAACATGCCATCGTCGCGTGCAGCACGAACCAGGCTTTTAGCTAAACCCCGCCCCCAACCCATAACCCCGCCCCTAACTCCACCCCCTTCCGACACACCATGTCAACTACTAACGAACAACTTGTTTTGTTATAAACAAAGCTGTAAACATCTATTTGTTCCAAAATAACTGGATAAACAACAAATAAAGAAGCATCTGAGTCAAATAACAAATGTTAACAGACTTGACCTGTTGCCACAGTAACACTTTGAGATGCAGGGGTCCCCTGGGCAATTGTTTTACTTGGCTGACCCTGATTAATTAAAATAATAATAATAATAATAATCATCATAATTTCTAAAAATAATGATTCTTTCCCTTACTTCAAGCCATCGTGTGTACAGCCTTGTATCTACATCTTTTTCAAATATTTGTGCAAGATAAGCATGCAGTTGTACCAGCTGTGATGGTTTTCTAAACAACAACAACATTAATTTATTCAAATTTTACATATATAAAGGCTTGATTAAAAAATAGAACTACTCGAAGTTTGATTGCTATTTTGCTCTCATTCTGAGAGGGCTGTGTATTTGTCTGCTTGCTGCTTGGATGGGGGGAAATAGGGTGCCAAATATTCTTCAGATTACAAAGCGATGATTTAGTTTTGTGAATGGCTGTTTAAAGTTTGGAATATATCTGCAGTTTTCATCCTGTCAGCAGTGTGCTTCCATGCTGCGACTCGCGAGATATGGTTCACCACGAGATTACGGCAAACAAATATGCCGACCACGATGGCCAATATACGGTAGCGAAATGTTTGAGAGTCTGAGAATTTGCATCATATTCTGCAAAATTATCAGGTGGAAACGCAATTTAATGTAAACCAGTGAGGTGACACTACGAGTTCGGCTTTATACAGGCACTAATAATACATTTACGGTGTCCTGCTCTGTTCCCAGGCGTCCACTCCAACGCCATTCTGACTGTAGATGACTGCTACGACATGGGGAAAACAGCCTACAATGATGCTGACTATTACCACGCTGTGCTGTGGATGCAGCAGTCCCTAAAGCAGCTGGACGCTGGCGAGGAAGCTGTGATCTCCAAGGCCGACCTCCTGGACTACCTCAGTTACTCTGTTTACCAAATGGGAGATCTGCCTCGAGCTGTGGAGCTCACGCGTCGCCTGGTGGCTATCGGTAAATCACTTGGAGAACATCTTCGACGACTTTGGCTGCTAAATTGGGGCAAGAGAGACATAGCAGACCCTCTTATCTACCGCTGCAACCCTGTAATTGATGACATCATCGTCTGCACTTTACCCTGTGGTGGTGGTCAGTGCAGCAGGGTGTGACTGGCTCCAGTTATTTTAAGGTCATGCCGCCACAGGAATTCAAGCATGTGATTAGAGGCTGAATTTGAGCGATGCAAACAACAATCAAGGTGTATTAATAGTTATTAAACCGTTAGGTTTAATGAAATTCAATATTTCCAGTTGAAATGAAAGAACCAGTGAGAAGCAGTTATTAAGGTGATGCACAATATCTCTAATATATACTTTGGGTAATAGTAAATGAGTAACTGTTATTGCCACTTATAATATATTAAGTTGAAATAAAATTGATTTAAATTCAGTAAAACAAAACTCAGTGTCCCATTAAAGAATGAACCAATGCACTGTATTGCTTGCATAAGAGCTTATATATATGTTTTAATCAATAATTTGTCACCCATGCAAAAATCTCTTACGCTGTACAGTATATACTATGTCTGATCGCCATGTGTCACCTTCGATTTGTCCAAACACAAGTTCAAAGGTATTAAGTTGATGATGAACAAACCCCTTGAGCTGCGAAAAGAAGGCTAACATTTAACTCTGAAAGTGCAGCCATCTAATCGAATTTCAATGTTACGGTTGCCTTGACTTGTAATTACAGATCCTAGCCACGAGAGGGCGGGAGGAAACCTCAGGTACTTCGAGCGTCTGCTCCTGAAGCAGCGCAATGAGCTGACTCATCAATCTGATGAGCCTGCTTCTGAGGAGCCCATCCAGCTGGGAACCTACACCCGACCCAAAGACCACCTGCCCGAGAGGGAGGTTTACGAGGCCCTCTGCCGAGGGGAGGGGCACAAGATGGTAAGATATGGATTCTCTCGCTGGTATAGATAAGATACACGATCTTTGTATAATTAAAAGGTTATTTCTATGAAATGTGTTTAACTACGAGCCTTTTTTACCAGACGGAAGCAAGGCGCAGCCGCTTGCATTGCCGCTTCCACAATGGTAACCAGAACGCCCGGCTGCTGCTGAAGCCCATCAAGGAGGAGGACGAGTGGGACAACCCACACATCGTACGCTACCTGGACATTTTATCTGAGGATGAGATCGATCAAATTAAAGAGCTGGCCAAACCCAGGGTAAGATGTGATGATGGAGCATCGCTTCTTGCGTCTTTATGTCCTGTCATCGACATGTGATCTGTCTGTGGTGCCACCTCTGGAATTCATGTTTTATGTATGACACACAAACATATTGCCAGCAGTCAAATGTGCTCTACGACATGTCCACTTTTGTCTCTTCAGCTTGCCAGGGCCACTGTGCGAGATCCAAAAACGGGAGTCCTGACCACAGCCAACTACAGAGTCTCTAAAAGGTAACATTAAGATTATTCCTTGGATGTCAAGACAGAAAGTCATCCTATTTTCAAGGACCAGCCCTGAAACATGGTCAAGATCACTACATACGGCAACAAAGAGGCTAAAAAAAGTTGCATTTTCCCTCCGAAAGGTATCAATATGTTATGTTAATTAGGGATGGCCGATAATTTATTGGACACGATATACCTACCGCCAAACACATTCTCCACGATGACAGTTCTGCATCTCACGATCACGACGATTTGATAAACTTGTGACACACTCGCTGCATTGCACCTGCACACGTGAACATGACGAGACCGACGGCACGCCACGCTCTCCAGCTCTGCAGCATTTGACAGCCGACACCGGCGTGTGACAGTTGTGGAGAGTGTGGTGGACTTTGGTTCACGATCGTAGTTTTAAACTTATTTTTAATAAAGGGAACCATTGATAATGACTCTGAGTCTCTGGATCCCTGTTGATTTTATTAGATGGAGTGGTCCTCATAGGTTCTCTGACATGGTTGTCTGCCTCCTGCTGGCGCCTCCCGCTGGCCAAACACCCTGGTGAAAATAGTTGGATATTGGATGGACATCCGCTCCGGTATTGGCGGCGGCGTCGTCCTCTTCTGCGTCCCTTTTAGGGTTCACTGATCGCAGACACAATCACGCAGGCGGCGCTAATACTATGACCAGGCATCAGTTAGGGACTATCAACAAATTCTAAAACGTTCAAAGTATTCGTGAAATATTAAATAAGGCAAAGAAAGAAAGAAAGGACTGACAGTTTGTATCATGATTTTGAGAATAGAATATGACAGATTTATTGAGATACAGCGGACAGACGGCTCAATTTAACGGCCAGGTTGGACACTTGGTTAACCATTAGATTTAGACATAAACAAATAGTGATGCTGGAGACAAACTCCAGTAATAATTTTCATCATGAAACAGTTTCAAGAGAGACTGTAGTGTGTACAACACATGGAATATAATTCAAATGGATTTATTGTGATAATTATTCTAACCGCAGAAATTGCTACATTTATGGTGATAACTTTTTTTGTCCATATCGCCCAACCCTAATGTTAATGAAATAAAACGGGTCAGATCCTACGATATTGCTAACTATAGATGGTCGACTCGTCATTTAGCAGAAGAGGGAACATCGATGTTATCTGGACACCACTCATCTCTGGCCAATAGAGGTCGCCGTGTTCTGAAGCTGGTTGCTAAAGAAAGGAAAATGTGCCGATTTGTTTTGGTTTTTAAGGTCAAACGTTTTAAATAATTGAAGTTTCTACAGTTTTTGTTACAGATTCTTCAAAAACTATTCTTTACAAAGCAGTTAAAAAAAAAATAATATTCGAGATCTAACGATTTGAAAAAAAAATCTTTTTTGCTATATCGTCCAGCCCAAGAGCAAAATGACTCTTTTGATCATGAAGCTTGTTGACCTTTTGGCTTGATACACAAAGCTTCTTATTAGAGAGTCCAGACACCCCATGGACACACTTTAACAGACACTAAAACTGCCTAGTAAACATCCATATGTGAAAACAATTTCTGACAGATGTCAAACTGTGTCACAAATGGCGATAAAAGCCACAAAGTTGAGACACGCTCAGCTGTGATTTTTACAGCGTACCTTCTAATCCAAACAGAAGACATGGGCAAGTTCACCAATACTTCAGCAGAGTTGTTCTCATGCCCCTTTAAATTTCGACCAAGAAGTTCCAGACTAAATTGTTGTTGGTGGCTTCAAACACTTGTGAATCAAAAACTCTTTTCTTCTACAGAACTTTTTGTCATGCTTTTATCTGCGACTTTCAAGATAGCCACATGAATAGGACTTTAACTTTCCTCATGTGATGCACTGTCTGAGCCATAGATGCCCACAATTGAACACAAAATCATTTATATCAAGAGAGGAGATGAAGGCAACTGTTTTTAGCCTCCAATACACAAATAAATGATTGTTTATCTTTAAAGCATAAATCTTGGTCAATTAAATTTTGAAATAAGAACTCTCATTTTCCATCAGTGCTTGGTTAGAAGAAGACAACGGTCCAGTTGTCGCCAAGGTCAACCAGAGAATTGAGGACATCACAGGCCTTACTGTGGACACTGCTGAATTACTACAGGTAATTTGTGCAGCAGCTTCTGTATTTGTGCATTTTGTATTTATCTGAGGTGCCATTCTTTGCGGAGCCGTCTTGGAGAAACTAATGAGGGGACGTGCTGGGAACAAATAATCTCCAACGGATCCTAAATTTGTGTAGCTGTCTTAGGTTGTTATGGTAGTCGGGTTAAAGAAAATTCATGTTGTCATGCCAACCAGAATTAAATGTATAAACAAAGTCAAAAAATATTTTAACCTGCCGTCAACCATCAAGAAACATCAGAAAGTTTACGTTGACATAAAACAATGGTGACCAGGGTAGCTCCACCACGTCTTCTGGTTTCACCCCTGAAATGAAGGTAATTTCACACTTCCCAGTCCAAGACCGACACCTAATACTCGAATGCTGTCTTAGTCTTGCTACTATAACATTACGACAACAAAAAAAGTCTACAGTAAGAAAGAAGCTTGGAAAAATCAGACAAAAGACAAGTAAAGACACAGAAGTTGACTTACCTGTTGTATTGAATATTATTTAAAATCAGGATTGATTGAAATTATGCATAACTTTTATGACAACCGATCAATCAACAAAGTGTTTTTTTTTTTTTTTTAAGTATAGGAAACTTTACTGGTCTATAATGACATGCAGTTGCTGCAGATTTGTCGGCCATCGTGATGTGGATACCATCTGTAGCCGAGAGCAAGATTCATCAGACGAGGCAGTGTTTTTCCAGTCCAGTCTAATGTGAGCTTCCATGAATGGGAGCATCTGTTTCCTGTTAGCCTGCAGGAGTGGCCCCCAGTGTGGTCCCATCTGCTTCAGTGTGTTCAGCGATAGCACCTTGTGTACAGGAGTGCTTATTCAAAGTGCTGTCGAACTCTGACTTCTGACAACAATATTTCTTTTTCTTTGTAGACACTTAAAATTATGTAAAACTAAAAAAAACAAGTCAAAATGTCTCCATCGCACGCACGCTAAACATTGTGCTCTGCATTTTCTCAGAGCATGAGTATGTTTGGCAACGTGTCATCTTTTGTAATCTCCTATCACATTACATTGTAAAGCTCATTGCATAATGGACAGTGTCTGGACTTTGCTCGAAGTATGGCATCACATGGCATCGGGTGATTTGTGATGCACGCCATCGAAGACAAGATGATGATATTTTCTCAGAACCCTGGTAGCATTCCTGACCTCCCAAAAGAGAAGTACGCTTGTTTCGTTACCTGTGGCCAGCAGTTTCCATATACAAGCTCACAATGTTGAATCAGGGACCGCCACGGTGGTTAGGAAGATTTGTCATCAATCTATCACTTCTGTCCTTGTCAGTGTCTCATTTTATTCCCTAAATTTGTGGCTGACCAGGTTGCTAACTACGGAGTAGGAGGGCAGTACGAGCCGCATTACGACTTCTCCAGGGTGAGTCCATATGTGGATGTTTATTTTAACCCCTCTTAGCCTTCAACCCTTCCCTGTCCTGCTCGTCCTGTCCTCTTTGTGCTTCTGTCACATGTTTTGTGTTTCAGCATGTCCTTTTATGCATGTGCAGATGAACTACTTGTCCCCAAAAACGCTTGTCTGAGTCCCACAATGTCTTGCTGCTAGACGAAGGCCTAAGTTACTTATAGTACAGTGCATTGATCAGCAGCCCGCTCCCCTCCTACAGCTCCAGCGGCTGCAAAATGTACCCAACACTGATGCACCATCACAGGAATGAAGGGCTGGATGAAGGTGTCATTCACTTTTTGTGTGTGATTTTACTTCATGTCAAACCGCTGAGACGTGAGTTTAACATCTTAGCTTGACTGCTGTTTTTAACTAGAGCAGGGGGTCGGCAACCTGTCTCATTTATAGTGCCATTAGGACCAGTTCTCCAACAAAACACCACATATCCAAGTTGAAGACAACGCTATGAATACTCTAGTTGAAGCAGCACTTCTTAGTTTAGGTTTAGTTTGGTAAAATAGTGTAATTGCAAGCTGCCCCCAGTCCATATGTGCATTTAGATTTGTTTACAAGGAAGGATCGCTGTCATACCCACAGTCAACCATGCACTTTCAAATAGAATTCCAGACATGTTTGTCAGACATTCGATAGCAGGAATCAAGCTCTGTCTTTTCTGCCAGCGAGAAAAGAACAGAGATAAACGAGAGGTCTACATTAAAAGACGCTGGAGATTACTGCCAAACAAGAACAGAACAAGAACAAATGTGCAGCTTATGTGGTGAATGAACTTCATTACATCATCCCTTCAGCTTTTTAAGCATAAGCACATTTTATTTTCTGTTGAAAGTGGAGACAGATGTCAGAGGATCAAAGCAATTGAACAACAGCACTACATTTTGGAAATACAATAAATGCCTCGGAACATTAACATGTTTGCTAGAACTACAAAGCTTCCTTAGCCTTATTCGATAATGCAACATAAACCAACAATGTAGACAATGTAAATAAATCCCAGTTTTTCCATCCGCTAACTTTGCGGTTATCCCTCGGTTTCCTCTGTTGTCTTCTGTGTCTCTTGGATACAAACGTTCACTTCAGGCGTGATGAATGAGAGGACTCCGTCATGGTGACGTGTCCCGGAGGCAGCTGAGGAGTCCATTGGTCACAGGTCGTCCAAAGAAGGTTACTTTGTTTCGAGGTTGGTTAGAATAAAAAAATCAGTACGATACTAATCATTCTGAAAAGCTTGAAAGTCAAAATCTTACAGTGCTGCTTTAACTCGAACTTCACAGCTTTTGTCACCAAAGCTAAAGCTGTTGGAGTCCTGAAAATGAAATTCATGATTTGAAGGTGTGGATTGAATATACATCTTTAGAAAGAAGAGCCATTTTAATCATTTTTGCTCACCTGGTTAAAGGGATTTCTGCGGTTGAATTTCAGCTGACTGACACCACTTTACACACATGGTTGCTGACTCTTGCTTCAGGGCAATATTTGTCCTGTTAAGATGCCATCAGTTGCAACCAAGACTGAATTGGGAATTGCTTCCTTTGAATTCACCTAATGTGGACTCACTTTTGAATTCACTTTTGCACTGTAGGAAGCTCTTTAGTTTGAGGTTCTACTATGTAGGTACCAAATAACGTGTCTCTGCATTTGTTTTTTGCCTGCATTTAAACACACATCATCAAAGACGTACAACTAACATAATCCAGGCTGCCTCCTCGCTCACTATTTTATAATGAAATGGTTCCAGCAAAAGGTTCTCAGCGCTAAAAAGGTTCCTACAGTGCCAAATAGAAATGTTTAGTTGAGTGTTGACTTTGGTTGTGAATATAGGCATCTACTGACACCACCAGAGAAGAGGGTTACACTTATTCTGCCGCCATTTTTCTTAGGTATTAGTGATGCATGTGTTGGACTGCAATGGCTTTTAAACTGAGGCTGTGTCACCAGTCCTGTACGCTACATTTTCTATACTCTTAGATATTCATAGTACCAGTGTAAATATCTAGCACACGTCCTGCGATGGTTCCAGGCTTCTTGGTTGAGATCTTAGTGCTGCTCAGCTATCAAGACGAACGTGGCCCTTCGTATTGGGCATCTCCTCCGGGTCTTGCTGGTGATGGGTTAAAGCTATAAACATCTGTTGCAGCGTCCTTTTGACAGCAACCTCAAGGTCGTCGGAAATCGACTCGCTACGTTCCTTAACTATGTAAGTACTCACCTGCGCCCCAGTGCAATGTTTTCATCTCTGTCTTTTGTTCTGCAATTTTATCTTTGTAGAAAGATGAGCCAGATGCTTTCAAAAGATTAGGCACTGGAAATCGTGTGGCAACTTTTTTGAACTATGTAAGTAGCCGCCGACCGCCTGAAGGGCAAGTCGCCGCTCAAGTCCCGCTGCTTAGTCTAGCCTCCTGGGCAGAAGCTCTGATTCAAACTTGAACTCGGATTGATTGACCGCGGAGAATTAAAATTCGACCTTGCGAAGACACGCGACGAAAGTGTTGAAAAAGAATTTTAGCAAAAGTCAATCAGTTCTGGTACATGTTGTGGAGAGTTTTGTTGGCCACGCCCCTTTAACCCGCTGATGCGTGAGAGCGTTTTCCATTCTCATTAACAGAGTAAAAGGAAATGTTTTGATGTCGATGGCAAATGAATGTGGATTTAAATTCAGCACTAGACTGGATTTCACTGTTGCATGGTGTGTTGTTCGAGGATGCACGCTGTCTGGGAACACTTCACATGCAATGATGTTGATGAAAATCGGATTTGTTTGAGTCAATGAAAGAAAGATGGCAACATATTAGTTAAGAATTAAATCGGAGCAACGCTCAAAGGATATCTGTTTTATTGCTCATTTAAAATGGGTGTTTGAAACGTCCAATTTATGCCTCTGTAATTAACTTAAAAATGAACTTCATTAATTAGTTGACCATGTTAGTTAACAAATGATATTGATGCTGTTGTGAACATCCCAAGACAAAAGCCAGTCAGTTCTTCCGCTCATCCAAAACTTCACTGCGACTGGAAGGCAATCTTTTCTGTCCTGAGATCGGATTCTTCTTTTCCCTTCCAAACGTTTTCCTACAACCTCCAAGCTCATGCAGATCAAACCTTCCTCTGCAGAAGGCCTGACAATATTCTCCAACCAGTGCAAAACGAAACCGAATTTTGGGGTTTCCGTGACGAGACACATGATATTTATATTCCTCATCATTTATTTGAATTTCAATTCATGCTTATCCCTGTCTTTAAAAAACACTTAGTTTCTTTCTGAAAAAAAAAAACCATTGTTCTAAAACAAGAGACTTTTGAACTGGTGTTAAATGAATGTGACTTTCCTCAGATGAGCGACGTCCAGGCCGGCGGTGCCACAGTCTTCCCGGACCTGGGAGCCGTGATCTGGCCCAGAAAGGTGATGTTGCCAATATGAGTGTGTTTTATTGGCTGTCCTACAAAGGCTCTTCGCTCTTGCAGGTGCAATATGTCGAGTTGGGTTTGTTGTACTTACCAAGCAGCCTTTAAAAACTATCAAGAGACACTTGAAACAATGAGAAGACCTCAAAACGAAAGTGACCAGCCATCCAACAGCCAACTTTGTATGAGAAATCACACGGCTGTATCAGAGAGAAAAAAAAAATACAAAAAAATGACATGAAAAATGAAACTTCACCTAAAAGCTAGTCTTCAAATGTACCTTAATTTCTATACTATAGAGCGTACTCGAAAATTAACCACACAAACTAAATTTAAGAAGAAGAAAAGATCATGTTTCTGCATAAGCTGCGCCGGTCTATAAGCCGCGGGTGCAGTGGTGCTCTCTGCACCATAGAAAGGTCAGTGGTGCACCCGGCTTAGGTGCGGAGTCCAGCATAGAGACTGAATCATGAAACAAACTCGGCAATGGTCTGATCTTGAATCATGAACTCCGAACATCTTATAACATCTCCTAACATCACAAAATGGCGCATTTTGAATGCTTTAAGGTCAATAAAACACCTGCGATGTCATCATCAATTTCATCAATATTTGGACAGCATGACGCTCTTTAGCCTGTAAAAATCCTGGTATTAACTGGAGCGTTCAGAGCATGAAAGAAAAGTAGGACCAGACGAAAACATATCAGGGTAGAGCCAATCATGTTGTGTCGAGTTCTGCCCTTCAGCAGATAATGATGCTCACTTGCAGTTATCCATTCCCTCTATTAAAGCACGGCGTCTCGGAGCTCTGGGAATAACCGTGTTCTTCCCTTCTAATCATATGAGCGTCTGAGTCCTTGATAAAAGGATGCATCATTATCTTACACTGGCGTCATGGTTTCAACTATTTGTCCTGATGTCTGCATCACTCATGTTGAAGCAACGATGTGAATGCCGACTGTGATTTTTAACTAAGTTAGTTACTAAGCACCAAAAAAATCTGTGTCTTGACAGTTTTATTACTCAGTAATGTGACTTAGTCCTCAACTTTTGGATCACATAAAAATGTCCTTTATCTGAGGTGAGGGGAAATTGTGTGTTTAGATCATAAAATAGTAATAAAAACAAATTGAGAACCGTAGAATCTAATAAAAACATACCTAATGAAATGGAAAATCACTTAAAATCATGGTCATAAATAAAGTAACACTCCATAAAAATGGAGAGACCAGTTGAAAAAAAAAAACAGCAATAGCCACTGTGCTTGTTTTACTAACACCGGTCAAATGTTTTTAGATACATTCTAGACTTTGTATAGCAGAAAATCGCGGCCGTTTCTGACTGTAAATCTATCGGTGTACTGTTAAACACTGTGTGTCTTCGCAGGGGACGGCTGTGTTCTGGTACAATATTTTCAAGAGCGGCGAAGGAGACTACAGGACGAGACATGCCGCCTGTCCGGTGCTAGTGGGAAGCAAATGGGGTGAGTCCTGGATCAGTCAGTGGGCTGAGTAAGCTGAGGTCCAGCTGAGACGCCCTCCTCACTCACAAGCTGGAGTGGAGTTACAGCTGAGGAATATTGGTTTAAGCTGTTGCTCTTCATTGTGGTTGAAAATGATGGGCACGTGACCAACTGAGGGCTGAAGAACGTGGCTCACGTCATACTTGGACTGAGGGGTGTTTCCTTGCAGGGGGAGAGAGCACGACTGTACGTTCCACGTGTACACTGCATCTGTTTGCCAGATGATGCATCGTTGCATCGAAATAGCTTCATAAATAGAGCCATTCTTCACCCAAGACTGGATTGGATAAGGGTTGCCATTCAACACAGCAAAGTGTAGTGTTAATTTTAGTTCAACGCTAAAATTGTTTTTAAGCAACACGATGATGCAGCCTCACATGACAAATCTCTCTTGTGGCAACTGGGTTTGTCGCGCCCCTGGGGCCTTGTGTGGGCACTCTGGTTTCCTCCCACCTTGCGAGTGTTTCTGTAGCCATGGCCTGGCCTGCGTGCGTCCCATTCCAGGTACCCGGTTTCAGCGCCAAGCGAACGATCCAACAAAAATGACAGTTCTAGGCCCAATTCCACTTCTCAGCCGTAACACTTGGTTCTGAGTTCACTCCGACAACTCAGTGGGAAGTGATTGACTTCCACAAGAATTGGGACAGCGCTTCATTACATTACACTTTACTTATGTCACACGTCATTGGCTGCCGTGGTGGCTTTTGTTTAATGTATATCGAGTGTTGGAGGCATTTTGGAAAAGCCAGCTCCTGCGTTTTTTGCAATTTCTTGATGATCTTATTCTCGTTTGGTGAGCAAAACGGAGAAGAAGTGGAGCTGACATCACTGCGATTTTGCTGTGATACTTCTGTAAGAGGCACGTCGACATTAACATAGCCTGACTGCTAGCCCACTGTTGTTCGTTCAGAAGAAATGACAACATACTCATGAATATTTGTTGTTATTTTGTCGGACACGGTCGACCCGTTGGGTTGCTAACGTGTGATGAGAGGAGACAGTAAACAAACAGAAGAGTAGTGCTCTTTATTTGTTGTTTTTAAGGCATGTTATTCAATTCAGACCGTGGTATCCTGGGAATCTACCTGCACTTCATCTTCCCACTTCGTTTCTAGTCAGCTCTGGAGGCCCCTCTGTTTGAAGTGATGAACGGCGAGTGCCCTCAGTCTTAGGAGTATTGGGACACACTACACTTACACGTGACACGCGAAACCGTGTTAGGGCTAAAGAAGAGTGTTAGAGTTAGGATTGGGACAGACCATCATGTCGGCACAATCTTCAGCGTCACGTCAACGTGGAGCTGCCAGAACCTTTTTTCAGGAGATAAAAGTGGTTGACTGGCTCCCACAGTCAGCTGGCCTTCTGGATAGGAGACCCCAGTCTGTAGCCCCTCACAAGTGACAGAGATGCATTAAGAGCATCGCTCTTGTCTTTCTTTCAGTGTCAAACAAGTGGATTCATGAGCGAGGACAAGAGTTCAGGAGGCCATGTGGATTGACGGAGGTGGACTGAGCTTCAAACAACTCCCGCTGACACACAAGCGCCCCACAGTGCCTTAATCTCAACCAGGAAGGACCCCAAACTCTCTCTTCTGTGCTCATTCGTGAGTGGATCAACACATTTTCAATTTGATTTAAATGGGCTCCTCCTCCTTTCCTAAAGTAACGGCTGAAATGTCTGGTGTGTTTGTCTTTCAACACACTCCAGGAGCACAAACGTGGCAGCTCATCAAATATATATTGGCTTTTTTGTTTTGTTTTCACTCGACTCAACTTCACCCTACTTCATATGACATGAAGTAGGCACGCTAACATCTACATCCCTCATGTTCCAACAGAATCCCTTAATGTATTTATGTTTAAATTATTGCACTGTGACTGCTGCATTGTGTGCCGCTCGAACAAAACTGAGAATAAAAGTTGTTTTTGTTAAGTTTGTTTTTTTGGGTTGACTGGCTTGAGTCGATGTCATTTCATTTTGTTAACATCCGCTCCTCTGCTGCAACGGTTCCGCAAAGAAGCTGCTTCTAGTCATCCAACCAGGTTCTGCATTTTGATTCAGCTGCCATCGTGATTTGAGACAGAGGCTCCGACTGAGCAGCGCTGTTTGGTACCACTCACTCCCTGTTCATAGCACCTGACCCGGCCAGCTCTCTGGAACAGCTTTTCTCATGACCCGATGAAACTACTTGACAGTAAAGCAAACATTTACATTATTGACATTCCTTAGAGTCAGATGGGATGTATGCTTGGTTATGTAAAGAACCTATGGCATGAAGCTCAGCTAAATGATTAAGAACGTTTTTGCCTTGTGATTTGTTTCACATTGCTTTCACTCTGTTCTGACGGCGGTAATGTTGGATGTTTCTTTTGTGACATAATCCTGAACATAGTTTGAGATTTTGAGCACATACCAAGTAAAGGTTTTGCCTCCGCCAACAAAAAGTTGTAGCATCTCTGAACGTTCTGTCAAGTTTTTTTCTGAATTTTTGAAGAGAAAGCTCCATTATCATTTAAACTAGCATTAGCAACGTACTTAATCGGCTAATCAGTAGTCACCAGGGCCATATTTTTTTTTGCGAAAAGGGACAAAGAAGACTTTGTTTTAGCACATTTCAATGTCATAAAACAGTTTAAGTGTGGTCGGGGCATGGCGTCCTGTTGAAGCTTTTAGTCTGCTGAAGTGACCACAGGATGCTGACTAACTGCTCCTTCTGACACACTCGAGTCCCCTGGATTCAACAACTAGACTTGCTGTTAGAGGCCAAACAGCCAATCGGGACTTGCTTGGATTCCTCTGGGCGCTAACATAACGTTGTGCAGGAGGTGCGCAAAAAGAAAGCATGACCTTTCAGGAGCGACGTCTTTTCGCGAATATCACTGATATCTCAAACAAAAGGATTATGACACAAAAGTAGTTCATGAAGCGATTCACCTCTGTGGATGATTTGTGCTGTTGCAGCAGAGTACCAGATGGTGATGGAGAACTGAGTCATTGATGGAGCAACCACAGCGACGACGGCAGACAAGGTTTGCTCCGTAACCTAATGTTCTCTAGCGGGTGTGAGTGTGTGGCGCCTAGTGATGATGATGACCATCTACAGATGGGCTGTTGAGGATGCAGAACAAAAGCCGTCAAAGATCTAGAATTGACGCTTATTTAACACGTGAAGAGCAGTTTCACGTCCTCATGTCTGACCTCTGTTTGAAGGGCGGCCTACGCGGGAATCTCCGCATTGGTATATGACGCCGAGGTGCCATGAAATCCATCGCCAAGCTCTGTCGGCCAAGTGTTAAATCAGCACTTCAGTTGGGAAATCAAAACTGTTTTCAATTTTTTTTTTTCTCCGACTATTCAGGCGGAAACTTATTTTTATTATATTATTATCGACCGTGTCAAATAAACTGCGATATAATGCGCGTAAACGTGCGAGCATGTTGGTAGTGATACAGTGCATGTGGAGCGGAGGCAGGCGCTTCTCTCCGGTCCTCATCCAGCCCGCAACTGCAGCTCTGACTCATGAGTCATGAGAAACAAGCCAGATGTGGACTCCCAAATTCAGCTCCTCGATGTTGCATAATAGATCATTTCCATCTGAGGGCAGGTGTCGGAAGGATGAATCAACAAGATTTGTCTTGAACACAAAAACCTGCCCTTTGATCTGGGTCTGCCCTGGATCCTGGAACGCAGCCTCCTCCTGGAACACTCCCCTGGGCATTGAACACCTGGGCCAACCCAACTGCCGTCTCTGGATGCAGAATAGCGGACCTCTTCTTTGAATCTCCGCCTTTCTACCCTACGATCGGGATTACAGATGTGACTAGGAACTGATCCTCAGGATGTCAAACTGTCAGAACTCGGCTATGAGCCAAACACAATCCAGTTCTCGGGTCAGTCCAGTGTCAAGAGGGCGGTGCGTACAGGTTGATCCTGAAAGTCCTGGATCACGTTCCACAAGTTCCCCTGGGGAACTCTGCGTACATGAAGTCAAGGTCCTGCCGAGGGAAAATCTGGTCCACGTGTGCTTGACCATGGCACATGCTGATGATCTACATTTTCAACTGACCTCCAACTCTTGTCAGTCCTACAGTAGAGCAGACTCTCACGACATTGATGGTCATTCAAAGTGTGATTTATCGCATGCATATTGATTATTTTTTTATTAGTATCAGTATTTTTCACTGTACGAAATACATCTGACGTGGATTAAACTCTGCCTGGATCATGTCACTCAGATTTTTGTTGTTCTTGGACGTTGTCGCTGACTTTCATCGGACCACTCTTCTTTGCTGATGATGACATCTAAACCATGAGCTGAATTTCTGTAGCAATTATCCTCCTCCTTTGTTGACGGTCCCAAATGTCGAGCGCTGCTCTCAAAGGCTTTTTCTGTTCTCGCCGTTCCAATTCGATTTAATTCGTTTTGAATGATAATCATATTTTCCGCTTCCCCTCATGATTGTCAGTTTACTTTGGGCCGATGAACTTTATCAATTGTCACAGAGGAAATACGATAAAGTGAAGAGTGGCTTTTTTCCCACCAGCTTCGAGGAACATTTGTCGCAGCGCGTGTGTGACTCAGACAGAACCTCTATTGTGCCTCATCTGAGAACACTTGACTTGCCCATATAGCTTTGCTAACATCAGCACTAATGTCTTGCAACTTATCTATGCTTGTTGTCTCCAGACTTGCGCGCTGAATGACGTTCAGGGACATTCAGCTTGGACTCTCCCTTCAAGTACACGTTTGTTAACCGGAGACATCTAAGGTCATTCAAATGGTGCCAGAGGTGAAAGAGACCTGTGTGATCCTGAAACTCGTGCACAGGTTTGGCCAAAAGCATTAGCTGAAAATGGCTTGAGGAAGAAATGTGTTGCATTGTTAAGGCCTGTTTGTGCTTCCTTTCTGTCCGAAATTGTGACGAAATTCTACGTAACCATCGCCGATCACATGCTTACATGCGTTTTTTACGTTGCTGTTCACCAATATATCCACCAGGGGGAGCAGCCCATGGTCAAAAATGTTTGACAAGGACAAACTCCAAAACAAACTTGGAGCCTGTGGAAGCAGTGTGGGTCATGTACGAAAACATGGGGTGAGGCGACTGTTACAAAATAATGCAGCATTTCATATGTAGCTTTAGAATTCTCTTGACTGTGCAACACAAGATGCGGCAGCCTTCCAACAAAATGATGACACAAGTCATTTGAGTTGCTGGCCAACATGGCGGAAACACAACCTGAATCGTACAGCGTGCCGTCGCACCATCTCGAAGGAATTCAGTCTGGTTTTCCACGTTAATGACCCGACTGATCAAGAGAGGGCTTCAAGCCAGCTCTTGTTAGTCATTTACAAAAGGCACGTGGATGAACCTGAGCAGTGTATCTAGCAGGTCTCAGCTGTCACTCTTCAGGTCTGCACGTTCCCAACTGAAGCACTGAAACAGGCTTCAGGCTTCTGGAGACAAACCAAATCCATGTTCCTGTCGTGTCAATGCAACAATTTCATGAACTTTGCACCACAGTTAAAAAAGTTGGCATAAGCCTTAAGACATGTGGTTCTGAGGTTCTGATCCTACTACACAATGTGATGTCACTTATATACAATCAGTGTTATCCAGAGCCGCTAGGAGTCCAGCGTATATAGCCGAGGACCAATCCTGAGGCCTCATGCTGGGCAGCTCTTGGGGAAGGTCACCTCATGCTGTAGTAATGTAATCTTGTACATCTCTTGTAACTCCATCTGCCTGAGGTGCAGTAACTAGGATGAAAAAGACAAAGCTCTTCCAGCTCTTCTGGGAGAATTGAGTGGAGGATCCATAGATGTCATTTCTCCAACCTCTGGGACTGACCGTGAACTCCTCAAGAAGAAGGTGTTAAGGAGACATTCATGCGAAAGTGCTGCTTCAGCTGCTTGCATCTTGTTCTAGGTCACAACCCGAAGCTTACGATGGATGGTGCATTGAAGACTTGGCAACGGAGTGGAACAAGTAGCAACTGAGAACAGGCAAGGGACAAGGATGAGGATTTAACTTGTTTTTATTCTTAACCCAAAATGTACATCAAATCTCTTTACAAAATAATGCAGCATTTCATGTGGAGCTTTGTAATTCTGTTGACTGTACAACATGTCAATGCACAACGTAGGACGTAGAGTGGTACCTCGGTTTTCGAACGTCTCGGACTTTGAGCAAATCGGAGTTCAAACTAACATTTGGAGATTTTTTTGCTTCGGATTTTCGAATGAAAATCCAGAACTCGAACGTGCGCGGACCGATCAGCTGACCCACAACGTGCTTTGTTATTGTGTATGCAGACGTATCCCGTTAGCTCCATTTACTGACTGTTTTTTCTTCATACTGAGGTGTAAAACCTTTCCTGTCTCCACACTGGACCGTGGTAGAGTGTCACAGGGGAGGTGCTCGCTCTCCACACCTCCGAGGCTGTCTGGAACGGATTGTAGTCGAGAACCCGAGGTAGCACTGTAGTTGACAACATTAGGATGAAGTATAGTCTACATTCATCCTTGTGTTTGGAGGCTTGTCTTGAAATGTGTTCCCGCTGAAAGACATTAACTGTGATGGAATGAAGGTAAGGGTCAGTGCCACAGCTCCAAAAAGCCATGCGAGTCCACGTGAGTGATGGAACTGAAGCAAGATCAGTGTTGGCACGTGAACTATCTGTTGGTCGACCTGACGCCCCTCCCTTCTTCGGCACAGTGGTCCATGTGACTTGAATTCAAATGAGAATAACGTATCAGCAACACGACATGGTCCACCCTTGGCAGCATTCCAACAAAAACACTAGTCTGGACAACGTGGCGGAAACATAACCTTAATCAAACAGCGTGGTCTGCACATTCTAAACTGAAGCCCTGAAATAGGCTTCTGGAGATAAACCAAATCCATGTTCCTGCCGTGTCATTGCAACAATGAGCTACCCACCACATTAAAAAAAACAGTAGTGACCGTCCCAACGGAGGGAAATAAGGTGATGCCAGAGCCAAAAAAACATCAAGAACAATGTCCAGCTGAATTGGAAAGGCACTAAGTACATAACAGAGAGGAAAACCCACTGGACTATTTTTTTTTTTTCATTCCAACATTCCTTTCTATGTGATCGTTCCAGACACGTTCTGAAACACCCACGGTTTGGGACTCAGGCTAGGCCCGTACCTAATGACCAGTTTGTGCATCCTGATGAAATGCCGCCAGCTTAACTAACCTGGCGACATCACCACAAGTGTGTCATGTGGAACAGTTTCGAATCGATTCACTCCAGTTGATTTGGCTTCGGGAGGCCGTCGATGTGGCGCAAGGGTTTCATCTCGGTCACTTTTCTGTCGGCGGCGATCGACAGCGGACACTTCCACTCGGCGGGATGGTTATCGACAGGCTTACAAAGCGCGATAAACCGCTGCAGAGAAAAGAATGAAAAACCAGGATTAACAACTGCTGTGGTTAAAGAACATCTCTGACAGACGATCGTCTATATTTCAGTTATTAATATCCGGCCTGGTTCAGCCAGACTTGGCGGACTTATCAACATCCAACCAATAAAGGCGCGGCTTCCTGGTTTAAATTAAAACCGGAAACTGTCGTAAGACATTCCAAAGCTGAAATCTCATCTTCATCTGAAATGAAGTCAGATGCAGGAAGGAATGCAAATTTGTTTTGTTTTGAGTTTGCCGCCGCGGGCTAGACGGGAAGCTAGCCAGAGTAAAGAAGAACATAGCCGTCTAGAAATCTGGTGGAAGGAGGATTTTCACTTCAAAAACAGGTCCGCTCATTCGATGACCCAGGACTCTGTGATGTCACACTGTATTCTGGTGATTTGAAACTTGATACTGACCTCTCGCAGCGTGCCTTTCCCTTGCAGTATTTTGAATAGCACAAACAGCGGGATGAGGGAGAGAGAGACGGAGGCGATGAACCAGCCCAGGATGTTGGCCCAGAGAGGGTAAACGTACGTGTTGCTGAACTTCAGTGGTGAGTATTTGACAATGGAGAAGATAAACGTTCCCTGTGGGGAAGCCCAAACAAAACAAAGTGTCACTCTAGAAAAAAACGTAGAATTGAAAATGGTTTTCCTTGTCAATGTCTGTGTTTTCTGTGATCCACACTGAGTCTTTCTGTCGTGACCTAAACAAATCAGAATACCATTGCTGTTTTACCTATTGTGAAAAATTGATGCGCATATACCAATTTTGCAAAATTCAACAACAAAGATAACATTCCTATGCTAATGGCTACATTGAAAAAAGCAACTTTTTGTCATTAACATGCTTTAAAAAGTGAATTAGCCTCGGAAAAAGTGTCAGACATTTGATCGCTTTCCCACTAAAATGGCGCTTTACAAAGGAAATGTGTGTCTGAGGATTACGTTTGCTACGTGTCACATCTCATTCAGCTGTCTATTCACTCATTTTACCAAACATTTTGTCTCGCGATTGGCTGCATTCGTGAAATGCTGCTTTTGGAAGAGGAGACTGGACATATCGAGAGGGCTGTCAAATGCAAATAGATCTGTAGTCTCAAGTCTTGGTCTAGTCTGCGAATGTTGCTGAGGGAATCAATCTACAGTTGATTCACTCAGTCAGGTTGGTGTAGCCCCCTCAAAATATTTGGAGTAAAGGGAGACATACAGTGACTCGCACACTCACTCTACAGACTTGAGTAATAAGATAACATCTGTATGCACTTCACACATAGTGTTGAGAACATAGTGTTGCCATAAAACGGACACAAACGTCCTGCTGTGATGCTGCAGCACTGACCGACACACACCGTGAGATACTTACAACGCAGATGGCAGGAGTGACGTAACACCAGCAGTACTTCATGAGCGGGTGCGGGCGATAACCAATCATGTCGGTGATGTTGCCGTAGAAACGGTCCACGCCTACGGCGACAAGGCTTTCAGATGAGCATTGAAGAGCACCAGGTCAAACCTGGATGACTCACCGTAGACCCAGGCGATGCTGACCGACTGGCAGAAGGAGAGCAGGATGAGAGTCATCCCACTACAGACGTGGTGGTCCAGCAGTTGCAGCATGTATAACCCCCCCTGAAAGAACAGCACCGACCAGTGAGGTGGCGACCTCAGCACTTGAGTTTACTCTGTGTACCTCGGTGACCAGAGGCAACCCCAGGACACAGGTGACGCTGCAGAAAGCCAGCAGCACCAGCTCCCGGCGATACCCTTGATTCAGGTACTTCGGAAATAGGTCGACCAAAGACGTCATCAGACACTCGATACCGACAAACTGCACCGAAAAGCCACGCATGAGAATACTTCAAAACATCCGCTGTTTTGGGACGTGTTCACCTGGCTGTCCAGGCCGAGGAGAATGATCATGAGGAAGAAGCACACGGCCCAAACTTGTGGCATCGGCATCATGGCGACGGCGCGTGGGTATACGATAAATGCCAGGCCCGGACCTACAGAAAAGGACAGTGTTTTGGAACTTTATGAAAGGTCAGGGATCTGCAGGTGGTGGAGCTGGTGTGGACCCTCTTGGACATTAGGTGGAGAGTGCCAACTGTAAATCGCTGAACGTCACATCAAACCTTTCACCCTCTTCACCCTGAAATCAGTTCTCTTCCTGGAAGCTCCTCACTGCTATAGGGTGGACCTTAGGTTCCCAAAGTTACACCAACCTGACTGTCTATTTTTGAGTCAGTCCTCTGACTTCAAACTCAAGAAAACTACAATGTTGGAATGTATGTAAATATACCGACACTCATTTACAAGATTCCCACAAGTGTGAAGGTTAAACAGAAAGATCATGGGAACTCACTCACCAGACTCGGCAACTTCAGCGATGTTTACTCCTTGTTCATACGTCATGAAGCCCAAAACTGAGAAGATGGCAAAGCCCGCCACGATACTGGTGGCGCTGTTCAGCAAGCACAAGTAGAAACAGTCCCTGAGGAAGACGAGACGTCAGCTAAGGGGCGCGACTTGGTGTTTTCAGTCTTCGCTTACTTGTAGCAGTCGTTGTTAAAGGAGTTGTAACTCCCGAGCGAGGTGAGGAAGCTGAGGCCGATGGCGTACGAGAAGAAGATCTGAGTGCCGGCGTCCATCCACACCTGTCAACGGACCACGATTTGTAGGAACTCTATTTAATGGAGTTGAATTTATAAATGTACCTGTGGATCTGATAGGCGGCTGATGTCAGGATAGAGGTAGAACATGATTCCATCCAGGGCTCCGGGCAAAGTGACGCCGCGGATCAGCAGCGCAAACAGCATCACGTAAGGGAATGTGGCAGTGAAATAGGCAGCCTGGAATAAAAGAGGGATACGGCCAGTTAGTTGTCACTAAACTGCTTTTGCTAATGCGCAGTGGTCAGGAGTTCCTCCTGCTATCTCTGTCCCAGCACGTCTCTTTGAATAATCTTCTGGAATGCCAGTGTTTGAGTCAGCGTTTGCAGCGAAACCCCAGGGGGGTCATTCAGTGTGTTTGATGCACAGTGAACTTTGGGACCCCATGCTACTTTCATTTAGACCAGGTCTGGCTGGTTTCTTGCGACTCTTCACCAAATGAGCCGTGCTGCTGAGCTGCGAAACCGGCCGCGGTTTTGGTCATGTTGCTGTTGAGATGATCGTTTTATCAGGAAATAAATTGAAAAAGTGAGAGCTACTCGGGCAAAATTTCAAATCATGATTCGAAGACTTTGAATTGTGTTTATCTTTGAAAGATACACAATACACCCTGACGCTCATGCATTGGTGATGGGAGAGTCCGATGAAGCCGAGTCCAGCATGTGCCCAGGATTCTTGATGGGGCAGAGGTCTGGACTATGTGGTGGACACCTTCAGTCCCATCTGCCCGGAGCAAACTCTTGGACTTGGACAGAGCTGAACTCCTCCAAACTAGAGCTAGACTTTCCACTGTTAGCTGATCCTCATCCCTCCACATTCAGCAGAGAACCGTTCCAGCGAGAAAGAGTGTTCCTCTTACCTTTCCAGTGGACTTGATCCCCTTCCAAACACAGAAGTAGCACAGAACCCAGGCCAGAACCAGACACAGAGCCAACTCCCACCTCAAGTTCCCCACATCCTCAATACCAGTGGAGATGTTCAGAACCCGCCGCCTGAGGGAAACAGCGGAGCATTGGTGGACGACATGTGAGACCGGAGTGATGAAGGGAAGTCACAGGAGTCACTGATAATGAAGTCTTGTGTGAGTCGAAGCCCTTACTGCCAGAACTCCAACACAGGCAGGGTGCTGTTCTGCTTGAATGCCATGCTCAGGTTGTGGCTGCTGAAGTCGGCGCACGAGTCTGTTGTGGCAGAGTGGCATGTGAGGAGTGGCAAGCTGAGAAGTAGAGAGGCTACTGCTGCTCCTACCTGTGTTCCAGTAGTTTCCACAGGTGGCCCACGGCAGCTCTGAGCTGAAGGACATGAAGAGGTAGAAGAAGGCCCAGGCGATGATGATGATGTAAGACGTGGCACCGAAGGCAATGATGAGGTGGCTGGCGTAGCCCATCCCTGCAACCATTCCGGAGACATCAAAGACTGTGAAGAGGTGCGAAAGCTACAGCTCGGGGGCCTAGCACGGCCCGCAAATCATTTTCTATGGCCCGCAAGGGCCACGGTGCGGAATGTGGGTCACAATCCGATCTTGAACAAGCGTCTAAACCAGAAAAACCTCAGAAACTCAAACATCGATGCAGATGGAAAACTGGATTTATGTTTGTCCTTGAAGGAGAAAAATAAACAGATCTTGTGTCGCGATGCGCCGCCATAGCGCCGCTCTACCTTAAAATTAGCCTCCAATAAGTTGAGTCTGTGTTCTGTTTGATAAGTTTGGTGACTCAGACCCGGCCGAACATTTTGGCCCCCTGAGACCTGACGTGAGGTTTGTAGGCTTGAGAGAAGAGGAAGCAGGGGAGATGGAGGAGGATGATCCGCCGTGGCCACCCCTGAAGGGAGACGCCCAAAGAAAAAGAAGAAGAGGACCAAACTGGTGACAGTTTAGCCAGCAACAACTGCTCATGAGGAAACACTTTGTTTTTATTGGCATTTGCGTCCTCCACAGGTCAGCTAAACTCCATAGTAAAACGTTACGAACCACAGTAAACAAACACGCATCCTCTCAAGAATGTAGGTTTTGCTGGGTTTTATAGATGTGGGCCTGTTCAGTATAGAACTGCATTCCCGAGGGTCTTGTTGCACCTTTTACAAGCATCCACACCTCCTGTGCCACGCAGCCTCGGATGACCCCAACAAGTTTTCTGGTCGGCTGACGCTTGAATAACAAACGTGCGACTCGTGAATGTGCAGAACTACTGTCGCATTTTGACTGGCGTCTGATAAGTTGAGTTAGATGATGTGACTGGGCCCACAAATATTTATTGGATACATGATATTATCGTGTTGGTGACATAGTGCCGCCGCGCTGAAAGTGACAAATTGAATTTTCCAAGGGATTGTAAATCAAAATTCATCTGTTCAAATGATCTTGCCAGAACACTGCTGTGAGGGTGACGCTCCAGTAACTGGATTTCAAATTCTGGAACCAAATGGAGTCCAGATGAGAGACTCGTGTCAGCCGATTCATAGCGTTTTCAGACCCAGATTTGAAGTAGGGTGTTGTTTTATTTTGGATTTAATTTAATTTCACTTGTATTTGTTTAATTTAGACCTCCGTATTAACTAAAAAGTATTTTTTAGACTTTTTTTGTCTCTCATTCTCACGTTTTTATATTTCATCCGACTTAAACAAAACAGCTTCACTCTTTTTTTTTTTTTTTTTTTTTTTTGAAATTTCATCTTTCAGCGCAACACGGTAAACTCGCAGATGCGTTCAAGGAAGCTCGTAATCCGTAAACACCGCCGTTTCAGGTCCACCTTCGCACAAACAAGTGGGCGTTTTTAGAAACTTTCTCATTTCAAAGTTGGCTTTACCTTGGAAGAGCGGACAGATCTTCCTCCAGCAGGTTATCCCGCCTTGCCCGGTGTACTGTCCGAGAGCCGTCTCCAGGAAGAAGAGCGGAATCCCGCAAGTGCACATGAACAAGAAATACGGTATGAAGAAAACACCTGCGGAGGTTCGTGTCGTTTTAGTTTAGTTTTTTTTTTTTTTTGTGAATCAAATTGTTTTATTTTGAAAGGGTGAGATGACAAACCTCCGCCGTTCCTGTAGCACAGGTAGGGGAACCTCCAGACGTTCCCGGGTCCGATGATGGCTCCCATCACCGTGAGGATGAACTCCGCCTTGCTGCCCCAGTTCCCGCGCTCCTTCTGTTTGTGTCCGACTGGCAACGCCGCCGTGAAGGCAACATGACTCTCCCCCATGACTTCAGACCGTGGGTTCTGCTTGGTGGCGCCGGGACTATCGCCGACTTTTTAACTTGGAGGGTGAGAGGGGTTCCCTGGAGGCGGTACCAGAAGAATGGGAGGGAGGAAAAAAAAAAAAAAGGTCTTCTGCAATTATGAGATTAAATAAACTGCTGTCAAATGCAGACAGGAGCAAATGATTTCATGGTAGTTATTATATATTATATAATGAGTTTATGAAGGAGAAAAAAAAAAAGATTTTCTGGGGTTTTCAAGAACGTGTGTTATAACTTTTAGTTTCAGAAGCTCACGTCTTCTCGGCCCCTCTGTTTCGTGACAGAGGCAGCTGTCTTCACCACTTTGTTCATCCGTCATCGGATCGTCAGTTGAAGAAGCTCAACTTCCCTTCGAAACTTCCTGGACTTTGCCTTCATCTGGATGATGCTCCGCTCAGATCTCACCTGCATTTAATGGTGATGGAGGTCCACCACCGGCTCCTCTTGTTTTCATCACCGATGCAACCCGCTTGTCGTCGGTCGACTTCTGAAGAATTAAGGCTCAAGTCAGATGGAGTGGGGACGGTGCCTTGAGGGACCTCTGCAGGCCAGATTTTAGCGCTAGTTTTGGCGACGTTGCGTGCGGATCACTTGGTTTTGAATAAACTTCACGGGAGCTCTCGTCCCAGTGAGCCGTATTAAAGCGCCATTTCTGGTTCAAAGACTACTGTTACTGCGAGGACAGACACTGAAGGAAATCGTTGATGCTGTCTTTGACTTGTAACAAGCGCCATGAGTGTCATATTGAGCCGCTTTCAGAGCTAAAGGATCTCATTAAGTAAGCAAATATACAGAGGAGGATTAAAGCGGCGGGCTGGACCCTGGGAATAGCGTGGGAATTCTGCCCCCACCTCATGTTTGTCTTCTTGGGGAGTCTGCTGTCCTACTCTCTGAAGGCTTGAAGGGCACATTCTTGTGGTGTTGACCCTCACAGCAGAGGAGAAACCTTTTTGTCTGGAAGGGTTCAAGTTGGCTGAATGGTGGGGTGGAATTGGACTCTTAAGGGGCCAATGTCGCGTCAAGGACGGGCCTGAGAGTGGACTTGCCCGAGAGATCTGTTGATCAGTTTTGAGATGAAATGCAACAAGAAAGTCGACTGCTTTCTGGATGCTTTCACAACTAAGGCTGGGTTTAAAATACAGTGATACCTTGGTTTTCAAACGTACCGGACTTTGAAAAAAAAATTGAGATTTTTTTGCTTCGGATTTTGAACAAAAATCCAGAACTCGAACACCTCCGAAAAAGCCGGAAAAACATAACGTGCGCGGAGCGATCAGCTGACCCACAACGCGCTTTGTTATTGTGTATAACGCAGCCTCTGTATGCAGACGTGTCCCGTTAGCTACATTTACTGACTGTTTTTTCTTCATACTGAGGTGTAAAACCTTTCCTGTCTCCACCCCTGTGACACTCCAGTGTCACAGGGGAGGTGCTGGAGCGCTCACTCCAGGGTTTGATGTCCTGTTGTGGGCTGGAGCTGGGACAGGGATGAGGCCAGTCTGGGACAGAGCCTGACTTGGTTTATGACTTTGTCACAGCCAAACTGCACAGAAGCGCACATTCAGAGCTGGACACGCACCGGGCACCTCTTCACTTCTGGAGAGACCTCACTCACTCGGCAACCCCTCCCACATGCAGCGGCCACACACATAGAGGAACAGCCACCTGCAGCACACACTCGACATTCACTCCTACAAAATCGATTCAGATTTCGAACACATCGTTTCTCGAACGGCTGTCTGGAACAGATTGTGGTCGAGAACCGAGGTACCACTGTAGTTTATATCCATCTGACTCTCTGCATGGCCCAATGTCAGTTCATAAAATGCTGGAACGGATTATTTATCTTGTTTCTTTAAAGTGTTTTGTCAGTAAATGGAAAAGCGGATTGGAAAGGCACGACTCGTGTTCCTGCTCTCACCTGTGGTCGCAGGCTTCAGGGAGTCAACCGCCGACATGACAAGAGATGGTGTCTCAGTTGACCTGGCAGTGTCTCGGAACATTCCTTCCCAGGATGAATTATAAAATGTAACGGTCATGCCACGTTCGAATGCTCAAAAAGAACCGCTATCAACATCGAAGTGGTGATGCTCCGACTTCAAGTAGATAAGGTGACACTCTGAAATAAAAAAGAACACAGCGTGCTCGAAACCTGACCCTGATTTTCAGAGCGATGCGTGCTAGTAAAACAATGGGGTCCAAAAAGCTGCTCCAAACAAGTTCCCGGCGGCTGGTATTAATCAAAAGGAAATGCAGTTGGATACGCTGACAAATATGATTCCAATTCATCGGCGCCAATATGTCGCCAGACAACAGAAAGACAGTGAATGTTCAGGATGCAGCACTGCAGGCGAGGATATTTCAACCAATTCTGACCGCTGAAACGTTGAAACACTAAATCTATCAACCAAAAATTACCACTCTGACCCAAATCTAATGTAGAACCAAAGTCTCTTGTTCGCCAGGTTCTGACTTTGAACCTTCCTCACAGATGCAGAGTAGTGGTGACCAGTGTGGCTGAACCAGGAAGTGATGTCATTTCCACTCTGGCTCCGTGGTTTGTCTCAACCAGTGTTAAAGCTCTGTGACGGCATAACTCCTCCAGACGCTGACTTAACACCGATTCATAGATGATGCTTTGGAATAGTGGCGTTCAGTTAAATGGATAATGATGATAATAATGAACAAAGCGGGGTCTCTGTTGCTGTGAGACAGCGGGGGTTCAGTGGTAGTTTGGGGAGAGCCGGACTGCGGGTCGCGGCAGGTTCCTCTGCTGGAAGTCAGTGAGCTCATCCCGGCTGCACGGAGAGGAGGGCGGGGCTCCCAGCATCATCACCGCCGGCCATTGTACCGAGGTGCTGCCGCCGCTGCTGATGCTGAGGACATAGCCGGGGATTCCCGCCTGAAACCAGCATGTTCTGGAGAGCTTTTCACGGAGATTAGGCTCCGGGGAACCGCAGTGTTGTCGAGGTAAGCTAAGCTAAGCTAACGTGCAGTGTTTCTTCTTCGACGGCCACAGTGAGAGGCAGCAGGCCTGAGTCATCTTTGCAGCCGACATTTTTTTTTTCCGGGCAATTAGCTCCAAACCACGACGACAAATGGTCAAATTTGCCGGTTTATGAGTGGAAACAGAGGGGCGAGTGTGTAAGCTGCGGCCCAGCGGTGATGGGGAGGAGGTCTGCGAGCGAGGCTGCTTCGCTCTAAATGGCTGTCCAGCTCGGCGGATGCTCCTCTGGCGTCCGTCTGCTGCTGCTGCTGCTGCTTGTTGTATAAGCCCGTCTGCTGGAGCCGGTCACCGGCTGGGAGGAGGCTGCAGTGAGGTGATGCTGCTCCATGTCTGCGGCCGCCACGCTGGCCTGGTCCCGTCCACACAGCCCTGCTGACCACTGATGTGGGCCGGCGGCGATGGTTTCACGCTCCACAAGCGTCGCCAAGTTAAGGAAGGGTTGACACACAAACGCACGGGAGCAGCGTTTTGGGCATCAGTCACTGCTATATCTGGGTCGGGAACCCTTCGGACTGAGAACGCAAATGTGATTCCACAAGAGCCACTTGTATATTTTTAAATACTGAATACCAATACATGGAAACAGAAGACTGTTTTGTGCATAATGGAAATGACTATTAGAGTAATAGTCGAAATCTGAAGCCCTTTTGTTTTCATTTAGCTCCAATGTTTGTGTCTTCCACACAACTAATGTAACATCTGGAGTTTTCTCCAATAAAAAAAATAGATTTCAATATATTTCAAATTCAGTCAGTTGTTATTATGATAGTTTTTCATGTTGCGTTAGCTTCAATATAAATGTTTTTTTAACTTGCTAGATTTCATTAAAAATGAGGCATTTTCTCACTGAAGAAATTAATAACACATTGAAATGATAAATTCTCGATGGACCTAATCTTATATAGTTTGGTAAAACCTTATAGTTGCTTCAAAGTTGAACACATTTCTTCTTTGAAGGTTGTCTGGATTTTGGTGCCACACATGAATTTAGACTGGCTTTGGTTGATCATATACGCGTTCCCTCTCCATTCTTTTGCCTTCTGAAAGCAGTGTTTTGGGCATCAACCTGGGCTCTTTCACTGCTATATCTGGGTGGGGAACCCTTCGGACTGAGAAAGCAAATAAAACCCCAGATTTTAAAATGTAAGTGCACAAGAGCCAAGTATATATTTTAAAACACTGAATACAAATAAATGGAAACAAAATACCAACTGTTTTGGGGCATAATTGAAAAAACTATTATAATTCTTTGTTCAAATTGGTATTTTCACCTGATCTTAAACCCTTTTGTCCCACACAACAAATGTAACATCTGGAGTTTGTTTTTTCCCCAATTAAAAAAAAATACAATTCAATATTTTTCAAATTTAGTCAATTGTTTTTCCTGTTATTATGATTGTTTTTTTATGTTGCGTTAGCTTCAACATAAATGGTTTTAACTTGCTAGATTTCATTAAAAATGAGGCATTTTACTCATTAAATAAAATTGAAATAATAAATACTCTATGGACCTAATTATATAGTTTGTTAAAACCTTATTGTTGACCACATTTTTTCTTTGAAAAAAATCATGTACGCGTTCCCTCTCCATTCTTTTGCCTTCTGTGCTGCTACTGAAAAAAGTAATGAATATTTTACTCTCGAACCGTTGTTGGTTCAACTGACCCCTTCAGTTTTAGTGATGAATTAACACCAGGTAGTTAAAGTTAGGCGATTCTAGCAGTGTGGTTGTACTCTGGTGGTTCTTATTTAGGACTCCTAAAACGTATGTTGCCTATCATAAAATCATATAAATGATTGCTGTAAAACAAAAACCAAAAAAAACTGAAAAAACAAGGAAAACGCATGGGTATGATGCATTAAAGTAGCATTCACCTGGCAGGTTAAAACAAGCATTTTCTCACCTGAGACTTGAAATCCAATGGCAACAAACATTGAGAAGTCAGTGAGAAGTGAAGGCATATCTTTGACTTCTTATGATGTAGTTACACACTTGTCTTACCAGTAAGACGAATATTTCCAGTCAGATGGGTGTTTAACTTACCAGTAAGACGAGTATTTGCTGCTTGAACGGCTCTTTGTTGGGATGTTAAATATCCAAACATGTCGTCCTGTCTGGCCATGTGATGTTGTCTACAGAAATAGTTAACAGATTGATGTCTCCACTGAGGAGAATTGATTCAGCTTCTCAATGCAATTATGATTATTTCCGTTGATATCTTCTCATCTCGTCACACATGCTCATTCATTCTAAATAAGTTACAACGGATTTTCTACACTGCTTGCATGTAAACACCAGATGAATCGCTTGAAAGCCCATGGTTGTCGTCGTGGCTCAGTTTGTGCTCTTTTGATGGTGTTGTTTTTGTATAGTGTTATATAATACATATACCACTAATATAATGTAGTGTAAACAAGAAACTTGTTGACTTGATCACACAAAAGCCAAATTATACAGAAGGTCTGGAGAGAAATGTCTCCTGGATAGAATGGAAAATCTTGGAGACAAGTGAATCACCTCAATGGTGGAGATTAAAATACTACAGATTTGTGACTGTTGAAAAGCAAAACGTTTCTGCAATGAAAAGCTCAAACATGTAGGACAAATCTCTCCAACCCAGAAAAATTAATAAAAAATGTCTTGATGAAATCAAAACATTGAAAACCAGTAACCGTAACAATACGCGTATCGATGCGGAGGCGTCAGAATCGATATTTCACATTCTTTCATACAGTTTCCTGAAGGCTCTCTGAAAGCTGCTCCATGCAACAACTACGTATTGGACATACAAGACTGTTTTCTTAAAAATGTGTGGGGGTACACATGTATCATGACCTGAGCAACGTGATACGTATGGTGAGGTTGTTGGAAATAGCCAGCCCTACACAATACCATATCAATATTTTACATCTACAATATAGATATTTCTAATGTTTCAAGTTTATCGAAGCTTCTGACTGCTCTTTGTCCCTTTCAGCGCCTTGTGATGAGAACTCACAAGTGTTCAAGCCGACAGAAGTCATGACATTTGGAAGTGGAACACAATAAACCCACAAACCCAACAAACTGATGTAGCTCTGCAGCTAAGGCGTAAATGCTACTCAAGTTTGGGACACTTTATTTCATCTTCTTCTTGCTTACTCAATGTGTCGTATCGCTTCTCTTGTATTGTTCGATCGACAGATTCCTGCGACGCAGCACCAGTAAAAACCAAAGAACAAATTGATCTCGGGAAACATAATCAAAACATGGAAAAGACAATTCGATTGTGTCAAAAAATGATGGAACAGGTGGAAGAGATGACCTGGGGGAGAAACAAAACAGAACCATTGAAATAAAAGTCCAAAAAAGTTGAAGATTTAAAGAGAGGAAAATGATAAAGTTCACGGAAAAAACAGATACTGCCTGGATTTTGTGGTGATTCTCAGGGCGGTTGTGTGGTTGCTTTAAATAGTTTTAAGGTGAGTTGAAATATGTCTAGTAAGTGTTGTTTCATCTTGTTTTCTGCCGCTCTGCAGTGATTTCGTTCGGAAGAATGAAGAAGAGGAGGACCTGGGAAAACATCAGGAGCACCGCGGCTAGTTTCTCTGAAGACCCAATGAAAGCATTCCAAGAAACCCATTAGTTTTTGAACCGATGGCCAAGAAAGGTCGTGCAAAGGGCGAGAAGCCCGAAGCCCTGATCTCTGCCTTGCAGGCAGCCAATGAAGATCTCAGGTCCAAGCTGACTGACATCCAGATCGAGCTGCACCAGGAGAAATGCAAGGTATGACATCTGTTAGCGATGGTCCACTTATGTAAGAAGAGCTTTCATTTATTTATGTGTGTTTAAACAGAGCACATGTTAACATGATGCATGTGACATAAGTAATGAACAGCCTCTGCAGGCGTGAAGCAACATGGATGAACTTTTGCTCTCAGTCATTCGGGTCTCCTTGTACATATTTACTTAGTCATCATTTCAATTTTCTTGTCGTGTCATGAGCATGTAATAGTGTGTATTCACTCGCCTGAAAACATGTTGTAAACTTGTAAACGCAATAAAAGATTTTTCACCAAGACATCTTTGCTCTGCTCCCGGCAGGTGAGCAAGCTGGAGCGGGACAAGGTGCAGGAGGTGAAGCGAGTGCGAGAGCAGGAGCAGCACCGCCACACCGCCACGCTGACGGAGCAGCGGGCCAAGTGGCACGAGGAGAAGCAGAAGGAGCTCCAGGCCCTCAGGGAGAACCTGACGCGCCAGCACGAGCAGGAGCTTGCCCGCCACGCCAAAATCAAAGACCAGGAGAACCAGAGGCTCAAAGCGGCTCTAAACGCCATACGAGACGGGAGCGGGGAGAAGGTGAGGATCCCCGTCTGCACGTGTCAAGCTTTGCCTCATTGCCTCTCTGCCTCAGGTCCGGACGGCGTTGACCCTGGAGGCCAAAGAAGACGCACGCCGCTTCTTTGACCAGGAGAGAGTGAAGCTCCTGCAGGAGATTGTGGAGCTGAAGAACGCAAAGAAGCATACAGACGAAGCTCTCAGCAACATGATCCAGGCGGACAAGATGAAGGCCGGAGACCTGCGGGTGGAGCACCAGCAGCACCAAGAACAGATCTCCAAGATCAAGTGGGACTGTGAGCGTGACATCCGCCGACTGGTAGGTCATGCCGCTGCGCCCAGCGAAGACGGGAGAGCTGCTCTCCTGAAAAACAAGTGGGTCGGATATCTAACCTCAAACCTGAAGAGCTGCTTGCATAAGACCCTGAGGCGTCACGCTGGGGGGGCGAGACTGGGCTGAAATGAAACGTCACCCTTCTTAGTTTGGCTTGTCCAGTTGAGTGAAACTGTTCATAATGCCATTTTGCTCTCAATATTTTATCATCAAATGTTGCGTGAGACTGCAACGTCGATCTCCCTGTCACTGCTTTCACACCACTTTTATTAAGTGTTTAGAATGGCTCAGCGTCCAGGGCCGTGAATCGTCATCCACTCTGTCTGAGTTTCACATGAATTACGTCCTGACCTTTGACTGTTGTCGTGCAGGTGGATGAAATCAAGGCCAAGGACCGCACCATCTTCTCCCTGGAGAAGGAGCTGGAGTCTGCCACGGGTTTCCTGCAGAAGCTGCAGCTTCAGAAAGACGCGCTTGATGAGCAGCTTTTCCTGGCCAAAGAGGCCGAGTGTGGCCTGGGAAGCCCGAAGAGGGAGATTCCAGGCAGAGCTGGCGACGGAGCTGAGCACTGTGGAAGCCCTGTGAGCACCCGACACCGTTCCTTATCTGATCATGGTTTATCCAAAGCTCTGTAACGCTGTAAACACCCCGTTAATTCTGAAAGGTCATCACCGGACTGCTCAGATGAGTTTCCCAGATAGGAGCAGGAGTTTCGCACACTAAACAAGGTCACAACATCCCATTTCCACGGCTGCCGCGTGTCAGCTCATGACCACTAATGCTGTCATTTCATTCCCCCCAGATGAAATTTCCTTGTTGCTAAGCAGATTAGACGTTGTGGATGTCTCCGGCAGCCCATGTGTCACATGTTAAGGTTTTACCTTTGAGTAAAGTTCTTCATGGTTGATGGGCATCTGAGGGTGGCTGAATGCCGACTTCCTTTCATGGTCAGTCAGTGGCACCTGTGTCAGGTTGTGTTTGGCTAATCTGCGTGTGCTTGACTGGTTGGAGCAAAAACCTGCATCTGGAATAGTTTGGTTGCCCCTGCTCTAAAACGGCTGCGTCACAAGCTTTATAAAATGAATGAAGGCGTGAGCTAGTGTGTCGCATCAGTGCAGCTGCTTTGAGTGCATGATGTGTTTCCACTGTAGCCATGAGCAACGGCGTCCCCATTCCCTTCCCCCCCGTGGTCTGTCTGGGTCTGTGTGTGATTCATTCAATTTTCGTTGTGACTATTTTCCAGCTATTATTGATCAAATAGGCACACACATAAATGCTATTTTTCAAGAGTTAACTACTGCCGGTTATTTTTTTTACAATTATCCGGTTTTGCTATTCTGTTTTCTGCACAAAATGTTTGTTTTATGGAATTTGTTGAGCCATTATTTTGTTTTATTTATCATTTTGATTTTCTTTTCACAAAGAAAATCGAATGAACGAATCATACGTGGATCTGTCTGACCACAGGGTTTCAGGACGTTAATGCTAGGATAAAGATCAGCTACTCAAATTTAATTTTCAAATTTCTCAGTCGAGAAAGGGTGGAATGTGTTGTCCTGACTCATGTGGAGGAGACCAGGTATCTTGATCAAGAGGTCTGGACCCTTAGACAGGGACAAACATCCCCTGGACTGGAGACACTCCACACGCCGGGGAGAACCAAGCTTAGCTCCTTGCCATCCAAGAGAGACTCAGAGTAGAACCGTGGCTCTTCTGTATCGAGGGAAGACACTTGGCTCAAGCATCTTTCTTGGACATACTCAGAAGGTGACGGAGTCTCTGCAGTGGAAGGTCCATTAGACTCTTGAAGGAAATGCGAAGACAGCAGGGAAGCTGGTGATACATATGAATCCACCAACCTGCACAAGCTGGAAATGCTCTAGTAAATGTGTGTTGTTTTTAACTGTATTTGTTGTGGCGCAGGACATGAGGAGAAATCAGAGACGCGTCGCAGAACTCAACTCAACAATCCGTAAACTGGAGGATCGGAATTCGCTGTTGGTCGATGAGAGGAATGAACTGGTATTCCAGTGTTCACCAAATGTCATTGTGCGCATTTTAACACAGGTTTGTGTTGGCAGCTGAAGCGCGTCCGGGAGTCAGAGAAGCAGAGCAAGCCCATGCTGGAGAAGAACAGGCTGATGAGTAAAAGAAACGACGACCTGACCCAGACAATCCACAAGCTGGAGGAGAAGCTCAAGGCTTTGACCAAAGAGAATGCAGAAATGGTTGGCTTGCCGCTTCTACCGCTGCATTAGAGTCAGCTGTTGAGCGATGTTGTGTTTCACAGAAGGAAAAGATCGGCTCCCATCCGCCTCTGAAAAAGCTGAAGTCTCTTAATGACCTGGATCAAGCCCAAGACGACCAGGAAATAGCCTTTCTGAAGCTCCAGGTCCTGGAGCAGCAGACCATGATCGACGAACTCACACGGGTTCGTATCATCAATCTTCCTGTTTGTGATTTTGTGAAAATGATTTTGTGATATGGAGGATGTATTTGGTCGTTTCTGGGTCCAGGACCGGGAGAAACTGCTCAGGAAGAAGAGACATAAAAGGAGCTCAAGGTCAATTAAGGTACTGAAGTTAGCATCAACTGTTAGCACAAACTCTCTCACAGTTCGAATAGTTCATCCTGGAGGTGGAAAGAGTGACTGATGTGTGAGTGTGTAACTTTAAAAGTCTCTGGACCTCATTTAGGATCTATTTATGTTGCTGTTCCTTACATCAAATGAATTAAAAAAAAGCTTAAAATATAGCCAGCAGGGGGCGATAAACCAACGTTGGTTTCTTTGGCAGAGGCACATCGTCGTCGACACATTCTTCGGTTACGACGAAGAATCCATGGACTCCGAGACGTCCTCGGTGGCTTCCTTCAGGATGGACCGTACCCCGGCGACCCCAGATGAAGACCTGGAGGAGGTCTGTATTCAGAGTCACGTGGCCGTGGAAGGCTCTAAATCCAGGTGTCTGCGCGGAGCTAGGGTTTGGCCAACGAAGAGTCAGAGCTACGTTACCGCCAGCTGACCAGAGAGTACCAGGCCTTGCAGCGCGCCTACGCTCTACTGCAGGAGCACAAGGGAGGTCTGCTGGATGCAGAGATGGAGGCTAAGGTGAATGACCACTGTCAGTTATATGTGTGAAAATTCACACTCTAAATAACACGGGAAAAGTGTTCTGTATGCAATGATTCTTTCGCTGAACACTTCAGTTTATACGGTGGTAAAATATCAGTCAAATATGAAGTCTTTAGACAAGGTGTGGACACCCCACTTTTGACGTCGCGGTTGTCTTTCAGGCGCAGGAGCAGCTTCAAGCAGATGTTCTCAGGTACAAAGCCAAAATCGAGGACTTGGAAAAGGAGCTGACCCTGAAAGGACAGGTTTGACCTGCTAGTATTTGGAGCTGCAAGACGAAAGGAGGGTTGTGTAAATGTAAGATGTGTCCATCAGGATTCCAGATGGGTGGAGGAGAAGCAGCTTTTCCTACGGAGAAATCAGGAGCTGCTTGAAAAGGTTTGATTCACATCCCACCTAGTGAAAACAGGCAGTCGGTCACCTCCCTCCTTTGGTCCGTCCAGGTGGAAAAGCTGGAGTCAGAGCACAGTCGGGCGCAGCAGGAGCTCCAAGACTCCAGGGACCAGAATGAGCTGTTGGAATTCAGAATATTGGAGCTAGAGGTGAGAATGACCTTGTTTTTTTTCCCACAGATTCCCCCCCCCCCCCATCGCTGTAAACCGAGCAGCATCGTCTTCAACAGTCATTCCACTGTTCATGTTTAATGTTTCGCGGTGTGTTCTGTGGATTCCTGACTAACTGATTCAAATTATTATAAAATTATTTCCAGGTTTCTGGGAAGTAATTCAAAGAAATTCATTGAAAGAGAAAAAGAAGGGTATTTTTAAAGTGTGATGCCGCAGATATGACTTGGATTCTTTTAGTGGTGTTCTGTCAACATTACACAGCTGATTCTCTCCATGCTGACTGTGTCGAAATGTTGAAGGTTGTTACGCTCAAGGCCATAAGCAGCTACGTTTTCAGATTATTTTACTTCCTAGACGGTTGTAGTGGACCGTCTTAAGGCACGTTTACAATCGCTTTCTTATCATAGTTTCATAGCTGTTTTTAATGCGAGAAACTTTCAATGAGAACACGACTCCTTACTGAGACACAGATTCATGTTGGTTTCGTTTTGAGAGTTTTCAGACGTGTCGCCAGGTCCCGCGATGCACACCATCCTTTCGCACAGTTGCGATGTTTTGTCTATTATATTCATTATAAAGTCAAAATAAATTCATTTCACTGGAACACTGTATTTTACTGACAATCTTACACTGCACAGTTGAAGCTTAGTTTAACTCTAACAAGATGTTGGAGGCCAGGCTATGAAGCGTCTTGAGTGAATTGATTTAACCTCGTCGACAGACTCATTCAATTAAGGATCAGACACTTGCGCAGCTGTATGATTCAGTCTTGTCATGAGACGCATCATAAAGTGTTAAAAATCATGTCACAGACACATGAAAAAAAGGACTGCCAGTCTTGTCTGACGCCGATTTGATCACATGACATGCGTGTGACACGTCGAAGGTTGTAAACGCTCAGTCGTAGGGCGACATCACACATGACGTTTGTCTTCCCATCACAGGAGCGGGAGAGGAGGTCGCCTCCATTCAACCACCTGAGGATGCATCCTTTCTCTGAGGGAGTCAGCGCCCTGCAGATCTACTGCATGAAAGAGGGAGTGAAGGTGCAGACAAGCATGACAATAACTCTGTTTATGAAGTCAATTTCTCAGGTAAAAGAGAACAAAATGTGCTTGTACAAAAATGGTAAACGGGACTCCGGATTAAATGGGCCAAATAAACGTTGCAACAGCGCCCCCTGTCCCTTGCCCTTAGATTTTTTTATTTACCAGTGGAACTGATAAAAGCGCCAGTTAACCGCCACACAACTCTGGACATTAGGAGCCGTCTTTATTACCAGCTGCCCTGCCTTCATATTTGTCTCCTTCTTCTCGCAGGACGTTTGTATTCCAGACCTCATCAAGCTGTTAGATATCCTGGGAGACAACGGGGTAAATGGTCCTCTCACTTCTACTCATTACTCTTCATTCAGATTAACAACCTTCGATTACTGTCTTTACAGAATTTAAGAAATGAAGAGCAGGTGGCGATAATCCAGGCCAGCACGGTTCTGTCTCTGGCAGAGAAGGTCAGCATGAAGTTGCTGCACTAGTAGGGTTAGCAGTGCTTCACCTGGGTTTGTGTTTGCTGCCCTCTAGTGGATTCAGCAGATAGAAGGGACGGAAGCTGCCCTGCACCAGAAGATGATGGACCTGGAGATCGAGATGGTGAGTGGCGAAATTCTTTGATGAACTTTGACCTCGATGTGTTCAACGTGACCTCTGTGTCCAGGAAATGTTCTGCAAGCAGAAAGGGTACCTGGAGGAGGAGCTGGACTACAGGAAGCAAGCGCTGGACCAGGCCTACATGGTGAGGTCATCCTCCTCCGGGCGCCATGTTTGTTTGACACACCTTGTCTCGCCGACTGACACTGACTAGACCCTCTCCGTCCAACTCATAGCCTCCCCACAAGAGTCCTACCTGATCCTCGGTCAGAGAACTGATGCAAACTTTTGTGTCTCCACAGCAAATCCAGGAGTTGGAGGCAACGTTGTACAACTCCCTACAGCAAGACAAGGTGGTTACGTCTGACATATGAAACACTCACTTCTGCTGCTTATTGCCTTTATGGGGTTGAAGTGGGTGGAGTCGATCTCTACCACAGAGAGCAAGAAACAACTGCCTGTCTGTCTCTGGTCCTCGAGACAGCCAAACATGGCTAGTAACAGTGATGGGCTGGTCACCCATGGGCCATGGCAGCAGTAAACATCGGAGGATTACGGTCCTGACTGGGTCCCTCCCTGACAGACCCCCCGCTCCTCTGCAGGTGATCAAGTATGGACAGTCTCTGGACGAGCATCAGAGGGATGAGCTTCGGACCTCGGTGGAGAAGCTGAGGAGGCAGATGCTGAGGAAGAGTCGCGAGTATGACTGCCAGATTCTGCAGGAGAGGATGGAGCTGCTGCACCAGGCGCACCAGGTCAGTGTTGCGCTCTACTGCTATCATAACCTCCTTCACTGAACCCTTCAATGACCACTGAGTTGGTGCCTGCAGAGAATTCGGGATCTTGAAGACAAGACCGAAATCCAGAGGAGGCAGATTAAAGACCTGGAGGAGAAGGTAGGTGTTCCTCAAACAGACCTTCTGAAAGTCTACGTGGACTCACTCTCGCTGTCTCTGCTGATACTAACAAGCTGACTGACTCCTCCCTGTCTTTGTCCGGCCCTCTTCCTCCTCCCCGTTTGCAGTTTTTGTTTTTATTCTTGTTCTTTTCTCTCGCGTTCATCCTCTGGCCTTGAGGTCTTTGGAGTGTTCCATAGCTGAGGTGAGTCCAACGGGCTTCAGAACGCCTCTCCTCGCCGTTAACCACCTGTCATTCATGCTGTGACCGCTAGATGGCGACGATGTCATTTTCTACTCCGCACTCACGTGACAAGAAATTCATGTCTTCTGAACTCCTGCTCGCTCTGACCAACATTTTCTCACTAGACTTTGAAGTTTATGTTTTACTGTTGCAATCAATTCATTCACAGTGAGGCTTTTCCTTTACATTTTGAGCATTATACAGTTGAATTAATGACTTTAATTCCGTTTTCAATGTGTAAAAAAAGCAGTTTATAAAGAAAAATAATGTTAAAGTAAAATGAGTGTAAAAAGAAATAAATATTTAGATATCAGAATTCAGATTTGTTATACATTTATTTATTTGCACTAAACTTTTTCACTTTTCATTTTTCATTTATTTATTATTATTATTATTATTATTATTATTAACAGTGAAGACTGGTTTTTACATTTTTTTACATATTAAATGGAATTCCTAAACAGCTCAATCTCAGATTTTGAAAGGAAAAGTTTGTGTCTTCCATTGTGAATGAAGTGAGTGCAGAAATATTCCACAAAAGAAATTCCCACGTCATATAAATTCCCAAGTCTGCTGAGACACATTTGCTCCCTCACTTCACCGCAGTCCAAGAGACAGAAGTGTGAAAGGTTCTGTCTTGTATTCCAGGGTGCGTGTCAGCGTGGAGATGTCGTCTGTGACTGCGATGTTATTTATGTTCGGGATAAACACGGAACTGTGGCTGCTGTCAGTTTTCGGTGGACGTTTTGTGCGTCGGAGCCGTGGGAGCGTGTTTTTTTATTTCATTTTATTTTTTTTACTTTGGCCGGGACTGTGATTCTCAGGATGACGTCCACGCTGCGGTTTGGAGGATTTTCGGGAATGTACGAACACGGCGACATGCATGCGAACACAACTGCATCTAAACTCTTAGAGACTCTGTCCAATCCAAACCAAAGCCTGGGAAGCCATCGCTCTGCCGCACAGGGTCGCCACACGTGTCGCGCACGTGAAAGCGCCCGGCTGGAGTCGCGCGGGAGCGAGCGAGTCTACTCAGGGCCCATGAGAGCGACGGGATCATCAGAGGCGGCCTGTTCTCCTCTTTACCCACTGAACGGTGCTAACTCGGACTGCTTGGACCCTCCCGATTCAAAGGGCGCCACAGAGGTGCGGGACAAGGGAGCGACGCTGGACTCAACCTGCGGATCATGGAGATGATTTCGTTTCTCAAAGACCAGCAAACGTTTGTCTGCTGTGTTTGTTTTTAAAGCGCTCACATATTACATCCCAGAAATTCTATGCTGTAACATAGATATATATGTAAACACCTCTGTTGATATGTACATGTGTATGAATTATTTCACGTAGTAACTACCCTTTTCTCAGTTCTGTGAATAGCCCACCTCCCTCCCACCCGCCGATGCAGCTCGAGCAATTTTTGTTGTTGATTTATTGTGGTGACGGCTGCAGATATCCACTTTATTTTGGGGGAAATTATAACCGGATCATGAATGTGGAGTCAGTGCCATTCGTCGTTCATTCATGCTTCAGTTGGCCAGCAGGGAGCGCTGTCTCCCGCCCGAACAAACTGGTTTCAGTTGTCCAAGTGTTCTGGTGCGGTGGTTGTCTGAAGGCTGAGAGAGATGTTGGATCAGGACCACACTGTGACGTTTTTGCTGCATGTTCGTTCTCGGCCGCTGGCAGAGTGGCTTGGTACTCGGATCATTCCTGACGCCATCTTGACGGTGGACTCGTCTCACCTCTGTGGATTTGGAGAAGCTCGTGGAAGTGCTGGAGTGGGTCCAAACTGAAAAGTCCCAGTGTACTGGCAAGATAAAAAGATCGATGTGGACCACTCAGTGGCTGAGGATGGAAGGACGCCCCACAGAAACGAAGGTCTCGCAACAGAGAGTCCCTCACTTCATTGTCCAATTTTCTGGGGCTGAAATAACAACCAGTGATTCCTGCTTCCTTGTGTCGGAGAACAAGTCATCAGCGTGAGCGAGACCCCGCCAGCGTGCCACTCACCTCTCAGGCTTTAGACACCACGTCGTACAAACTGCCATCATCTTCCTACGACTGAGCGTTTACAACCTTCGGCGTGGCTCGCCGCTGGACTCTTTTTGTTACAGTCCACTCCTAAACTTCACAGGGGAATGATCAAAACTGTTTTTGTGCTAACGTTGCTGTCCAGCAGTTGCCTTAAATGCACTTTCCCCCTCTCAACCATTGTTGGGACTCATTTCTTCTATGGTTTTATTTGCCGCCATCTTTTCATTTTCTGTCTTCCGACCCGAATATCAACCGTTCTGTCATCTAGATTCATGGTTAATGCTGTAAAAAATATAAATAAAATCCATGGCCTTTGACTCCAGCTCTGTTGGTGGATCGTGTGTGGTGCCCTCGCAGCAAATCTTTCTCTTGGCTAATCTCATTTCTCTCCTGTGTTAGTGAGTTTAAACAATGACCTCACGTCCTGTGAGGTTGTTAGGATTCATTTAAGCAGCAGCTGCTTTTGTTGGCTGGATGAGAGTGTGCAAGTTCAGCTGCTGGTGGCCGAGCGCAGCTGCTTCATGTGGAGTAGAGAGGCTAACGGATGATGGAGCCTGTTTCATGGGGAGGAAAGAGCTGAGCCAAGAGACCAGGCTCTTATTTCCTCGAGAATCTCTCAGCTGAGGTCTCCATCTTAGTGTAGCGGCTGGAAGAAGGTTCCCTGTTGACTGATCCAGTCAGTGATGTTGCTGTAAAAGATGGTTTTTGAGGTGGAAAGTTGAGTGAAGGCTTGTGATAATTCATTGATGTTTTTCTTTAAGTCAGAAAATGATTCAGAATTTAAGGAGTGTTTCGCCCTCTTCTTCGCTCCACCTTCAGACTCTTAAATCGTGACCCAGTTACCCAGTTCCTGCTCGCCTGTGAGGCCTCTGCTGTCAGTCGACTGTGGGCCAGTGACTTCCCAGACTCGTATCTGCCATTGTTTCATCATGCCTGGATGAACTGGGGATTCGGCAGAGCTTTTGTCTCCGGCAGGATTCACCCAGTGCCAGGACGTGGCCTTGTTTCCGTGTCCGTCCTAGATGGTTTGAAAAGCCCCAGTGAAGTTGGTTTCCCTGCATCCCAAGTCTGTCCCTCGCTGTCTGTTGTTACCTTGCCGGTGCTGACTCATGCCACTGTCATGACTCGGCAGTGTTAGCTGTCTCAAAGTTGCCGAATCATTTTGTTCGAGCTGCAAGATTAAACCTGCGTCACGCTGACGGAGGGTTTTACTTTGAACAGTCGCTGACGTTTCGCTTCCTGCACTTTTCACTCACTCTCAATTAAATTCTCATGAAAAGGCGAAAATGACAAATGGGACATTCTGGATTAAGATCAGCAGTTCTCCGACAGAAGAAAAAAATCTGTTGGAAATAACACTTTTATTCTGTTAAGTTTTATTACGGAAGTTTTGACTGACATTTTTAATAAATTCACAAAGTTTTGATGATTTTTTTTAAATTAAAGAGTTTTTTTGTTTATAGTTTATAAACTTTTCACATATTTTTTAACGAAATATAACGTCATTCTTTTCATATATATATAAATATCTAATATGAAATATATACTCTCTCCCTCTAATGCAATAAGAGTATTTGTCTTTGAATATTTTACATTTGTTAATCTATTTTTTGCGTGAACATTTCAGTTTTTGAGAAAACCTGGCATTAACTACTAAATGTTCTGAACTTGTTTTCCTTGATCAATACTTTGAATGTTTTGTTTTTGTTTTGCTCCAATTCATGTCATTCCTGAGACATTATTATCATTTGAGACATCATTATTATTAAGTATTATTATACTTTTATTATACATTTCAGCATGTTGCGCACTGGAGTGTGCACGCGCGCACGCAGACGCGCGCACACCTCCGCACAGAGTGGCTCCTCAGACTCGTGCGACTCTGCCGCGCGGCTGCATGATGTCAGACTCGGCCGACACGCACGACGAGCTCCCGGTGTATCTGGCCAGGCCCGGCACCGCTGACCAAGTGCCCCGTCACAAGTACGGAGGTTTGTTCTGCAGCGTGAAGGACGCTTTCGACAGCAAAACTCTCGACTTTGACGCTTTGAGTGTCGGACAGAGGAGCTCCAGAAGCCCGAGCACCTGCACGAGAGGAGCGGGGAGCCCGGAGAGCTCACCCGGCGGGAGAAGCCCCGCGGCCGGGGGGAGAGTGCGGGCAGAGCCGCTGCTGCTGGAGGTCGGAGTCAGGGAAGTGATGGCGAAGACCTGGAGCCATTTGACGGTAAATTTGAAACACAAAGAATCCATAACCGCTCTGGAGTTTTCGGTAAAATCAGAGTAACTTTAGTCTGTATAGATTGTTACATAGAATATTGTTGAAATTGCATCACGTGCAGTGTGTAACTGATGATGATCGCACCTAGTGGCAGCAAGCGGTACTTCAGTCAATTAACTTCCACTTCATTCGGCGCCGAATTAATTTTGTCAGAAAACCGTTTTAAACGCCAATGTTTCTTCTTCTGAAGGTCCACTTTTGACCCCAAAAATAACAAAAAATGTGATTAAAAAACATATAGCTGTAAGTGTTTTTCAACAATTTCATTCATTTTCAGTTTTGTTCGTTCTGTTTGATGCACTGTTTTTAATCCACATTGTTTTCAGTCGATATCAATGTGGTTCAGGCCCCTCAGTTAAAACAGTGTCATCAGTTTGACTCACTTTTCAGCAGCCGGCGTGTTTGCCTCCATCAGTCGTCTACATTAACTTGCTGATGGTGACGGACAAGCGCAGAGTGGGCAGATCTACCATGTAGGGTGGACTCATGTCGGGTCAGTGAGGCCCGCTGGAGCTGACGCCGCCTCCACTCATGAGTCGCTGGTCCGATCATGCCGATCACGACACATTGTCCGAGGCAAACCCTCCCTGAGGAATAAAAACAGTCCAATCTGTCAGTTACTGCACCTTTTAATCATAGTTGCAGTTCAGTTTGATCGCCGCTAGGGGGCGGTGTAATCATCAACAGCACAAGCGTAGTGTCAAAAACATGGACCAGTCGCAGGCTTTGAGGTGCCGATCTCCACTGCGTCACGCTTAGACACAGTCTGAGCTGAGCCAGAAGCCAAAACCCCTGACTCTTTCTTAATGCTCCGTTCATTTGTCGCCACAAACTCGTGAGTGAAGGGACATAACGTGGCAAAGAGGTTAACCAGCTGCGTCGTCCAGCAGAGACTCACTGTAGAGCTCATGCTGGTCAACACAGAGAGGAGAATGATGATGGCTACTAAACTGACTGTCTGGAAACATCCACAGCTGCTGATGTTGAAATCATTTCTGTCTTATTTTGGGAGGGAGAAAATATGGTGCAGCAAAAATATGTGTTTCTTTTTGTTCAGCTTCTATAATAATGGTAATATATGAATAATAACTGGGTGAATTTGTCGTGTAAACATGGATGAATTTGATATAATTTATGCAACTGATGACTAATTCATCATCATCACACACACAGACCTGATCAGCAGGGAGTGGCAGAGGAAGTGACCGGTGGAGTGGACGGGGGCCACTTCAGTCTGGAACAATAGACACTCATCACAGCGTGCGTGTGCGCGTGTGTGTGGTAGGGATGGGCTCCTCAGTCCACATGTAGTTGTCAGACTAACAAATATTTTCAGTCGCGTCATTTAAAAACAACAATTTCATACCACTCTTTTCTTCGTCCAGTCTCATTTTTTTCCTGTTTAGTTGCCTCCAAACATCGATATTTAAAAAAGAAATCTTCCCCTATCCGGTCCGATCCCTGCTCTCTGGCGCCCCCTCTCGGTGGTGTCGGGCGCAGAGGGAGGGGCCGGGCGGGTTTGTCGCTCCTCCGCGCTTCTGCTCGCCGCACTGACCGAGGACCAGTCGCTCCCTGACGCTCCCATCCAGCCGAGGGCCTGTGCAGCATCCGTCCGGAGGGAATACCGACCAGCCTTGCCTTTTTTCTTTTCAGTTCAACATCGAACCCACAATGTCCTACCAAGGCAAAAAGAACATCCCGAAGATCACAGTGAGTAGACGGTTGTTCTGTGCGCCTCGCTGGCTGCGGGAACTTGGACAACATGGGTGGGTTCCCTCCGCCGCCGCCTCGGCTTAAATGGCCCCGAACACGAAAGGAACCCACATGATCGCCGCTAAAATAGAGTCATATAAGCGCTTTATCCGTGGGCTATTGCATGTCAGTGACGTCACTTACACAGCAGCAAATATTTCAATGTGTTTGGATGGAGTATTGATTTTACTGTTGAGATTGGAAGCTGCGGCAGAGAGACGGGGGTGTGAGGGGGGAGGGTGCACGCCCATTACTGCTGTGATAAACCTTTATATCTGCATGGGCTCGGACTCCTGGCTCATGGTTCTGGTGTGTGTTACAAGTGCAGAATCACAAGCAGCCCCCGTCTGTCTTTGTGTGTGGATTGTCATTGTGCAGCCCCGGGTCCCGCCTTTGTCTGAGAGCCTCGGCTGATCCCCCACACCGGTGCTCCAGTGTCACGCAGGGAAGGATGGAAACGCAGGGGAAGCTGCTGCATTGTGTGGGTCAGAGAGGGCTGCTGCAGGGCGAAGGGGCTCGTGGTTCTGTAGCACCGAGTCAAACCAGATTTTTGAGGGGTTTGTTGAGGGAGTGGAGAAGGAGCCCCTCATGATCTGTCAGGGGTGATGACCCTGGCTGAGGGACTGTCATGGCGAGACGTTTCTGTCCGTGACGGAGCGGCAGATGAGGGCGGTGGTTCCTGACTCATTTCAAGTCTCAGACCTCCCTCTCCCTGAAGACCTCCACCAGAAAACAGAGGTGTTGCCTGGAACACCTCGCCAGGGAGGGATCAGGGCTCCCAGACCTCTGGCCCTGCTTCTCCCCATGAAGTCCAGAACCCTGCTCATCTTCTTGTCCAAGTCACTACCCAAATCTCATGAGAGCTTGGTCTTTTAGCTCAGCTCTCTCCTCCTTGTGACTGAAGATCCTGCACCATTGCATCTGCCCATATGAACCTTCGTCACTCCGTCAAACACAGTGGAGCAGATCATCTCTTACTTAAGCCCTTGTCAGGGTCAGTGGTGATGTCCAGGAAGCTCTGCTGATGAAGCTTCATGAATCTTCTGGAGGTCATGCTCCTGGGATTCGACTTGAAGATGATGAGGCTTCATGAAGCCTCGCTCAGTCTGTTCCATAACCTTTGGAAATTTTAATCTCACCTCTCATCACTTGAAAGCCAATAGCGCCTCCTACTGACCTCTGACAGCAAGGCTTCATGAAGCTTCACCTTGAATGCCAGCGGCTCAGTGATCATGAGTGGGATGCTCTCCAGAACAAATCAGCCCCGTCTGTGCGTCTGTGGCCTTCATGCACTTGACGGTCGACCTGGGATCTGAATTATTGTGGAACGCTGGCTCGCCCTGTTTAGCACAGCAGTTGGAAGTTTTGCTGGGGACTGTGTGCTGAGTCATGTGAGACTTGAGGCGGGAAAGCGACGAACGGAACCATGATTTAAACTGGGCGACAGCAGGATGTTGCTCTCACACTCGGCTGACAACATCTTTCCACTTCCTGATGAGCGGGGCTCATTATTTAGCAAGCGGGACCAGCGGTGGAAAAGTCCACTGCTACTGGGAGCATGGGCGGGGAAGTGGGGGGAGGGAGGGAGGGGGCGCTCCCGCCTTGTTGCTTAGCAGGCGAAAATATTGACATCAAACTGGATGGTGAAGAAAGAACAACAATACCTCGTATCGGCTGCATCTTGTTTCGGTTGAGTTGGCGAAAAGTTCCCGCTCGACTGGCGAGGTCGCCCCCCCCCACCCTCTGGTTGCCATGGTGAGCTGGGCAACATCTGGGTGGTCAGTGGGATCCAGGATCCACGCTGACGTTGGGTTTGATTTCACTTTGCTGGTGACGGAGGAGCAAAGAAGAGCCGCACCTCGAGTGTGACAGCAGACGGGAGGAGGAGCAGCCGGGTGGGGTGAGAGTTCTGGCCTGGCGACTGGTCTGGTCCTCGGCTACAGTTGCATGAGAACTGTTAGAAACATGACACGCTCATTTCTATCACGAGTTGAAATGAAAAATGAAGATTTTTTTTTTAACTGACCCCCATTGTCTACATCGACAGACGGCACCTCCGGTTCATGTCCTGTCTCTTCACTTACCTGCTATATAGTTCCTTCCTCTCTGCCTTCTCTCTCATGCTCATCTGAGCATTAGCTCAGAAGAATCACATGGACTCTCCTGAGTCACATCCCGTCTCGCAACTCCAACTCCCAACTCTAGGCCCATCTTGAGTCCCTCAGCCGTGTGGGACTCACTTCTTATGAGTGAGATCCACCTCCTGCCCAGCCACTCGGTCGCAGGGACTCACTCAGGTGTGTAGGATTCCAGTCAGCGGCGACTGACTGTCAGCCGGGTCTTTGATCCATCCCAGCTGAAACAGAGCGCGGTGGAAGTGATTGACATACAAGGTCATGGCTGATGACCCCGAATGGAAGTTCAGATCAGATCACCATCAACGCTGGTGTTGCAATGAGTGATCATCTCCCCAGCGACAGTCATTTATCGCCGATATTTTCCGCTTCCCAAGTGAACCCTGAGATCAAAACATGCTTCTTAAATAACCAAAACATTACGACTCACACAGCTAAGAACAAGACAAACATGATTTTCATGACAGTGTCATCTATACCCAAAGCAGAAGGATCAATAGTTTCATTGATCCCACAACTCTGTGTGGATTATTTTTGATACAGTGAGCATTACGTGAGGAGAGCAGCTATCAAGTCCATCTGACTGGACATTAATTCTTCGTCTTCAACAAAGTCATTTCTGTCTTTATCATGATAGTGATGCACTCCTTTATTTATTTTGCAAAGTTATATTTTCCTCCGAAATGTTGGGAAGAGCTGACTCAGCAGTTTCTGAGCCGCCTTGTTGATATTGAAGCGCAGTGATTTTGGCAGTGTTGTGGTCGCTGCTGGCGCAGGAGGTTCAGCAGAGAAGGAGAGGTGGGTCAGAGACTTTGTGGACTATGATGTTTGCTGATGACGCGGTGATCTGGAGGGAGACTGAGGAGGGTCTAAACAGCAGAAACACCGTGTCCTGAACTCTCGGGTGACCACCCCTCATGTCAGAGTCAAGTCTGCTGATGGGCTTGTGTAACTCCTGCAGACCACCACACCCTCCTGCAGCCAGCAGTCATCAGCGTCTGGATCGCAGGAGCAACATAGATCATAAACAGCACAGCGGCTCACAAACTCTCACTTCCTTCCAGATCGACTTCAGCGGCCGCCAAGTTCTGCTTCGATTTAACTTTAATCCGCTGGGAATTTGAGTCTTGGATCAAAGAGAGGGAGCTCATCGGATACAATGGCTTATTCACAAAGCCGTAACCCTGGCTAGCTTGGACCAGTTGGCCTGTGCAATAAGAGACCGTCTTGAAGGTCGAGCACACGACAGAGCTGCAGCACGACGCCATGCTGGAATGATTCTCCACTTTGACTCGCAGGCTCAGCAGCATGGTCACAGTTGTGTCCTGTAATTCATCGTAACTGTCCACACACTTGATTCACTGCGCCGCTCCCGTCCCTCACCCTTCCTGCAGCTCGCCCTGATTATATTTTGGAACTGTTTACTCCGGCAACGCACGAAAACCCCCGTCTTTTTTTTCTGGTCTCCTCTCGCTGCAGTCAGCTGGTTGCCTTGGCGACGGCCCGGTCGTCTGCAGCAGAGGCAGGTTTGGCAGCGTGGCGTCATGGCAACGCCCCGATCGCACCACACGACGTCACGACAGGACTGAGCTTCAATCTTGGCCTCCTCGCTGATCGATTGCTCTGGTCTGACACAGAAATGACATCTGTCTGTTGCGTAATAGAAATGTTGCTTTAATCCGAGATCGTCCCAGTGAGAGCAGATTTAGCTCCGATCCTGCAGCGTCATGCTGAGGACAGGCCCAGTCAGAGCACGCATTTTTGGATCAGGCTCTGAGGGACCATCCGTAGGTCAAGCTGTGAAAACAAACAATGATCTACAACAAACAGCTTAGAAATCAGGAGGTGAAAAACAAACAAAAACAATGGCTGCCTACAGTGATGTGTTCAGATTCATCGGGTTCTCACCTGTCTCTCTCTCTGTCTTTGTCCACGCAGAGCGACAGGCTTCTGATCAAGGGCGGCCGGATCGTCAACGATGACCAGTCGTTTCACGCCGACGTCTACATGGAGGACGGCGTCATCAAGTGAGTCACGTGACTCGTGATGGAAAAAGAGCTGAGCCAGAAGGCAGAATGATGTTTTTGTTTAGAAGCTTCTTGACACTAGCATGAGCACAACACCAGCAAAATAAATTGTCAACGACATGTACATAATCTGGTTATAACAGTGGATTGTTGGGAGGTTTCTGGTTAGAGTTGTGGGTTCGATTCCCAGCGATGTCGGCTGTTGATGAAGAGGAAACTCTGTGAGGAGAGCTCACTTTTTCATTTGCTATCAACCGCTAGTGTCCATGTCTAACCCAGATTATGTTAGTCTGTACATTAGTACCATCATGACATTATTGAAAAAGAGCTGAGCTAGAGGGCAGAGGTTCCAAAAGAAAAAGAAAAATCCATACTCTTTAACCCGGTGCTCCCACTAGGTTACAGATTACTGTGAGTGAAGTGTGTCCTTCTGTCCTGATCCCTTCTCATGAAGACAAAACGTGGCTGCAGGGTTTCACAGCTCTAGAGAGATTCAAGACTTTTTATCTCCACCTCTCACATCACCCTCATCCAGATTATGTTGATGCCTGAGTGTAGACTTACTGAGCAGGTCATTAGAACAGGTCTGAGCCAGGAGAGGAGGATCATTACACTGTGATTTGTCTTTATTATTCAGGTCCTGGTCCTGGTTGAAAAGACACAACCGCAGTCAGATCAGATCTCTTTGTGCAAAAAAACACTCTCAGTCTCCCTCTCAGATTAGCAGGCTGCCCTACTCACTGGACTCATTCCCGGCGGCGTTTTCTATGAAAAAGCAGCGGGGAGAGGGCCGTGTCGCATGCTAACAGATAGGGTGGTGGGTGGTGAAGGTTGTGGGTTTGATTCCCAGCCTCATGAATCGGACACTTTGGGGAAGTTCAACGCAAGTCTTCATTGCGAGCTGCTGCTGTTATTCACAGAGACAGTTGAATCAGATGGACTTCAGGAAATGCCCTCTTGTGTGTTTCCTGTCCTCAGGGTCATGCAAGCTCCCTTCCCCCATCCCTCCGCCCCCCCCCCCTCCCTCCCTCCGTGTCCAAGTTCATTTTCCCAATTACAGCCTTTGGTCCTGCTGGACTGTTGCGTAATGGTCACCCAGATATCTGCCGGGACTTTGGCAGAGTCTGGGAGCGGCACCAAGTCGCGGTGCTGTGTGGACGAAACCTGTTTCCTTCTCCGGGACAGGTTCATTACAATGGGCTCTTTTGCTCATATAATTCAATTATTAGCACGAGAACGTGAAGTGGTTTGATTCTATCAATGTGGCATGACATACATAGAAATAGTTGCTCTGTTGTCATGACAACAGAAATACAATTTTGCTCTAAACCTATTCAGTTGGTTAAACTGTGTTGTGACCGGCATGTTTTCATCCAGGCAGATCGGCGACAACCTGATCGTGCCTGGCGGGGTGAAGACCATCGAGGCCAACGGCAAAATGGTGATCCCTGGCGGCATCGACATTCACACTCACCTCCAGATGCCGTACCGCGGCACCACGACCGTGGACGACTTCGCTCAGGGATCCAAGGCCGCTCTGGCTGGAGGAACCACCATGATTGGTACGGGGTGATGAAGTAAAGGTCTGGGGGGGAGGTGTTAAGGAACAGACGTTTTTTAGCTTTCTTATCTTAGATGCTAAGCTAAGTAACAGACATTCTTTAGCTTCCTTACCTTAGATGCTAAGCTAAGAAACAGATGTTCTTTAGCTTTGTTATCTTAGATGCTAAGCTAAGGAACAGATGTTCTTTAGCTCCCTTGTCTTAGATGCTAAGCAAAGCAACAGATGTTCTTTAGCTTCCTTATCTTACATGCTAAGCTAAGCAACAGACGTTCTTTAGCTTCCTTGTCTTAGATGCTAAGCTAAGGAACAGACATTCTTTAGCTTAGATGCTAAGGAACAGATGTTCTTTAGCTTCCTGAGCTTAGATGCTAAGCTAAGGAACAGACCTTCTTTAGCTTCCTTAGTTTAGATGCTAAGGAACAGACGTTCTTTAGCTTCCTTATCTTAGATGCTAAGCTAAGGAACAGATGTTCTTTATCTTAGATGCTAAGGAACAGGCGTTCTTTAGCTTCCTGAGCTTAGATGCTAAGCTAAGGAACAGACGTTCTTTAGCTTCCTTATCTTAGATGCTAAGCTAAGGAACAGATGTTCTTTATCTTAGATGCTAAGGAACAGGCGTTCTTTAGCTTCCTGATCTTAGATGCTAAGCTAAGGAACAGTGGGCTGGGGAAGTGGGTCACTACATGAGTTCTGGTTCCAGTGCAGTAGCAGCACGGAGAGAGTCTCAGAAGCAAGGAACTGAGGTAACTGAGGCACACATTAGCTAAGTGGGCCACAGGAGGTCTGACAGCATCGACTCATCCTTTGGGACTTGGAGCCATGTCGACCTTGCAGTTTGTGGCTGGATTGACATTCAAGAAATCAGGAACTGGCTCCAGCATTTGGATTTACTCAACTTATTAGCTTGAAAAATGAAGTTCGTATTTATGGCAGGTCATAAACATGTAATAAAACTGTCATAGCTTGGCCTACGAAAGGTTTGTGGTGAAAGAGAGAACAGAAAAGGAGCTCTCCGTCTGCTGTGGGCAACAGTCCAGAGGGGCGGTCACACTAAAGCTTCTGTGGAGATTTGGGGGCAGTGAACTGGTGTCTCTCCTGGAAAAAGAGCAGCAGTGTGAGCGGGAGCAGAGCAACAGCTGGGAGATACAACAGTCTGTTGAACAACATTAGCTTCCTTCGCTGGCTCCATTCATCACTCAGGGCTTGTGTTACAGTGTGAGGCTTGTGTCCCTCAACACTGGAAACAGAAGAAGCTGAGAACCAGAGAGCGCCGCTTGTGAGGGCTTCCTGTTCCTTTATCCTGATCAGAACATCATGTCTTCTTCCTCCAGTGGATCATGTGATCCCAGAGGTGGGCTGCAGCCTGGTGGAGGCCTTCGACCAGTGGAGGCAGTGGGCCGACGACAAGGTCTGCTGCGACTACTCTCTGCACGTGGACATCACGCACTGGAGCGACGACGTGAAGCAGGAAGTGGACAGTCTCATCAAGGAGAAAGGTGGGGGCAGCAAGTCCGAGTCACTTGGGAGCTTCTAGTGAGGTTAGATCGGATAGATGGGAGAAATGTGCTGCTGCAGACTTGGCAGCAAAGGCTGCAAATTGAGGAGACTAGCTGCTCAATAGGGGGCACCGTCCCACCCCTGCTACACATCTGTAAAAAGCCATACTCTATATTTTATTCTGGTAAATTCATATTCATGAATCACTGACTAGGAGAGCGTTTGGAGGGCCACAAAACAAGTCGTCCTTTTATTTTGGAGGAAACAGCTTCCTGTTTCTGGGGCAGTGGGAAGGTCGCCCCTTCAGTGCAGCAGCTCAGCCAATCACGGACAAGAATTGGAATGTTGGAAGATCATCACTGACTTGTTTCCTTTGACATTCCCAGGCGTCAACTCCTTCCAGGTCTACATGGCGTACAAGGACTTCTACCAGATGAGCAACAGCGAGGTACTTTGACATTGAAAGAAACAGCTGACTGGGTTTGCTGTGGCTGAGTCAACACAGTTGGGTAGAAGTCTGTTGACATAGGTAACCGGTTCGAGACTCTGCAGAGAAAGGCAGCACCGGAACCTCAAGCGTTTCATTTTAGATCCTGAACCGCGAAAGAGAAGGACACGAGTTAGAGTCGTAACTCATGCTTGTTACGCTGCGCTTGTTACGCAAGCGTAATGGTTGAGGCCAAAAGTTCAGTCAAGTGATGTGCTGGTGGAAGTTCAGCAGTTCAGCACTCTGGGCAGGACTCCATGTGTCTGCTGCATCTGGAGATGATCTTGTCGGTCAGGATGACATGAAGCCGGCCACTGGACCGCAGCTGGTGTCAAACCCAGGGCCTCGGGACCAAATCCAACCCGCCAAGTCATGTGGCCAGCGACATGGGCAGCTTGAAACTAAAGTTGTAGCAACGCGGATGTCATGGCCTTTGAAGATGCTAAGACGTTCTTAAGCGTATATGCTAAGCTGAGGAACAGACGTTCTTTAGCTTCCTTAGCTCAGATGCTAAGGAACAGACGTTCTTTAGCTTCCTTATCTTAGATGCTAAGCTAAGGAACAGACGTTCTTTAGCTTTCTTATCTTAGATGCTAAGCTAAGGAACAGACGTTCTTTAGCTTCCTTATCTTAGATGCTAAGCTAAGGAAGAGACGTTCTTTAGCTTCCTTATCTTAGATGCTAAGGAACAGACGTTCTTTAGCTTCCTTATCCTAGATGCTAAGGAACAGACGTTCTTTATCTTCCTTATCGTAGATGCTAAGGAACAGACATTCTTTAGCTTCCTTATCTTAGATGCTAAGCTAAGGAAGAGACGTTCTTTATCTTCCTTATCGTAGATGCTAAGGAACAGACATTCTTTAGCTTCCTTATCTTAGATGCTAAGGAAGAGACGTTTTTTAGCTTCCTTATCTTAGATGCTAAGGAACAGACATTCTTTAGCTTCCTTATCTTAGATGCTAAGCTAAGGAACAGATGTTCTTTAGCTTCCTTATCCTAGATGCTAAGGAACAGACATTCTTTAGCTTCCTTATCTTAGATGCTAAGGAACAGACGTTCTTTAGCTTCATTATCTTAGATGCTAAGGAACAGACATTCTTTAGCTTCCTTATCTTAGATGCTAAGGAACAGACATTCTTTAGCTTCCTTATCTTAGATGCTAAGGAACAGACGTTCTTTATCTTCCTTATTGTACATGCTAAGGAACAGACATTCTTTAGCTTCCTTATTTTAGATGCTAAGGAACAGACGTTCTTTAGCTTCCTTATCGTAGATGCTAAGCTAAGGAAGAGACGTGAGCCTTTCAGATTTGGGGCCCTTGTGTGTTGGAGTTTGACGCCCTTGTTTTAATATACTTGAATGTTGTCAGCTCTAATTTGACCAAGTGTTCTCCTCCAGCTCTACGAGGTCTTCACCTTCCTGGCCGAGAGAGGGGGCATCGCTCAGGTCCACGCGGAGAACGGCGAGATTATCGCGGAGGTAAACCGTACCTTGATTCGTTGCACTGTGGTGTTTGTCCTGCCTTTATTCCTGTGTTCATTGGGATCTGGTGGGCTCTGTGGAACAGGAGCAGGCCCGGATGCTGCAGATGGGCATAACTGGACCAGAGGGACACGTGCTGAGCCGACCTGAGGAGGTACACGCCAGTCAATCATCTCCCTCCAACCTGGAGTCCATTGAAACACAGTAAACAAGAGAGGTTTCAGGGGCGCACGTGTTCCTGGGACGTTTCAGGAGACGTGTTACTGAATGTGTTTCCGTCTTCGCCTTTGGCCCGGTTCCAAAGGTCACTCCAAGGTTAAAATGAAAGTGGCTGTCTTGCAGCTGGAGGCGGAGGCGGTGTTCCGGGCCGTCACCATCGCCAGCCAGACCAACTGTCCCCTGTACGTGACCCGGGTCATGAGCAAAAGCGCGGCCGACATCATCTCGCAGGCCCGGAAGAAAGGTCAGCGCTGGCAGAGCTGGTGAGTGTCGGCGTGACGCCATGTGACGGTCTGTGGTCGGCGGCAGGCAACGTGGTGTTCGGGGAGCCCATCACCGCCAGCCTGGGCACCGACGGGACGCACTACTGGAGCAAGAACTGGGCCAAGGCCGCCTCCTTCGTCACCTCGCCCCCCCTCAGTCCCGACCCCACCACGCCAGACTACCTGAACACGCTGCTCTCCAGGTCAGAGTCACTCACCCAAATCCCCTCCACAACACCGAAACACAAGCCAGACATGGACTTTTTCTATCCCTCAGCGGCGACCTGAGCGTAGCCGGCAGCGCCCACTGCACCTTCAGCGTCGCCCAGAAGGCCATCGGCAAGGACGACTTCACCCAGATCCCCGAGGGGGTGAACGGCGTGGAGGAGAGGATGGCGCTCATCTGGGACAAAGCCGTGGTGAGCTTCTGTCGATGGCAAACTATTTTTACTCCACGCAGCGACGCTTTTGTCTTCAGAGGGTTTCATGTTGACACGGCTGGTTCTGAAAATAGCTGCGCTGCGTCCTCAAACTGTCTGCTCTCTGTCACTGTCTGCCTGTGTGGAGCGGAACACACAGACTCACGGCTCGTATCTGCTGCGTTCACTTTACAAATGAGAAAAAAAGTAGAGTGTAAAGTTGGATGATGGAGGATGAGGAGTCGTGGTTAGCGAACTGAAGCAGTTCGTGGGTGTGGGTTTCCTCTGGAGACTCGTGCTGGTGTAGACTCCACCCCCTCGACACCCTGTAACGCTCATGAATAGCAATGGCTTTAAGAAAGTATTTCATAAATCGATATATAATACTTATGATTTATGTGGCTTTTGTGAGGTTAAAAAAAGTCATTTGAAATAATTGGTTCAGAATATACAAAAAATTGTTATGAAATAAGTGTTTACATGAGGAAAATAGTTGAGTCTGAAATGTATTCATTAGTTTCTGAAAATATTATTTTGAAATAAAATGATACCTACTAATATTATTTACTTGTGGGAGATTCCATTAGAAAAAAGTATTCTCATGTGAGTGATAAACTTAAGGACGAAAAGTAGAATCATGATGGTCAAAAAAAATGAAATGTCAAATAAAAAGCTGAAATATATAGATTTTTTTAAAGAATATTGGTGAAATGTAAATATTTTATCATTCATGATTTAAAAGAAATTGGATGAATCTAAATGTTTAAGTTTAGGTAAATTTTAGTGTTGGAAATAAATGTATTTTTAAATTCAATATTACTATTTTTGCTTATGTAATATATTAAATCACAATAAATGTGACAAACAATAGTAATGATGAATATTGGTGGTTAGATTAGATCTTGCCTTTGGTCAGGAAGGAATGGGTTTATTGGGAAAAGTGGAATTATTATTCATAACTTAAAACAAAGTTTAAAACATTTTAAATGACATAAATACAAATATAACGTCAGAAGAGTCCAGTAAAGAAAATGGATGTTGCTCAATAGAAAACAAATATATTTGATTTTTTATTCTGAATTATTAACTATGTTTCATTTTAAACTTGTTTTTCTTAATAATTACATTTAAAATTCATTGGTGAATTTTAAAAATTCTCACACACTTTAGAGATTACAGATGCAAACCAGACAAAACACTTATCTCCATGAAGCTGGTGCTGAAGTGCACAGCCGTTGGGGGAACATGGCCGCCGGAGCTGTGACATCACTGCTCTCCTCAGACTTCAGGTAAAATGGACGAGAACATGTTTGTGGCCGTCACCAGCACCAACGCGGCCAAGATCCTCAACCTGTACCCACGAAAGGGCCGGATCGCCGTGGGCTCCGACGCCGACCTGGTCATCTGGGACACGGACGCCGTTCGCACCGTCACGGCCAAGACGCACAACTCGGTAAAGTCACGCCCCTTGTTCGGGTCCCGTTGACCTTGGATGACCTCAGAGTGACGCAACTTCAGTCTTCACAGATTCATTTTTAATATAATTATTTCACTGTTTTCTGGATTTAATTTGTTTTATTTCAACTTATTTTTGTTTTTTTCTGAAAGGAAATCATGTCACAAAAGTGACTGAAAATAGCAAGTAGATAAAACAAATAATAAATATAACTGGAGAAGATATTTCATAGAACATACATGTATGATCTACAAAAAAAGGTTCCACGAGACACCAAGAATTAGGATTATCAGAAGACTGCAATCTCAATTTCATTGAATAAAATTGTTGATTTCATCATTCTTTTAAAATAATAAAGAAACGTGAAATAAATTGGGGTAAAATATAAATGAAACAAGCTGAATTGCATATCTATTTATATTATTATTAATATTACTTTAATATTGGAAGTGACAGAAATCATTTTAGTGCACTTTATGTAGATTAAAAAAATCTTTATTATGTATTAACTTTATGTATTGAATGTTGATTTGCTTCATGATCCTGCTGGTGTAGAGTGAAACACAGTCATAATCCATATTTTTGCATGTTCGCACCTGAATGAGAACAGTAATGACAACAATAATAATGCTACACAGTTGTAGTCATGTGACAGGAAGTGAGTCATCCAAGTGAAGGTCATGTGATGAAGCAGGTCCGTCTTATCCCGGTTGACGGTCTATAAGCTCTGATTTGTGTTGTCGGGTTCAGTGCCTATAACTGGAAGCACTTGGGTCCGGAGCGACTTTGGACCCAACAACTGTGAATGTGAGGAGCAGACGCCGCCTGTTACAGCAGCCACATAGTTGAGCCTGTTCCAAAGTGGCTCCAGTTTCCCAGAACGGAAACAAAGTCCCGGTGGATGTTCAGGAGCTGGAGCGCTCGCCGGTACTTTCCCTGTTTCACGCGAACACGCTCAGAGAGAGGAGCTGAGGGGGCCCGGTCCCGAGACAGGTCGGACCCTTGGGAACAGCTGGTGAAGCAGGTGACCTCACGCGGCCTGTGCTGGAGTGTGGAGTCTCAGTCTGTCATCGACATCTGACTTCATTTCCTCCACGGATACCACAGTCAGTGCTCAGGGTTACGTAAACACGCAAGAGTGGACGCTTTGAGTGGTGACATCATGCTTGGCACCGTGAGGGAAACAAGGATGTGAGGAGCATCAGGAGGTTGGACTGGCACTCGTGCTGAGTTAGGGAGCGACGAGTGAGAGTCACGTCTGAGTCTGTTCTTCTGCACCTCCCAAAATCCTCATTTGACCTCCAGTTCTTTTCATCTTTGTTGTCCTAAAAACACAACACGTCGGTGTGTTTTTCCTTTTATTGTCTAGTATGTTATATAATGTTGTATAAACAATACTGAACGTGTTGTTTAAACATGCTACAATATGATTATTATAACAGAAGTTTTATTAACTTATTTTGTACAAATTTATTGAATTTAAAAATATATTTTTCATGTATTTTATTTTCATAGATTCTATAATAAATCTTAATCTAATCTTAAGTACTTATTATTAAAGTGAAAAAATATCAAAAAACCTATAATGGATTAATAAAAAAATATAATTTCCAAAGTATATTTAATTCATTTTTGCAGTGCAGTGTTTAGAGGGTTTACTGTCACTTTTGACTGAAGATATATTTCTCTCCTCAATTACTTTTCATTTCTGGAGGTGTTGACAATGCAGTGTCCTGTTGTGGTGCCTTCATGATGAGTCATGTCAGTCAGTCAGGCGGCGGCGGCGGCGTCTGCAGCTGCTCCTGACGCTCCTGTGCTGCTCCACACCAGGCTGCTGAGTACAACATCTTCGAGGGCACGGAGCTGCGCGGCGCTCCTCAGGCGGTGATCTGTCAGGGCAAGGTCGTGCTGGAAGATGGGACCCTGCACGCCACCTCTGGAGTGGGCCGCTTCATCCCCTGCTCCCCCTTCCCCGACTTCGCCTACAAGCGCATCAAAGCCAGGAAGCAGGTGAGTCCAAACATGGCTGCCGTGATGCCGTCCCCAGCCCAGTGTACTGATGTGTGTGGTACTACAGAACCACTGCTCACGCCTCTCTTACAGTTCAACTATATACTGCCAATGCCACTACGACCAGCCTCTACTACTACTACTACTACCAGAAGTACAATAATCTGGGGCTGCTACTTCTACGGCTACGTCTTCTGATACTACTTACTGCAATTACCACCCTATACATTAACATTACTCAGATTACTACTGCGACTACTACCTCAGCAACTACTACGACTATCGCATGTCTCACTATTACTAATGCCATGCAACTACCACACATTACTAAAGCCTCAATAGTAATAGTAGAGCTACAGTACAGCCAGTTCTAATACTGCATTTACCCAGACACCTACAGTAGTATAACTACTACAGAAAATCACCAAGCTGCTTCTTCTAGTACTACTCTTACTGTTACACAGTACTCTAAATTTCTTGCAACAAGTCTGGATAATGGATAGTATTTCTTAGTACAACAACTTTTCCTCTTACTCAAGTCTTGGCTCACAGTAATGTGACGACTGCCAGTACTTTTTAACTGCCTTGAAGACAAGGCTACTTGATTTGAACTACTACGACTACATCGACAACTTCTACTATGACTGCTCCTACTGCTGCTACTACTTCAATAACAACTAACGCTATTATTAGTACCACTGGACCACCAGAATAGTATTCTGGTACTCTCATTTGCTACTACAACTGTACAGTTTTTTCTGCTTGTACTACCATAATAATAACTACATACAGCTACAATAAGTACAGTTCCCAATTTTACTGCCTTCACTTTCATCACTCGTACTACACTATTCTTGCAGCTATTTGTACTACTACTACTGTACCTACTACTACTGTATCAGCTACAGGAAGTACAACCTCTTGATCTACTTCAACTGTCGTAGTTGCGAGAACGCTACACTTAGTAAGAAGAATTTGGGGGTTAAAATGAAGAACTGGAGTCGGGGTGCCAGTCGAGATCAGCCTCAAGTCACTGGCTGGATTTCACCCCACAGTTTGGGGGGTCCAAGTCTGACATGCTCAGAAGCAGCCAGACCTGTTTGGTACGTCGCTGTAACCACCGATGCTGCTGAGTCATGGCTTGGACCGGAGTCGGGATTTGCACCGAGCCACACGTGTTCTCTGTTTGGGCAGCTCCGGTTGCTATGGCAACAGGGCTTTGTTGACTCTGGGAGCAGCCAGTGTTTTCTTGCTTCATTGGCAGATGTTTGTTTTTAACCAGCAACAGAGCTGAAGTTTAATTCACTTACGTTCCTGCTTGCTGACGGCGGAGAGCAGTCGACACAGCAGGAGCCGGTTCAGCTCGCTGTTCTCCAGTTGTCAGTCAAGGTTATGTTTTGACAATCTGCTTTTTCTCTGTTTTTTTTTACTGTTTTAACTGCCAATTTATTATCTCACACAATGTTGTATACTGACTGTTTTTTTCTTTCCTGACAGCAACTTTTTTCTTTTCAACTCAAATCTGTTTTTCATTTTCACCCTTTATTATATCAATTTTTTCTGTTTAGCATTTATTTTTTATCACTGTCAACTGCCATTGTCTTATTTTTTTTTACCCCATTTTTATTTTATTTTCCTTTTTTTTAAAAAACAGCTTTGCCTCCCTAAAGATTGGAGCTTTATTTCAATTTAAATAATAAAAAAAACCCAACTTTTAGTCTATTTAATATTTATTTATTTACATTCATTTGAGATTCATTTTCAGTCTTTTCTTCTCTATTTTTTGGGCTCTTCGTGGTCACATTTGAAAGGTTTTTGTGGCTAAAAACAAAGCACTCTCAGGTGAAGCTAACCTCTCCATGCTCCCCCCCCCAGCTGGCGGTTCTCAGGGCGGTTCCCAGAGGAATGTACGACGGCCCGGTCTCCGAGTTCTCCCTGTCCCGCGGCGGCACCCCGTCCGCTTCTGCTCGCACGTCTCCCACCAAACAGCCCATCAGGAACCTGCACCAGTCTGGATTTAGTCTCGCAGGTAACCCGGCGCCCAGCGGTGAGAGCCGACTCCGAACGCACCCCACACCGCGGCGCATGATGATGATACAGAAACATCCCATCATATTATCTGTCACCGCTGCTGCGCATGCTTCCTCCTCGCACCCGCCTCCTGACTCACGCAGGAATCCAACATCTGGTGGATGAAGTCAAAGTTTATCCTCAGAAATAAAAGCCGACGCACTTCCTCAACATTCAATCATCTCCCGACGCCTTGTCAAGGTGGTTTGGTTTGACGAAATCCTTCACTGTTTCCGACGCTCGCCGTCGACTTGAAAATGGAGGTGACTCTTGCTGGAAGGAATTTGACTCAATGAACTTGAGGAAAGGGGAGTCTGGCTGCAGCTCAGCCTTGTAACCATCACACGTGTTTGTTTGGCTTCCAGAGTGAGTCAGGGCCTCTGGTGACGTCTGCAGCGGCGCAGTTGCTCTTCACCAGGGGGCGCTGTGTTGTATCGCCTAGTGACGACATTTACTGGCAGAACCGGAAGTGTTTTTCTTGTAATTGTTGGTCTTTGTTTGGGAGAGGAGTGATCCTTAAATCCCCTTCAGATGTTACACTATTATTATTATTATTATTATTAATAATAATATTTAGAGCTAAACACCAATAACAAAAGAAATGAATACATCTTATAAGCAGCAGCAGAAAAATAATATTCCATAAGCACAGTAAAACACAACATACAATCATGGACAAAACCATGGTTAAGTGGATGAAGGTCAACAAATATACAATAAATAAATAAATCAAACATAAATAGTCAACATTGGAGTGAAAGATAACAAAACAAAAAATATTTGACACTTTGAGAGATAGGAATCTGTTAAAATGCAACTGTTTGATTAAACATAAATATATAAGTAAATAGATAAAAATAAACATCCAAACTAATAAAAGAAAGTTTTGAAAAAACATTTGATGCACACAAAAAATCTAGACGGTAAATATATTGTATATCATACAACTGGGGAAGTAATAGTAATAAAATTAAAAAAAAATATGCAATGCAATGCAAATAAAAAAATGTTCAAAACTCGAAACACCTATATGAAATAATAATAAAAATAAAAGTAAAGTGAAATGTCTAAAAAAAAAAAGGCCAGTAGTAGGAAAGAATAACACATTCATGTTGGAAATAAATTAAAAAAAACATAACTACCTAATCAGAAATGGAACATTTAAAAAATACATTTAAATATAAAAATATTTTAAAGTAACAATTGAACTTGAGTTGCATTTCCAGTGAAAACTGTGACGGTCATTATGTGTGAAGCACCACAAGGAAGCACCCGATGTCACGTGTTAGTCACCCTCCACCCTCTCTGCAGGACCTCCGACTCCAGACGACGTCCCCATCAGGCCCGCCGGACGCCGCATTGTGGTGCCCCCTGGTGGCCGCTCCAACATCACCTCCCTCAGTTAAGCAGCAGCCCAACAGACGACAACAGCCAGGAGGAGGAATACGGAGAGAGGAGTCGGACGTGATTAGTTTAAAAGCAAACAAAGAAAAAGACAAAAACACTGAATCCTCATGCCTTACCTGTCCGTCGTACGTAGAGAAGAGCAGTGTCCCGCTTTCCTGTGACTCCACCGCTAACAGAAGGCAAATTTGGTGCTATGCTAATGATCTCACAGGACAAGTAGACGCTGCTTTACTCGAGTGTTTTTTTTACTTTCACCCTCCCCTCACGACTTAGCTTAGACTCGGTCATTAGGCGTGCCGTGGTCATGCAGTTCCATGGAGTAGCTCTAGGTGGCGGTGTGTGCTTGCTTGATGTCCATGTGTCGCAGCCTGTGTGGGTTAGCCAGGACGCGGTATGGGCCACAACAGCGGTGGTGACGGGACCTCTCCTGTGATGTCACTCACCACGTGATGATAAGTGTTGTTAAAAAAAAAAAACGACTGACTGTTCCCACAGGTCTTTTGTTTGCCTGCACTTCGTCACATTCAAGTGAAACCACGTCTGTTTTTTTGTTTTTTTTTCGCTCAATGATAACCACATTTGCGCACAGGACTGATAGGATATAGTCTTCAAACTAGTCGTAACATTATGACCGCTTGGGTTTCGTTCTTGGTACCCAAGCCGTGCTCTACGAAAACCCACAATTCCGTTCTAGGCTCACTTTTGGGTTGCAACCCATCAGTAGGGGGCGCTGACATACCACCCGACATTTCCGCGAACCACCCGCCAGACCATTGAAGAGGATGAACCAGCAACAGTTAGCACGCCACTAGACCCTAAGGTCCATTGTTGGTCCTTAGGGTCCAGGCGAACCAATGAATTTGGAACTGTCGGACACTTTATTCCCAAGTTCGCTGATGATAGTTTTTCGTTGATGTGTATAACAAAGTAAGGTTAGCCTGCGTAGTTTGCGTTCCCCCCCCCATACCATCTTCCACTCTGATTCTGGACTAGTAAGTGGTTTGAAATGGGACCTCTCCAGGCAAGGGTCCATAAAAACTGGTACGATGCTGAACCAACCAGAATACAGGGTAAACTGCTAGCGGTATTGTGGGTATAACGGTTTCTTGGGTAAGGAATAGTCCTGTAGAGCGTACATTCACTACCTGTCGTTCGCAGTCGGCATAAAAGCTCAGCAAGAGTGGTCATAATGTTTTGACATAATGGTGTAAGTTGGTCTTAACAATACAAATGAAAAACAACTGCTCTCAACTGTAAAATGCTAGAATGCTACCAGGCAAAGGGTTTGCGTTGCTCTCTGTCGCTAACATGCTAACCATCCTCCACCATGTTGCTAGTCAACATCACAGTCCAACAGCTGCATTAACCCTAAAATTCCACGAGGATCAAAGTGTTTTACGTCCCCGGGGGGGAGCGGGCCGTGTGCCCGGCGGACTCCGCGCTCAAGTTGTGGTTTGTTGTATTTATGTACCTTTGACGACCTTTTGTTGTTTTTTTTTTTATGTTGTTTCTTTTATACTGTTGTACCGAGTCCCACAAACGATAGATCCGAAGTCGGGTGTATTGTGGCGCCGTGATTTTACTGAATAAAGAGAAGTTGTAACCCGACTTCAGTGGCGGTGTTTTGTTTGTTGACGCTAGTGCTCTTTGTCAGTGTTTAGCTGGATTTGTTTCTAAATACGGTGGTACCTCGGTTTTTGAACGTCCGGACTTCGAACAAATCGGAGTTAGAACAAAAATTTTGAGATTTTTTTCCTCCTCCTACAAAAGACTATTTTAAGGCTTGGAACGCATTATTTCTTTTTCCATTCATTGTAATGAGAAAAATTGATTCAGATTTCAAACAATTCGCTTCTCGAACGGCCGTCTGGAACGGATTGTGGTCAAGAACCGAGGGACCACTGTACATTTGTTTAAACCTGATCAATTAGTTTTAAAAATCAATGAATCCCAGACGCCAAAAAGTTGATTTTTCTAAAAATCCAAATCTATTTAATTTAAATCTATTTAATTTCAGCACACACCAAAAAAAATTGTGGAATGGTTATTCTTCAATACCAATTCAAACGTGTTCGACCTTCTTTTCTCTGAAGAACGCGGCGCGTGCGTGGAGCCGGAAGCGGAACTGCGTGTGCTGGGCGCGCGGTCTACGCTACAGTCGCCTGTTGTTCCCTCCTGTTGCCAAGGCGTGAAGAGCGTGTCACTCTAGCGCCTCAACTGCTCTGTTGGACTAAGAACTGAAAACAACACGCAACGTTTGGACTGAAGTGGCGTTGGGATCAAGCAGCGGCCAAACGACGTCACCAACAGCTTCAATGTAACGTTTCCACTCACCAGTAGGTTCAGTGCTCTGCAAACGTTGTGCAAATCTGATCCCAGAATATAAGTTAAATAGGATGGAATCGGCTGTCCGTTCAGTTAGACAGCTGCGCCCTCTAGTGGTTCACACTCAACGACTTCAAATATATTCTATCTCTTCCTCAAAGCTGTCGTTTTTGCTCCCTGCTTATGTTGTTAAGCATAATGTTGCTTCATTTCTATCCCTCCTTTTACTATATAGCATCGATTCATTCAGCTGCTTGTCATACATCAATTGTCCAGCAGGGGTAGCAATGACACACACGTCTAGTCACGTTCTAGATGAAACATGCTGTGTTTTTGTCTCGCTACCGCTTAATCTGTTGAAGTGTATCTGTGAAATTAATTGTGATATTGACTATAAATTTCCCATCAAATTTCACAAACATATCCATCCTTCCATTTTGATATAAATTCAGTATAAAATTAAATTCGACTGAATTCATATCTCTCTCTCTGTATATATATATATATATATATATATATATATATATATATATATATTAGTACTGTCATTTTAACGTGTTAATTCGATTAATTAATTACGCTGCAATTTAACGTGTTAAAAAATTAACGCAATTAGTGATGAGTATCAACAGTTCTTCATTTTGCCTCATTTAGAGGCCTGTTATATTTCTATTATTCATTTTTGAATTGCTACATTGAGCTTAAGTGCTTATTTGAGACAGCCTTATTTTATTTCAGAATTTTATTTATTTCACTCAGTCGTATTACATTTTTGAAAACAGCCTTATTTGATTTATTTCACTGTATTGCTGTTTGTTTTACATTTTTGAAGACAGCTTTATTTTATTTATTTAACTATATTGCTGTATTTGTTTTACATTTTTGAACAATGCACCTGTTCTTTACTTTTGGATTTCATTCATGAAGAAAACCCGCGGCACAAATATATTTCCAAATTAATCCATAGTACTGCATGATATTTATGGGTCACATTCTTCTCTGCTTCGACCTCAGTGATTTTTTTTTTTTTTTTTTTGAGGGACGGTAAGTGTGGAAAGAAAGACAACAGTGGACTGGTTCAGAAAAAGAACATATTATTATTTAAGGCACACCTTAATGGATTGCTATCACAGTCAAGTACATGGACACAGTGACACGCCCCCTGCAGGGCAGAAATATACATGTGTGGAACAAGGTCGCTACAAGAAAATCTTTTTTTTTGTTGGTGAAATTATACATTTGATGTTGGTGGGTTTTCGTACATGCTTGAAAAACGACACAAAAGAACGTTGTTATTGGTCGATATACATCTGGGAGGTGAGCTGAGCCACGACACAAGAAGCTTTGGATTCGTCTCTAAACAACACAGCAGCAGAACACAGTGAATGGGTTGCGTTATAAAAGTGCTACAGAATGGTACAAAACACGTCTGTGTGCTGTCAGAGTTTTTCAGTCATTGCCTGCGTTACTTGCGTTGGGTCGGGTCTCAGATTAACATTCAGCGTCAACTGTGCCGACTGATAGTAAGAACAGCAGTGGAGGGAATTCATTGCAAATGCAAATGAGCAGCCGAATCTGGTGTCACCACCGTAAACAAGTTTGATTCATTCAGTCACGTTGTGGTGTCAAATTCTCACAGCCACCACTGAGACCAGTTCATGGGTCCGATAAGGAACAAGCTCCAGATCGGAGCGCAAGGTCACCTCACGGATTATGACAGAAACGGATGGTAAACTAACAGCCGTCGATAATCTATTCTGTTCATGTTTTCACTGGCCAGTCAGGTACTGATGTTGGAGTAGAACTGAAATGTACCCGCTCATTTATAGCCCTGCCGTTTACAAACACCAAGCCAAGAAGGCATTTCCGTGTCTCACTCGCGTCCGAGGACACGTAGACAAGAAAGTCGTCTCTCTGATAGCCGTCACTCACCACTGATGTTATTCTGAGTTGGTCTTGAGAACCAATCCTTATTCACAGTTTCACAGTTCCCTGTTGTTTAGTTGGATCAAAGCAAATCGGAACTCTACATCTGTACAGTGTGCGAATTACCATCTGAGACCCTTTAGCAATGACGATCAAAGGATGGAGAAGTTTTGAGGTCATTTCACTACACTTCGCTAGCATTGCTAGTTTTACAACAGCACGATCCAGAACAGCAGATGGGCAGAAAACCTCCCACAAACCCAGCACAAGTCTTCTACTAGGTAAGAAAACTTGGATTTACCTGTAACAGTTGACCCTAAAACATTGGTGAACTTGTTCCACGTTTCAACTCTCTAGTTAGATATGATCTTCTCTTAGGAAAGAAGGCGCTAGAAGGCTAATATAGCTAAAACGCTCAGACTGCTAAATCAGTGCTAATGCTAACGTATTACCTTGTGAGGATCATGCGTCCGTGGTTCCTTCGGTTATACTGGCACTTGCTGTTTTCGTAAGTGGGTTGATGAAAACCTCAAACTGAAGGGAGCAAGTGGCCCTCAGATGTAAACAATGATTGCAGCTGCTGTAAGTCTGGTTCAGTTCAGGCAGAAGAAGCGAGCAAACCATCCGTTCCCATCTTTCTAGTTGTCCCATTCCCCGGCCTTCCAGGTTCTCGACTATCTTGCCAGCATGACCTGGCTCTCCCCCGAGTTCCAACCCCCCAGTTGCCTTGAACACCTCACCTGGAAGGCGTCTGGGACCCAGCTTGACTAGACGCTTGAGGAATGGTCCAAAGCTCAGCCACTTGGGTGTTATTCTTATGGTTACTACCTGAAGATCATAACCTAAAGTAAGACCTCACCAGGAAATTCACGTGTTGGCTCATCCACTTCCACAGCAGAACGGTACTAAGTTCTAATAATTGAGGGCATTGCACCAGTCCATCTGTGGAACTTGGACTCCATAAGAGTGTTAAAAGAGCAGACTTACTAGCTTGTCTACGGGAAACCATGCATTTACCTTTACAATAGTTGCTTCTATTATTAACCTGTGTATTGGTTGCTTACCTTTACTGTAAACCCTTCTCTATATTTCAGCCTCACTAAAGTTTCCTCCTGTCTACTCTGGTTTATTTTCTACTTTTGCTGATAGGAAACTGTACAAAAGCGTCCTTTAAAAGTCTGTTTTGGAACAGGCGTCTACAGGATGCCTCGGGCGGCTCCGGTCGATATCTCCCTCCAAGAGAGAAGGTGCCCTTTGATTTGGTTCGATGCCTGAAGTCTTCTCTGTTGTGGTGCGTATTGCCTCTGAGCAATCCTCTTGGAGTTTGCTCGATCCAATCCGTGACTTGGATCGCTATAACTTTCTTTTAACGTGTCATCAGGCCACGGGAGGCTTTCGGACCTGCCGACCTTTGTCTGGAGAAGTGACCAGACCTACCACTGGGGTCCTGGTGTTCGGGGAAAGGATGGATTGCCATGGAATTGGGTTTCTGTCGATCCAAAAATTGGTGTCCTCCTAGTGCATCTCACAGCTACGAAGGCGTGACATGTTTTCATTATCTACTCTACAAAACTGAGTCCAAATCAAATACAGAATATTCCGTATTCCTCCCGGAATTATTTCCGGAGACACCCACTACGGTTGGGAAAAATCCCGAGGAGGGCCCAGCTAATCGTGTCAGGAAAGCCGGGCCGATAAGGGCAATGAAGGGAATGGCAGATGGCAACAACATTTTTGACTCCCATTTTCTAAGAAAATTCTAAATATACCATAAAAGGAATGATCTGTTGGACCAAAACATTTTTACTGACTCCATCTCTTTGGCTTTTCTCCTTTTGTTCTCAACCATATTTGGTGTGTCCCAGTCCACTACCTACTCCTTCACCATATTTGATTGACGCTTTAGATATTTGCTGTGTTCCGGGACAAAGAAAAACCCACCTGTGAGACCAACAGTCCTGGATCTGAAAAGCTGCACTTTGCAGCGAGCTCGCACATTTGAGGTTGAGGTGTAGTGCAGGATGCAGTTTGTTTGTGAAAGAAGATCATCTGCAGCAGCTCCACAGAAGAGCAGGCGCTTCCCTCCTGATTCATATTCCGCTCCAGCAGTGACTAGAGCTTGAGCACCGCAGTGACGTAAGAAAGCATGATGGGAATTGCACTAAAGTCCGGCTGATGCGAAAGCTGGATCGCCGGTTGAGTCCGTGTGGCTTCCAGACGGGGATCCTTGAGATGCGTGTCCCTTTGTCCAGGCATTGATGTGGCGCAGGTTTGATAGCTTGTGCTAGGAGCAAGTGTCTGAGTGAAGGTAGCTAATGTGTGAGCTGAGGACGGGTGCAACATCTATCCTGATAAGTAAGTGGCAGGCTCCACGTTGTTGTTCTGACCATCTTCTATGGCTTTGTTCTTCTCGCAAATGGAGATACCCGACGAGTCCACCGCCACCTTCTTTGACCTACGGATGGAGACACAGTTGAAGAGGCCCTTGAATTCTCTCAAAAATCAAGATTGCGCCCGGTGCGCCGTATATATGTTTTTTTATGGGCACGGCACATATATCGAGCTTCCCGCCAGTTTGATAACATAACAGTTATCTACAGTGTTGCCACAGTTGAAAAAGTAATCCGACTACTGCTTACTCCCTGAAAAAGTAACATAGTTACTTTACTGACTACTTGAATTTAAAAGTAACTAAGTTACATTACAAGTTACTAGTCAAGTTACATTTCAGCTGACTAGAGTTCTCATCGCCTGAACGATATCCTTTATGTCGATTCTGAGGTTGGAGTTCATGGGGGTCCAGTGTTTTCCCATGTTGTTATATGAATGTAGAGTCAATGTTTTGCTTTGACACACTCCAACCTACTGCAGCGAAAATCACTCACAAAAAGCAACAAGCATGAAAAACAAAACAGTGATATATTGTCATTGATATAATAAAATGTAGGGAATGCCCCATTATATTTATTATTGTATTACTTGCTTTTTGTAAACTACAAGGCAGAAGTTTAAGTGTCAGTGTGTCATGTCTCCTGTTGGCCACCTGGAGGCAGTAGTTGCACTTCAGTGGCTGCTGTTACTTGCCTCTATGCGCCGTCGCGCCGGAGGATGATTTTATTTCTGACTTTCGAGGGAAAATGCAACATCAGTAGATCACATCAGTCCCGTTTCTTCTTGCACCAAATAAAAAATATCATAAGTGACACATTTGCGAGGCGACTTTATTTCACTCTCTTTAGCCGGTGATTTCTGTGCGTTGCTGCAGAGTTAATACTGTCATCGACAGTAGACACTAATTCAAAGTCGAGGCTGTATTTTCAGCAGGAAACCTGCGTCTCTCTCCTCACGCCTGTTATTTACTGCAGTGTAGCCGGTAGCTTGACGTGAGTTGCCTGCGTGTTGAAACAGTGAGTGGCGTGTCCTGCACAAGACGCAGTTGTAGGAAGCGATTGGTAATATTTCGCTTCCCGACAATAGCAACAATAGTAACACACGGTGACTTAGAAAAGTAACTTTACTTTGATTACTTTGTTTGAAGTAGATTACTCTTCCTGAAAAAGGTTGTGAAGAGTAACAAGGCGTTACTGGCACCACTGGTTATCTAGCTATTTGGAATCAGTTTGACAGAATAGTTACTTTTCCCTGTTGAAGACGATGAAGTCTCTCTGGACGTTGTCCAAGCGCTGCTGCAGCTGACCGTTCTGCAACACAAAACATCAACAAACTGTGAGGACAACAACACAATCGGCGGTGACTGATGGCTTTCGCGGCGCTGGAATTGCATTAACTTAATTAAAAGCAATTGAACTTGTGTGAACCTGCTCAGAAGTGGGTCCCAGAAAATTGGATTTCACAGAGAGTTATCCACGCTGTCTTCCCTCTTTCATAAGTTTGCAGGGGAAGAAGAGGGCCTAAATCTAGAGGACACAGTCTGGTACTCCCACCTGCTCATTCATACTTGACCCACTTAATCATGTTAGAGCATCCAGCTCTGTCACGCCAGGGCGTCCTCACACTCCCGAAAGTGCCCAGACAAGTAGACAGGTGCTTATTCATTCTCCCAAAGAGGCAGTTAGGAGAGAGATGATAGATCCATCATCATCAGGACAGAGAGTGCAGGAGGAAAAACTCTGAGAAAAATCATCGGTGAGCCGCCTGTGAAGGAGACAAAACAGTCGGGGGTTCGCCTGCTTATTGTCTTGAAGCCGACGCAGCTAATATATGGATTTTTACAGGCTAAAGCGCGTCACTCTGCCACAATATTGAGCCTTGTCACATCAAACTGATGAAATCACAGGTGTTTTATTGACCTTAAAGAGCTGAAAATGCGCTGTTTTCACCCTTGTGTCCACAGTGCCGCCCACAGAGCTGATCTCCTGGAGGACCAGAGGTGAGAAGCAGCAGCTGAGACCAGCGGTGGTGTCTGAACTTCGGACATGTGGCTGAAAACAGTGCATTTTCACCGCTTAAATGTCAATAAAAGATGTGAGGAGTTCAAAACACTGTCCCGTTTGTTTCATGAGTCAGTCTTCATGCTGGACCCTGTTTTCAAAACCAGTTTAGAAGTGATCCTCATGCATTTTTTAAGCCTTTCTACGGTGCACACAGCACCACTGCACCCTCAGCTTATAGACCGTTGCGACTTATGTGCGAACAATCTCTATTTTCCTTCTTAAATGTAATGGGCGTGGCTAATATTCCGGTGCCTTCTATTGTCCGGAAATGGTGTTTGTTCACTAAAACTCAATGTTCTGTCCAGCCAGAAAATGATCTCGAGGTCCCAAATACAAAGCTCTCTCTTTACTACTCTGTATGCGTTCCTGCTCTCGCTTGTGGTCACGAGTGATGGGTGAGGATCGCAGATTGAAGAGGACTTGAAGGTACAGGCTTGGTTATCAGCCCAGCTCCTTACTGGTGTTTCAGGTGATATATAGTCAAGAGTGACGTCGCCAAGGTAAATAGTTAAGGAGGATACAAGAGGGACCCAATGTGAGTGACACCCCAGACACTTATACTCCTGTGGAGAACCCTTGCTGTTTTGACAAAGGCTTCAAGAGAAGTCAGTTAAGGTGGCCGGGGATCCTGCCGGGATGCCTCCCGGATCACTCCCTAACTAGGGGTTACCGACATGTCTAATGGGGAGGACGCCTCCGGGTGCACCCGGGGCTCTTCCCAAGGAAAGGCACGGGAGGTTTCGTCAGAATATCTAAGGTGCATTTTAGTCGCAAAACTGTGAGAGTTGTTGGCGCCATTGATTCGCGTTTCGGAATGAGCTTTTGATAATAACTTGACTTGTCAGTGAAAAGATTCCCCTGTTCTGGGATGCCACGGTTGGCTGATGTTTAACTGCCTCAAGATTGAATCAGACCTTCCTCTACGATGTGTTCCTTAATTAAAACGGGTATTGACCGCGCCTTTCTCCATGACAGGAGCATCCAATGAGCTGTCCGTCATGACGTGCCTCTAACAAGTCCATCCCTCCACATTGACCTCACCATTGCATCTTCCATGTCTGCATCTAAACACGCTAAAACACACCAGTGACCTTGTCGATAACAGGAAGCGCTGAAGCCCTGTTAACTGTTGTGAGGTTGCTTCTGTCCTCTTATTTAATGACTCACAAAATCACACTTTGGGAGATAATTGTTTAAACCGCTAAATTGAACTTTTAATGAGATTAGCCGACTGGGATTGTTTAGCTGGGCGGGGGGCCAACAAGGACGTTTCTCTCTGTCCTTGGATGGGTTTACTTGTCTTCATGTCCAAGGACTGGGATTTGTTTTTCTCACTTCAAGAGCAGTGCTCTCATCCGATCGTGAGCTCCACGTGAACTCTTCACAGTACGCGCTTGTTTACACACGCGTGTGCCAAACTCTCAGGGTTGCTTATATGTGGACTAACTTGGAAGTGACTCGACCAATTATGAATCGAGTGCCGTCATTTCAACTGAAAAAAAATCTCAATGTCGGTGAGCAGTGCGGAAAATTTGAAAATAAAAGTGAATTTGAAATGAGTACTAGCTGCAGCTGGTACTCATTTCGACTACTCCACTGCAACACCAGCTACTGTTGCTAGTATTACTTCCTCAGCAGCAACATTTCACTACACTCCAATACTACAGTACAATGTTTTGTATTGCTGATACTGTACAGCTGGTACTACTACTCTTCTAGCTTGTACTGAATAGTATGTACAGTGTCAGTAGTGCAAAGACTACCATTAGCATTGTCACAATTATTCTGTTTCTTCTACAGCAACAATTCTTACAACCACTGTTCACAGTATTATTGTAGCTCTGTTACTGTTGCAATGCATAACTTATCACTATAACTTCCGTTTCGAGTACCACTGCTCCCACCACTAGCTAACTAACTAGTCAGTCTACTAACATTTACCAATGGTGCTGTTCCTACTTTGGACAAAGCTCTTAGAATACCTTTCCTACCGCCAGGATTGCTGCTTGTACAACAACATTTTTTCACTTTACGTAAAATAAACCTTTTCTTCGTTTATTTTATCTTGATCAGCTCAAGCAGGTTGCACAAGAAGCTTGATCTATAGTGGCCTGAAGTGAACAAAAAGTCTCACTGAAGAGGGATTCATGAGAGTAATATTTACAGAAGTAAAAAACAAGTGATATTTGACTTAAAAACATGAAATGAGCCTGTGCAACAGATACTTTTATAGCAGCCTAACACATGTACGACATAAATACTTCTGTCTCTAGTGGTATTTTTACTGCTAGTGATGGTGACTTGGTATCAGAGGCAAATTGCTCTCAGATTTAAGAGGTGAAGTCTTTTTCAAAAAGCCTTCGCACGTGTGGTGTTTGATTCCCGCAGCATCACTACTAACCCCTGCTGAATATCATCAGGGATAATTGGGAGAACTCTGCGCTCTACTCTCAGTCTTACGGCGTCTGCAGAGGAGAAGAGATAAAAGCAAAGTTTGAAAAATGGATGAGAGGAGGCGCGTAGCCTTTGTGACAGCGTGACATGCAGTCAGCGCGGTGGAGGGAGTCTAAGGACGAGGCGGATATGCAAGAAGCGTCAGCAGCAGCGGAGTCTGAACCTGGGTGGGGCACAAAGACGGCGAGCTTTGCCTCATTCACTATTGAGCCGTTGTCCTCCAGAAGAGCTGCGTTTCAGTCTGGGGCTCACGCACATCCATCGCTTGTGTTGAGTTTCATCACCTCATCATTACTGTGGTCTGACTCGCTCACGATACATGAACTGAACTGTTGGTGCAGTTCAAACTTTTCGCCTGAGCCAGGCTCCATGTGAGATCACACCTCGGTGCGTCGCTCCTGGGATGAGGATCAGCGCCTCCACATCGATGAGTCAGAGTTACTTCCTGTCTGTGACTACAAGGGACTCTAAGATTTGTGCGAGTCAGCAAATGAATGAGTCATCCAAGGACACGAGTGAGTCACGCCATCTAAAGCAACATCTGTAATCCCAATCCAGGTGATACAGAAAGAAAATAATATTCTGTGTGTGCTCTAAATAACTTGCCGCAGAGTCTGAAACATTGTGTGTGTCTCCCACGTCTCACGCGACTTGGCGGCGGCATTAACCTCCCAGCACTTAACCATCACGTACCCAGAGGAAAAGGCTTGATGTATGCAGCCCGAGTAGAAGTCTGATGGAGTGGAGATAAAATGGCAGCCGAGAAAGCGCTCTCTGGCCTTTTCAGTGTGAGGGAGGACAAAGCTCTTAAAAGCGTGTCCTTCATGTTCTCAGTGGCACTTCAGACGCCGATAAAAGGCAAACTGAAGACCCACTTATTACCTGTAAACGGATTTTTTTTAAGGGCTATTGATGAATGCGAAAGCTTGGTGGGCTTGTAGTGGCCACTGGGGGCGCAGTAACATGTTAAGTTAAATGCTTCCTCTGTTGGCAGGCCAGGAGTCGTACCTGAGGGGAACCGTCCGATCCTTGGTCCCGAGTCTTTCTGGCAAGTCTTTTCTTCTTCTTGTGAAGCGGCTTGGACTCCAGGATCATTTCCTCCAGTTCAAATGTGGGGTCACAGTTCAGTCTCCTTTTCTGTACAGAGCAACGGAAACGCTTCGCGTTATTGTGCCTCATGTTCTTGACATCATATTGCTGAGCTCGCAAAATGTTTGGAAGTATGCCGAGTTGGTCAGAGTCACGCATCTGACTCGGAATAGAAACTGTCAAAATGAGAAGCAAAGCTCATCCCAATGACTGGAGTGCAGTTGCCTCTGAGACGACAGGCTGAATTGAAGCCCCGATGGAAGGCGGCCATAAACAACCCGACAGTCTGAGCTTGGGGATATTAGGGAATAAAGCACAAGTGCGGAGGTCTCCCTTCGAACATAAATAGTCTAGAAGGGACAATAGGAAGACCATTGACGGCGAATTAGATCAAGAGACATTGTCAATTGCCTATTGATTCCTGTCTGCTGCGCCTGGCAGACTGACAGCGCAGTTCCAGTCTTTTACTGGAATTAGATGTTGTGGTTAAGGACTTCTGAAAACTGACATGATCGAGTTAAGTCAGCGACTCATCACGACTACAGCGTAGTGGCAGTTAGCTGACTGGAAAATTATTAGCGTCATCCATCATCTATTGTCTGCCACCTCATCCTGAGGGAAGCAGCGCTCGAACCTGGGATCATCAATAGGCAGAGTGAAAGCCTGGCAAGGCCTCGCGGAGCTGAGGCTGCCCCGTCCTTGTCTTTCACTTCACTGTAAAGGCTGTTCTTGGAAAGCCACTCTCGGAAAGGGGTGGAATACTAAAGGGCTGCGGTGGGTTGGAACAAAACTTTGCCTGTTCTAGGGTACGGTGAAGAGAATGGTTTGGATGAGGCTCAGACTTCGGCTGGACTAGTGTGGTAGCATCGGGAAAATATTCAAATGACGAGAGAATAGGTGAGACATATGTCAAACAGTTTAACCAGGCCAAAGTGCTTGCGCTTCGGTGGGAGCAAAGGGTAAAGACTGACGTCTTAAAAAGATACTTTGGTATTTTGACTTGAACGGAGTTAAAGAATGAATGAATGATGAATGAATGAATGAGAGGGAGCCAAGTGGACATGTGAAGTTACAGGATGTAGAGATAAAGAAGGTGGGAGGTTTGAAGTACTGAGGCTCAACTCTCCAGGGCAATGGAGTGTGTGAGAAAGAGGTGAAGAAGAGGGTGCAGGCAGGATGGAATAATTGGAGAAAAGTGTCAGGTGCAATGTGTGACAAAAGGGTGTCGGCAAGGATGAAAGGGAAAGTGTCCTAAAGGGTGGTGAGGCCAGCAATGTTGTATGGTTTGGAAACAGTGGCACTGAGGAAAAGACAGGAGGCAGAGCTGGAGGTAGCAGAGATGAAGATGCTGAGCTTCTCTCTGGGAGTGAGCAGGATGATGATAGGATCAGATGGACAGCACATGTGCTCAGGTGTTTAGGAGACAAAGTCAGAGAGGCTGGATGGAGATGGTTTGGACATGTACAGAGGAGAGAGAGCCAGTACATTGGTAGATGAAGATGTTGAGGTTGGAACTAGAAGGTGGAGAGGAAGGAGATTGATGGAGGTGGTGAAGGAGGACATGAGGTTTGTAGGTTTGAGAGAAGAGGAAGCAGAGGACCGGGTGAGATGGAGGAAGATGATCCTCTGTGGTCACCCCTGAAGGGAGAAGCCCAAAGAGAAAGAAGAAAAGTTAAAGAAAACTTCAGCTAAAGTTTGATCCTCCATCCAAAAGCCTTGCTGAAAGCAGGTGTGTGACTGGGACCTTGGCGTGACAAATTGGCTGATCACTTTTTCGCCAAAATACCATCAATGAGCAGATATAACCAAGTGAAAGATGAGCCATGGAGCTGCAGGGCGATCGGTCTTTTGCATTGATGAGACATTTCTAATCTAGACCCACTAGGGGGCAGTGTCTTAAAAATGTCCTGAAAAGGTTCCATTGCCTTGTTTAATGCTCCATAAGCTCTGGGGTCTGCGCGACTGAGCGAGGGAGAGCTGTCTGTTGCTGACTGAAGAGTCCTCTCTGCCTTCATACTCACATTGGGAATAAAGCCTGGAGAAAGGCATTTGCTGAGCACAGCATCCCAGTTGACATCTGACATGTAGTCCAGATCCTGCAGCTCCGCCAGACAGGAAATACGCTTTTGGGCATCAATGCTGAGCAGCTGAGGAGAGCAGAAAGCGAGATTAGAACCAGTGGGGACGAAAAGTTAGTGGCTCGTCCTGCTGAGAAACAGACCGCTTGTCTGAGAATAAGGACGCAGCGCTAATACGTGCAAACATTTGAGGAGAGGAGGCGCGACGGAAGGGTGGGAGCTGGATTAACCCACATGCATGGCGATGAGGGGACCTCAAGTGATGTGTGAAGGATGAAGGACAAATATATTGAGCGAGGAATTCTCCCCCCGAAATTCACTTTACACCAACCCCTCTCTCTTTAGCACAAACCCCTTCACATGCCGCCAGAATCCCAATGAGCTACGAAAAGTCTGAGCACGAAGCAATGCAACAGTTTGACTGCAGTGGAAGGCTGCCAGAGGAAAACCTGAGGATGTCGCCACTAGCATGTGCTACTAATCCGTTGCACCTTGTTTACCAAATGACCTGCTGCTGCCCGTATTGATGGATGCATTTAGGCACTCAGCAGGCGGCTGTTGCTCACTGTCGAATGCTCTGTGACGTCACCTTATATCACGTTGCTTTCTGGTTACCCAATGAGTTGCTGGTTAAACCAGTCACCATCAAGTACAAGGTTATAGATCAGTCCACCTGACCCCACCTTGTTTGAAAATGATCAGGAGGAGTCGAAGGATGCGAAGTGGCAGGTGGATATTATAGTCAGTACCTGTGAAACTGTGTGTAGTATGTAGAGAGGGGGAGACCGACAGGCTACACATTTGTGTCTTGAGATGGCAACGTCTCAGTGACAAGCACTTAACTCCCTCTGTTCACGCCTTACCACTCGAGTTTGAGGTAAAACATGCCCTTCATTTCTCTCTCAAGTCAAAGATGTTGCCTGACTTTCAGGATTTTCATGCCAAACTCATCACCAACACATCCTCACTCCCATATTGATGTTGGGAAAATGGACTTTCAGAATCAGCTTTACTGCCATGGTCAGTGGGGATCCCACCAATGAGGAAGGTGCGTCGGAATGAAGTGCTGTCAATAAAATAAAATAAAATAACAAAGGCTGATCATGAATTCAACAGTCTGACGGCAGAGGGTAAGATACTGACGCTAAAGGCAGCCTGCCGCGTTGCATGTTGATGTATTAGGTTTGCAAATGTTACGCCTTCTGCGGCAGTACAACACGTGGAAAAAAAGATGGGGGTTTTGGTTATGTAAGGTGGCGCTGCATTCATTCTACCCCCCTCAACGTGACGTCACATGGGAAGGAAAATGTTTTTTTAAATCCATTGTAATGCCTATGTATTAACATGCAACCGTGAAGGCTGCCTTTGTCGTCAGGATAGGACTTTCTCAACGTCAATATGAAATGCCATGGGAGTGAGGATTTGGTGCTTGGACAAATGCATGTCGCCAGATGGGTGTCCCTTATTTGGGTTTGAATTGTGATTTGGAGGAGCTCTTTCTAACACATACTTCAAGGGGCTAAAATTTAGAATGTCACCGGTTGAACCAGGGAGAAGGGAATGACAACCACTATGGTGCGATAACGTTGGACATGAAGAGGATAAATGTGACTAGGAAGGATGCACAAGAGAGGCTGGCAACCACTGATGGGAACTGTCAAAAGACAAAGAGGTCGTGGACTCTTGTGGATCTTGTGGAGCCTCTGGAATCGCTGCTCATGGGCTCTATGTATTTGTGCTTGTCTCGACCACACAGAAGGCTCAGTCTCAGTTCACGCTCCATGATACAGTTCCATTCTGAAGGTAAAGCACTGGACCATCACCCAGATGTGAGTGTCAGGGCAGTGGTTGCCCGGACCAGTGCTCCTCGGATCATCAACTCTCAAACAGTACTTTCTACATATTGGCCATCTTAACCTTTCTGAGAAGAGACTTCATCTCCAAAGACCAGGCGGCTGGAAAGCTGAGATGGACCTTGTGGAAGGTCTGAAGGATCTCGTTGGATGGCGTGCTGGATCTCATCACATACGGCCTCTGAAAGCAGAACAGAAAAGACCCATTAGCCTGGATTGATAGTGCAGACACTCGCCAGAGGCAGGCGGCTAAATTAGACGTTGTTTTCGTCCACTTGTGTCTTTCTGACGTTTAAAAAAGGACAGAGACTCAAACGGGCAGATTTCCTCTTTGTGATAAATACTTTAAATGCCAGCTCCGCTTCAGAGGGGGAGCAGCAGATGAGCGAGCAGCCGCTGAGCGGAGACTGTTCTTCATTCTTATTACATCTCTTTGAAACGCATGACAAAGATGCATGAAGATGCGTTGAGAATTAGATGACGCCGCTGCCGATGTCCAACATAGAGAGACGCCCTTCATTTGATGTCGCAGGCAGACGGCGATTATGGCGGAAACTGCTTTATTACAATATATTACTCTTCTTTCAGAACCTTGTAATGCATTTTCTCATTGAGGAAAATGGAGGCGGGATGGGAATGGGGTTTTAACATACTTTTAAGAGACAGAGAAATGCGAGCACCTGGTAATGGATTTAGAGACGCCTCAACAATAAAGCGAGATGTTTCTATCGCTATGGCTGCTTGTACTCTGATGCAATTTACATCATACTTTTACATCTACTGCAGTCATATCGTTCTCTGTGTAATGAATCAAACATATCTATTGTTGTCGAGTCTTGTAAAAACAAAGCACCTGGAATTAAATTCTCTGTCTCAGTCGGAAGTACATTGTGTGGTAAAGCGCTGGCAATTTTGCCACCACAACAACTGACACCAGGGAGTCTGGGTTCTGATTTGGTTATCGTGACCCAAATGCCCACTGAAGTCCACCTCGACTCCAATGTGTTGCCGTTGCACCCCTCGAGTCGCAGCGCTTCCCCTTCTCCTGTTGGACCGCGTACCTTCACCCTGACAACACAACCTCATGTGGTTCTAGTCGTTGTCCTCTTTCGACTGAGCAGTCTGATAATCGGTGTTGCCACAGTTGAAAAAGTTATCCGACTACTGCTTACTCCCTGAAAAAGTAACGTAGTTACTTTACTGGCTACTTGAATTCAAAAGTAACTAAGTTAGATTACAAGTTACTTGACAAGTTACATTTGGCAGCCGACTACAGCTCTCATCGCCTAAATCTTTTATGTCAATTCTGAGGTTGGAGTTCTTGGGGGTCCAGTGTTTTTCCATGTTTGTTCTCAGTTATATGAATGTAGAGTCAATGTTTTGCTTTGACACACTCCAACCCACTGCAGCGAAAATCACTCACAAAAAGCAACAAGCATGAAAAACAAACGTATTTTTGTTTTACTTTTTTGCTTTGGTGGAACCTGCAGTGTCAATACCGTCATCTATAGCAGACACTCATTCAAAGTAGTGGCTGTATTTTCAGCTCCTCACGCCTCTGTTATTTAGTGCCGTGTAGCCGGCAGCTTGACACGTGAGCTGCCTGCGTGTTGAAAACGTGACTGGCGTGTCCCGCACATGACGTCATGCTCAAAGACGCAGTTGTAGGAAGCGAATGGTAATATTTCGCTTCCCGACAATGGCAACAATAGTAACGCCGCGGTGACTTAGATAAGTAACTTTACTTTGATTACTTTGTTTGAAATAGAAACGCCTTAGATTACGCCTTACTGAAAAAGTTTGTGATAAAAAGTCTGCATATAAATCATAACAGAGCACTGTCTGATCATGTGGGGAAGTGTGGTTCAGTCGCGGTGGGGGAAGCTAAATGTCAAAATGTGAAAAGGAATTGTGAATTGAGTCCTAAGAAAGTGATAAGACGAGGTAAAGACAGGGAGGGGAATATGAATGTGCAGCACGTCGGCACACCAGCCCTCCATTTTCTATGCCAAAATAATGTCTGCCCAAGCAACGGGCCGTTTCTCAGCGCCGATTTATGCTTTATAGATGCAGTTGAAATGTGGCGGCGAGAGCAGAGGCGTTGAAGGAAGCCCTGCGGAGACAGAAGGATGAAGTGAAGAGAATTGTCTCGGAGAAAGTGAGGGAGATGAAATACATCCGGGGGGTGGATTATGAGCATGAGATTTCAGGGGATTTCCCCCCGCCCCAAAAAAAAGTGATAAAATGGTTTAGAAAAGTGGGCAAAGTCTCGGCGGAGCTGTTCTGCTGTGCCTTAGCGAAGGTGAGCGATGAGAGTGAAACAGCACCGAGCGCGTTTCAGCAAGCTTTAAGGTCAAAGTGAGGATGGAGTATTTTTAAACAAGGAGAAACGCCAGAGGGAAGACTGAGGAAGTTCCGGTGTGGGATCAGAGAGAGGGCAGGATTATACTTTTTAAGCCCTGATGGAAAATTTGACTCTGAAATAGAACTTTCAACGGTGCGGACGACTCACAACGTAGACAACATGGGCAGAGGCTTTGAGCGATGCTTCTGTTAGCAGTTACTCTGTAAGACAGTAAAAATTGTACGTCAGTGTTGCAGACTACCTACAAACTATTTGTTGGAAGGCTAGTGTCAGTTTTAACAGCCTCTCAATGAACTCGAATGAACTGGAAAACACTGCGAGAAGCAACACATAACGGCCGACCAAACCAACAAAATTGTTCGGGAATTTCCGATCAGGCTTTAGCTTCCTAACTGCAGCCAACACCTGCGCTTCTGCCCCAACACTGAGCCACAATTAAAAACTTTCATTCGCACTCTGAAATGTACGTTTTCGACAGGTGAGGCAACAAACTCTTATTCAATCAGCCGCATCTATTCCGGCCTTCACTTCGGAATCCATCTCCTCCAGATGGGTCGGGCCGGTAATTAAATAAATGAGAAAATCTATTTCAATTAAATGGCCGGTGAAATCTTCCAGACGATATTTCCTTCCCCTTCCTGCGGCGACCGCTCTGGCGCTGTGACTAAACACTTCATCGGAACTCAATTACAGCTCCCTTCCACGTTGTTTTGTGGCTGCAGCCGAACTGGCAGGTGACGGCCAATACCTGTCCTCGGAGCAGCTCGTACGCCGTGATGCCCAGCGACCACCAGTCCACCGAGAAGCTGTAGCCGGGGTGAGAGCCTTCGAAGACCTGGAAGAGCTCCGGAGCTGGAAAAAGTCAAAGAACAAAACAAGCCTTTTCAGCCTTTTTTAACCAGTCATCTTTAATCCCGAATCTTTCCCATAACTTTGCATTCCAGTACTGAGGCAGCCATTCCAGGTTTGCCCTTGGTTCAACCTGGATCTTTTCTCAGTGGAGTTGTGCTCATTTCCGCTCAGGTTTTCCCCCACAGTCCACAAACAGCGGTTCATTTATGACTTGAAATAAGCGAGTCAGTGTGTCCCCAGCTGTCCAGAAGTGACTTGAATAACCGTGACCCTGGAACTGCAATAAGTGGAGGGAAGTGAACCTGATTTCTTTTTTTTCACCTTTTGTTGTGTTCTCCTTCAGCTGAAAATGTTGGTAGTTTTGTTGTTCACAGTAAAATACATGTTATTGAATTCAATTCATTCTTTTTTTTGACAGTTATTGACATTTTTTTGGCCGATACCAATTGGCGATTTTTTTGAAAGTCCCGACGGGCCGACACAGATTTTTTGCCATTTTTTTTTTTTTTTTTCATTTTTTGTCTCCTCAACTAAATCACACACAAAAGTCACTTTTTCTTTTTTTTTTTTAGATTTATTACATTGGTTTGCTAAACAGCATTATCATTGAACAACACTGTATATAAAACACTGCAACTTTTAAAGCAAAAAAATAAACAATAAAAAGATGAAGTGCTTAACATGAAATACCCTTTATTCCCTTTCAATGAACAATGAATAGATCAAACTTACAAACAATAAACTCCATGAGCATTGGTTTTGCCTGCGGTTAGCTCAGGTTAGCATTGTTAGCATGTTTGTTAGCTTACGTTGACAATTATTGGAAAAAAAAACATCAGTATTTTACTCAAACTACAGAGTCCAAGTCTACTTTTGAAACATGTAATTTTCCATCTGCAATGTTGCCAATGTGTGGATTACAATTCCTGCTTTATTACACATTACTTGCAGAAATTGTGTGAACACGGATCCACACTTTAGGAAGCAGTCCTGCCTCTCCCAAAACAGCCCCTCTCTGCCTTCTTAAATCACTTTTATAGCGTCTTCAAACCAACTGATCCTTATTCCTCAAAAGAGCTCTGCTCTTATTTTGGTAGGAGAGTGGAAGAGTACTTCCTGTCAGTGGTCAGTCAGCCTCCACCTCTACATGTCGTCATACAGCCACAACTATTAAACTCCCTGTTACTTATGATCCGCTAGAACATTATGACCACCTCCGTGGATCTTCATTCGAAGACACCACGGAATCTGAGTGACTCCATGTATCACGGTCATAAACAGCCATTTACCTCCTATTGAAGGGACAAACGTCGTTCACTCACCCATATATGGTTTGGTCCCTGCGATGGACGTCGCCTTCAGATCCTCCTTAACTATGGCAGCGATGTTGAAGTCAGTTAAATGGACGTGTCCTGCTCAAAAAAAGAGGATTGAAAGAGCTCAGTGTCAAAAGCGTTGATATATATTTATAGAATGAAGTCTTCGCCAATATCTAACGCTCCTTTCTTTCCACATGAGTGAATAGTTTTTCCAAAAAACCTTGGCTTTGTCTTCCATCATACTTTATTAGCGTTAAAATAAATAAGAACTTTGTCATAGCAATTCACCTATGATTATGACCAGTGGCACATGATTTATTATAGTAAAGTATATTATTCAATTCATTTGTTTTTTTACCACTTTTGCCATTTTTTTGGCTGATACCAATTGCCGATTTTTTTGAAACTCACAACAGATTTTTTGCCAATTGTTTGTTTTTTTTTCATTTTTTCTCCTCAACTCCTCACACTCAAAAGTCACTTTTTCTTTTTTTTTTTTTTAGATTTATTACATTGTCTGCTAAACAGCATTATTATTGAACAACACTGTATATAAAACACTGCAACTTTTAAAGCAAAAAAATAAACAATAAAAATACAAAGTATGAGTGAATAGTTTTTCCTAAAAACCTTTGCTTTGTCTGCCATCATACTTGCGTGAAAATAAATAAGAATTTTATCATAGCAATTCACCTATGATTATGATCAGTGGCACATGATTTATTATAGTAAGGTACAGTTTTATATATATATATATATATATATATATATATATATATATATATATATATATATATAATTTTTTAATGGACGAAATAATGCTTTTATTCTTTTATTTCTTGGTTTTGTGTCTCAGAAAAGAAGTTAAAAATATATTTCCATTTAACTCTAACACACAGGTTTTGCTCAATGATTTCAAGTAAAGCTTGGATGAGAAGCCTAAAAGTGACTCCACTTCTATTATTAACCGCGGCTAACTTGAGCTGAGACTATCATCGTATGATGATCCCAGTATTTTCTCAGGTTGTGGGGGCAGCAGCGGAAGGACAGAGACCCAAACCGCCCCCCCCTCCCCTCCCCTCTCCAGGGCTCCATCGTCTTCCTTTGCTCATGATTCTGCATCAACTCACCTCCCGCATCAGGACCAGGTGGTCGCGCTTCACCATGCAGAACCCAAATCAATCCCTGAATGAAATTACTGCTGCGACCTTGTTCAAGGTCTCAGCCTCGCTGTGGGAGCTGGAGGCTCACAAACACCACAGAAAGTGTGTTGCATCCATGTTTGCTTTTCCTCACTTCAAGATGAGGTGTTAAAGAATGAGACGACAAACAGAGCCTGGGGCAGCTTGAGCTTCCTTTTCTTTCGTCTCTGCTTCAGTCAGGTCTGACGTACGATCTACAAACATCAACGAGTTTGCTTTTATAAAGATGTGGAAGACTGCAGTAACAACTACTGTCCTGTAGAGCTTCTCTCTCATGTTGCTGGTAGTCGGACGCCACAGTCATCTCCACCCCACCTGCACTCTCTTCCTCGCCTCCCTTCACCCTGGATGACAACTGTCATTCTAACACGTCTCTCCCCCCCTCCACTCCAGCTCCTTACTCTCATGACAAATCCCTATATCATCCGCAAACATCAGTCATTACTCAATAAATGATTCTCATCCCTTTCTGAAGTACTTGGCTCTATCATCTTGTTCCCTCACAGAAGACTTGTCTTCAGTTCTGACTGCTATTTCTATATACAACTCTCTGCACCTGAGTGACATCATCATCATAATCTCACTGTCACTCAGGGATTATCCGGCAGGGAGGGGGGAATCGACCCCGGGGTGATATCACGCCGCTGCGCTTTTTTAATCTCCTGTAGTCCGGCACTTAAAAGCAGGACAATCATGCAAAGAACAGCTGCAACATTATGACCACCTGTGTCTCTACACTGAGCCCATGGAACCTGCAGCTGAACATCTTGTCTGGTCATATTGTTTCACCATCATAAATTGTGTATCTATCTATCTATCTGTCTATCTTTCTGTCTATTTATCTATCTGTCTGTCTCTCTCTCTCTATCTGTCTATCTTTCTGTCTATTTATCTATCTGTCTGTCTCTCTCTCTCTCTATCCGTCTATTTATCTGTCTATCTATATATCTTTCTATCTATCTATCTATCTATCCATCGATCCATCTATCTATCTATCTATCCATCCATCCATTCATCTGTCTTTAATGCGAGCACAGAACCTATGCATTTCCTCTATAGCTCAGAAGGACCATGTGGTCATAATATGAAAGCATTTTCTCGGGCTGGTGCTTGCGGGCATCATTACAGCGGCACGTGGCCGCTCACATGGTGCGAGCGGTCGGGTCTGCGGGTCTCGCCCCTCTGGCATCCTGGGGCAGCCATATGAGACCTCACACATGCATGAGTAAACTGTTTTGTTGTAGATGAAGCTGGTCCCGCAGGGCCAACTGGAGATCAGGTCGATTGACACAAACACCTCTGACGTTCAGGATGACTCGACCTGATGCTCTGAGACAGAGAGAGACGACACTCTGGGGCTTCTCCTTTAAAAGCCTGATGCATATTTAAAACAGTAAAAAATTGGAAGGCAAGATGCAAGCTAGCAAGAAAAAAGAGTTACAGCATTAGCTATTTTGAGCTGTGGAACTATGGGCTTGCTTTTTCATCCATCTAGTTGCTCTGTTTTGTTATTATATATCGTACATATAGATTTATCCGTCTTTCTTGAAGTTATTCTCTTGTCGTATTTTGTTTGTTTAACAAAGATGATTTTATGTATTTATTTATTGTATTTATTTATTTTTATTTTTCTCCTAATTTAGTTTTTTTATATCTTTTTTTATTAAATGTTATTTACTCATCTGTATTTATTTATTAATAGATTTATTTAAAGCACTTTTTTTTTAAATTAGTTTCAATATTTTTCAGAGAATGAATGAGTCCAATTGATAGATATGTATGCACCGTTCTCGCTGAACATAAAAGGGTTTGCCACCATAAATGAACACCGTCCCAGCTATTCATTTTCTTGGTCACACTGATATAAAAGCTCGACTGATTCAATTGAATGAACGGCTGCGGGATGATTTACATCCACTTCTTTTCACTTGATTAAATTATTTCCTCCTGTATTCCACCGACACACACACACACAGATGTGTGTTTGGCGTCTGCGGTGCATTTTCTGAATTGATATGATCATGTGCACTGATCCCGGTATCCCGGTGCAGGTCTGAGCATAAATCAGCTGTGTTTTTATAGGTGATGAAAAGCTTCCAGCAGTTTGCTTGAGCTCTCGGTGGTGAAAAGCAAGCTCGACTTGTCTCACCGTGTTCGTCCAGGAGGATGTTGTCGGGCTTGATGTCTCTGGAGGAAGAAAACACAAACACACAGAATGAGTTCGGATGGTTTCAACATTGTTTTGACAAAATATCCAAGTTGGGAACAAGGACGATGGTATGGTACATAGCAAGACCGTGACTGACAGATCAGCAGCTCAGGTTGTGGTGAAGGAACCCGACTGTGTCAGTGCATCAAAGGCAATGCAAAGTAGCTCCAAAAACCCACGCCTCCGGTGGCCTGCAGCGTGATTCTGATGCGGTGACGGATCCGGCGGCGCCGGCTCAGGTGGGGGGCGAGAAAAGGTCAACCATGTCGCCCTTAATTAGCTGACATTTTCTGAACGCCTGGCAGATGATCATGTGACGTGTTATGATACGGGACTCTTTCTATCGATGGAGCGGCAGACTTCAGCCATCACTGACTGATTCAACCATGTCTCTCAATCCTGAGTCAACACTTCTTTCTCCAGTGCACTTCTTTCTTTCAAGCCACTTTTTACATAAAAAAACAACACAATTTATGTCCTTATTTTTTTTTTATTTTATTCATTCTATTACTTTCATTTTTCTTTTACACCAAATTTACACCAGTATTTTAATTCTTGACTCATAGACTAACCTTCTATCAAAAAAAAAACATGCCTTTGAAAAAACATTTTAATTTCAACTAGTCAAACCATTGTCCCATAATTATTTTATCTATTTTTATATTATATATTTTTTTCTATTTTTTAATCTATATTATTTATCTACTGTTTTGTTTTAAATCATTTGCATTGTAACATTAAATCTGTTTAATTTTAATCACAATCTTTTATCTCTATTTTTTCTTTCTATATTCTATTATTATTATTATTATTATTATTATTGGATTTCAACATTCATAAAAACCAGTAGCTCTCATTCATTATAATTTCATTTATATATTTGTTCATTTTAATTGATTTCTGTCTTTATTTACATATTTATTTATTTCATTCATTCTAGGATTAATTTATTATTTTTTTACACCAAATTCAGTATTTAAATTTTTGACTCATTGACTAACCTTCTATTAAAATATATTTTTATTACATAATTATAATTATTGAATAATATAGTTTTTTGTTTTAAATTTTCTACAATATTTTAGTAAATGAATTGCTTATATTTTTCATGTATTTATGAATTTAATTTATTTTTCCCCTTGTTCTTCATTGATTTGTGATTCATAACCACATTTAAAACATTTTCGTGGTTACTATACTTTTGTTAATTTTATTTCCATAAAATGTGATTTCATTTTACATAATTATTTATAATTATTTTATAATTCACTTTCTCCCCCCAATATCTTGAGCGAATTCATTTCTAATATTTTCCATTGCTTTAATTCCTTTTCCCCCTTGTTTGTTTCATAAACAGTTCCTCAACTATTACCAGTATTATTATATTGCTTTTTATTCACGTGGGATTGACTCGGTTGCTCCATATTTAATGACTCATTGATTTTTAAAGTGACTGGTCTCGAAGTGAAGGAGTTAAAGCGGAAAAACAAAGGTGACGGACGGCTGGGAAGGAGGCGAAGGGCCAGAGAGACTCGACGGCGATGAGTAGAGGAAGTGGGTTTTAACCAGTCCTGACGTCAGCGGAGGGGCGCGGCAGTGGTGCGGTCAGTGGAGTGACAGGCCAGAGCCCAGTCCCAGACCTGGTGTAAGTGGAGCCGCCCACGTGCTCTGAAGCTTGACTGCTCCAACAAGTCATTAGCAGGATCTAATGACCTTATTACATTAGAACCATCAGCGCTGCAACCAGAGCGGGTCATGTGATACTCATGTGACACTGGAGCTGGGGAACACACCTGAGAGACCAATTCACACACACAGATCCTCAGAGGGGAGGGGAAACTCAGGGCTCTGCATTGCTTTATCTTCATTTCTTTGTATTTATTTTAAGCATAAACACCACTTTTAGAGGCCAGAATGTACCGTTTTTAATTTCCTCTCCTCTTATTTTCTCACAATTTGTCTTTTCTGTTGGAGAATATTTTCTATTGAATTACTTTCCCTTCTTTGTTTTTTTTTTTAATCTAATGTATTTGCGCTTGTGATCTTCGTCTTTTTATTTATGTATATTTGGTTATTTATGGTGCAGTACTTTCCTTTCCTTTTCCCCCAAATATTCATGAAGAGTATTATATACAATTTCTGTAGTAACTTTTTCTTAGAACTCATATTTCAGTTGACTTTTTTTGTTGTTTAAAAATGTTAAACTGTGATGCCCATTTGGCCTTTTCTAATTAGAAATGATTAAAAAAAGTTTTTATTGCACTTTTTTTTATATTATTTATTTATGGCATGTTTTTATCTTATTTATTTATTTATACATTTGTTTAAATCCCATCTACAGGACAAGAAAATTACACTTAAATATAAAAGAAAAAAAAATCTTTTGAGGTGCTACATTTTATTTGAAATTATTTGCATTAGAACATTAATTCCATTTAACTTTATCTCTATCTTTTTTATTTCTACATTCAATTTATTTTTTTTAACTATTTTTTTATTTTTTATTATTATTTATTAATGGTGTTAGCTTAAGTTCCATAAAAGATAGTTAATTTTGCTGTTACTTTTTTGGAAGTTTAATTTTTACATGAATAATTTTGACTTTCTTTTCGCCTCAGGGGTTTTGCCTTTTATGAAAAATGTCTCAGGTTGAATCAATAATTTAGGTCTTTTCTGCTTTCATGTGGTATTAAAAAGCCTGAACACAATAAAAGAGATTTGTGTCGCACACGCACTCTTTACTCCAAAAACAAAAAGAGCTCAGTTTGTCTCCGTTTATTTGAGCCGAGCCCAACACCGGCAGCAGTTCTCCCTCTCTCTCAAACACATGGAGACGCTTTGAACTGAGCGCACAACAACGACAGAAAACGCCTCGTGCCTCCTTCCCGTTTAAGTAAATCAGCTGTGACAAGTGTCAGATGTGTGTGTGTGTTGACTCAGAATGTGGCGAGACTGTGACTATTTATCATCGTGAACTCGGCTTTGACAAATCCCTCATCACATTTGTTTCTTTTTTAGGGCGCGGCGGAATCAGACAACACTATTTCAAGTCTTGAATAATTCAGTGAGTCAGAAACAGAAAGAGGACTCGTCCTGCCTCCTAGTCAGAATCCCTCATGCATGTCAAGCTCTACTCCGCATCTGTCTTCATTTACCACAACCAGGAACCTCGTTGGTTCCTCTTCCCTCCGTCGCCAACATCCTTTGGACTGGTGAACAAACAAGTAGGAAATAGACTCGGAAAGGCTAATAAGACTGAGCTGGACTTGAAAGTCAGCAAAAACAAAATGAGTGCCAGTTATCACCACCACCTTTTGTGTCCCTTTCAAAACCTTGCCATACTTCAGGAACACTTTTGTCATTCACCATCCCATCCCACCTTTGACACCATTTGTAGGGAAGAGCTTTTGGCAAGCTCATCTTCTAACCTCTATAGAAGCCAACACGGACCCTTTCTTTCAGTCAAGGGGCCCATTAAGGGGACTGAGTTGGAGACCATGTGAACCATGACAAGTGGGCTCCACATCTCCGTGGGTCAGGGAATTGTTAAAGTGATAACAGCACTTGTGACTCAAAGAAGGGTTTGTGTCTCAGAGGAACGATATACCGTACCTAAGGCAAATACATGACCTCCAAATCTGAGAGTGGAAATAAAAGGAATTGGAAATATTAGACGGATTATCATCTGTATTGCATCGCTCTGGCTCACAGAAAAAAAAGTGTCTACGACCGGTGGCTAAAACCAGTCGCCAGCATCCGCAGAGACCTTCGGCCCGACTCTCCCATAATGGAACTATCTTGTATATCGACTGGTCTTTCCATTACGGGGGTTCCGGGCGATTCCAAAATGCACTGGGAGTTCGAATTTAGATTGTTGTCGTCAGAGACTGACAGCCAGACGCGCGCTAAGACACACAGCGACCTTCTACTTGTTTGGACAAACCTCTCGTCCCAGAAGACGGGATCTTAATTGAAACCTGCTCTGCTGTGAGTAATTCCAACTCTTGGGGGAGCTTCGAGTTAAAAACAGAAAACGGTCACCAACACCTAACGCGCCGTATTCTATCGATGATTCATATGAATGTTCCCGGTAAAAAAAATATTGACACTTTAAAAGAGGCTTGACATTTCAACCCCAATTAAAACTGCACTCCATCGCTGGAATCAATTCAAGTCGGCGTCACAATCCATGTCTCGTGTACGAAGCGCGCTGATGACACGGGGTTAACCGCTTTTGTTGAAGTCATCTAAGTGATGGAAAACGCTGAACTGGCATTTTCAGAAAGTGTAATGTCCATTTGGTGAAGAGTCAAATGGAGGACCACCGGCTCTGATCCGACAGGCCTGTGATGATGGTGAGTGCTTGGCAGAAGGCTCAGTATCTCCTGCAGCACCACGCTCCCTGCTAGCCGAAGAGGTCGCCCAGAGGCTTGACATGGCTGAGTATGGCGGAGGGTGTTTTAGCTGAGAACTGTCGCATTGTCAAGACCTATGCAAGACGCAGTGTCTGTGGCGTCAGGATGTGCCGCGGAAGGAGGAACGTGCTTCAATTGAAATTGTGTCACACTGAAGACTAGAGTCACATGAAGAGAGTCGCTATTGATGCTAGGGGACTATGCTGACGTCAAGGTGCCCATTGCTAGCTGGTAGGGATGTAAGAAGATATTGATACACTCCAATATCGCAATACTTGATGGCAGATATTGTATCAATATTTTGAGTGTGCAACACTTCAATTGCTGCTTCTTAATAAATACCTGGATATGTTTATGTTTTTGATTGGTACTGAGTCTTCCGCGCACCTTTCAAGCCCTGGATCGATCGAGTCAGCGTTAACTCACGTCCGTAATGTTCAAATCTGAAGAGATAAGAATGGAATTTGTGGAATTCAAAGGACAGTGAAAACATGAGCTGTTTGATAGATGTACCACCCGAGAATCAAATACTGTAATTCTCAGACTATAAGCCGCTACTTTTTTTCTTTTGGTCTGAACCCTGACTAATATTTTTTTTTTTACAGATTTTTACAGGCTAAAGACAGGCGTTTTATTGACCTTAAAGCGCACAAAATGTGCTGTTTTCACCTAAGTGTCCACAGCTCCGCCCACAGAGCTGATCTCCTGGAGGAGTGGAGACGAGAAGCAGCAGCTGAGACCGGCTGTGGTGTCCGAACTTGGGACAAAACAGCGCAGTTTGAGCGCTTTAATGTCAATAAAAGATGTGACGACTTCACAGTCCAAGCTCAGAACATTGCACAGTTTGTTTCATGAGTCAGTCTGCATGCTGGAGAAGTGATCCTCATGCATGTTTAAGCCTGGTGCACCAGGCCTTTCTACAGTGCAGACAGCACCACTGCACCCACGGCTTATAGACGGCTTATGCACGAACAAGATTGACATATTTTCCATCTTAAATTCACTAGGTGCAGCTAATACTCTGATGTGCTTATATAGTCTGGAAATTACGGTACTCATGGAACAAAATAAACCTGTGAGCTCAGCGCTGCAATGTCATGTGACATGTTTATCAAATGGAGAAGCTACTCAGACAACTTTGGAATGAATATTGCTAGTTTTCTGTATTTGTTTTTTCCCTCGAAATAATGTCTCTTATGTAGAAATAAAACAGTATATCGCCGTACTGACTGTGGTGCAATACATCACAATATATTGCATCGTCACATCCTCATCGGGACACGTATCGCTAGATCCTGCCCATACACAACCCCAGTATCTGGGGAGGCCAACAATCACTGGAATGTGTGGCCAAGATCAACGTCTTTACTCCAAACTCCACAGATGATTGAGGGAAACTTCCATTTCCATATAGATGAGATTCACCCTTGTTTCATTTCTGGATCAGATCAATGGGGATTGAAAAGATTTAGCCCAAAACAAACACGCTAACGTCCTCACTCAAGACCTCCAACACCTCACTGAGCTATACAGAGCCAAACAGATGACTCAGCAGATTAGGAGTCTTGTGGCGCCTCATGAGTTCCGAGCCAGCGGCCCGTGCCACTTTAACGGGTGTCATTTGTTATCTCAGGTGTTGATGAATGGGGGTCACCTGCCGCCGCTCGGGGGACCATTAGCATGCAGGTCCAGGCAACAGGAGCGATGGAGAAATAAGAGCAGGACAGGCTCAGCATTTGACTCCAGAGATTTGATGATATATCTGGCTGGTTTCAGAGGGTTAACTGGTGGACACTTGCTCAGATGAATCGGTTTGACCTGGAGCTTTGGATTAACCTGCGAGTCACAGACCTGATGACTGTTAGACCTTCAGGATGAGGAGGAATCATATGCTTTCTAGGGTCAACACAATGGGAGATGGGTGGAGACGAGGACGTTAGACCCCGACACAAGGACAGGATGCAGAGTTTGGAGAGTCAGAGACGAAGATACGGAGGTTGTCATTGGCAGAAAGGACAGGATCAGAAATGACTACATCAGAGGAGCAGCTCTTGTGGAGGAGTTTGGCGACACAGTCAGGGAGTGTGGAGAGGAGAGGCAGCGTTGGACCAGGAATGGAGACTAGGTCAATGAGGATAGGTGCGACTAGAGTCGGACGATCAAGAAGGTGGCGACACGCCGTGGAAACCCCTGATAGGAAATAACCACGAATGAAGAAGTGCCCTCATTCTGCACCACCAGGCAAATATGAAATACGACTTCTGGTCCGCTGCCATGGGATTCCTGGCCAGCGTTGGCTTGGTCTGCAACTGCAGCATGAGCTCCTGCCTAAAAAGCACTTAACATGCTTTCTAGAAATGAAGCACCCACAAACAACATGGAGGACAGACGTGTCCATTTTTGCCCTTCAGATCAACAATTATTTATATATATATGTAGTTCTGAAACGACATATATATATATATATATATATATATATATATATATATATATATATATATATATATATATATATATATATATATATATATATATATATATATATATAAATCTCCAAATCCGTGGATGGAGTTCAGGCAGTCATACACAAATGCATTTAATCCTTGTTTAGTTCCTCTATTGCATAACTGCGATTGTGTTATCTCATCTCTAAATGCAAGTCGCTCCTTATCTCATGGTTAGTGCTGAAATGCATGAATCCATGCTCCAATAGCTGGAGCACAGCGTCAACAGAGTGTAAAGGTGGACCTCTGCCACGGTTGTCCACCGTCTTTCAATACTCTAGATCATCCTCGCAAACACAATACACCCTTAAACCTTCAGTTTTCAGCATTTGAGTCACATCCCTGAGCTTCACTGGTTGTATACCTCTTCTTCCATTGTCACATTCTCCACTCTGCATGTCTAAAACACACGAGACGTCCCTCTGATATACTCATGTGTGATTTAGTCCTAGTTCTGGTCACCCCACAAGGACTCACATCTCCGACTCCTCAGTTCCATACATCTCTTCTTCTTCTTCTGCTGACATTTCCCACAGATTCGCAAGTCTTCCACCTCTTGCTCTCCTCCTAACATTCTCTGTTCAACATCTTCCCTGTCTCACCTCTATGTTTGTCCAAACCATCAGTCTACATCTCCAAACTTTGTCGAAACACAGATCTGCCCATCTGATATACCTGTTGCAGCTCTCACACCTAAAGAAAGCATGAGGATCTTCATGCTAACACTGCCGCTGCCTGCGAACAAGACTCACTGCTATCCCACAAAGCTTCTCTTCTCTCTCTTCTTTAGATGATGAAGTGTGGATCTGTCAAATATAAAGAAGCTTCTTACCGGTGAATGATGCGTTTGGAGCGCAGGTAGCCGAGAGCCAGGGCCAGTTCACAAATGTAGAACTTGACGGTGCTCTCTGAGAAGTGGACGTTCTGCTGCAGGTGGTAGCGCAGATCTCCACCCAGCAGCAGATCCACCACCATAAACATGTCCTCCTCGTCCTGGAAGGAATACCTGGGGATAGGGACAGGCTTTGTTTGGACTCATGTCAAATGACTTTGCCAGTCAGTAGGACTTGTATTTACATTTCAGACCGCGGAACAGATTGGAGTGGACTGTGCAATAACCCTGGGGCCACGTGTGAGACGCGGCGGACACTTCTGACAGCAGGCGCGGGGCACCCGACTGTGGCTGCTGCTCTTCCCCCAGGAGCATTTACATTATACATGAAACCCCTAAAAAGAAGACGGAGCAGCTCTTAACTGAACGCTGACCTCGATTTTTTTGCTTTTAATGCTGCTCTGCGATGCTACTTTTTTATGATCATATGGGTGAGAATCTCTGGCAGCAGTAGAAGAACAGCACGTCGAGTCAAGTCGCCCGAGTCCAGTAAATCATTTGAGTGACTGAGGTCATGTGATCCAATTTTACATTGACGTTAGATATGGATGAGTCCCACAAAACTGGGTCGCAGGAAGTGTGTCGGAGTCATGTTGACTGTAATTTAATGTTCAAGTTTTAAAAAATTCAAATGTTTTCAGAGGGTGTAACTGGATGAATCAGTCTCTCCAAGACCTTGAGTTGGACTACATACAATTCTAGTCAAACACGTTCTGTGAGCCTGTCAAGATGTGAGGGGCTCAGCGACTACGACCCACTTGCCCTTGAGCAAGTTTCATTTCCATTTTGTGAGCCTCAGCAGTTTGTTGTGACTCACCCATCTCCTCCCCAGGAACTTGAGCCTCACTAACTCAATCATACATGTGGGACTCAGCGATGCCATGACTTGAACCCACAGTCTATGCACCCTCCCAGATGTATATGACTCAGTTTGGACCGGGTTCCTCAGGTCACTTACTGTCTATGATGTGGAGTTTCACTTTTTTAATGTTTCAAAAGAGTTAAGATATTTACTTCCTGTCTTCCAACTTGAGTGACTCAATTACGTATGTGGGAATCAGCAAATCTACTTCCTGTCTGGTGAATTGATTCACCTGGACTGACTCAAAAATAACTGAGTCACTATAGAGGGCGAGAGCCATGAACAAGAAGCATACACTTAACCGGACCTAAGAAGGATCCAGCCCATTTTCACACCTTGTCCTTTTCTTCTATTTCTCTCTATTCTCCTAAGGACTTGATGCCTGCTGCAAATCACAGCAGTAAACGGAAACGCCAGGAGCCAATTGCGCTCACGTCAACGCGCTGAGGCAGAGTTACTCACACAGAAAGTGGCCGCGACCTCAACAAATAGTGACTGACGGTAACAAACAGGCAAACACCTTTACACTCAGAGTTTCCTCACACTATATCACCGACTGAATCGGGACATCGGCCAAAGCACATTTCTGAGTGTAAATGAAAAATGAAGAGAACTGTAACAGGCCAGAGGAAGCACTCGTCTGATGACAGGGAAGTCAGCACAAGTCAGCACACAGTCTCTCACCTTGAGATGTGCTATTTGAATCGGCACACAGATCATCGGTAAACCACTGAAGTGCTGGAATCACCGGCCACTGGCCAAGAGTTTAATGAAATACATAATAAACTATTTTAATTCTTTGCGCACCTTAGTCAACTCCCTGTGTTGGTAACTCAATCCAAGTCATTGAGTTCATTGTCAGGTGTTTTTGGGGAGGAGTTTTCAGTTGCGTGGATCTGTGTGATTGAGAAAGACTCACGTTACCAGACAGGAAGTGCTTGAGACTCACTCACCGTTCTATTTGGCTTAGCTATGCTACGCTATATGACTCACTCAGGTGTATTTGACTCATCAATTCCCTAAGCTGCAATAGCTTCTTGACCAGTGCTAGGGCTCTTATTGAGTTTACTATGTGACTACACAATGACTTGACAATTCCTGCGACTGTCTGACTCGTGAATAATGATTCCACTGCACAAAATTGCAGTACCGCAACTCCGGCCGTAACCTCACCTTGAATGATGTCTGCCAGCCTTGAATGGGGCCACACGACATCAGAGAAAATCTGTGTCATTACATTTGTCATAACAACAGATTAGATATTTTAGGATGTCACGTCCTCACGCAGCTGCTGAACTGGGTCAGAAAATGCATTTGTGTTTGGCTGGATTATCTGGCCACTTTTCCTGGTCCAGCTTGTTTCAGGGGAGTTTCAACACAGACTCCCAATCAGGCACTTTGCCAGTGAGTCAATGACATGGAGTAAGTGAGGCATACACACCTGAGTGAATCTCAGTGACCCAAAAGCATGGAATCACTGAATCACCTATGAATCACAGAAGAGTTGGACCCCGACACGAGTAGATGAGTTTTTGAGATTCAAGATACCTGAAAGTACCTGAGTCACAGCATCACTGAATCCCACAAATCTAAGCGAATCCCTGAAAAGATGGACCCAAACAGCGGAATGCACAGTTATGATTGGAGGCAGGTCCAACATTTCCGGTCGAGTTATTGAATCAGACTCGATGATATGTTGCCAGGCAGCTGCACTTCAGAGTCCCACCATCAGGGTCACATTTCCCAGTGAGTCCCAGTGATCACCTAGATCTGGTCTCTCTCTATGGCGAATCTGAACCCAAGTCCCTATTTTTCAGTCCCTTTGACTGAAAGCAATAGCAATGACATGAGTTACACTCACACTCAGTCCGACTTATTCAAGCAGGTCCCTTTACTTTTGCAACAGTTCTGACTCATGTGGCTACAGAGGGTAGCAAGTTCACACCCAGCTTGGTTGGACTCTTTGTGACGAACCCCAGTTCTTTATGGAGTTTCAATCTTCTCCAAATGTTTGTGTGGGTTTTCCCTGGGCCCTCCAATTTCCTCCCACTGTCCAAGAGTGGACGTGTGCCCTGTGATGGGTAGAAACCTGTCCATGGTGTACCCTACCTCTTGCTCCAATGAGCTGGAACAGGCTCCAGTAGGAGAATTAATGAGTGAATACGTGAAGAATGAGTGAATCTTAGCACATGCTGGTCAAATGCTTGGTCCATCCGACAGTAAAAGCAGTGCTTCAAATTGTTATTTGCACACAAAAGGCGATGCTGGTTGGGGGATTCTGGACAGGGTTTCCCAAGCTCTCAGCCTGATGCGACCCTCGGACGAGATTAAAAATGTATAGTGCTTAAAAATATCCGCACAGGATTCCAGTTAGCCACACAACGTCGCGGTTCAGCAGCTCCAGAGGATCCCGGGAGTTTTCTGGCTGCAGGTTTGTGCCACGCCACTGCGCCTTCCTCCTGGTTGCCCTTCTCTCTGCACTCACAGGGATTGATTGAGGCGACTCCGACCTGTCTGCCGAGGCTCAGATAATGCTGAGACCACTTTAGCTGCAGGAGTCCTAAGAGTGTGGAAAGACTATCTACGTCAAGTCCCTCTTCAGATGATGAACACGTCGTGAAAGTCAAGGGGCATCAAACAACGTCCTGGCGTTTAACATGTTTATATATCTAAAAATGAGGTCTGTATGAGACTCGACGACTGCTCACAAAGATCGTGTGTCAAACGCTTCAAGGTTGAAGGTGCGACAACTCTGCAGACACCTTGGTGACTCATTGTCAAAGCCTGTTCCTAACTTGGACAATATTTTCTTGCTATCTGGCAGCCGCAACATCGCAGCCATCGCTGTTTACTTAAGCCTTTTCACATCCTGTCCAGGCAAATGAGAAATCTTTACCTTTGTTCAGAGAGAGAGGAGCCATAATGAGAAGTGACAATCCTGTTTAAGCTCCGCCAAACACCTCACATACCGAGAGATTACCTCCACACACAGATTCACTTATGTGTTGATCCAAACACTCAGGCTGCCAACAGACTTCTATACGATCCATCGTCAATTCTCTGCGGCATATTAATACAGCGGAGGTCGAAGCTGTGGACAAACATGTGCAGTGTTTATTTGTATTCTGTCAACACCAACAGGAAGTCCGCTGCATCTTTATGACTCCGGGAGCAAATTTACAGTCTGGACAAAGGTCGTGTCACCATAGTTAATATCCAGGCCTCTCTACTGTACACCTTCCGTGGTCCGTGCTTCAGATATATATATTAAACTGGACAACAAAACCTTTTTATTTTGCATACATTAATGATTTATTTTTATTCAGCACCACGTTTTCCTCACAAGCTACTTCCCTTAATCACCGATCCCCTGCCCCCCGCCACTCCAGTCGGCCTGCTACTCAAAACAATATTTTATGCTGATTCAGCAATTTCCGAAAGGGTAAATTAGTCCCCTGTGACAATAAAAGTCAAATGGGATTGGGATTAGCTCGCTGCCCTGCCGCACCTCTGACACCGTCACGCGGCTCAGTCGCAGCTGTTAGAATACAAATTAATTTTCTCTGACCTGCTGCTTCAGTTCACTTCTGCTGATACGGTCGTTGAGCGCTGCTAAGTAGGCCGACTTTATTGAGAGGGCAGCAACTGAAACTGTCTGCAGGAGCTTGCTTGCTGTTGGTGATACTTCCCTGTGTGTGCTACCGCCGCACGTTGGGCGCCGATCAACCTGCCACCGTCAGTGCTCAGAGAAGAGGCAGCCCAGTCGCTGCCCTCTGCTTTGCAACTTGCCACTGCCCATGGTGCCATCAGACTCTGTCCCGGGACGTCTTCCGCTATGAATCACACACATCTAAATGATCATTGGGAAACAATCCCGAAACACTGATTCTCTGAGTCACCCTCATCTGTTGAATGCACAATGTGTTGTTATGAGAAACCTACTGCAGTTGCCGGTAGTACTTTCTCCTTTCACGTAGCTCGATGCTAATAAGGACCATATTGTCCGTGGGTCGGTGTGAGTCATCTCTGGATGCCACAGCAACATGTATGTCTACTTGCTCACATATCAAAATAGACTAAAAGCCCAAGCAGAACTCTGAGATCCATTTGCGGCTGCAGCAGAAAAGCTTCTGTGTCATGAGCCGAGAGCCGCAGTTGTCTGTCGATCGGCACCTGGACTTACCGACTTGTCATTAACCCCCTTGACATGAAGGCTGCATTTTCTCCAGATGGCTTTTTGTCCTTGCTCTCAGCCCCTCTTGTCCTCTCGCTGTCTGTCTTTGTCAGTGTTTTCTGATACGCAAGCTTCTGAATGGCCCACATTTATGGGCCTGCGGGTGGTCAGTCCGAGGGGAGAGCAGCCGGCGCGTATGGCTTTTAGTGGCCAGTAATGGAAGTCTCTGGAACCCTCCAGCTCCAGCATCTGAATCGCTCTTTAAATTAAATCTGCCTCTGCCCCATTAAACCCGATCACGAGCTCCCTGTGTTGTTTTTGATGACTAAAAATAGACAGGGAGGAAATCATCTAGCAGTTGAACACTTGCTGATAATGTGCTTTTTACCACCCGAAATGGACAACTCAGTCAAGTGCACCGGTGAAGTGTCAGGTCGATAGAGGCAGCCTTTCCTCACACGCCACCTCCTTACACCTCTGTCTGACTGACAGCTTCCATCAGTCAGTGTCTGGTGTCTTCAGAATATAAACGCTGAGGCACAAGAGCAAAGGCAGAAAAGATGATGCTCAAAACCACCTTAAATTGACGTAACGACACTGAAAACAAGTAATAACCATTCAGCAATATGTCGCGTCAAAATTGCACCCTATGCTCTCATGTATTTTAGGACAACCAAGACAAACCCTTGTGATTTAGAGGGGGATATCCTGTTATTGGGATCCAATGTGGATGCAGAAAGCCATCCATGGTCCACTCATACTTTTACATCAACTATACCTTATGGAGGGTATCTCACCTCTATAGGAGGAGAAGTCGTGGTCTAGTCGGACTGACCCCAAAAGGGATGCCCAATCCACGTTGGCCAAACTGAGGCTCACATGTTCTCAGATGGAAGAGAAGTACATTATTCCGCCAGGACACTGAGGAACAGGATCTTTTCAGGCTGACTCTTCAGATTCAGGTCTATCCCGGCTACACTGCTGAGTTCTGTATCTGGGATCTCTAGCTGGGAGAGTGGCAGTGAATGAATGAATTTATCCGAAACCTGTCATTCTGTGAGTCAGACAAGAATGTTTACACAGCTATAACAAGTGAAACAAACCAGAAGCTTTTCTTAAGTAGCTCCATCACCACACGTTCCACTGCACACGTATCACGAACAAAAGCGACTCAAAACCCGCCTCATGATACACAGATACACAGCGAACCTGATTTTTCCTTCCCTCCCTGGAGGAATATTCTTTTTATTCTGCTGTTGTGGGACATGGTGCCATTACACTCTCACTCTCTGAGGGGAAATTTCACATGAATAGAGAGTAATGTCTCGCTCCGCATGGAAATGAAAAGCTATTGTATTGAAACGGAGCAATAGCCCGATGCCTGCAAGCAACGCTGCCTTTTACTTTAGCAATATCTCAGGCTTGTTAATGCACGACGTCTTGTCGTGCGACTGTGATGCAGCGACTTTATTAAAGTGCCATTTCATTTCGTTCTGTGGGTAGGTTGAGACTGATGCTAGCAAATGAAGGCAGGACTTTTGTTGCAAACAGGTGACCAGGAAAATGAGAAGAAAAACATGTCAAACTTTTTGGTTCTTGTGTGTAACTCTGTCTTTGTCCATCATTGCCCTGATGATCGCTCACACACATGAGGCATAGTGTCTTAAATGACACTAAAAAGAAACAGTCTCAGACTGTTTCTGAGACTGTGTTTTCCTATTCACTCTGGACCTAAACAACTTTGTCATGAGCTTGTTATTATTGTGCTCATGAAGAACCTCACGGCCTCAGGCTCAGATGGACTAATCCCAAACTGCAGCTTCAAACACAGAAACAACCGCACATTAGTGAGACTTAAGTAAACAAGTGACGTTGTGTACATCAATTCTTGAAAGCCGTCTGGCCAAGAATTCTAATGGATTGTTAATGTTCCTCACATACTAACTTCATAAGAGCCGAGATAGAAGCGGTGTAAAGGAAATGACATCACTCCATCAGAACCCTGTAAATGTCCTTGCTTTATGTCAGATAACTGACCCATGCCTCCGTCCCTTGTGTTGGTAAATTTCAAGAAAGCAATAGCTGCGCTCTGCTGACTCGGATGTCCATTACTAACACCCCCCGTCCATTTCCTCCCTTGTTTATCCCTGGCACACACTTCAATGAAGGCTCCGCTTACACAGAGGGAACTAACACTTAGACGGGCATAACACGCCGTCCCACAGGAGCTGGCACATCAGTAAACTGACTGAGTGGCACGATTGGTGCCAGAGGTTGTGCAGTAATACTGTTAGAGGTCAAACCTAGTCAGGAAGAGAGGATGTTTATAAGAGCTGTCTGCTCTCAGTTAATCCTTTAAGACACATAGGAAAGTGAGAAAACAACAAGGATGCTGCTTGAATGAAAAAAAAAAACAGTGGCTGCCCATAGTCCAGTTTGTACCACTCGCTTATCCCAACCACTGACTAGCTCCTTACATGCCAGAAAATGTCATCGGGAGGACTCGATTAAAGAGGGCGGAGTTTTGTGGAGCAACTTTGTCCTGAGACGTAGAGGAGACGCATAGACTCTCTTGTTGATGATTAGAGTAAGGAAAGACCTTACACCCCCCTTCCTTTTTTAAGGAAGGAGCGACTACCCCACTTTCCTAGGCTTGAAGCCAAAAGGTTTTTAGAAAGGTGTTGAATATCCTCTTGATGTTCAAACTTTTGTGGAGCAGGACAACAAATGGAAGGTTCTTCTTTTGCCAAAAACAACACAAGTAACTTGTGTCCCATTACCCAACAGATCCGGACACTATGGGATCTCCCTATCCTAGCAGATTTCGGGTTATAGGGTGTGGCCTTAGGCAGACTTCGGAATAGGGGATACATTTCTGACACTAATAAAGGACTTCCCTGGTGTCCGAGCGGCTCCACTATCCACATTACTTTCCTTGAAGCCTTCTTGGTTATTGACCCCAAATATCAATTTCTACATGTGATGAAACCGTGTTCTCCAGATGATGGGAATCTGCTTCAGTCGTATTTTTGAGTCTTCAGAGCTGCTTGTGTTTTGCTCATTTGTGCCGCCTTGGTGATTTCCAAAGGGAGGCAGGACTAGCAAAGCTATAAAAAGAATGGACGCACAAAGGCCGAAGCACAAAAACGGCGAGCGAGCGCCAGAGGTCGACCAAACTAAAAGCTCATTTTCTGCATGGACTTGGCTCGGCGCTGTTCATCTGCCTCCAGGTAATCTCTCTGTTTCTGACATTGAGCGCTTACCTCAGGACAATCTAAGCTTGCGCCAGCTCAACACAACACCAGACACAGAAGAGCAGAGAGAGAGAGAGATTGGGAGCGTGGGCAGCGCTGACCCAAGCACATCTCTGGTGGAAATCACCCGTCCAAAGGAGCTTCACGCTGCATTACCCTCCGATATTTTTTTTGTCCAACACAGCATGCAGTCAAGCAAAGATGAGGGGATTGCCATTGTTTGTACACTGCAGACTTTCTTCTCTCTAATGAGCCTCCCTCCTTTACTTTTTAATTCCTCAAAGCAGTAATTAATAGACTGCTATAGCTTTCCATGGAGGCGAGGCCAAAAATATTCCACCAATAAATCAGCTTTAAATCATGAATAATAATGACTTACATTTATACAGCAGTTTAATGACACCTAAAGCGTTTTATAGAAACCATGAATCATACAGTGCCACAGTCCCACGCGTGGAGGCTAGCTAGCTGTAGCTGCCTGTAGCCACAGCCCTCACACACATTCACATGAGGCAAGGTAGTCTTGCTTAGGCAAAACACTCTTTTACTGTGCCACTGTATCACTTTTGACAGTACTTGTGTTACAAGTAAACGCTGCACAATGGTGGCCCTGTAATGGAGCCATTCTTGACCAACACATTTCCACTGTTGAGGCAGAGCATATTGACTATCGTCAACTGGACTACTGTGTCCAAAGGCGACTCAGAGGTCAGTCTTGGATGTTGCATGTTGATGCACAGGAAATTCAAGTACAAAGAATAGAATACCTTATGTGCCCATCAGCGCCACCCCATGTTCTTAACCCTTATCCCAACCTTTCTTTTTTAAATGTGTTGCACAGCTTGGTGATAAAGTGCCTACTGCATCAGGTTGCGGCAGTGGAAACGTGATCCAGCACGGAAGGCTGACTTCTGCGTCACCTTAGTGACCCTAGTCCACAAAACGCTCATCGATATTTGACGTCTTGTTGTCTGTTTCCTGAAACACTTTTTCCAGCTCGATGCCGACTTTTGGAACATTTTATTTTACGCAATGAAATCGCAACATTGATTAATAATACGAAAAAAAACGCAGACTGAAATGTTCAATGAGGCTTGGCTCGGGCGACAAGAAGATTTCATGTAATTGACTGCTACTTTGTACCAAACAGTTCAGTAGTAATACACCTGAAGTTGCAGGAGAGTAACTGTCAGGCGTATAGATACGACACACTTGGATGGAGGACCTCAGACAGCCCACACGTCACCCTTCAGCCGGACACTGGCAGCGATGACTGGTCCGTTCCTCTGCTGCCTCTCCGCTCAGGAGAAGGTGGCTTTCCTCTCAGCAGCAGGCGAGTGGGAGGCCCTATCAAGATTGAATGATGCCTTTCAACCCGGATCTCTATAAGCAGAGCTTATCAAGAATCTCAAGGCTTCCTGGTCCTCAGTCAGCGTCGACTTTCAAGTTATGACTGAATTACTTCACCGTAGCTGATGAGTCATAGATGAGCTCCCACTGTTTGTGCAAGGTTGTTCCGAGGAAAGGGAAAGTCCTTCTGTCCATAACACCTGATCGGTGAGCCATTTTACGTCGCGCAACATGTAAAGTGGGTGGATGATTTAATTGTGCTCTTCACCGTCATCCCTTCGCTCTGGACTCCAACTCTATCCAGAGTGAAGGGTTTAATGGGCTGATTCTCCGAACAGTCTTGCTTTCATTGTCAGGAGGCCGTCACCATAAAAGTCAAACGGGTGGCTCAGACTGCACTTCAGAATCATCCAGCTGGTTGTTAACGGTGGTAAATTCGGGGCAGGAATCGATGACATCATGCTCCAGAGAGTTTCTCTTTTTACATATTTTATACATGAGAGCGCATTAATAGTGAAATAAAGTGAATGTGAGAGTTTTGGAGGTGGGAGATAAAAGGTGTATAAGAGTGCGAGGTGATCGAAACCAAACAAGCTTTGAAAATAGTCTGTTGTATAGAAGCAATGACCATAAACATGCATCAATCGATTGGAGAAACATTTCACCAATATTCAGGATCATTTTACTCAGAAAATAAGCTCTGTTTTCCCATCGCATTACTGCTTCAACGTCCTTGTCTGAGAGTAGAAACTAGGCTCTGAAGGTCAGTGGAACATCCACATATCTCGTATGGCTTGGTCAGGTGACATGATCTTTACGTTACGACCATAGCCTCTCTGCATTTTGGTCGGCCGAATGGCCAAAATATACTTTTTTTTCCACTGTTGGCGTTTATGATTTACCATGTCACACGGCGTCCGAAGGCATGCAGTTGGTTGTCACAACAACTGTGTCAGCCAAGTTTGGGGATTTGACTGCACAATGCATTTGGGACTTGCCTTCACGGAGAAGAAGGAGGCAAAAGCACGAGCCTTGTGCAATGACTCCGCTATGTCCGCCTTTTTCACTCAATAATCTTCTCATCAGATTTGGATTCTGCTTCGACATATTCGTAAATCTGGTCTGCGTATCTTGGCTCCACCTTCCCTCCTCTCTGGGCTTCTTTGACGTGTTCGTGATCTCCATGGCAACGTCAACGGTGGAACCATCCGACTGTACCGACGTAACGACAAATGACAGGTCGGGAAGGATGTCACATGACACAACTCTCTCCCTGTCACTCTGTGCAACTGTTCGAAAACTGATCTGATGTTTGGTCACGACAAATTTGGGGAAAAATCGGACCGATGTCGTGTAATCTGACCAAGACATAAAAGCAACAGGTCGGGGTATAACTCTCCAGTCCTTTTCTCCTATGATGATAGTGGAGATGTGTCGGAGTTTGAGGGGGATGGCGGGTGGGCGGAGCATGACACCTTCATCGTCAGACCAGGAAGTGGAAGATATGCTTGGCAAATGACCTGAACATTGCAACTTTGCCACTCTACATGTTTTGCATGTTGTAGAAAACTCATAAAGAAGTTACTCATTTACTCATTAAAAAGTTGTAAAAAAATCTGATCCAGATGTGACATCACCGCTAGGACACATTCCACAAGCGGACACAACGTGTACCTACGGCGGCAGAGTCAAACTTGAGAGGCCTTGTGGGTGACTCACCAGAAGTTGACCAGGAACGGGTGCTCCAGGTTCTGCATGATCTGCAGCTCTTTCAACACGTTGCGCACTTCGTTTCGCTCCACACACTTCAGCTTGTTCATGTACTTCATGGCGTACATCTTCTTGGTGTCTTTCTTCTGAACAATGCACACCTGAGGGAAAAATGTATTTGAAATAAATATGCCGACCAAACCATAAGTATGAAGCAGCTTGATTTGAATCTCAATAAAGATGACAAACTCTGCGATACTAAACAAAAGCACGAGGTGAAATGAGGAGGGCGTGAAGGCTGCCAAACAGTCTATTGATCAGTTGTTTTTGGAGCACAACAGGTCGATGACTGGAGTTGGTGTGTTTTCTCTGAGATTTTCCATGTTCGACCGTCGTCTTCTGAAAGCTGCGATGATCTGTGGAGCAGCTGGCTCGGTTAATCAGCAGAACCTTGATCACATGACTCCTCTGTCCAACAGCTTGTCGGCGGTGATTAGATGTGGAATCTGCAGCTGGATGGAGCTCACGCTGGGAGGGTGTGAGAAAGTGTGTGTCCTGACAATGACGACGCTATTATTCTAGCTCATGTGTTATTCACCAAGCAGATTTACCGTCATGTATTTCCATATATCCTTGTATTTCTCTACTGTACACGTTCCTTTCATATATTTTCTATTATATACTTTACTTTCATTTTTCACTTTCTTTTCAACTTACTATTCTGCTGTTGAGCTCAACATTTGTTTCCACTTTCCATTGCAAGACTTTCTATACTTTATTATTTTTGCTTTTTTTTCCACATTTAGTTCTTTTTCATCCTTAAAATTACAACATTTCTCTATGGACATATTTATTTATCTACATCTACATTTTCAGACAAACAAGTTTCCATTTCTATTTCTATTATTTATTTTCATTTTCAGTCGTGATTTTTTTTACAAAATCTTGGCGTTATAGTCATTTTTTATTCATTTCTTTTTCTACACATTTCATTTATTTATTCACTACAATTGACTTCTCTTTCTGGTGTAAAAACTTTTTTCTTTTTTACGTACAAAATTGTCATTTTGTTGTTATTGTTATTAATTTTGTCATTTGGTTATAAACAAACCCGATTGTGTTTGGGTTTTTTTTCTTTTTCAGTTAAGATTTAACTTTTTATAGTTTAAACACTGACAAACTTTTTTACTACTAGCACTGAGCAAAATTCTAGAATTTAAGTCTTCAGTCTACAGCATAATCATTGTCCCTGCAGTTCAGATGTGCCACTTAGTTTCACATTTTTGAACATTTGTGTCACGTCTCCAAAGCGGAAGCTATGGAATCCTCAGTCGTTTGAGGCCAACAAATCCAACGTACTTAATCTACGTGGTGTTTAAAATGCATGCTGTCAATGTATGTCGCCACACACAGATTACGACAGTGGGATTAGTGAAACTGTGACTCACTTTTCCAAAGCTTCCTTTTCCTATCGCCCTCAAGATCTGGAAGTGGTCGAAGTTGACTGCGGAGAGAGAGCAGAGACACAAACATGACCGACTGTCAAACATCCTATTCGTCCTATCATGCTGCTAGCTTGCTGCTAGTTCTACTCTTTTATCATGTTTTGGAGCGCAGAGTCTCAGACTTTGCTCTCCCTAGCCAGTGGCTAGCTTTGCGACCATTGTTAGCATTTAGTCAGCTACATATTGTTATCGCATTTTTTGCCGCCAATTCTCACAATTTTTACTTGTAGCACTTGTAGCTGTTATTGTGATTTGCATATTGGCTACTCACCATTGCGCTTCCTCTTATTAGCACCTGTTGCTACAACATGCTACTTGTGCAACCATGCTCACAATTTCAGTTGTTGCTAAAATGACCAATAATGACGAATACATTAGCTACAATTTGTGTTTTTCAAGTGAAAACTTCTTGCTTCTAGGTAAAAAAAAAATGCTAATGCAATATTGTTAGTGTTGCTAATATTGCTACTCACATCAACAATTGTAATTTTGCTAGTTTCTTATATCACTTCAATCACTTTTGGGCACTGAATGCTGTAGCAACTATTGCTATGATGGCAGCTATATTAATAGTGCGCCAGTATTACTTTATTATTTATTATTATTAATGATTGAAAACAGCTAAACTATATACCGTATTTTTTTGTTTACTTTGAGTGGCTCAGTCGTATAAGGTGAACTGGTCCAAAATAAAAAAAATGAAAAGACATACTTAAGACGCGCTTCACTATAAGTCACATTTTTGGAGGGGAATTTATATTTAATCCGTAGCTTGAAGCAGTAACATCATGAAGGTCGTTCTTATCATGAAGGTCATTTGTATTCATCGCTACGAAACGTCGCCCTGAAGCGAGCGAGACTGACAAACAGGGAAGCAAGGGGGTTCCATTTTTTAACGTTACTGTCACTGCCATTTTATTATCACAATGTTTCTCTCTGGATGCATTTTAAAACACCAAAAACCGTCATCTAATCCAATTCAGTTTCCTGTTGTGATGTTTTATCGCATGTGAAATTTTAATGTACAGCAGTCGCACCTGACTCTAAGGTAGGTCCAGTGAAACTGTGACTTATAGTCCGGAAAGTACGGTCATGACTCGTCTTGACACGCTGGAATTGCTACGGTTGAGCGACTCCCGGTGGGAATTGTCTTTGAGCTCATCTGAACATCGCGACTGTCAGTCTCCGGGGCAACGGCAGGTCAGGGCTCCAGTCAAAGACATCTTGGATATGAAACAGATTGTTGCGGGTCATTTCTATGTGGCGGCACACACCACCTTGGTTTCTGTTTATTGCCAATTCGTAGCGGATAGAGCTGTTTGTTTCTGGTCGCCATGGCGACCAGAGCCCCAGGTTTTCCCCCGTCACCGTTGCCTTGAGGATGGAACAGCTGCGGCCCACTTTCCAAACTCATCCGGCCAAACATGTTGGATAGAAGTGGCCGTACACAAACCTCCAGCACTTCCCGGGGATATTGGATGTGACAGATGATGCCGCGCTCTGTTAGTCAAGAGACACCGGCTGGATTGTTTCCATTACTACTTTGATTACAGCCATATGTTTAGAAACTCTCGCACGTGCCTCGCACATCCATCATCTTCTTACTCAGCCAACCTTTACTACACAATATGAGCAACCTTCCGTTCATTGCCACAATTCCGCTCCCATCTCGACTGCCATTACATCGTAAAAGGATATTTTAATACTAGTTTTGGAAGTGCTTCGTATTGATCCAGAGAAAGTGAAGAGCGAGAGCGGAGCGAATGCCAGATTTAAACGGCGGCGTGGACAATGTTCGGTAATAGATGGTGGGCACTTGAGTGACAGAGCGTGAAATGATTGAAATCCGTGCATGAAGGGAATTGAATCATCTGAACGGGAAACTCATCTGCTGGTCAGTTTCGACATGACACTGTTAATCGGCTTGTGAGGAAGCAGACGCCGATGTTAGGTGCGGATGCCTGAACTGGTGCTGGAGCGACACTAGGTCTCCCCAGGTTTGGCTATTAATGGATGCCAGCGTGAGGGTCATTACCGCCACCAGGGGTAATTACGTTGAAGGGTTTCGATGAAAACATGAAGGAGAGTGATGAGAACTGGCGGGTGTTGAAGTTCACTGGACTGGTCTGGGGAAATGGATGGTGAAACCTCTCACGCACACATGAGCAAACATGTACAATGGATGAGTGAAACCTCGAGCTAGAGAGATCACGAGTGTCCTTCCTCCATCCTCAACCTCAAACCTCAAAAATGCAGGAGCAAGGACTGGCCCAATTCTTAGGAGGTTCAATTCAGGAACAAGACTGAGGACCTCACTCCGTATTGAGGAATACCCAGAATCCTTTGCATAGGATCAAAGAGACCAAGCTACAAATGTAAGTATTTTCTTGGTTGATGGAGATATAAAAGATGAAAGACATAAACACAGCTGTAGACGGCATTGATCCTGTCAATGCTTCTTGCTCCCCCCCTTCTTGTTCTTGTTCTTGTTCTTCTTGTTGTGGTTCTTCTTCTTCTTCTTCTTCTGAATTGACAGATGGAACGGCACTTTGGCGTAATGCTGCCACCAACATGCTGGGGATGTTGCTGCCTTAAGGAGTGTTGAGGGTTGAGGAATGAATTACAATTCACCCGAAGTCACTTGATCGCACATGTATGTAAATTTAACACGTACACTGTACATGAAGATTGTCGTGCACACACACCCAAAGCTTTGAACACACGTGAATCATTGAGCATCATGTTTGTATTTGACTCTCGTGTTCAATCCTGAATCGCACATATTTCCTTTACGCAAACAAAACCAACAGCACATGTATTCAATCCCCTGTACTCACAAAACTTGTCGTACACACATCTATGAAGCCTGTCACATGCACACAAACATTAGTGAACAGTTAGCTAACACACTCACATGCACACAATGACAAACGTGTATGACGTTGCCAGAGATATCACAAGTCCTAGTCACTTGTTCGCACATACATGTAATTTAACCACACACATACACTGTATTAGAAGACTGTTGTGCACACACACCCAACAATGAACACACATGTGAATCGTTGAGCATCATGTTTGTATTTGACTCTCTTGTTCAAACCTGAATCGCACATATTTCCTTTACGCAAGCAAAACCTACAGCACATGCATTCAATCCCTTGTACTCACAAAACTTGTCGTACACACATCTATGAAGCCTGTCACATGGACACACACATTAGTGAACAGTTAGCTAACACACTCACATGCACACAATGACAAACGTGTTACGTAGCCAGAGATATCACAAGTCGTAGTCATTTGTTCGCACATGTATGTAATTTAACCACACACATGAAACCTCTACTTTTGAGTATGTATTGCGCACGCACAACTTTTTAATCCACCCTCTTGCACCCACGCTTGTCAAGCAAGTACTCATATGTGACTACTCTTGCAGCCTTTGCAACCTTGCACACTTTGAGCACCGAATCGCACACATTTCATTTACACATATGAAACCTAAAGTACACGTTTTATCACCAGCAATCACAAAACCGCACACAAGTCGTACACAGATGCAGAAAACCTGTCGCACACCTATGAAACCAAGTGAAACCTTTCGTGCACACAATAAAATCTGGACACGCCTGAAACCTCTCTAAGACAATGGAAACCTCACATGCACACATACTCATGAAAGCAGTCACATGTAAACTGTTGCACTCAGTTGCCTGGACAACTCAGACGCAGAAAAAGCCAGCTCAGCAGTAAACACAGCACGTGGTATTAACAAGTCTCCCGGCTACACCAAAGTGAAACTGACGTGCCGCACGAGGGACGTTCGGTCCTCTGAGGAGAAAGACTTGTCTGGACAAGGTTCGCCCGCACGAGCACACTTCTGTGTCGAGTTATTGTTATTGACTGAAGAGAGATTAGAGCTAAAGGATGTAGAAGTGATCTCTGAGTTCTGCAGACAGAACAGTCGCAGGAGGTATCCACACCTCACTCATCTTTCAAACCGCAGAATCATTTAGCTCATTACATTTTTGTGCGCGCGCACGAGGTGCTGCTCTGCATCGGGGTCAACCATGAGGAATGGTCTGTTCGTGGTTGTGGAAATGGATAAGTGATGGGACAGTTGCAATGAGAATGGATGATGTTTTGAGGACATGAGGTCAAACAGGAAGACATGGATGGATTGACTGGAGAGAGAAACATTTTGCTTCCAAATAATATATATATTTGCTAGTGACTTTATATTTCATATTCATGTTGACTTTTCTTCAACATATATATATATATATATGTTTATTCATTTTTATTTATTATGTACAGTTTTTGCTGAAGTCCAGGTTATTGATTTTTTTATTTATCTGTTTTTCCCTAATAAGCAATATGATGATCAATAGTTTTTGTTTTAACTCTCATATTCATTTTAAAATACTAAATTCAATTTTATCTGTATATTTATAGACTTACTATTTTTTGGAAATTATTTAGATTTGAGAGGCCAAAGTGCTTCCTTTTTTTCCCAGCTTTTTTTATTATTATTTTTTATTATTTAACATCAAGAGTATTGGCTTTTACCTTTCAGTTCTGCTGCTTCGACCGTTCAGCTATGGCTAGCTACCGCGTGTGACAGAACAAAGATGGTCCACGGTGAGGAGGTTTAACTCTCCCATTAAGAAAATTGACAAAATTGTGGTCAAATGTGACTTATAATATGCCACAAAGACTATATTCTGAGATGCTCAGTCGTTCTGTTTCACTGCATTATCAGGTGCAGGTCACCACGTGTGCTGATATTAGGACGATTGTGCTGCACCACACCGACAGAATGACTCCATTTTAGTGAGTAAAGTTCATAAAAATCCTTGCTTGACAGTGGTCACTTCCTCTGGGCGAAGGAAATAGGTGGGAAATCCACTTGTGATTAAATTCACTTTGACTTATTGTTGGACGTCCTCCGGGAGGCGCCAGCCTGGAATTCATTTCCCAGACTGATTCAGATCAATAAACAGAGGACAGAAGTTTGAGAGAGACTCACCCTCGTCTGAGTCGTGAGTGACCGGAGCCTTGCTGGACTGTCCGAGCCCCATCTTGCTCCTGGTCAGATGCTCCGTCGGCTGCGCTCAGTTCTCGCTCATCTCACACTCGGGGACTGGCATCTACAGCTTGTCTTTCGCCGACTTCACCTCTCGCATCATCTCTCTCTCACACACATACACACACACAAACTAGGCTGTGAGTTTCTCAGCAGCGGTGGCAGCAGGCAGACGTGCGTCTGTGGCGGGAGGGAGGGCGATCTGCCTGTGACCCTCTGAGGACTGAGAGTCTAACCTGCTGCCACACAAACATGACACCACACACACACAGGGAGGGAGGGAGGGAGGGACAAAGAGAGAAAACACAGCTCTCAAGACTTGAACTGAACCACCATGCAAGGCCACTCAAAGCTGTCGGACTGAAACACACCTTGTGCTAATGGGCCCCATGGCATTCGATCAGGGGCCAGTGGCCCCCACCCCAGTTTATGTGTCTAGTTAGTCAACTCGAGGTTTTGAGTAGGTGCTTGTTTGTACTCCCCATCCTTCTGTCAGCTTCTCACGGGCACTCAGGTTTCCTCCCTCTGTACTCATATTGTGGATCATCAATGACTCTCACACACGAGAGTGTGTGTTATGATGGCTGAGAAGTGCAAAACAAAACTCATTTCTAAAAACACAGACACAACAAACGTACTATCACAAAATAAAACACACAATAACAGAAACTAAATACACATTCACAGAGCAAAACAATCGATCGATTTTTGTTTTGTGATTGTGTCTTTTGTTTCGTGAAAGTGTGTGACATTTTGTGTTATGTTTTGCACCTCGCAGCCACCGTAGTATATGGTTGTGTGTCGATACACTTCTTAGCTTGGGCTGGAGCGCTGTCCAGGGTGTCCCCCACCCCTCACACCAAGCAGCAGGGACATGGCAACCAAAGACAGTGAATCTCTCGCTGGATTAAATTTTAAGTGACAAAAACAGAAAGCAAAATCTCAAAACTGTGGCAAAGTGCACACAGAACATGAGGTCCAAAATATATATAATATAAGCATCATGCCAGATTCTTTCAATTGAGACTAGTGGTTGCCTCACTCACGTTTTCGTCAATTATTTCAGTGAATTTTTTTTAGTTATTCATGTTGCAAAAAACACAGGAAATGTTTCATTCTATGTTTTATATTTGGTAATGTTTGGTATATTACGTGACAAATATCTTGTGATTTTTTTATCAGAAATATGTAGAAATTACTAATGATCATGACGTTCAAGCAAAAATACATTGGAATAATATTTTTCTAAATATATCTAAAGACGCAATTGAGTTGGGAAATCCATTCAATAAAAAGTAACACTGCAAAAGAAATTTTAAAATATTATCAGAAATATTTTGGACCAGATTGGGGCACTCAAACGGCCATCTTTGGCCCATGATCCAGACGTAGCCCTCCACTGATGAAGGTGTTTTACGAGTTTTACACTGACTTGAAGTTTAAATCATTCTACTCGACTGTTTTGATTCAGGAGTAAAGTTCTTTCTTCCCATCTGAGAGGGTTTTTTTTCGACTAAAGTGGCGGTGGCCATGGCAACCCTCGTCACTTCCCGCCGCTACTCTAAGGTCACCGCTATCATCCGTGGACCCGGTGAAGCAGTCGAGCTCCCCGGAGAGCCGCGGTGCTCACCTACCTCTGGACGCAGCTGGCTGTCCGAACATGGGCGCATCTCCAGCCGGGCTTTGCTGCAGAGAGGAAGAGCAACAGCCACTTGTCCGAACGCCGGACCGGACCGGCTCAGGCGACGCGGATTCCCCGCGGATCCCAGACGGTGACAGCTGATGCGGAGATGGAGAAATGAAAGTTGGATTTTAGGGAGGAAGAGGGAGCGACTGACCTCCACGTTCCCGCATGTGTCCGCCACTGCAGGCGCGTTCACACGCAGCCAGACGGTGGGGGCTGCCCCCCCTCACCCCTCTCTCCCCCTCCCTTCAACTATCAATTCTTAAAAATACGACCGTTCTCTTTCATATTGTTGCGTCACACTTCCATTCCACGCTGGGTGTTGCTCCGCATTTCCTCCCGAATGTCAGCCCTAAGGTAGAGACACGTGATTAAAAAAAAAACAAAAAAAACAAGAATCGAACATCCTGCTGGAGCCGCGTTTTAATTCACGACTACAGCATGAAACATTGGCCATAATTTTGGGCAAAATTCGTGCAGAATTTGAAACTCTGCTGGTGTGACGGTTAGCTGGCCGACAGCTCCCTCTGGTGGTGGCATGCTGGAAATCACCGATCAAATTTTCTTTTTTTTTTTTTTTTTTTTTTTTTTTGCTAAAATGTATTTTTTTTTAATCATTTCGAAATATTACCATACACACATAAGGGGAAAAATGAATTTCACACAAACAAAAATACGATAAAAATAAAGGCTCTACAATAATACAGCAATATTAATTAAATGGCACATTTTTATCAGAATTAAAATTAAAGTTAAAAAAAATCCATAGACACAAACTAACATCAAATATTGAACAGCCACCCCATTGCTTCTCATGCAAACTTCAGACAAAAACAAAAGATTGTGGTCTTTACCAAGTTACAAAGTGCACCAAGAAACTTCAGATATGTGGAAAAGACGACTTGAAACTGCATTTGAGTCCCATTCACATGTGTACTTCCAAGTCTGAATCTTTCACAAAACATTTAAAAGGATTCTTCATCTTTTGAAATGTATTTTTCTTCCCTCTTAGTCCATATGTAATTCTTTCTAATGGCAAACAAGAGAACAATATTTGTATCCACTGGTTTATTTTCCACATTACAGCAATATATTCTTTTGCAACCAAAATATCAAGATCGATAAAATCATATCATATCATTATCATATTTAGGTTTTCCTGGGTAAAATCCTAATATAAATAACTTGGGACCTTTGGGATTTTTTTTTTTTGTAGAATATTTTCGAGATGATTTTTAAAAAATTTCCTCCAAAAACATGTGAACATTTACATTCCCAAAGACAATGAAAAAAATCCCATTATTAAATCCCTTTATTTAAAAAATTCCCATTATTTATTTTGTACTATTTTTTTTTTGTACTATTTTTTTTGTACTATTATTTATGTGTGTGTGTGTGTGTGTGTGTGTGTGTGTGTGTTTTTCCAGAAAAATAAACTGATATGTTTAATCCGTATATCGAAACCATAGAAAAGATGATGCTCACATCATCTGCTCTTCATTTCTTTTCCCTCTATCCACTTCCATGAGGAGATAAATCGCCATCACTGCCTCCAGAACAGCAGGGAAAACGTGAAATACTGCACCGCCTGCACATCGTTCATTGCGGCGTGACAGTCTTCTCTCAACCTCTGCCAACACAATTAACCTGGAGACGGAGCTGAGAACGAGGAGTGCAGCTCATCGCTGACTTGACTGATGGATGGCGACACTTTGTACTTTAGAATCCGTAGTTCACTTCAAAAATAAATAAATAAATATACGAGGGACATTTTTGATTGAGTATTACTGTATGAAAAACGTTTACAAATCATTCCTATTTTTTTTAATTAATCAGAGGTTTTGTCTTTTAAAAACAAACAAACATGCAAAACAAAAGTGAAGAAACTGTAAAACGAAATAAAATTATGTAAAAAAAAAGGGCGTGTAAAATATTTTTTTAGTCATATAGTCAGGCCTACTATATGTTTTTAGTTACTTACTAAAATATACCTTCATTGCTTGTCTCTTCATCCTGTTTTTATTTTGGAAGTAAAGCCAAAACTAAAAAGAAATAGCTGAAAGCAACAGTTTAAATGTGTAGCAGCTGATTGTCTAGAACAACAGAGGGCGCTGTCACATCAAAGTGCACTGACGATCCATTGTTTTTGACATAAGATACATACATAGTGGAAAATTATGTACATTGAATATAAAAAAAATGTTTTGCTGATAAAGCCACGGTTTGTAAGATACATTCGTTTAAGAGGAACGCAGTAAAAGTTGTCAGTGACGTTAGTGAACGCACCCGCAACACAAACCCGGAAGTCCTTTCCCTTGCGATAAACTACATTTCCATTACAAGAGAGGTGGGCGTCTGTGACGTCACGGCGAAGGCGTGTCTTCCGCATGCAGAGTAGCAACAAGTTGCCAGGCGCGAGTCACTTCACTGCTCCGTGTTTTCCTCCGCAGGTGCCTCAGCACGCCGTCGCGCCTCGCAACATTCTCAATGGAAATGTGACTTCTCCGCTTTGGAAGCAGAAATACAACCGAGGAATGGACGAAGTTGAATGATTTACCCGAGAAAACCAACGTGTCCGGGCGCTGGGAGGAATGTAGCGACCAGTAAAGACTCTTTCTTCTAAGTAGTTTATGATAAAAAAAAAAAAAAATGGCGCTCGCAAGGTTCAGCAAAATCCTTCGGCTACCAACAATTGAGATTAAGAAGAAAGTGAAGCAGTACGAGCACGTCCATCGAGACATCAACCCCAACGACTTGTGGGAGATAATCGGCGAGTTGGGCGATGGGGCGTTTGGGAAGGTTCACAAGGTGAGTGCTGCTGCACCTGTTTGTTCAGGACTCGACCTTAATGCTTTAATTGTGTTGACTTTGTTAGTTAGGAAACTCAATTAACCTTCAATATACAGGCTTGAATTTTCCTGACGACCGTGGTATTTCATTATTAATCGACTTAATTTTGGGTGTGGTGTAAATATATATAATTGGCTCCCATCTATTTAATTGTTTAAATTTAAATGTGTGATGCATCAAAAATGTTCACAGTGTTATTCAGGTACCTGAATGTTCTCACTGGATTGTCATCGTTCAATTCATCCTGTCAACCAAATTGCCTTTTATAAAAGTGGCTCACGGTGACCTGACTGGTAAAGAACTGTCTTCAATATGCGATTTACATTTTCCTGGCTCATATTCTGATTATGATAAACAAGAAACTTGAAGATGAATTGCCCAGTTGTGAGTTGCTCGTGTTGAAAATGTCCCATGGCTGAGCATGAGTTTGTGCAATTGTTCCCACACTGTGTGATATCAGACACCATAATAAATAGACAAACTAATGAAAATTTCACATGGTGCAATAGTTTTCTGTATTTTAAAACTTCAACATATTTATTTAGCTTCTGAATCTAAAAGAAATGCAGCCTTGTTGATCAGCAAGTGAAAGACAAACACTCTTCTACAACAGGAGTGTGTTAGTGATCCACATCATCCAGTGATGTAGCTTTATTTGGAATGACAATGTTTGGTATCTTGTCTGAGAAACTAAAAATTCTCTAAGTTAAGGTGCTTATTAGAACCTACAGCATAAATATGACTTATGCTTCCTGCAGCCCATGTATTTATCTGTATAATTCTTCAGAAATGTGGGTCCTCTGGGTCTTTCTAATGTTTGCTCCTACCAGTTCATGCTGCCTGTGATACCCAGGTATGGACCCAACATACCTGAAGCATCCAGTGTTATGACTAGTCCATTCAAATGACATCATCGGTGGATACACCGTTTCATAAATTTTAAGTTTGTCAAACACCCAGTGGTTCGCTTGTCATGTGAATCCATCCTCCTGGAATCCCAGTGGCAGAAGTTTGGCTGAAACAAAGTTGTTTAATCTGGCAGTGTGTGCTGGTCAGTTCCCTCTGCGAGGCGTGGCACAGTCCCTCTGTGTCCACACTGGCCAGCGGAGCACAGTGGACGTCTTTGACACCCTGCGGGCCTCACTGGAAGAAGTGATGCATGGCCCCAAAGTGTGCACAGAAACAGAGCATCCACTCTGTAGCTGAGTTTCCATGGTCTGTGTTGGCTGCGGCTGGTCCATCATAAAGTTGCTTCCATTACCTAATCCAGGTGTGTCTGAAGTCTTATCTTGGAGATGTGGCGGTGAGTCGCAGATTGTGGGGGCAGCAGTTGAGGTAAAGAATCCCAGACTTCTCTCAGTTGACTTGGCCAGTCTCCAGTCTCCTGCGTTTTTTGCCATGTCACTTTAATGTGCTTGAGCTAGAGGCATTCCTTGAATTTCTATGACCAACACCTCTCTCAAAAACTCTGAAATTCTGCAGGTAGCAACTTCCTGTCGCCCTGACAGGCTTCTCTTGCTCTGAGTGAAAACCCCTCATGTGGTCTGCACTTTTCCGTTGTTGCGTGGGGTCAAAGGCTATCGCAAGTGAAATCAGCTTCTGATCATACTGAAGGGGAACTCTGCTGCCGTCTTCCTTCCTCTGCTGAGGTTAGAAGCTGCGTTTTGTTAGTGGATGAAGGTTCAGCGTGTTCCTGCCAGCCACACTCTAGAGCAGAGGTGGACAATCCAGTTTCCTAAAGGGCCACCTTTGAAACGGTAAATGTTGTCAGGGGCCATCATCAAAAGAAAGGCAGTGATGACTACAAAACGTAACGGAAAAATATCCAAAATATCGACCTAGTAACAAGGACAAAATGAACCTAAAAAGTTTAACAGTAAGTAAGGATATTAAGAAGTGTAAATATGCCATGAACCCTATTGAAATATTTTATTTTATATGAACTTAATTTGAATATAAATCAACATAACTGTGGACAAAATGTTCAAGATAAAAAGGCAATTTATTTCCAATATTTTCAATATTCCTTTTGAGGAACAAGAAAAAACTCACAAAAATGGCCGATCAAAAGAAGAAAATTATAAGAACATGCTATATTTACTGTTGAAGCGGTGAAATTACAACATATCAGTTATAGTTTTAGTCTGACGTCAAAAGGGCCACCAAAGACAGGCATCGGGCCGCATATGGCCCCCGGGCCGCACTTTGCCCGGGTCTGCTCTAGAGGGTAACAAGCAGCTCCGGTCAGCTCAGGAGGACGACTCTGAATGTCTTTACACGCCGGGTGAGCAGGGACATGGTGAAAAATGGATCTGGCGTCGTGCGCTGTGCTTTCCTGACAACGCCACTGCACTTATCTGCGGCTGACTAGTTCAGCTCATTCAGCTGCTCTGAGAAATGCTGACTGTGCAGAAGTGTTCCCAAAGGTCAAGGTGTTTGAAGAAGAGATAAAGCCATTTAGTCTTGGCAGTTGATGCCCATGTTTTCATGTGAAGTCCTTCGAGTGCAGTGGATACGCTCAACAAACTCAAATCAAACATTCAGCATGGAAACTCTCCGCATCTCGACCAGTGCCGTAACGCTTGCGTAACGTAACGTTTATACCTTCAAAATAGCATATAGATGCATCACAAAACTGAATATGAATTGCATGAAAATATTAAATCACCATGTCATTAAATCAATGTCAGCCCTGCAACGAGACGGTCCCGTCTGGGAGTGACAGTAGCGACTACGATAAATCCATATTTCAAGTACGACTCCTAGTATTGTTTGTTAAAAACTTTCTTCTTCTTGGAAGTCGTATATCTCTTCTTCACAGAGCAATATTTCAAAATAAAAGTTGTTTTCAACATAAAAGATCCTTCAGACTCAGATAGAAAACGGAAATAATTATTTCTTGTTGGGCCTGGTACCAATTGATCCACGGACCAATACCGGCCCCCGGCCCTGGGGTTGGGCACCACTCACCTAGTGTGTCCCTCATGCTCAGTTTATAGTGTGAGTTTGTCTCGAATGTTGCCACAATGATGCTAAGGTGTTTGGAAATTCCCACTCATTCATGCGGTGATTTAAAAAGATGATAAACTTGCTTCACAAAAGCACTTGGCGAGGAGATGAAAATGACATTCAGGTGGCGCTAGCGTGTGCTCTGTGGTCTGTGTCGAGTGTCAACGCGTAAATAAAAGGAAAGTTAGGGAGGTCTGGCTCCAGCAGAAGCATGGAACTCGGCTGTTGTATAGTTTGACTCACTAATTAATGGGCCTCATGCTGCTGAACACATGGACCTGCTGCCGTCGGACCGGTTCCATAGAAACATACACACCGTGGCAACATAACACAGAATGAATGGGAAATTGTCTTGATGAGTGAGATGCTGATCTCCATCCTTGTGAGTTTGCAGACTGCGGGTAGCGGGGAGACGGTGTTGGACCAGGAATGTGGTCAGTGCAGGTCAAGGTTGACAACTTCCTGTGGCAACAACTGATGGCACATGACCTGAGGTTGACATAACTAGAGCAAGAAGACTGCAATATCATCATTTATACAAAACTTACAGGAAATGTAATGTTGCAAAATAGTATATTTATTATATATATTCTAAAAATGTAAATATACTGTAATATAAATATAAAATATGTTTTTATATGTTGAAAAAACAGGATTTATTATATTCACAATATGTAAATATTATGTAAGCTACAAAATATGCATTTATATTACAGTCAATTAAAAAGAGGAAATTACAAGAAATATGTATAAATAATTCTCTTTATTATAATGTTTATTCTGTTCACTTATGACGCTTATGATGGAAATAAACTACACCAAAGACAAAATGAGACGCAATTGAGCAAAAGAAAATCCTAAAGAATACTTGAAAAACAGTCAGTCATAAATGATTATGAGTGATGAGTGATGAATGATGAATGTGAGTGTGAGAGAGTAAATACTGATGTTTAGAATGTACAGAGGTGCTTACTGTGGTTAATCTGCTGGGACCAGCTGGTCACATGGAGGCTGATAAGAGAGCGGGGGGCGTGGTCTCATGTGTTTGCTTCGACCCAACAGTTGCTCAACACTTATTTCTTTTAATTTGTCTTAGATGACGTGCAAAATTATTGGCTGGAAACAGACTCACTAGATATTCTGTAAACAGAACAATAGATTAATAAAGGAATATTTGAGCAGAAAAGAGTTATTACACACCGGTTTCCAACATTGCCTGGAGAAAGAAAATCAAATACGTTTTTGGAATATTTTTGTAAAAGATGAAATATTTTACGACCAAGACGATCTGAGGGGAAAGAAAGCACCTGCCATTTTATGAAATATTTTAAGATTTCTTATGCAAAAATGAGTGAAATAATGATTGGGCTATCTGAAGTCTTTTTTTTTTTGTTGTTCATTTGAGTGTGTTATTTAAGAGATTTAAATGAATAAGTTGTTGTTTCAAAGGTTAACACTGAAATAATGGCATTATTTGAAACACTTTTGAAATGTTCTTTTGGAGAATTGTTTAAAAATACTCTGATGTTTATAGAAAATATGATTCTGAAAATAGAGTTTGCAAACATAAAGTTAGAAGAAAGGTGAATGTCAGAATGAAAGCAACAAAGCGGATGCATGCATTTTCAGAGCAGCATTTGAAAACCCAGGGTGTGAGTTTCAGTATGATCACACCCAGTTACATTCTATAAGCGCACAAATTCATACTTTCGGTCAGTCAGCCGGTTACGCAAGACGAAAACAAGCTTGCTGCAGTGCTGCCACATTCTTCTTCGGTTTGGGGCCTTCTTCCTCTTCCTCTTGAGCAGTTTCGAATGATCATCATGTCTCTGGAATTCTGCTGCCGTTTGTGTTTTGGGGAAACGGCTGAGACTTGGATGCCTCATACTGCTGCCAGTTGAGGGGGCAGGGAGGTGGAGGATGTGGGTGAGGGATGCCCTACGTGCTGTTTTGTGGGTTGCTGGTGTAGGAATCCTTTTGAGTCATGTTTCTTGACGTGTATAAACACGGGGGAAATGACAGACCCTCGTGAAAATCTCAGTGGAAGCAGGACTTCCTGTGACAAGTGTACGCCACACACTCTTTCTTCACTATTGGCACAGGTTCAGACTTCAGCTGCGATTGGTATCAGGTGTTGGCTTCTCTCTTTGGTTTGCAAGTACGCAGGGGTGTTGACAGAGCTTTGTGACGGGGCAAAGGTCGGTCATGGCTGCATTCCCCTGAAGGGAGTTGTGGGCTATTAGAAAAATACATTCCAAACATGTGGTTTGTCCATTCAACCTGAAAGTCACCGACCTCCTGTGAAGGGTCTTCCTCAGGTCACCTGGTCCAGGTCACCCGAGTCTCATTAATGGGGCATTATGTTTTGTTTTTATTGACTCCTCAAGCAAATTTAAATCAAAGTGATGAATAAGTGTATAATGAATGAATAAGCATATGCTCTTCTCTGAGCCTCTGATGGTTGCCTCTGTGAGAATTAGTATTTGAGATTTGTGAAAACAAAAATATGAGTTGGATTTGTGATGATGACATCATAAACACAACATAAATAAATAAAAAACATTGTAGAATAAATTTTATGGATTGTGTATTTCACTGTATTGGGGAGAAAATGTTTTTAACTTTAGATCATTTTTTTCAGAATTATCGTGACAGTTTAATATCATAATAACATGAAAATATTTGCTGTATTATTTAATTTGAAATGTATTGACTGGTAAAAAGCTTTTATTTTGATGGTACATTTTTGCATTGAAAACAAAAATCACCTTTTCACCAAACGTGCAGAAACATGGCATAAACACGGCTTAGAACAGCTGAAAAAAAAAACATTGTCAATGTAACAGATATATGATAGATATATAAGAGTAAAAATGATGTGATTTTAGAATAAATGGTCAAAATTCCTAAGAAACAAGTTTCATTTCCATTTCCACCTGGACCCACGGGGAGCCTTGCTCATTGTCAGGGGTACGTGGCCCGTGTTGCTTACTCAGTTGTGTTACATAATGTTGTATTGTTACATGTTGTTGTATTGTGGAGCAGCACTGGACCTGCTCCTCTGACAGAGACTTTGACCTGCAGACAGGAGTGACTCAGGACTGGAGATGCAGCAGTGTTGTGCAGGTGTGAATGATGAATTTGAAGCGATGGGAGACAGAAAATGGCTGTAAAAACACTGTTATAGTTTTGGAATCGCAAGTTCAATTTGATCCTGCCATTCTGCAACATAACCACTCGGGCTTTGAACCCTGCTTGTGGATCTCATGAAATGACCTGCAAGATGGAGGTAAAACAAGTCTGTCTTGTCGCCTTGGTAACCAGACCCCAACAAAGACCCCTCAACGGTGGTCTGAAGGAGCAGAGGCGGAGACACAAATGAATCTTGGGATCCGCAACTTCTGTATGGACTGGATTGTTTATTTGTTTGGGTTATGAAGTCATTTCCTGGACAGTTAACTTTCTTTATACTGTAGAATAGTTGTGTTCAATAGTAAGGCAGCGTAGGTTTTCCTCACCCCTGATAGGATGCACACACGTGTGTGTGTGTGCTGCGAGGACCCTCGCTGACGTAACACATTCCTAGAAGCCTGCAGACGACGCAGCAGTGCATGGTGATCATTACTCTCTGTGTACCCAGCGTGTCCACTCCCCCCATCCATCTGATGGCCGGAGGCACATTCCAGTCTCCTTCCCACTGGGATGAAGGTGTGTTTGTGCGCGTGTGAGAGAGGCAGGGAGCGCCGAGGGGTCGACTCTCTTGGGCTCAAGTCCTCACCGCGGCTGCACGTCTTGCGCTCAGCTGACTCTTGATGTCTCTATTAACTACACATGTACCGCCGAGTCGACTTCACGCTGAAAGGTGGTCACAAAAGTGAAAGTTTTAACGCCGCGGATCGACAACTGGTGGGTGTTTAGTGGACCTCAGAGGCCATGGTGAAAACATTTTTGATTTATTTAAATCTTAAAGTCTTTTTAGTGATTGAATGACACTTTATTTTTAAGGTTTAAACATATTTTATTACACATTTTTACCCACTAAAGAGACTTGTGGATCAGTCCTGCCTGGAAAATAAGTCACTTGCTGATGATGTCATGGTTCTGTTGTCTGAACAGATTCATACCAAAAGTAGAATAAGGTTGTTGAGTCGTGTCATCCTGTCACCATCGACTGTATAAAGTCGGTTCCGGAATCACTGGGTTCGGTTTGTAGACAACCATTTTTGCCGACTGAGTCTGTACATGTAACATCCGACTTACGGTCGTGATCGGTTCCGACCAACCGATCGTAAGTTGGATTGGACGCAAGTCGCATGCCATTCAAAGTACCCGACGCGAGTGTTATAGGTGCTACTGTAGTGTCGTACTGAACTGTGGTGGACGTAAGTCGAGCAAGTCGAGCAAGTCGTAAGTTGGATTTTACGTCTACTGACTTAAAAGTTTAAAGTCTTAAATTGTACCGTTCTTGACATGATTCCATGGATGATGTCATCAGTCTGGGCCATCCCTACCGATGGAGTCTACCAGATCCTATGATGACATAACTAGCCCTCCTCCTTAACTTTGACTTTGTTCTGGATGCCACTTTTATTCATTCAGTTCGGTCGGTTTCCGTATGTTTAGCGAACACCAGCTTGTTGTGTCAACACAGCAAGAAGCTGAGACCTTCACAGCGGCGTGAAAGTGTGTGCGTTGACTGTCGCCGCTTGAGAACTGACTGATGGTCCTGCGGCTGCAGGAGACGGCTTGTTGACTCGCACCGTGGGGTCACCCTGCTGGGGTGGATGTGTGCTGAGTTCGCACGCTCGTGTCCAGGACAGCAGAGTGTTGTGAGACGAGTCTGTGTGGTGTTCTATTTGTTCAGATGTTTTCCCGCCGCTCCTGTAAAGCTGTCAGACCACACCAGACTCTTTTGTAGGTCAAAGAGGGAACCCACATTCTTGCATGCAAGAACACACAAGGGCATCCCGACATTGCTCAGCATTCAGGGCAGCAACTAGCAATTATTTTGGTAGTCGGCTAGTCACAGACAACTTTAATGGTTATTCAACTAGTAGGCCATGCCGCCACGATTGTAGGGTTGTAAACAGAATATAGATAAATGTACATTTTAAAAATGTACCTTAGTGTACATAGTTATAAAGACTTAAATAGGGTTAAACACAGTTTTGAAACTGTATTTTAATTGCTAAAAATGTATGTCAAAGATATGTGTCCTTTGATGTTTCCTACAATGTGTCCTTTGATTTTTGACGTCGTACTTCCAATGTTTTGGATCGCGATGGTCATGTTCCCTTAGCTATTTCTCCTCTTACTGCGGATTGAGAATGGCCAACGATGACCCCACAACTAGTCGACTCATGAACCTGCCCACGACTAGTTTAATAGTCGATTGTAGTCGAGTGTGTCGACAAGTCAATATACTGTTTTATGCTTCATGATTCCTTGTGTCATTCTTCAAAAGTTTACGCAACTCAAAGCTTTTGATGCCGAAGAATAAATGAGCGAGGGCCAAAGGTCCAGGTAGTTTTTTTCCAAGTCTTTGCTTGTGTTCAGGTCCGTTCGGAGGGTGCAGCCACATCACTCTGAGGTTCAGATTGTCTCCTGCGAGTCAGCCAAACAATCGTGTTTACAGTCACCATCTATTCTTACTCTGCTGCGAGGAATGCTCCTTGTGTTTGTGTGCTGTCGCGTGTGTGCTGTCGCGTGTGTGTCGGTTCAGCCAAACTTTTGTGGTTCCTCCTCTTCCCCCCAGATGCTCGTGAAGGGTGTGGAGGTTTCCTTCCTGTTTTCTCTCCAAACGTTAGTCAACAATTTTGTTTGCTTTCAAGTGGAGTTCAGCTGGAGGAACAAATGAATTAACCTCAGCTCGCTTCAGGATTTGTGGCTGATAAATCTTTTTTTTTTTTTTTTTTTTTTTTCACTGAACTGTTGAACAGTTGTAAAAGTTTTACAAGGGTTGTTTGTGTTCTCAACAATTTCCCTAAATGAAACCTCAACTTTCACTTTCACTGAGCAGAGAATATGCTCAATATCAGAGAAATTATTTAGCAATTTGACATGCGGTCCCTGACAACTGAGGGATTCATGAAAGCAACTTCAAATGTGCACATTAAATTAGTTTTAATAAAGGATATTCATACAGACATTTGTTAACGTTACACCCATTTATTTCTCACCTATAATATTCTAAACTGTTGGCGCCCCCTACAGGCTCGGAACAGGGAGACGGGGGCTCTGGCTGCGGCCAAAGTGATCGAGACCAAGAGTGAGGAGGAGCTGGAGGACTACATGGTGGAGATCGACATCCTGGCCAAATGCAACCACCACTACATTGTCAAGCTCCTGGACGCCTTCTACCACGAAAACAAACTCTGGGTGAGTAATGACTGTGACGCCACATGTGCCTCTCACTTAGTCATTGTCTGTTTAATGGAGAAAACATCTGATTCGTCACTGTGACTGTCTTCTTGTGGGGTTGTTTCCCATCAGGCCACTGCACGTCCTCCACCTCAGTCCTCATTCTCACACCCATCTTCCTTATGTCCGTACTCACCACGGATATTCCTCTTCCTTCCATCTCTAACATTCTTACTTTCTATTCTACTGCTGTCCATCTGGCCTCCCTGACTTTGTTTCCAAACTTCTCATATAGCTGTGACTATATGAGTGGTTCCAGCTTTTATAGCTTCTTTATTGGCTTTTAAAGCCATTGCAAATCCAGGAGCTAAAATTACACTACATGACGAAGTGCCACATGTTGTATTTACGCTGTGAAATACACAGCTTTCAACAGTATATGCCTTTAAAAGTTGCTGTTATCGTGGAGCATACATAGTCTTTAGTGGTAAAACCCTATTGAAAGAAGCTAGTTATCTTTGTATAATAATGAAAATTGTGATTTAATTTGATTGTTATTGTGTATTTACTGATGTAATTTACTTTAATGAATTAAAGTTAAAGTGGTTCAATGAAGATGCTGTTAAACAGTCTGAGAAATATCGAATAAAACACACTATTTTAAATAGACTTACTTAAGCTTTGGAATATCGTTCTCATCATGAAGATTTCTATGTAAACTGATGGCTAGCTTATTGCATAGAAAATTGACACGTTTGATTTGAGCTTTTCTTACAAACAACTTGAAAGAAAATTCATAGGACTTGAAAATCCACAGCATAACATGACAATTGGGCCTTTGAAAGCTGAAGCTGAAATGCATTTAGTATTGGGCTGTAATCTTCCTATTGTGTCACCGGAGACTCAGCATTTCTCACCAGACTTACTTGTCAAGTTCATGTTCATGACAAGATGTGACTTGTTCATCTTGTAACAAAGCTCAAAAGCACATGGAGACATTGAGAATTCTTTTGATAAAACCAACAAGTGACACACAACAGCATCATTGTTTCACCCACTCATGATTCCTCCCTGCGCTTTGCAAAATCAAAACAGTCTTAGGTCTGCTTTTGCCAAAAAAATACACAGAAAGTAATGCCTAAATATGGATGGATCTCTCTCTCGACACACACGCGGCTGGACCCAACTTTTCAACTCTCCATCTAATCTCTCGGTTTATGCAGCCAAGAAAAATAGTGACCTCATGCTGGACCCTTGACCCCGAATAACTGGAGAATTAGAAAACATCCCTCAAGCTAAAGATAGATCTGCTCATGGGCGCTGGCCACTGCTGGACTCTCTCTGTATTACAACAGTTTTTGGACAGGTCTGGCTTTTCATTTTGCTCTCTGTGATGCATTCAAGGTAACGGTACAATGGATAGCTGTGGGCTGGTCATTAGCTGGTCCGACGGGAGGAGACCATGACTATTTGAATGGAGATGAACATCTTAGCTTAGTCATCATGTGCATCATGCTGCAAAAATCACTTGGCAGATAGTTCTCCTTGTCACGGAGACAAGATCGTGAAGTGAGATTTTCATTTCCTCAAACTTTGAGTTGGTTTTCTTGTTTTGTATCTAGATGATAACCTTTAGCTGCACTTAGCCAAGTCTCACACTTTGTCCTCGTTCTGTGGTCTGAAGTTTGAATACCTCTTTGAATGTCGCGACATCACTCATCTCTGGATGTTTCACTTGCATGCTGACTAACACCCCCGCTTTCAAACCACATGCTTCCTGTAGGTGTGTTTTTTTTTCTCAGTTTTATTGTCTCGCTATATCCAGTCGTTCATGTTCCCTTGTTGCTTGAAAGATGTAAAGATATTTATTATAAGTATTTTGAAATTATGCTTTGAAACGCCTGTTGAACATTATTTAAACTAAAGAAATTACAATAGTGGATCAATAAATATGTATTTATTGGTGTATATATGCATAGTTAAAGCATGTTTTTATGTATTTTTGAGTAAAAAAAAACAACATTCATACATATACGCAAACATCTCAGACAGCTGACTGGAATGTTATGCACATGTTAAGGACATGTATAAATGTGAAGATATTCAGGCCAATATCCAGCTGGACTGGACTTGATCAGCACAATCCAATTTCACATGTCCATGGATTTGTCCCTGAGAAAATATTTGTAAGTAAAATTAACTTCAACTTGGATTTTTGCACTTTCATTTAAGAAGTAAAGTTAATAATTCTGATTGTGAAAGCATACGTGTCTTACAGTTGTCTTGTCTTGTTATTTAATGGTGATTTTAACTGTGCTTTATGTCAGCCATTCAGTCCCAAGTCATCACACTTTTAGAAGTGCTTCAGTCATTCAAATGGGTTGAAAATATTGCCTAACTCTGAGCGGTGTGCATTCCTGTGTCGACCTGCCCTTCCCCGTCTCTCAGTGCGGAACAAGAGGACGGTGAAAACCGGAGGGAGAAGAGCTGTTTGTTCTTCTTTTAGAAACGCTCTTGAGCCCGACGTGGCACCCAGTGTGGGAAAACGGCGGCCTTTACCGTTTTAGTAGCAACGCTGACATCGGCATAAGAAGATCAGAGCGAATCCCGGGGTGAAAAATAAAGAAGCACATGAAATAAAGCAGCTTTGGCATCTGAGTTCATCTGTTTGTGTAGGATGAGGACGATTCCGAGTCAGTGGAGTCCAAGTTTTCTCTCTGCCATCTTTAGTTTCCTACCCAAAGCTTGTGACCACAGCTGAGAGAAGGATCAAGACTGTCTTTTGGCTCAGCTCTGTCGTCACCTCGGCACAACCTATTGCTCCGTTGCTTGTGACGGAGGACTGTGTCTACATGGTCTTCAAGTTTACAAAGACAGACTGTAATATCAAAGTTCAGACGCACAAAAGTAACTTTTTTTGGTTCTCCTGAAAGAAAGTTGAAGTTGAAGGTGACATCAGTCAGACGGAGGCTAATAAAGTGCTATTAAACTCCCTCACTGCCGACTCAAACGGACTCTACTTGCAACAGCTTGTCGAACATACAAGTCTTTCTATGCTTGGAACAGTGCTGAATAGAGTTTTAACCAGCTATGTTGTAAAGCTCGAGGACTGATTTGGCAGGCCAGAATTGGCCCCGGGGCCATGAGTTTGGTACCTGACATCATCCACTTAGATGTGTTGATGGGTCGGAAAGATTCCGGTTTTACTTGGGTTTGGTTTGGGAATTTATCTGTCCATATTAGGTGAGGCAGCGAGCGGAGACGACCAGGGTCGCTGCTGTGTCGACCGTGACCAAGACCGCTCTGCTCCTAAACAGCCTGATGCAGTTCATGATTAAACAACACCAGACTTAAACACGTGATCTGAAACTAAAACAGTCACTCTGTTTTACAACAATCCCTGAGAGTTAAGAACACAATCACCAGTGTGAGGTTACAAGCTGAGAAAGGCCGGCGAACCCGGTGCTCAGATTAGTGTATGAGAGTGAGCGGTTCAGCCCAACGTGGGAATGTTTAATATGAAGCTTGTCCTGTTGCTCCGCATTCTTACCTGCGGTACAACACCTTTCAATCACCTGGAATTCCAACTGGTCTAGAACACTGTACGCTTGCAGGTGTTGCCTTCTAGAATAATCATAATCTGTTCAATTATAAATGGGTCAGTTAAGCAGCGGACGTTAGAAGAAGTACAGTGGTACCGGACCTGCGGTTCCCAAATGCTGGGTCGAGCTTTTATTTCATTAAGCTACAATTACACTGCTGTGTTGTGTAGTATACAGTCACTTTACTTCTTCAATATAAGCTTAAGTAAACAAAGTCTTATTAGTTTTCTTGTTCCTGATGATGCCGTTTCAAATAAGCGTGTTGCGTGCGTCCTGAAGACTCTGGTTTAGTCGACCTATATACCACAGTAATTCTTTGCCTATTAACAAAACAATGGAAGGAAAAAACTTCAGAGTCAGTGTGGTTCAGTTTTATTTCCTTATTTTTGGAATGAATGTAGCCTGGCACACTCTCCAAATTAAATGTTTCATTGCAGATATAATTGTAGCCTCCTTTCCAGTGTTCCGTGATGTATTTGGAATATTTAAAAAGTGCGCCTGCTCTGCCAGCAGACAAAAGGTTATGTAGGTCATCTTACAATAAATGCAATTTAACTCTATCAGAACTCTATTTAGTGGCATATACTTAAAAAAAGCAAGATTCATGTGTATAGTGTATTGATTCAAAACAATATTTAATAGAAGAGAGTGCTCTATTATTTATTTTAAAATACTTCAAGAGGTCAAAATGAGTCTTTCAATTGCCTGAAGACGATGTGTGACTTCATACATTCTCGAAGTCATGTGTTGAACTGGATGGTGTTGATGGGTCGTGACTCTCGATTCCTGTCGCTTCCAACGGTTACGTGAACTCTGGCGTCGATTGTTTATGAGCCTCCGTGCCACTGTCACATTCATCTTTTTGACGGCCTCATCGAACTGGAACTGCGGGGCTCACCCCGCCGTTTGACTCCGACACGTCAGCGGCAGCCGCTTTAGCATGAAATCATCTGACAAGAATGCGACAAACCAGTTTTGTCGTTCTGAGCGATACAGTTCATGTTCATTAGCGACTACTAATCAACAGAAGCCACTTCCTCTTCTATAATAAAACTTTATTAGCCAGACAGTCATAATGCAACAGCAGGGTGTGTACAGACGTCTAATTATTTTAGTTGACGTCTGCTGTTGATTTTTTTTTTTCCTGTGCATCCATATTGAATTATGTTTTGTTTTTTCCAATACATTTTTTCTTTGTTTTTCTGATTTTTTTCTTTTTTTTTCCCCATTATGAAGTTATCGTTCTTTCCATTGGTATATTTAGGTTGTTTATTCATATATATATATATATATATATATATATATATATATATATATATATATATATATATTTGTTATTTATTTTGCTCTAAGTTGAAAATTGAGTCTCCTTCTCTTCCCTCTACAGATTATGATCGAGTTCTGCCCCGGAGGAGCCGTGGACGCCACCATGCTCGGTACTCACCACAAACCTGGACACACCTGTTCTTCCGCTCACTGTCTAAACATACAGTCTTCCTCAATTGTGTCCATCCATCCAGTAGTGAGAGCACTGGCGGTGTGGGAAACCCCCCCCTTTCCCCCTCTTTTTTTTTTTTTGTAATCCACATCCTCATAACTCAGTTCCTGCGCTGCAGCTAACCAAACACAGACCCGCTTGAGTAAAGTCTGCAGAGAAAATGTGTGTCAAATCTTGTTTGGTGAAGCTCTGTGGAATCCTGCGCTTGGCAACGTTCTCTGATCAAAATTAGCGCCCGGCTTTGTCCACCTTCTTCCTTCTCAGAGTTGGACCGCGGGCTGACGGAGCCGCAGATTAAGGTGGTGTGTCGGCAGATGCTGGAGGCGCTGACGTACCTGCACAGCATGAAGATCATCCACAGAGACCTGAAGGCGGGGAATATCCTCCTCATGCTGGACGGAGACATCAAGCTAGGTACTGATGTAGAACCATGGAGGAGGCTTTAAAAATGGACTTGTCACCTTTTATCCAAAGGTCAGAGAGCTGTATTTGCTATTATGATCTGGATGAAATAGACCCTACACAAACCTGTTTTTTGTAACCCATGGTGGTGCACCGCCACGACTTAAGTGAGAGCTGCCTTCAGATGAAATCTCAAGCGTATTAAATCGAAGTGGGAACACTGGAACAAGTGCATAACACATAACACATCATTGAGCTGGAAGTGTTTATGGTTGTTTATGGGGAGATTTTAACAAAAAAAACAACTATAAAATAAACATTATAATAATTATATGACAAGAAAACCTCTGTTGCTCGCAGAGATCAATGACCTGAAGTAATATTGGGGCAGAATTCGGTCATTCCACTGCTCTCTAACTTCGAGGACGCAGTTGAATCCACCTTAACTGATGAAGGAGAACATAACTCATGACCATGACCATAACTCACTGACTGACAATACTGTGAAGACCGGAAATGAAGTAGCTGTCAAATCTGAGCCTGTGTGGCTACAAACGCTACAGTCCTGTTTTCCTTGTTTCACAGCTGATTTTGGGGTGTCTGCCAAAAATACCAAAACCCTACAAAGGAGAGATTCCTTCATCGGAACGCCATACTGGTGAGTGAGGCCTTTCATCTCCGCAGTGGTCTCCAGTCAAGTTTGGTATCAATAATGTAGAGGAAATTTGACTCGGGAAAAGAATTTGTTCGTGACTGGTTTATCGGAAATGGGTGAGATGCGCCGCGTAGTTGTGAATCTCTGCGATGCCTTGAATGTTCTGGTTGGTCGGGAGGTGGATTGTGACATGAAAACAAACTTGCTTACTTGATGATGCAGTGAAATTCTGTGGAGTTGTCATCTCAACGGGCTTGCTGATTTAGCTTGTAGCATCTTCCACTGACCTCAGCTGCAGACGACAGGTTTTCACAAATGTATATCAGCTTTCAGTTCTCTTCCATCCATCCGGTTTTTGCATGGTCCAGATGAATTTACATTTATAATCTCCTGGCTGGGGTCGCAACTTCGACATGCTTTGGTTGTGATTTGTTTTTAGTGATATTTAATTGAGTATTGAATTTAGTTTGAGCCAAGGATTCCGACTTCAAACTGTTGTGGGCCACTTACTGGGTCAGATTTGGTCCCGGGGCCTTGGTTCTCTTGGTTCTCTCTTGGTTGGTTGTTTCTGGAGCGTTGTTGCCAGTGGTCAAAGTTTGGTCACGAGCGAGAGAGTTAACTATTACCCAGAACAAGTTCAGCACCCATCAGCAGGTTCCTCCCAGCGCAATAAAAAATGCCATGTTACACAACACTGCTGACAGCGGGAGGAATGCGACTCGACAATTTAAGTCGATGTAACTCTTCCTCTGAACAAGAGCAAACACCCTTTTTTCTGGGTCTGACTCAATCAGGTCTCTTCAGATGAGAGATTTTCTGCAAACAAGAGTCGGCTTTTGAGCTTAGAGGGCGCTGAGTTTTACCGCCGCGGCACCTATCGCGTGCGCTTTTAATGATTAGCTCTTTGTTGTCTGTGACCACAGATGCCATCATACCCAGTCCAGAGTCGATTCAAATCTGTTTAACAGGTTGGTGATGTTAAAGCTTCCAGCAGAACCCAGAACAATAATTGGGGTTGGTGACCTCAGTCACTGCCACTTCTCACTGGAATGGTTTGCATCTGAGGTCTTGGTTCTCAGGGTCAGTGTCCTAACTTCAGCTCTAGGAACTGTCACGGTGAAGGAAACCAAAGCTCTCATCTGTGATCTTGTAGTGGCCGAAAGAACAATCAGTTGGACTCTGCCTTAGATCTATGGTGAGGAGCTTTGACATCAAAGTAGAAATGTTACCTGAATGTAACTTCAGTTCTAGGAATACTTGCAACACCCTCTAACTGGCTTATGCATGTATGGCATAGAACCACTGCTCCAAGACTAAAGTGAATTTGCTGTCATGAATTACTGTCCAATAAGTTGCTCTGGGTATGGTCAGCTGGGAGGAGGCCCTGGGGCTGATCCATGACTTGCTGGAGAGGCTGTACCTTGCAGTGAGCCTGGGAATGTCCTGGTTTCTTCTAGAGGATCTTCTGATCAGAGATCTTCTGCTGGATCTTTGGCTGTCTTCTGTGAAAATGTGTGTTTTGACCATCAGGATGGCCCCGGAGGTGGTGATGTGCGAGACCATGAAGGACGCCCCGTACGACTACAAGGCGGACATCTGGTCTCTGGGAATAACGCTCATTGAGATGGCCCAGATCGAGCCGCCGCACCACGAGCTCAACCCCATGAGGGTCCTGTTGAAGATCGCCAAGTCGGAACCCCCCACCCTGGAGCAGCCTCACAAATGGTAAGCCAGCGGGGACTCATGATCTAGTGAATGAGTCATGGCCTGTCCATGTAAACTGTTATCTAGCTGGCTATTGGTTATACATTCATTGAACCAGAACATTTACACAACGCCGTCCTGCTGCCTGCAAGGAATCGCTCCCAACGTTTAATGGAAAAGTTTGCACTAAGTGATGCTACTGAATGGCTGACCAATGGATCACGAAGTTCTTTCATGTTAATCAATGACCTGTTTAAACAAGTCACTCAGTTCACTCAGTCACTGCAAGGCTGTGAGTACTGCTGCTTTAATACAGTTTTTTTTTTTCAACCAGCCGTGAGAGACTGTCAGGTGTGTTGTGGGAAATGATCCAGTTTCTTATTTTAAATAGATAAATCATGATGTACTTGTGTCATATTGTCCACCCCTTCTGGAAAACGTTTTAAACACGTTTTAAATTTTATTCCTGCAAACAGCATTCCATAATCACAGTGTGTCAGTTGCTACAATTTTTCACAAACTAAAAGGGGTTTTTGTACAGGACTTACGACTGAGCCCTCAATGAACGAAGTGTTCTGTGGCTTGAAATAGGTGGAAAAACAGTGGATTCATGTGTAGATCTGTGTGACTAATGCGCTAAACACTAGGCAGAGGAACAACAGGTGTCAAAGCAAATACAAGATACAGATTCAATGCACCAAAGTCTGGAGATGTAATTGCTAGAATCGATGATCTGGATCTCAGCAGGTGCTGGGAGCGGATCTGGGCTGAGCAGCATTGCTCTCATTCCTCACACAGCTGCTCCCAATGATACCCACATCAAGTATTGCCAATTCCTCTCTTCAGGTCAATGGAGTTCAAAGATTTCCTGAGGATATCGTTGGATAAAAACCCGGAGACCCGCCCAACTGCAGCGCAGCTCCTGGAGGTGAGCGAGGAAGTGTCGCACTTTGATACACGACAGAACAATGTCCTCGAACCGGCCTTATCTCGCTCCACCACATATTTGGAGCCCTTTTTAATCTGCTATTTTAAGATGTGAATGGCCTGCTCCGTGGGGGCGGGCAGTGCCCGCTGGCCCTGGCCGAGACAAAGAGGGCATGGAACACGGCAGCTGTGGGAGCAGGGCTGGGACTCCGATGAGCTCAGAAGAGAGTCCAGCAGCTGAGTAGACTCTGTCGTCCTGGCGCTCATGGCTGCCAACTTCACCGAAGAACGTCCTGGGAATCCTGCATGTGCTGTCCCCTCATGAGGGTGCGGTTTGCTTCTGCATTTCTGCCAGTCCTAGATGTTCTGTAGATGCAGAAGTGTCCGCATGTATGAGGTGCTGGAGTCCAGAGTGATGACAGTGGAGCGCTAAGTTTGGGGCCGCGGTGATAAAAGTTCCTCTGGCTTCCGTCTGATTCTGGGAATGTAAACACAACAAAATGACACTGCGTCAGTGGCTGCTCCAGAACATCTGGTGGACTCCCTCATGCTTTACTGGTTCCCACCCGTTGTCTCGTGGTTATCAGGGGCAGCAGCCAAAGTGAAGAGGCCCACACCTCCCTCACCCCAAGGTGTTCCCATGGAGACACTAGACCAGCATCAGTGTTTTGTTTTGGAGAGCACCGACTCGCCTCTTCTCACCCCTTTGATTTGCCAAATCGAGTCTTTAAAAGGCAGATAAAGTCTCCTCCACAGGTAACCGGGCCCCTAATGGGTTCACATTTAACCTTTCACATCCAGCCATGCATGGACCACTTGCTTTCAAGCAACAGGAGACCCAAAAAACAGGACAGGCGCGCCATTGTTCCTCAGCTGAACCTGCTATCTGGATATGAAAATTGGTGGAATTCTCGCTGCCTTGAAATCAATAATTATTCAGTGAGATCATTTTATCACAACCAGTGTATTTGTATATAGTATTGAGCATGCATGAATTCCTTATTGGATATTATTATGAATTACTTTATTTTAAAAATGTATATAAATTTGATATCCCCAGCCAAAATCAATTCATTTTTCTAAATTAATTAATTTAAAAAACACAATAAAATATTTTAAATTACATATGCCGACTCATGATATTTTATTACACTTAAACCTGCGACTTTTCTACTTGCAAATGTCAGTGACTTCATGACGGCGGTGCTGAGAAACCATCCAAAATGTCAATGAGGTTCTTGCAGTGCTGAGTCATGGTCATCCGTCCGGTCCTCGGGTCTCGTTCCACTTGTGCCGAGCATTGTTTGGGTGCTTCCTCCTCACCTGGAGACCGTGGTGGCGCCTCATTAACGCTCCCGCTCGCTCCCCTCCGTCTGATCCGCCAGTTATTCCGCCCTGCAGCGCCTCAATAATTGATGATCCCTCTTTTATCTCTGCTGCAGTCAACTTTTAATTGAACTCCTCATCCTCTCAAGGCCAAGCAATAAGGACGGTTATTTTAGGAGCTAACATCCAGCGGGACGCTAAGTGCAGCGCTTTTATTGCATCGAGCCGTTTTATTGTTGTTGCGGTTCAGCAACTGATAAGTGGCAGATTAAATTTCCTCTCAGCGCCAGTGAAAGTCGCTTCCTCTCGTGTGCTCCTCCTTTCTCAAGTCTCTCTTCACAGTCGCGTCCTCCTGCTCCTCGGTCTTTGCTGGTCCTTTTGTGACGTTTGCATTTCTTCCCCGCAGCACCCGTTCGTGAGCTCGGTGAAGTCCAACCGTCCGCTGATGGAGCTGGTGGCCGAGGCCAAAGCCGAGGTCATGGAGGAAATCGAGGACAATAGAGAGGAAGGAGAGGAGTTCGACGCCATGGAGCTCACTGTGGTACCAAACAATTTCATCTTTTAGAGTCTAGAGCAGTGCAGATGCAGCATGATGGCCACTACATGGATGAGGATGAACTTCTTCGACAGAGTTTGAGCTCAGAATTTTTGGATTATATATCATTTTAATGTTCATGACCTCAAAGGAGCCATTGAGCTTTCCATGTTATTCTCACAGAGAATGTTAGCCGTGGTAAATACGTCCCATTTTAATGTTCGCCGATATGATGAATTTATTGTTATGTCACAGTTGAAGGAAATGTTTCTTGTTTTGGAGATTCAAATCTGCACCTTTTCATTTGCTAAATGAGCGAGTGTGGTTCAGTGAGGATGCCACTAGGGGGAGAATCTTGAAGAAGCCTTAAATCCATTCACTGCTGGCTCTTTGAAACATCCCTGTCTGTGGTGCTGGAGTTTCTTTTTAACTCCTCATAAGGTCAGCCGTCATCTCCGCACTGCAATATGCAGTTCACTTCCTGTGTTTGTGCGGCTTTGGCTCAGTAAACAACCTTCCTGCACGAGTGTTCGAAGTCCGTCCTCTGATGATTTGACGGGGCTTTCGGAGGAAAGTGTAGTTTCAGGGGGAACAAAAGAACAGTGAGCGGAAGAGCCAGCGCTCGCCGTCCCAAGGTCGCGCCAGAGCGCACTTTCCTCGGCGCCGACTCCCATCCAGTTAATAATTTAGGATGATGCGCTGTTCTGCTGCTGCGCTTATTCTGCAATGATCATCCACCAGCTGCTCTCAGCCAGTGAGGACCAGCACAGGAAGTTCATATCCGGTTACGAGGACCTGGACAGGAAGTGTGAGAGTCCCATGTGTCGGTACTGACCCTGTGTCTCTGTCCCTCCAGTCTCCCGATCAGGAGCCTTGTCAGACCAGTCAGACCAGTTTGGAGGGGGACCACTTGTCCGACTCGCACAGCCCCACCACACCCTCCTCCCCCACCTCGCTGTCCATCCCTGAGAAGGAAGAGCAGCCGGAGACGCCGACAGAAGAGCAGCCAGGCTCAGCCATGGTCGCCCCAGTGCCCCTGCCCAGACAGCTCCTCCCTCCCCGAGACCCCATCGTGGACGACGGAGGCGACACTCCTGAGACGGAGAAGTGCGGAAGTGAAGCTTCTACCAAGACCTCCAGCTCGGATTCTGGAATCGAGGATGGGAAGATGACCCCGACCTCTGAGGAAGAGAAGGTATGTTAAGGTCAGTCAAGCCGACGGTGGGCTGGATCTAAGCCTCATCTCTCCTGTAGGTGACGGTAGAGACCCCACTGAGCGACCACCAGACCTCTCTTGCTCCCTCTGAGGCGTCTGACGAAAGTGAAGACCTGTCTGTGAAAGAAGAACCGACGGTCCAGGTGACCGAGGAGGAACGTAGCGAGCCGGTCAAGAGAGAAGAGCCCAGTCCTCCTACCACTCCAACACCTTCTCCTCCATCTTCAACTGCTGCTACCCCAGTCCCTGCTTCACGCTCAGGTCTGGATGGAGACCTGACAAGGACGTCTTCACAGAAGGAGCGGACGGAAGTTCCTGCTGAGAACGTCTCCCCTTACATCAACGGCGGCATCATCAACAAACGGTACTCGAATTCCAGCAGCATGGTGTCGGAGAGCATGGATCTGTCTGGGAGCAAGGACATCATCAGCCTCTCTCCACGGGTCAGTGTTCACTCCTCCGATTTCATACGAGTGAGATAAACTTTGACTCATTTATACATGTTAGTAGACTTGTTTGGTCACAAGAAAGAACTATTTTTTCCCCAAGCTTTTTATTATCATCATTACTATTAGAAATATCTCTGTTTTTATGTGGCGATTTTGACTTTGCGTTTTCTCTTTATTTTCCAATTTGACTTTAAGTCTTCTACTTGTAATTCACATGTGTACCGTGTATATAACATATAATACTTTTTGTACTCTTGTCATGATTCTATTTTTTTTTTAACTAAAGATGATATTTTTAATTCCTAAATATTTCAATTCCTCAAAATTCTAAAATCATAGTTTTTCAAATAGCATTTAAAGTTAGTATTAAAAATATAACAAATATATTTTAATAATTGCTTAAATACAGCGTGGGACCTAATTATATATATATTTTGGAATAAATAAATTATTCTGCATTATTTCATTTTTTTTCCATTTGAAAATTATTTTTTTCTTCATTTAATATTACAATCTAGATTTTTTAAAAATAATACATTTTATGTATTATTTTTTCATTATATATATTATATATTATTATGTGTACTATTTTTGTTCCATTTAAAATAATCCTTAAACGACCCTGTATCACAGCATAAATATTCATAATTACTTTTTAAGTCATTCCTAGTCTCCATCTGGTTCCGTACGAGTTGAGACTTGGAGCTGGCTGTGTCCCGAGTTTCCTCCTCTGTGGAGACGTTGCAGATGAATGGCCTCTCTGATATGGACGCTTCCCTCTTGAAGCAGCTGCTGGTGTTTTGAATGCGAGCTAAACATGTGTTGGAGGAGCGCGGAGAGACGCGGGGCCTTCGGAAGGCCCCTCCTTGGAAAAACTACCTCTCAGCATCTACAGGGGAACTGAAACTGCATTGTGTTATGGTTTGGGGTGTGGGTGTTCGCCCAGTGGAACAGTGGACGGACTTCACAAAGGCTTCCCTCACTTTTCCACACCCACAACACGGGTTTAGCATGACTGCGCTTCAAGTTCAGACCTTTAAAAGTCGGAAATAAAAAAGTATTAAGCAAGTGTGACACTGAAACAGATTAGGGCTTTGTGTTGGAAGAAGATTAGACAGTTATTAATCATAAATAAGTCTTTATGTTTAGAAAGGTCTGAAGTCTGTGCCATGCTTTTTTGGATTTGCAACAGTCGGATCTAGGCGCAGAACTTGTGGAGGCAGATTCTGAACTGCGTTTCATGCGCCTCCTCCAGCGTGGTCTCTGTGTGAGTCACAGTTCACATTCGCCAGCGATGAGCTGCTGCTGCTGCCGCTGAGGGCTTCATTGTGGCGCGGCAGGCAGATGGACTGACCACGATTGAAGTCTGTTTGTGGTATTTCGGGCGACAATGAATGAGCCGTCTTTGTCTCCAGAGAAGCTGTCGCCGCCTCTTTTGCTCAGAATTCTGCTGATGGAGGTCACCAGCGTGTGCGAGCGGATGTGCACTCCAGCGCCAGGGTGTCATTCTGTGCATGACGACGGACGACATGTTGAAGTGTAAACAAAGCCCCATAACCAGCCGTGGATTCACAGAACAATGACATGTTGTTGATTCATATCTCATGAACATGTCATCATCAAACTAAAAGAAGCATGAAACCTCCTGTCAAAATAACTTTTGTTTTCGCTCAAACAAAATGTTTATCTTATTGTGTTGCTTGATGTAAATGAGCTTTATACGCTGGTGTATTTTCCACATTCTACATATATAACATGCAAGTCAAACTGTCACTTACTATGTGGCTGAATATTTTAGTTCATATGAGGGCTGCGTATCGGCTGGTGTCTCACGATACAGGAGTCGTGATACGATTATATGGCAATCCTGTTAGTTCTGCAATATATTGTAATAAGAGCCATTTTAAGGTGGAAAATGAGACAATGGAGTACAATATTATGTGCATGAAAACATGAAGGTTTATTGTTATGACGTCAGTCCAGTTAGACTTTGGAATGAGGGATGAATCGCTACCTTTTATCTATAAAATAACTCATTAAATTAAACGCGTCACCAATGCAGCAGCATGTATCAAATATCAAGACTATATTGTCAATTGAATGTATATATATTCTCTTACACACCTTGTTCATATATGAGGCTTCTTCAGAGGTTAACTTTTAGGTCACTCGAGGGTATTTAACTTTATTCAAATAGCATTTAGAATTAGTATTAGAAATATCAAAAATTATTTTAATAATTGCTTCAGTATTGTGTGGGACCTAATTATATTTATTTGATTTTTTTTACAATTATTACTTTTGTAATAAATAAATTATTCTCGATTATTTCAATTTTTTTAATCCTTTTTTTTTTCATTTAAAAAGCTAAAATACAATCTAGATAAAAATAAAAAAAATTAAATAGACCAATTTTTTTGTGTCCATTTTCATTTCATTTAAAATAATCCTTTAACAACTTGGAATCACAACATAAATTTTCAAAATGACTTTTTAAATTCAATCAAATTCTTATTTTTATGCTCATTTTTTTTTGTTTCTTTGCGGCACCACTTCTTGCCAGTCTTCATCTTCATCTTAAACTCTGTCATATCATAAATATTAAACATATCACATGTATTTGAGGAGTTCATGAAGCCTCAACAGTAGCCGCTTGGTGGAGATCTGCGCTCTCTGAGTGCGTTTCTAGTGAAAGCAACCTGGCTGTTCTTCATCACTCTCAGTTGCAGAGTAACCAAAGCCAGTGTAGCTAAAACTTCAGGAACTGCTTCTGTTTCCTCTTCTGTGTGTTCCACCCTGTATGTGTTTGTGCTCGTGTGTAACTTCTTGGAAGAAGTGCTTCCACTCAGGCTTTGGTTGGTGGCGAGTGCGTATCACTTCAGCAAATATTGTCCATTGATAAGGCGATTTGAAACTTGACCACTTGTTCCACTCCGGATCAGTGGTTTAAACGCTCTGTAAACAATAGTTTAGTCAGGAAATATGAGGTTTTTTTTAAAGAATATTCAGGAACTACTTCAGATGTTTACTCGCTGTTATGAGCAGTGTTTGTTATTGAAAGAGATTTCCGCGGCTTCTTCACTCTCCTCTCTCTGTTTTTCAGGCCCATTCGAGGAAGACCTTAAAGAGGACCCGGAAGTATGTCATCGACGGGGTGCAGGTGAGCGTCACCACCTCCAAGATCATCGGTGAAGACGAGAAGAAAGATGAAGAGATGAGGTTCCTCAGGTATGAGGATGAGTCGCTATCATTCACTGCAGATGGTTTGTTTACTTAGTTTATTATCAGCCTGAAACCCAAATGTGATCAGATCTCACTTGACTTGACTCTTAGAACCTGGAGCCGTCACGCTTCACGCACATTTGCTCATGATAAATGAACGGTTTCTGTTCATTTGAGAAGCTAACGTTTGTTTTGGAAATGTCTGATGCGCCTCTAGCGCCACCGTGTGGTCAAAACCAAGTATGACACCTCCGATCGCCTTTCCTCAATGAACACGCTGTTCAAACTGAGGTTTCCCCCTCTTGCGGTTGCTTTATAGTTCACTGTGTAAATGTGAGGAAGGAGCAAATATAAAGGAATTCAAATGTTTATAAAACAGGCGACAATAACAATGTGGCTGATGGTGTTTACGGGTCCAAACCGTTTTTTCCTCCGTTAGTCAACGGGTTTTATATCGGATGATGTCGAGGATGAGGTGAAATGAAGGTGAAATGACTTTAGCTTGGCTTGTCTCCAAATTTAGAGCCTGTGTTTTTTTTGTACAAATGGAAAACGTTTTTTCCCCCTAAGATTAAACAAAAAAAATAACAAAATGAACAAGAATGATAATAGAAAAGGAAGGAAAAAAACATCTGTTACTGCGGTCAAGACAGATATTTCAAGATACAAAACTGAACCAGTGACGGTTTGTCGTAATAAACTATGAGGATAACTGAAGATATAGATAGAATTGAAAACTAACCTGGTAAAGAAGTCAAGCAGAGTCTTAACAGCAGGTTAAAAAATGAGCCCCAAACCTTCTCAGATTTATGTAACGTATTTCTGGGCTTTAAAACGCTGCCCGTCTGTGTTCAGGCGCCAGGAGCTGCGTGAGCTGCGTCTGCTGCAGAAGGAGGAGCACCGAGCTCAGGCCGTGCTCAACACCAAGCTGGAGGCTCAGCGCGAGCAGATGCAGAGGAAGTTCGACCAGGAGATGCATGTGAGTGGGACTCGGGACTCGCCGCCGAGCGACTGGCCTCTGCAATAACGCGTCTCTCTCGCCCCCCCGAAGGCCAAGAAGAAGCACTTTGACGTGGAGCTGGAAAACTTGGAGAAGCAGCAGAAGCAGATGATCGAGAAGATGGAGGCGGACCACCATTTCAGGTTGAAGGAGGAAACCAGGCGCATCAAGTCGGCGCAGGAGCGCGACCTGCAGCGCTTCCACGATCAGCTCAAGCACAAGAAGAAGGAGGTGAAGCCCCTGCGCGCCAAAATAAAAGTTTTTTATTCATTTCTTATGTAGCTTTATTCATTGAGTGATAGATTTTCTGTTGTCTGACTGGGAGTTGGTTTTATGTTGATGTGTTTGTGTGTGTTTAATGGTTTTGTGTGTTTTATTTTTAAAAAATAGATGATTTACAAGAAGAAGATGATTTAAGTATTTTTATTGAAGTATTTCAGTAGTATTTCAAAAATATATTATTACTTTTATTAATATTTAATTACATTTATTTATTTATTGTAAAAACAGAAATATACATCTATTTTATTATTATTATTATTATTTTTTGTAATTGTTTTATTTTTCATTTATTTTTGGCCAAATTTAGATCACTGCCCAATTTTTTTTTTTTTCACCTCAACATTTTTCGTATTAAGAAAATATTTTTTGTGTTCTTTGCAATATGTTCAGCATTTACATGTAAAGAATTATTATTTATTTATTATTTTTATGTCCTATACGTTGGTAATGTTTCAGTAATTGAGTCACGTTCTGGTTATTTTAGTCTTAAAATAGTATAAACTTATTTATTTATAAACTTAAAATATTATTATTAACTTATTACAAACTCAACTCAATTTTCCTGATCTGTTTGTGGGTTTAGGTGAAACATTCCGTGGACAAACTTCCCAGGAGTCAGCGGAAAGAGTCTCTGAGGCAGAGCATGCACGCGTACCAGGAGATGAAGACCCGCGAGGTGAGCGCTCTGTGCCCCGGCCCAGTTTCCCCCTCTCACCTTTGACCCCCTGTGATCCAGGAGGACAAGTTCCTGCTGGCTCAGAGGAACCATCTGGACACCACGCTGAAGAAAATCATCTCCAACAACAAGCAGGAGATTGCAGCGATGGAGAGGACCTGCCTGGAGAAGAAGCACCAGCTCATCCGAGGTCAGCCCCGAAATCTTGCCGAGTCAAGTGTTTTGTCCAACCAATACAAACCATTATTTTTTTTTATTTTTTTTACTACTTTTTAACTTATATTTATTATTATATCATACCATATGTCAGTCAAAATATTTCAAAATATTGTGGGCATTTTCGTTAGCTTGAGCTTTGTTACTTTTTAAGTATTTCTGTGACTTGAAATTATTATTTTTAAATCACATTATTGATATTCAATATTTATAAGAAACGTGAAAAAAAGTCAAATTTTCTTTTGAAACAATTTACTAATTACTCGTGTGGGTGTTTATTTTAATTTATCAGTGAGTATTTGTGCACTTTCTATTTATTTTTATTGTTATTTTTGTTACTTTTATTGGATATTTTCTATGTGGATATTTTTTCCCTCTGTGTTTCATAATTTAATATTTTATAGATGTTAATAAAATAATTTTCACCTCAAATGTTTTTTAAGTGTTGGACTGAAGATGAAAATAAAATATTTAAAATGTGTGTGAAGCTGGTGTCGGAGCCCAGTCTAACCTCTTGTTGTGTGGGGACAGACCGCGAGGCGGCCACCTGGGACATGGAGGAGAAGAACCTGCACGAGAGGCACCAGCTGCTGCGCCAGCAGCTGATGGACCAGCACTTCCTGCAGAGGCACCAGCTGGTCAAGAAGCACGAGAAGGTAGCGCCGCCTGCTGCGCTCCACCTGGACCACCCGCTGACCCCGTGACCCCCTGCGTGCAGGAGATGGACCAGATGCAGTGCTACAACCAGAGGATGGTGGAGATCCTGAAGGCTCGGCAGCAGCAGGAGAAGAGCCGCCTGCCCAAGATCCAGAGGGGAGAAGCCAAGACCCGCATGGCCATGTTCAAGAAGAGCCTGCGCATCAACTCCTCAGGAAGCTCCTCGGAGGATCGCGAGAAGATCAAGCAGGTACTGAGCGCGGACGGCGACCACACATTTAAGCATGTGTCTTGTGTGTTTTATTTCAAACGTACACACACGTATTGGTGCTTGAATTTGTAGGAATATTTTTATTGTATATGTATGAAAAAACATTATTATATAATGCTATAATAATTATTGTATATGTTTATATCTGATAGCTAGATAAATATTTTGTAGCATAATGTTGATTCCTAGATTATATAACTTAAAATATTTGTAATTATAATTTTACTTTAGTGTCGTACAGCCATTTTAAATCTTTGTGATATAGTTTCATTGGTTCAAATGATTTTTTTTTTTGCTTTCGATTTTTCAGCAATGCAAAAATAATTTTCCCAAAAATATTATGAATGATGAACTATAGAAATAAATGATAAAAGATTGAAAAAAAACAAAAAAAGAAAATTATTTTGTGAAAATAAAACAAATGTTAAAAATATAAAATATTTTAAATATATGTACATATAATATAATGGAAATAATTTAAAATTTCATTCATATAAATATGTGAATATATATTTTAAAAAATATATAGACTGTTTATATATTTAAAATATGTAGGTATATATTATATATATATATATATATTTTTTTTTTATTTCTGTGATTTGAGTAAAAAAATACCTTTAATTTAATTGGAAATGAAAAATGATGTTACATTGCAAAACAGAATTGTTATGTGTTATGGCGAGCGTGAGGCTGAGGCGGCGTGTCTGCAGTTCTCCCTGCAGGAGGAGCGACGGCAGAAGGTGGAGCGGCAGCATCAGCAGCAGAAGCACGAGAACCAGCTGAGAGAGATGCTGGGCCAGTGTGACGCCAACATCCGGGAGCTGCAGCAGCTGCAGGTGACCTCCGACCTCCGACCTCCGACCTCCGACCTCCGACCCCCCCACCTCCCTGCGCTGACTCCGCTCTCTCCGCCGCAGAACGAGAAGCGCCACCTGCTGACGGTGAACGAGACGCAGCGGCTCAAACAGCTGGACCTGCAACACAACCAGCTGCTGAAGGAGTGGAAGGACAAGCTGAAGCCGCGCAAGAAGGTACGGACGCCGTGTTGCTTCCTCACCAGCTGAACACGCAGCTCGCCTTCGTCTGAGAGCATCTTCCACCAACACAAGTTACTTAGTAGTTATTAAATGATCTTCAACAACACGGCGAGTTGCTGCAACTTCAGCTTCAAAGAAGAGTTGAAGAGAAATTACAGAGTCATTCTGCCACAACAAGTCTGACACATCGGGGGAGGGAAAAAATGGCAGATTAACTGGATTCTGACGGACGTTCTTTCATATTTAAATATACGTTTTCCACAATTTGTGTATGTGACACAATACTAATCAAATTTTGTCCAAGTATTAGTTTCCCATATAGAGAATATAATGTCTTAAAATACTTTTTGGATTTTTTTCAAAATATGGATTTCACAAAGTAAAGTATTAAAACTGTAGAAGCTATAAGATATATTTTTGTATATTTCATTTATTTTCAACAATTAAAAAATAAATAAATAACACTTTTTTGTGTTTCATAAGGTCCAGACTCAAACACACTTTGTTGATCTTTGTTGTTTTTGTTTATTGTTTCCAAGTGAAACTATCAAGTTAAATTCTTCTTTTTTTGTGTGTTTATAAATATTTAATCGTATTTATTTCATGTAAAAATGAAATATAAATACAAATTATTATTTTTATTATTTTTTGCCAAATTTATTTATTTTTTGCATAGCGCGTCAACATTTTTCGTATTTATAAAACACTTTTTTTTGTGTTTCATAAGGTCCAGACTCAAACACACACAGATCTTTTTTGTTTATTGTTTCCAAGTGTAAATTCTCCCCCCCTCCTCCTCACCCTCCTGACCAGGCCCTGGAGGACGAGCTCACCATGACCAAGCGCGACCAGGAGGCCTTCTTCCGGATGAGCCAGGTGGTCTCCAACCCCAGCTCCCCCAACAAACTCTCCAAGTTCGTGCCTTACCAGGAGCCCATCGACACGTAGTCGGCTCCCGCTCGCTTCCCCTTTTAAGTATTTATGTTTTAACTTATGCCCCTTTTTATTTTGGCTGTCGTTCTTTCATAATGAACCAAAAATGATCAAACTAAACTGATACATATCAGTGACAAATACTGCCTTAATCATTACTTTTCATTCGTCATGATTCATTTTTATTCTCCCTCCAAAAAAAACATTTTATTTCATCAAGTATGAAGGATTTATTTTAATAAAAGGGACGTGTGGTTTACTGTTATTATTATTATTTAGGATTGTGTTTTCTTCTTTATTCTACTGTAAAATCAGCGACACTGGATGAAAGTGACAGAAGCCAAAAAAAGGCCTGGGGTTTTTCCAGCTGCTGCGAGGACCTGCCCACCAAGTGCAATAATACTGCTCTGTCTCTTCTGTCCTGAAACAATGTCGGCACTCGGGTCCAGCTCAGTCCAACGGTATAAATGGTGTTTCCTGTCGTCTTCCGGCCTCGTTTACATGGAGTTTATTTTGTTGTACAGAACTAATAAATCATATTTTATAAAGATGAGCTCCTCGTCACGTTGTTTTTGTGGAGGCGGAGCTTGGAAGTCGACCTCTCTCGGTAAGTTCTGTCGCGACTGGATTTTACGTCTCTTTGTTGGGTCTTGACCTGTTTTTCCTTCTGCAGCTCGTCCTGCACAGAGGTGTTTTCCAAGTGTCTACAGGACACGAGTCTGCTCAAGTCACTCAGGTCGGTAACAATCCACTCAGACTTGGGGATGGTGAGACTCGTGACTGGCTGAGACAACACTAGACAACAGTGGTCCGACAAGTCTCTGCAAAGTGGCCGTAGAGTCGTGAGTCAAAGACTTGATGACAATTGACACTGTGGTAAAGACTCGTTAGAGTTGAATAATGTGTCACCAAGCGAGTCACTGATGAAAGAAGTCGCAGACAAAGTCAGACGAGTCATGACGTAGTGACTGGTGCAGACTTGTAGAGGATGACTAGACCGATTCTTTAGGTGGCGATCAAACGTACAGATAAGGCAAATCCTAGTGCGCCGATTACACAAGATGGTTGAGACCAAGTCACTCGTCAAGTCCCCCTACTGACTGGACAACCTGTTAAGCAGATGAGCTGTGGAGAAGAAACACTTGGAACTGACTCGAGTTAATTTCAGAAACTTTATTGTCGTAAGCAAAAATAAATTGACGTAATAAAAAAATACATCGCAAAAAGAACCAGGTGATATAATACTGCAGTGATGACATCATCAAATGTCGCTGTACCGCTCCAACCATCACGTCACTACTCCACGTCCTCTATGGGAAACATCTTGTGATGTTATTTCACTTCCTGTCGCTTCCTTCTTCAGCACAGCTCTAAAAAGCTAAAAAAAAGTTTGGACTCGTGTCCTGTACAATAAAATACTTTGCTCTACTGACCGAGCTTGAGACCAGTCAAGCGTTCGTGTAAAACCTCTACAACCTGTACATCGGTCGATCCTTCCGTTTGGAACAGACTGTACTCGCTTGAAAACGAGACTCGCCTTTGATCTGCTTTTTTCATCTGCTAGCGGAAAACCATTTGTGGTTCTGGGGTGTTTGACAGCGCGTCTACTTGGCCTCACATGATTGGCACAACGTTAATATAAATCCCATTTGTTCATGACGGCAGTAAGAAGTGTCTCGGGGCTGCACAGTATCCGAAAATGTAGCGTTCACATCCTAGCGACGCTGAACAGGATAACACGGCGCCCCCTAATGATGCGGCAAGTATCTGTTTAAAATCGCTAATGTGCAAAATTAAAAATGAAGTCTTCCGACAGTTCGCTTTGCGACTGATTTGCGATCAATGTTTAGCTGATGAGTTCGCGATAGCTAGTGCCACGCTTGAGTTTCGTCGGTGGTGAAATGTTACGAAGCGTAACTCTCCTTACTCATTTACAAATGCCATTTGTGCTAGCGACGTTTTTTAAAGATGAGAGTTGATTGTCTACGATGAACAGTAATCTGTACACAACGTGAAGCGTGTTTTGAAATCGCCTGAACAACTAGCTAACATCGCAACACAGGTCGTTACGGGGTGTGTCTGGGTATTGTGCAGCCCACCGTTGTTTTGTTGGTCAACAGCTGCGGTGGTGAAGAAAGCGCTTCGTCTGTGCCGCCACATGGAGGCACCATGTTTTTGAAACGCTACGTCGAGCGGCGATCACGTCCACTCGCACGACTACTTTGAAGCTTTGATATAAACGTAAACATCACGTTACTGCTGGTTCATTTTAGGTGACACGTGAAAAAGTACCGAAAAATTGAACCACGTTTTTGTACTGCTTCACACCCAAAACAGAAATCAATTACTAATGGTTGTTTTCATATTATTCTTTTTTTACTCGAACAAAATAAAAGTTGTTGGCGTCAACTGTTTTTTTGTGGCAACTTTGTGACAAAAAACGGCCAATTCTCTGTTTGCAAAACATTTTGGATTTCGTACTGGAGCAGCGTTTAAGTACTTTAGGGTTTCTTGCTCAAGTAATTTGAGGGAATCCAGCCCTCGACTTCGGCCCCCAGGTTTTTGCAGAACCACCAGCCGCTGTTGTTCCTCTCCAGGACCTCGAAGACGGTACCGACCTTGAAGCTGGACGTGGGGTCGTCCCCGTCGAAGTCGGCCACGGCGAGGTAAAGCTCGTCCCTGCTGCTGGCCTCCTTCAGGAGAGGCGGGAGCTTGTCTTTGGGTGGCCCCGGCTTCTCCGTCTTCAGTTGCGGTTTGGGTGCGATGGGGATTTTGTTGACCTTGACGTCGTCCTTGACTGGAGGCGAGAACCCCTTTGGTTTGGGGGGAGCGGGTCTGTTCTGTTGAGGAGGCGCCGGCTTCGGGAGGTCCTGGAATGGTTTAAGAGAAGGGGGAGGTTTGGGATCGGTGGGACTTGAGGCATCTGCCTTTTTGGGAGGAGGGGGTCTCCGTGGGGCCATGGCAGCGGGTCTCTGGGGCGGCTCTTTGTGGGGGGGCACTGCTGGCTTTGCTGGTGGTGAAGAGCTGTCTTGACTGAGGCCGTTCACCAGCTTCGGCGTGAACTTGGCTTCCTCCGGGAGCTTGCTGGGTGCCGGGATGTGGATCGGAGAACTTGTCGGGGAGCTGCTTCCTGAAGACCCGTTCTGGTGATTGGCGTCCGGGTCGGCAGGTTTTGAAGGCCTCAGTTTGCTCCTCAAGTTGGTGATGTCCAGTTTGTTCTCTGCTGGCGGCTCAGGTTTGGCTGCGGGTGCTGGTTTGGGTCTCAGCACGGGCTTGGCTTTCATGAACGGCGCTGGCCCGGGTGCCTCGGCTTTCTCCTCGGCGGGTTCCAGCTTGGGCTTCGGGGGCTGCTTGGGGACTGGCTTCAGGTTGAACTTCTTCACCTCTTTCGCCGAGATCTTGTGTCCGCACTCCAGACCCATTTCATTCCGCAGATGAAGAACCTTGTTCTTGTCCTCTTTCTTTGGCTCCGGTGACTTCTCTGCTTTGAACGCCGCGGTGGCTTTGGGAGGAACCATTGGCACTATGACTCCGGGAGCCGGGGGTTTGGGTGGCAGAGGTTTAGCTGGATCTGCTCTGGACCTCTCGGCCACCTCGATCTCCATGCTCTTGTTGATGGACTCCCTTCGTGGGGGCAGCGCCGGCTTCTCCTCGGCCGGGGGTGCGGCCGGGGCTGGTGGGAGGGGCCCGGAGAAGGCACTGGCCCCCTTGCTGGCGCTGGACTTCCAGTCCCTCAGCTTGGGCCTGGTGCTGGACTCGGGCGAGGCGGTGGGTTCCTCAGGCAGCGGTTTGGACCAGTTGTCGCTGGGTCCTGGGACGGGGGCGGAGCCACAGTCTTCCAGCTTCAGCCTCTCCATCTCGTTGGGCAGCGGCGCCAGGAAGTTGGGCCGCACGGCGTTACTGGTCTTCTTGTACTTGTCGATGAAGGTGACGGGGGCCCAGCCCTCCTTGTCCTCGATCTGGATGTACCACCAGCCGCTGGAGTTCTTCTCAATCACCTGGGGAGTTCAAGAGGACACGGAACGTCCTTGGATGCTCGCAGAACTTCTGTGACCTTGGTCCACACTCACCTCCACTTTGACTCCGGCCTGGAAGCTGATTCCGTCCTGGATGGTGGTCTGGAAGTCTGCGATGGTGTAGAACTCCTCCTCCACCTGAGGGGGCACCGGAGGCTTGGGCAGGTTGGTCCCTCGAGGCTGAGACCAAGAAGGACAGGTTAGGACGCGTGGCCAACGGCTGCGACCTCGGTGGCGCCTCGACTTACGATGGTGAGGTCTCGGCGGGGCGGGGGTCTCTGTCTGGACCCCACCTCTGTGGAAGAGCTCAGCGTTAGCTTCCGGGGAGTTGGAAGGTCTGGGCGGCCACTCACTGGTTTTGTTGCTCTCAGAGAAGAAGGAGAGTCGGTTCTCCTTCTGGTTGTTGTCCCGGGCAGCGCTCTGGTTCTGCTGCCGGCTGAACCCGTCCAGGTCGTTGGTGCTGGCGTGAGCCGCCACCACCGGCTTCTGAAGCTCGCTCTTCTTCAGGTAGGAGGCCGGGGCCCAGCCCTCGCGACCCTGGTACCTGAGGAGAGGAGAGCAGGCCGGTGAGGAGAAGCGCTGGCTGCCGTTCACAGTTTAGCCGCCAGGTGGAGCCCTGAAGCGCTTGTTCACACTCAGGCAACAGCTCTGAGGCTTTTCAGTTCCAGATATGACAAAATATGATGCCAAAACTTCACATGAATAATAGTTTGTATAATTATCTTCCTTTAATTTCTTCCTCATAATTACTTTATTCATAGAATATTTTATTTATAGTGACTTATAAAATGAAATTATTTGTTTTCAAAATAAAATAATTTAGCTTTTATGTATATCTTATGTAAGTTAGCATTTAAATATCTATATTTTAATGAAGATTATTTTTTAAGAAGACACTTTTTAAAATAAAAATATAAAACAGTTCACAGTGTCACATGGTTTCATTGTTACATTTTAAGGATTGTTTTTTTGTGACATTGTTATTGACGTCAGTGAGCGAGTCAAGTCTGACCTGATCTTCCACCAGCCCTCCAGGTTCTTCTGGATCACCTCCACGATCATCCCTCTCTCCAGGTCTATCTCGTCCTGGTCCCGGGCAGCGTACGGGTAGATCACCGAGTACTTCTCTTCTGCAGCACAGCCAGTGATACACAGTCATTTTCCAGGTCTCTGGACGCCCATCACATCCCGCAGGTCTCGGCTGGATGAAGCACAGAAGCAGCTCGGCCGACTCACCTGGACTCCACCAGTCCAACAGAACTAAACAACAGTTCTAACTGAAGGTGTCAGTATGGAGAGACAGCTCGAGACACAAAAGACTGACGTCCTCCGCTAACTTTGAGTTTGGAGCACCTCCCTGTGGCCAAGGGGCGAAGTGCATTCAAAAATGCATTACATCAAAATGTAAATCACGTTATTATAAAAGGTTATAGCAGTTAAACCAAAAAGATTAAACGCCTTTTTTGAATAAAACATTTGATTATTTTTACTGGGTGGCATATTTAATTGTTTTTTTAATAAAGTAACTATCAGTCTGGTTAATTGTTCAGAATAAATCCTTGAAAGCGCGAGTGCGATGGGAAACATTTTATATTTAAATATTAAATAAGAACTGGAAAATATTAAGGACAGTTAATTTTTTTTCAAGTGTTGAAACAAAATTGTGTTTTACTTAAATATGACAATGAAAGGAACAATAGTTGCATGAAATTATAAACAAATATGTAGCTCATAATAATTTAGAAATATTCTGTGAGGAAACACAAAAAAAAATATACACCTGGCTGTGCTTTTTTGGGGGGGGTGGATTTTGTGGGGAGGTCAAGGGTCATTAACTCTTGGGGGGAGGAGGAGCATCAAGGCAGGCAGGACTTTCCTTCTCATGCAGGACCTCATGCAGCTCATGCAGCAACACTGGCACGCACACACACACACAGGAAAAGAGAAGAAGAGAGGCTCCACCTGGCCCGAACCCTGTGCAGAACAGATCCCCTAAAGTTCTGCGGCGGCCCACGTGCCTCGGCAGTGACCAGAACCTCCGAGGCACTGACATCCCAGCGCCAGGGGTGAGAACAGGAAGTGGAGTTACACAAGAGTCGTCATCTCACACAGCATTTCGGATGTTTCAGACGCGCCACGTCTTTATTTTTAGCGCCTGTGGAGGGCGCTATAAGTACATTTACACTGAATTTTCAATGCAAATTCATTTAAATGCATTATTATATTAGGCCTGTTTTGTGGAATCACAATAAACCTGTTCCAGCCAACGCAGCAACGGACACGTAAAACTTGAGTCACGACGTACCTTCTTCTCCAGGGATGGTGAAGTCGTCGGGGTCGTCCTGCGCCTCCAGGCAGGTGGCAGGGACCCAACCCTGGGCGTCCTCCGAGCTCACGAACCACCAACCTGAGGACGACGGAGTGGTGAGGTGAACCCATGAGCCACTTCTGGAGCAGAAATCGCACCCACCTGACTCGTTCTTCTCGATGACCTCCACCACCTGCCCCACGTGGAGGCTGATCTCAGAGCTCTCCTGCTTCTCGTAGTCGGTGACGGCCACATACTGGTCCAGCAGCAGCGGGTCGGCCGACGTCGAGTCACCTGTGAGGCGACACACAGCAACGGTCACTCTTCATCTCCCGCCTCTGACGGAGGAGTCATGTGGAAAAGCCTCGTTCTTTGCCTCCAGAAGACTGCGTGAGGGCGACTTTAGATTTGGGGCTGAGTTGAGCGAGGCCTTTCCACATCACTTGAGCTCCATGGAGACAGAGAGCAGAGGATCACAGACAAGTGAGAAGAGAAGTGAAGGCGACAGGAGGAGCTTGGACACCAGAAGGACCGGCCACCGATGTTAGCACCAGACTCACACCCTCGTGCTACACGCGAACATCACATCAGAACCAAGTCGACTGTGTCAAATGTGACCTGTGATACCGTAAACAAGTGATTCCCAGAATATTTATAGTTGATTTCAAGCAGTTAGATAGTGATTCGCAGGTGAGGCTTCATGAAACAGGTCAGTCCTCTGCTCTCCATTATAAAAATGAAGTGAGAACCATTGGAATAATGAAAATAGCATCACTGTTTCATGAAGCCTCACCTGCCCACACTAGCACTTCCTGTTTTTGGATCCTAAAAACAGCATTTACGCTTCAATGACCAGAGACTTGGGTGTTAAAACACTGACCCGGACACCAGCACCTAAAAGAGCCCGCAAAGCCACACCCCACCTGCCCACACCAGCGAGAGGCCCGCCGGGCCGCGCGTGTGTACTACCTCGCTTTAGGAAAGAGGCCGCTCGCTCCACAAACCCTGATGGAAAGGACAATGAATGGAGAAGAAAACTGAAAAAATGACACGAATCAGAACATGGATGAGTGAAGACCAGAGAAAGCAAAACTTCACAGTGGGGGTCCAGAAAGTGCCCTAGCAACGGAACAACTTCAGGGTCGGCAGGTCGCACACACGCTCTTACCAGATTTCTTCTTCCCGGCCGGCTCCCTGGAAGACAGGAGACGAGTCACTCAACACAAGGCGGACACGGACAAACACGTCACTTTTGAACATTGTAGCGTCACCGCACATGTATTTATTAAGGTCATCATCTCTACCGCCAGGGGGTGCTATTGCGCAACACACCACAGAAAGAAACACACTTGAAAGCCCTTCAAAATGACCATAAAGTTAAGTTAAAGTTGCGAGGAATTTTAATCATCTATTCGTCTAACGACTACCGATGTCCACCTTGGTCATACATCCTGCCTCTGTGACGCGCAGTTTGTAAAATTGAATTCAGCGTCCGCCATAGACACTAGCCAGACGCACAATACTGACGCTCCACGCTGTTCAATAAGGGTTTGTGTGTAGACACAGAGCAAGAACAGGATTTAAACGGGTTGCAAGGCCAGGATCAAGCATCTACTTGTGAATATTGAATAAGTTTTCATCTGTTTTGTTGATTTTCAGAACAGCTGGTTGGTTTCAACACAACTTGTGTGTGTAAATGAGTCACAATCAGAAAAGAAAAAGCTGAAAAAAAAACCCTTGTCATCCAACATCATTTGTCGAGAAGTGCTACCTCACCAACACGTCCGCTACAGTCCTGTCTCCTAGTGAAGTGGAGAACCTCATGAGAGGACAGAACACCCTGTTTTCTGATGAGTCTGTGGATGACCTGCCTCCTTCTGTGGCCCAGCTTCTCAGCAGCTTCCTTCCCTCACACACACACACAACCTCCCTCTGTGACATCAGTGCTGCTCGTGAAACAAGTCATGTCCTCTTACTCACCAGGAGGAGAGGATTTACCGGACACAACATGACACCTTCATCTAATTTAAACACCCCCGTCACAGAGTGCAATGACTCCATGACACCAGGCCGTGTGAGACACTGAACACATACACTCTCATCATACGCCTGAATAAATCACTCAGAACCCAGAAAGGGCAGACAATGTTTCCCAACTCCCCAGTTGGTTCCAGTGAAGATGCATCTGCCTTCATGGAACACGACAGCACTGCTGATGAATCCGGACTCATATGTGAATCCACTTGAGGATTTTGTTTTATCAACTTCTTCAAAAGCCGAGGGTCTCTGCGGGTTTTATTTTTCACTGACTTGGCAACAACAGAAAAGACGGCGGCTGTAAACCAACAATCTTAAAGATCAGGACAGGTGGATCGGGTGGAGGGTTGAAGTTCTCAGATCCTCAGTGTGCGAATGAATCAGATCAAGATTTGGAAAGTTGGAAGTAACAGATGTGAGGAACCAGGACCACTATCATTCTGACTCCGACACTGAGATCCAGCTGAGGTCTGCAGTCAAAGCAACACAATTCACCTCTCCAAACATCTAAAATCGTCTCTGTGCATCTACAAGAGTCGCCGTCACGTCCTCCAGTCTTGGCAGGCGAAACACGTGCTCCACACTTAACAGCTCACTCAGCACTAAAAGGGAGCCATTAAGGGCATTTTTCAGCTTAAACCCCGCCGGGACGCCATAAACCAGGTGAAATCATACCTATTACATGCTGTAATGAATGTTTATCACGGGAGGGGCGGAGTCAGGACGCCACGTGGTTTTGTGTGCGAGTAGTTCTTCACTTACTCCTTCGGCGGGTTCAGGTCTTCCGGTCTGGTCTCAAAGAAGACGCGGACCTCCTCGCACTGAGAGATGTACACGGGCAGCTGGATGAGCGCCTGCAGAGGGACACAGTGTCAGTGGACTCAAAAGGTGCGGGCTGCTCTGGTTCTGCAGTGGTCAGTGGCTATCTGAACGCAGAGAAAGTGGGTCATCAAGAACGGCTACACAACGTCCGAGTACATGTATCATACTGTCACTGGCTTTTACGTGGCAGTTAAGCCCATCCATTGACTCCTCCCACCCATAACCTTTGGAACTCATCCTTGCTCTCCTCCCTGTCTGCGACGCACCACTCAGAGGAGAGAGACAAAAGACAAACAAGTCCAAACACACAAGTGGACACACACATGGGTTGTTCAAAACCCTTAAAGGGCAGACCGATCTATCACCCCCCAAACCTGACTATCCTCTCCCAGCCGGATGAACACTTTACCAGCTCCTCGAGAGGCGAGCTTCTCCCTCCACACCTCTCTGGCAGACAGACCCCAGCGCCATCCATCACGCCTCGTCTGCTTTGGGTTTTAATATGCTTAAGTGTTTGGACTCTGTCCTTTAAGAATGAGGTGTCTCTCTCTCGCCGACCCACTGACGTTCCATTAGGAATGACAGAAATTGAGCAGCTAAAACGTCCTTTCTGGAGAGCTTTCGTCATGGGGACGTTCGGACCAAACCACTGGGTGGTTGACCTCCAGTTCACATCTCACACCTGAGGTTAAGGAGCACCCAGCACCCACTTCCTCTCCCTGGATTTATTTCCGCTCCACCTATCGGCTCGTGGCTGGCCGACTCATTGCCATTCTCCCCAGGGAGCAGACAGGAGAGCGGCCCCGCTACATTACTGCAAATGGACTTTATGGGTATTCTTTACAGCGGGCCACATTAAGATAATTGTGTGTGTGTCCCACTCACTGTGTGTGGAAGAAAAAGGGATATGGAGATGTGCTGTATTGTGGCGGTGAAGTCTTTGGGAGGATGATAAATATGGATTCATACGGAAGATGAAATACTGCTGCAGGAATTCATTAACAAACCAAGTAATGTACTTCTTCATCCCGACAGAGATCATGAGTCAAAACTGTGAGCAGAACCACGATGCAGTTCCTTGTTGTGACTAATGTCATTGTGCCTACATGACGAAAGATATTATGGTCTGTTTTAGGCGAGCCGTTCCTTCAGTGACTGACACAGATTGGATTATTTGTCCTGACAATTGAATTTGCTGTCGTGTCAGACCATGTGGGTCAAAAGAAACCGATGAAACATATTGGGATTGTGGAGTAGGGAGCGCCTCACGAAACATGGACGGAAAGCAAATCTTGTGTTATCTCACAATGCTAGAGTGAGATCGTACGCAAATGAACCATTAATCGCACAGATATCATCCAGAGAAAAGGATAGAATTATTGCGCCTCTCAAGATAATGCTATGCATGTTCTTAGAAAGACACTGCAGTATCCTATTTAAGCATTTAAATTTTTCATTTTTTTGTTTAAACAATGACGCAGCGTGATTGCTAGAGAGATTCTGTAACCTGTCATGCTCCAAAATAAGACCATGGGGTGTGACATGTTTGGGGCACTGGGTTACAGGTTCACTGTGTTTCTATAGAAATGTTCCAGGCAAAAATTGTTGCTTCAAATACTATGAACGTAAACTCTGGCGACAGGTCATGGTGGCATTAGTCAAGAGCAGGTTTCCACCAGGTACGGTGGCGGAGGGAACACTGAGTTGACTCAGAGCTGCAGTGGAGTGGCTGTGATCCACTCTGTCACGGTACTTTGCAGATTGAAAGAGGTGATGTCTTTATAGAGTTTATGACGATGCTCGACCTCAAAAACTAACAACCTGTCATCCACGTGCGACGTTGACTGATGGTGCCTTGGAAGGATTTGAAGCGTCCAAATCTTTTTTCTTCCACAGTAGATACAAGGCAACAATTCCGCCTCTTACATCCGCCATGTTGGTTCTCGCTAACTGTAGACCTGCCCCCAACAGACTGACCTACTGTTTTCTTAATGTGAATTGAGAGGTAGGGGAAGTTGCCTCGGTGGCTTGAAAAACATGGAGTTGTAAGGACCTGTGTGTGACGTAGTAATGTATCCACAGATAAACATAGAGAAGGTTAAAGATGCCATCAAATTTCTTTCTCCAGAAGTTTACGGACCAAAAACTATGTGGTAAGATTTCCCACCCATCACACTAACTTGGCATATACCTACTTTGGAGGGCACTTTTTTTGGAGAAAACCCCAGAGATAACTTGGTTATAAACTAAATAATAAATGCGTTCTCAATGATATCTTTGCTGTGCTATTTCCAGTGGTGTCTAAACTATACAATAACCCCACAAATAAAGGGAATCAGCACTAGCTCCAATTGCTGGGTTCTGCAGCGTAAATAACTGTTAATCGCAGCGACAAGCCCAAATCTGTCTGTAAAAATAGCGTCTTCATCCACCCACTTCTTCAGACATGTTGACAAGGTGAAGCATGGTTCATGTGCGGCAAGTTTTAGGGAAACGCTGACTCAGCCCTTTTCCTCATACAGCTGAGTTGTTAAACTTGACTCGTGCGGAATTTCCCACCCTCCACTGGAAAAGCTTTTACTCAAGTCAGGAATCACAGTGAAAGAACATGCTTGCATAAATGAAAAGTGCTGAGCTGGACAAACAGAGCAGGTCCCACAGCTGGATGAAATGCTCAGTCAACGGCGAGGAAAACCCTCCTGGAAAGGCAACACTAAAACAGCTACAGTTACTTGAGCAATTGCTTGTACTTTCCCAGGAATCTTTGATCTTAAAGATAACTTTTTTTTGGTCGCCATTTAACGTTCCTCTTGGGAGATGCTACCTCAGGCTTGTCTCTATCATATCTTGCCACAAAACAAGCTGTCAGCCCAAGACTGCTTATGGAAAGTCAGCCTAAAATAAAATGCAACTCAGGGAAAGGTTTAGAAGAACAAAAACGACCTCACATTTCCTGTCTTGGTGGCCGGAAAAGGGAGTTTTGTGTGGTAAAACCTAAGAGCAGCGGATGTGCTGACCAGCTCAGCACCAGTAACCACCACAGCAGCAAGGACCTGTGCTTCCTGATAAACTGTTAATACAGAAGAGGGGACATTTTCTTCCTTGAGAAAACTGAGGAGCTGAAGAGCAGAAACATGGAGTACAGCTACACCTTAAGCTGCATGTTTATACTTCTACTTTGCATCTCTGTGGGGAGGATAATATCCAAATGATAACAGCAGATTCACTCTGATTGATAAGAGGAAGGGTAATCCTGCATTTTATGGATCCATGCAGCGATATTTCGGAAGCACGCGGCAGAAAACCGGGTTCTTTGAAGGTCCTCAGCAGCGATCAGCTGCACACATTTGAAGGATATTGCCGTAAAATGGCCCCAAACAGATTCATACGCCGCTCTTGTTTAAGTTAACGTGTTGTTTCAGTCTGTCAGGACATGAGCTAATTTGTGTAAAAGCTTCCATAGCGTTCGGCCAAACAGATCAATGATGCTCAGATACTCACTCGGCAGTATTCATTGATGGGTCTTAACCGTTTCATGGCCACGTCTCTGATGTGGCTTCTCCTGAACAGGATCTTTCCTGGGGGAATAAGAGGAAGAAAATGGGTTTCAAGTTTCACTTTGACATTAAGTTCATACAAGGAAAAGCTTCCCGCACCCAAGCTTGTTTGCGCTGTGATTTAGAACTGAGTCTTGGAATCTTGGTGTTTTCATGGAAGGAGATTGACTCCATAATGCATTGAGTAGCTACGGACCTGCCTTGGTGAAGGAGGCATTTCACCAGGTCACCCTGCTTAGTGCCATGGTCCAAATCAAACCACAGTTTGACTGGTCAAATTTGTAGAGGAAACCAAGAAAGAAAAGAAATGGTGGCACTATTTGTTTACAGGTTAACGGTGCCTTGCCATTTCAATATAAAGATGGCCTTTGAGTGGCTTCTTCTCTCCAGTTGTCATGAGGTTTGTGTTACTGTTTACATCTGAAACAAGAATCCATGTGATTTCCTGCGGCTGTCACTGGTGTTACGACACACTGGTCACATCCTTAAGCAGTGTTCTTGTTTTCTGACCACAGCTATCAACTCAAAACAAAGTGAGTGTACGGCCATTCCAGCTTGTGGTAATGGAGTTCATTCTTTGACCAAATAAGAGATAACTAAGGACGAGCTGGAGAAGAGATCTGAGCTAGATAAACTTTGCAATGACCTGCAGCAAATTGCTTTTGATTAAAAGAAGGCAACGACAAGCTCAAAGACGGCGAGCTGACCCATACGTCTAGATAAAGGCGAGCCAAGTTGAAAAGGAAAGACGCAGCGTACTTCAGAAAACAGCATGGCCTGATCTCTCTGAAGCATAAATAGGCAAACAAAAAAGAGACACAAGAGTTGACAAATGAGCTTTGACGCCCTAAATTTCTATCCCATTGGTCACATATCGGCAGAGCAGCCAGCGTCTGGACAGTGACAAACAACAAGACTGAGGATGTCTGAAAGTCAGCCTTCACCCACTTTATTCTTCTCCCATACTCGTCACTGCTCAAACAGAAAGCTTTCTTGACATTCTTCCAAATCTCTGCGGGGTAAGGAGAGAACCACTGGCTCAACATTGGCCACTCTGTATGCACGGCAACCTGTGGGTGCAGCCCATGAAAAGGCCTTGTGTGGAGGCACTCAGAGGGGAGACTTTACGGCACGTCCGAGGGCACCACTGCTCAAGGGCACTTAAGTCTGCATACTGTAATCTGATAAATACCAAGCACTTTTACGGTGTTGCGAATACAGATGGATTTATTACCAACCAGCATTTCCATAAAGAGTATCGAGCATATGCTGAGAAAAAGCCCTGCTGCGTGTGTAGCATTACACACATACAAACAAATAAAGTGAGATGAAATATATAGTTTTAATACTCTACAAAATATGTGGTGTTTAAAGTTGCATCAGAGTCCAAGAGGGTGATGAAACATTCAAGTAGTTTGCATTCAGGAAACAGCAAGCAGACACAATTTATTCAAGAAGGTATTCCTTCTTCACAATATGTTGCGACAATACTCCTAGGAAGGGTCAACCGGTTCAAACGACAAGCTTGACCCGCTTTAAAAAGCCATCGATCCAAACAAAACCACACTCGGAGTCAAAACGTATCTGAAAGAGCACACATGGATACCAAAGGAACGCAGGAAAATGTGTTTTCCTCCCTCTCCCTCCTCCCCCTCCTTCCACTGACTCATCAAACGCTCAGAATGTGTACCCTCTCAATGAGTTCCAGACCTGCCCAGCCTCAGAGAAATCCTATCCCCCGTCGACCCCGAACTTGGCAGGAGGGGGTGTGGGTGGGGTGTTTTGGGTGAAGCTTTCCAATAAAACCATCAGATCCAAACATTTTGGAGGAATCACAGTCAGAGACAAGACTCTTCAAAGACACGTGTTGGATGTCAATGAGACTTTACAACACAAAAAGAAGTTACAAAAGTTGTTGCAGGTCTGAGACACATCAACTCACTGTCTTCAGACCATGGTGTCCCAGAAAACACTTCCATAAATTAAAGTAAAAAAAAAAAGAGTTAAGTATAAACAGGCCTTATACAGTGTAAACGTTTGATTTATTTAAACATCAAAGATGAAAGAGAATGGTGAGCCCTGTAAGGGTTGATGGTGAGGTGATGAAATGTTCCATAACTGACTCATTCTGAAGGATTTCGTTTCAGAATCGTGTCTTAAATTTTGATTGTGCTACACTTTATGTGTGTTGCTCAGGTCAAACAGGGGTCAGAGATCGGATATCCCTAACCACGAACCACGTTTTTTCAAAGTTTACAAACTCTTACCTGGAAGAAAAGGAATAATCCTGCGTTTCGGGTCTTTCTGGCCTCCCTCCACTGGGAATTTATCCAGCAACTCCATCTGCAAGCAACAATTCATTAGGTTTGAGCAACCACAAAAACCAACGGTACATCACTTTAGGCACTTAAAGACTGCCGGTCACGTTTTTATAAATCAGCACTTTCTACCAAGGAATTTGGTCAATAAAGTGACAGCCAGCCAGTGACTTGGAATGTTGGGAGCAGATGGTTTGGTTTTTCTTCCGTCCATCGCAACATGCCGCTGCAGCGAGGAGCCACTGACACAGTGGAACATTTCTGTTTCCAGTTCCACATTCAGATAGGAAATGTTCCACCTACCACTGGCTCGCTCTATTCATCCATCCATCCATCCATCCATCATTATGTAGAAATCTACCTGCCATCAAAGTTCCACACAGCAAAACAAAAAAAAAATTGAACATTCTTTGCATGCTTTCACTTTGTCAAGTGAAGACCAGGGAGAGCTGTGACGTTCTTGTGTGAGTTAAAGACCAATGCCAGTCTAAATGCTTGAGCTCCTAGAAGTTGAATTTGGGTGTAAAGTGGCGCTGCTCCTTGGCACTATATCTTGTTTAAAGCTGACTGGAGTCACGTCAGGGAATGCCGGAGAGATCAGATGAGATCAAGTGCATGACACAACTTGAATGTTTACCACATTCACTGACTATGTTGAGGTGGACAACACAAATGGGTTGAGAGACGGGGGGAAGCCTGACTGATGTCTTATGTGATTTAACTTACTATATTGCAGCTCATAAAAATTAGCTTGAAAAATACACAATGAAATGAGATGTTTTTTTTCTTGACTAAAGTTATAATTTATAGTTATGACTGTTTGTTTCTCCAAGCGAGCGCATTCAACCAAACCATAAAACATTGTGGTTTTAAATCAAGCTAAATCATATATCCGTTGTTTAAACAACGGCGCAGTGAGTCATAGCTTCTAAGAGGTGAAAAACACATTTGAATAAAAGCATCAGTCCTCCACTCTGACACCTTAAAAGGGGCAGACAGACACGAAGACAAACAGAGACGAGTCATTACCGAGTGATAATTGCCACCATGTGTGCGACTACAGACACACAAAGCCAGTGTCTACTGAAACCCTCGACGTCTGCTCTGTAATCAGAACCACTCTGAGCAGAATCAGCATCTGACTGGACTGGAGATGTCTCCTCAAAACACCGCTTACATCCTCAGCACAAGATGCCATACTTTAGGTGGAAGAGGAGGACAACTGATGAGGATAGGTGTGGCTAGGAGGGATGATCTAGACTGGTTAAGGTGGAGGACTTGCTGTGGCAACCAATGTTCAAACTAAGAAAACAAGATGCTAAACAGGTTCAGAAGTCTAAAAAATTCTCGAGAAAATAAGCCTAAATCTTATCAGGCTTTTTACCATATTGGGCAGGGAATATTGAAGAAGGTTCCTCTTTGGTATGAGTGTACCAAAACAGTGGTAGGTCAAGTCAAACCAAAACATCCACCAACAGAAGATAATTTACATTTTCAAAATTATCTATGAAAAATTCCTCACAGATTAAGTCCAACTAACACAGGCTTTTTGCAAACAAAGTGTCCTGGTCATGTATTTTACAGAAAATGGGAAGCTGAGACACCGATTATTTTTCCTTCCACTGGTTTTGTGGAAATAACATTGGTGAATGTGATTAAAAAAAGATACTCCTTGCAGTCGCTTCATTGCCACCATCGTCTGCGGCTCAAACCTTCTCACAAGTCTCATGAGTCATATTTCAAATGGTCGCTGCTAATAGGTTGAATAACGGACGGGAGGAAAGCGCAGGTAAGCTTGAAGATTCTGGTGAACTGAAAGCCTAGCCCAAAGAGAAGAACCTCCACAAAGACTTGAGGTTATTGAGGATTTATGGAGGACAAAATCATATATACATGCCATATGTGTCAAAGGTTAATCAGAACCTTCAGCGGTTGGATGGGAAATAGTCCTGACTCCTTCTGATCCAGAATATAAGGGTTACATCGACAGACCCATCATCTTACAATAAGGCCTAGATCTCTTTTTAATAACAATACAAACAATAGCAAGACCAATAAGTATCTACTTATTTAACATAATAATAAATATAAAAACATAATAATTTACAGAAATAAAGATTCTTTGACTACATTAAATCTGTTACACCAAAAATAACAGTACCAATCAAGACGATGAGTAGTCAATATCTAATACAAAAGTGACAACAACATAAATGAAGAAGTAAAAGGAACTTAATTGTATTAAATAGCAGCATGACAAACCTAACAATGGATGCTCTCTCTGCAGCAACTGTGATTCTCCCACTTGGTCCACTCCACATTCTTGTCTGAGGTCATTTTTAACCCTTCACAGTTGCGCTGGGGGAAAATGTGAGCTACTGTCCGCAGATAGCCATGAGTCCCAAGCGCACATCGCAAAAATATGATTTTAAAAACTCATTACAGCGTGTCTTGTCCGTGGACTTGAAGCCACCAAAACTAAATTGCCTCAAAGCAAGTGGGCTTTCCTGGATTATTTCACAGTGGAATGACGAGGGGATCTCAATCATTTTAATGTGATAGCTAATCCCTGAGGGGCTATTCTGGTATGCGTCCGTCTGTCTTCAGGGGAGGTCACAGCGCAGATCTGGCAGACCCCAAGGGCGCGGTTCACTTCGGTGCTACGGTCAGAATCCCTAATCCAAAACATCGAACCAAAAATATGTATTTAGCAGCCGTCACAGTCATGCGCTGCGAGCCTCCCTGGACATCTTGTTCTTCTAGATGACATTTAAATTTTACCTTGAGGGGCATGGCTGTGTTTGGATTTGGTTCATTTACAGCAATAATGGACCAAAAGCAGTCAACTGCGATAAATCCTTTTGGCCGGAGAGCATGACTAATCCAAATCAAAGCTGGCCATTTAACGGTCAGTTTAACATGAGCCGATTGAAGCAAAACAAAACACACGAGCGATATTACATCTGAGTAAAATGATGTTTTGGAGATCAAGAAATGGGATTAAAGCGCTCTTGGAGTTAGCACTGAGCTGCAGACATTGATGGATTTACTGTATTTTATTGACACAATGAACTAGCTTGAGTTAGCATCACAACTGACTTGGCTCCAGAAGACGGTGCTGTGCTCAGGCAGTGGCATTCACCAGTGAAGATGGTCACTATTGCGTACCACCATACAATCCATAATCTATTATACTGAATCAATACTGAAAAACAAACCACTGAGCAGCTGAAAGCATTAAACTGTGTTAGTCCAGTGTGAACTCTAATGAAGTGGCCCATCCTATTAGCATCCTAAACCCAGCCATTTCATTCTTCTAGAAGTACTTTATGCAGACCAGACATCGCAACCACATCAGACACAGCTTCAGTGAGACAAAGGTCCAACCTCAGGAACTTTCAGGAAGTGTTTGCTGACGGACGACATGTGATCATTAGCGAGATGTTTGAGCATGAGGTCATTCTTTCTAGATAAGAGCAGTAGTTGATGTGGCGGGAGCACAACTACCAAAGTGTTTTTCACATATATCGTCTGGAAGTGCAGCAGAGCAGAGAAGCTAAATTACAGTCACAACATCTAACTCCAACGAAAACACCACGACTAGAACCATTTCAGCCTGAAATAACTTCCTGCTCAGATCTTGAAAACAGACCAGAGATCTCTGTGTATCTATTTGTATCAGAGGCTAAACACAGCCACAAGCCAGGGTTTACAGATTCACGTCACCAACCTCTAGGATCACGTCAGAGCATAATCTCAATGATAATTCAACACCGGAGCAGCGAAAGACACGTGTCATCCTTTTTTCAGCCAAAAATTCCAATGCTTATGAGATGTGTGTAAGCTTTTCCTCTGGTTCGCTCATGAGTGACAGCAGAGTGGAGAACAGTGAAGTGATATAGTGGTTGACGATTTCCTCGAGTAAGAGCTCACGAAAACTTAAAACTTCCAATTGTTCTCCGGCAAGTCTCTTATGAATGACTGAGCTCTTGATTCTATCCTGGACCTGGGGTCTCTGGACATCGTGGGGACGCCCTAAATGTCCATCATTGGTGCCCTCATCGCAGCGCCATCATACTGGTTTCCTTGAAAAGACTGTATATTCTTTGCCATCTTTGTTTTCATCTCATCTCATCATTCTCATCTCACGAGTTGCGAAACTCTTATTTGATTGGTCGACACAGCATGGAAGAGCGCCGTTATTGGTGGATGGTCTGATGCTGTTGATGGGAAGAAAAGGCTGGCATGTCGTATATCCATCCCAGTCACCGGACATATGGATATCCTATTCCAAAATCCTATATAAAAGCCTTATCCCGCCTAGAAGGAAGGGTTGCAAGACCACCTTAAACTCACCTCTAAACTAACCCCTAAACTAACCTCAAAATGCTCATAGACATTGGGAAGAAACCAGAGTACACCAATCAAGAACGCTTATCCTGCAAGGCACTTTTCCGCCCGCTTGTAAGGTCAATCTTATTTTCTCTGAATGCTCACTGCTGGCTGACTCAGCTCCTTTTGGACAATGCCATGCTTTTAATTTGAAGCAGACTACGGGACTAAAGTGTATCATCTGAGAGGAGCCGCCCAGTCCAGCTATGACATGACCACCTTCATGTCCACTTAGTCTTACTAGTGTAGTAATAACAACCCCCTCACATCACAGACACCTTTGCACAATTTTGGCTTCAAGTGCATCTATTGCACAACTGTGCAACATAGGACGCTCTAGAAAAATGCTTTGTCAGCACATCTACTCTGTGCACGTGTAAAGATGTCACACCGTTCGTGCTAAGATAGACAAATGGTGTTTAACAGGCATTAAAGCTCAAATCAATGTTTAGCTTTCCTGGAGTCAGGGCTCTGTAAACTCAGATCCATTACCATCAAAAGGGGAAAGGAAACTGGGGCACTAATGAGATTCCCTTCTTGTGCAACACCAGTGCCAGCGTGACATTGGAGGATGATTCAGACGTTTTTGTGGTCATCGGTGCGGTGGTCACATTCATCACTGTCCTCTATCGGCTTCACCGGGACACGCAGTATAATATGATTAACTCTGTCACGAGGGAGGAGAGGACAAGAGCCATGGTGCCGCCGGGGCTGACTCGCTGCCTTACCTGCAGGTCGAAGAACTTGCTGTAGCGTCGGTAGATGACTTCCGTGCTGCCATCGCTCCAGCACACTTTGATGATGTAGACCTTAGAGAAGGAAGCAGAACAGAATATTAACCAAGAGGACGGCTATGACATTGACTTGATGTTTCAATTCCCCTTGTCACTTTGGAATCATTCCAGAAACCTTTACAGTCACCATTGCGTGAGCAACCGAAGGGAGGTGTGTAGGACGTGAGTATTTGAAACTCAAGGCCAAAGCTTGACCATGAGTCAAAGCTTGAGTGGGACTCAAACTTACACGTAACCATATATTTGTTCTCCACCAAATAGAGTGGGATAACCACAGCTATCTTTAAGATTTCAGTCATTCAAAAGTCATGGAAGAAGGGTCATTCACTCACATCATGAGTCATGACTGCACAAAAAAAAACAAAACGGATCTACACCATCAACTGAAAAAACAAATTAGAAGTCACCAAAATAATTTTGCCAAATTGTGGAGTCAATAGCGTTGGATTAGTTGGAAATTTACTCAGTAAATATTTGTTGATTATCATCTGTCTACAGTAATCCATCGACTCTCACTGCAATATGGGGAAAATCCAAAAACTCAACATCTTATACTAATTTTTAAAATATATTTTCAGTCTCAATAAACCAGCTGAATGCACACATAAACCTTTACAATGCTGTAGTTGAGTGGTACGGCCTAAAATGATTGTAAATAGAATTTATGTGTAATGTTATATATATCACGGTATAAAATAACATCCGAATCGAGTCCAGTATTACATCTCTTAAAACTTACAGAATGTTTTGAAAAACCAAGCGCTGCAGAGGAAGACCATGTGTAGCCATTATATGTCGATGAAAACAAGGGAAGCTGTTGAGATGAGGTGCCCATTGATGCCACAGCTGATGCATCGGTGCTCAGGCCATTGAACAGTGAACTCTGATATTCATGTCTCATCTGTGAGGCAACACTGTGCCATTTCAAAAAAAGGTCTGGACAAACAAGCTCAAGCAGTGACAGCTTGTAAATAAAAAGCTAATCTGTGATAAATCTTTACATACAGATACTAAACTTGAGGAGCCAAGAAGCTGCACACCATGGAGGTATAGAAAACCATGACCGCTGAGAGGAATTAGACTGTAAAGTCAGTGAGTAGTTGGTAATAGTCAGAATAGCTACAGAGGACATGACCAAAAAAGGAAGTGCCATTTTCCTGGTAGACTCTAGTGAATTCTCAATTTTGTAAATAGATTATTCTGAGACTATTCAGCACACCAGTGAAATATTGATGCTAATAGGAGTCAAATTATCTGTGGAATTTCACAGGTAATAAGTTTGACTTATTATACCTGGTAGATACGGAGGATATGCCGAGGAGATACTTCCTCGCTTGCTACCCAAACAGATAAACTTGGTGACTGGGGTTGTGTCTCGATTCAAACAAGCCATTTATTTCCATTCCCTCAAGACAGACAAAGAATTGGAGACAGACGGAGATGTGAATGGAAACTCCCTGGTGTCTCACTCACTGGGTCTGTGCTCTTGGCCACATTCCCAGACGATCCCAGGTCTGTCTCTGGGTCACAGACTCTGGTAGAGTTATTGATGACTCAACAACACAATGATTATTCAGATAAATCTTTGAAAATTCCAGTTAATAAATGAACCAAAACAATCTGGGAAGAAGCCTGGACCACACCACGGGTTTCAGGACACAGATGGCAAAGACACAGGACTGTTGTTCTCGGTGGTATAGAAGGTCTGGTGGCCATCAAATACCATATGTATTCCTCTCACATACAAAGCAAACACATGCAAACACAACATGTAAACGGAACCAACACCAGACACCTGCCATGCCTTTGGCAAGAACTGTTGTCGGATCCGATGATGTCATGCAAGGAAATATGGTCCCCATATGCATGTTCAAAAGACAAAGCAGGAAATATTGTTCCTATTGTTCATCATGTAAGCTTTTGTCTTTTAACTTTAACACCCACTCTCTCCCTGCAGTAGCAACGGGACAACACAAGTTTTCTTTCACTCATTCAGCAGCTGCCAAATATTTAAAAAGCTGATGATAATATTTATCTCTCACAGCTTTCTTTCAAAGGTGTGAGATGGTCAAAAGGATCAGTCAGGGTCTTCAGCCGTAAGGACTGAAGGCTGTGACAGTTTGTCTTGGTGAAGAAAGAGCTGAGCTAAAAGACAAGGCTCTCAGTGACAAAGCTTTCGCTAATGAATGAAAGGGCGTATGGCAGGTCCAGTAAGAAGCTTGTCCACATCCAGTGGAGCCTCAGAGTACAACCACAGCTCCTCCCACGTGTAGAGACCTGGCGGTTATATCTCTCTGTTGACCAAACCAGAGGGCAGGTGCAGCAATAAGTCCGGCAGGGAACACAACTGTGCATCCATCATGGTCCTCCTTGAGGCCCTACCTTAAAGGCGGAGATCTACCTCACTGACAGTGGGGGAACACTCACGTTGGAGTCATATTTCACAACATTTTGACCATAAAAAAAGCTGAAAACTCTCCCTATACACAGCGGTTAATGTGGTCTAGAGAACACTGACACCTCAGCATCAACACTAAAAACCCTGGAGCTGATGGAAGTCTGGGCCTCTTTGCTTTGGGGGCTGCCCCCGTGATTCAACCTTCAATGAGCAAAAGAAAGCAAATGCAGTGAAAACACACAACAAATAAGGGTTGCATGTGTGTAGTGAATCAGATGTTGGGAAGGTCACTGGTTGCACTATAAACAACACTCAGTGACTCCAGTTAAAAGACGGTTTGTTTAGAACTGTAGACAAGAATGTCAAACTAAACACTAGCAGTTGGAATTAGCTTAGCAACAGTTGTGGCAGTTCAAGGTTCCAACAGTTATTAACAACTGTATGAGTGGGTGGACTGTCCAGAAGAGCTGGAGAGTTTCTTGAAGTGTAATTCGACACTCTTTGTTTTACTTCAACCTCTGCAAAGGAAACGCGAGGGGGAAACTGCAGAAATACATGTATATAAAAGCGTTGCTCTTGAAGACGACTTACGTAGTGTTTGTTGGGATTCCTTCTCTTCTGGACATCTTGGACTGTTACTTCTTGCACGGTTCTCCGCGGCATGGTGTCCTTCTACAGTCCGATAAATAGGACAGAAACGGAGCAGAAGAGTTGTTCTCAGGAAGAAACTAAACCCGGCTGACAAAGTTTGAACCGCGACGGTTCTTTGTCATGAGCGCCGCTGTAACCCGAACCGCTGGAAGAAGTCTGACTTTCCGGCCGAGGTCCAGTTTCCTGCCCAAGATTCAGCCGCTTGTGAGGCAGGAGTGAGCAGTCGGCGGCTTCCTATTTCCCCCCTGCGCGTCCCAGCCTATCCCAGCTCGCCCACTCCCAGTGCAGCTCCCGGGACGCCGGAGGAATCGTGGAGCTGCTCCCTCCAGCGTCAGAGCGGCCACACTGCGCATGCGCCGCGGTCTGGCTCCACTCGGCATTACGTAATGGTGTCTGTGACATTAAAAAATAAAATATAATAAAACAGAAAACGGCACTATTTTATACGGAAAACAGAAGTCAACGAATTGGAATCACACACTCACTATTAATTAGTAGTTAAAACAAAGTAAATGGTCAGTATTTCATTCGTGATTTCAGAACCAGTTCACAATGCTCACGCACTTAAATATAAGTCTAAAACCCACGTGACTCAGGACAATATCAAACGTTGTAAGTAAATCTCAGTGGACCACTTTTTTAAAATTCGCTAAGTTTTACTTGTAATAGGTTTTAATGGATGAGCAAAGACGATCCAGCAAAAATATCCTTCCATCCATCCATCGTCGCCGGCTTATCTGTCGCCGGGTCGCGGGGGCAGCAGCTTCAGGAGGTCACGCCAAACGCCCTTCGAGCGACATCCACCTGCTGCGACTGGAGGATCCCGAGACGCTCCCAGGCCAGCGTAGAGATATAATCCCTCCACTTGGTCCTGGGTCGACCCCTCGGTCTCCTCTCAGCTGGACATGTCTGGAAGACCTCCAAAGGGAGGCGTCCAGAGGGCGTCCTGATGAGATGTCCGAACTACCTCAACTGACTCCTCTCAATGTGGAGAAGCAGCGGCTCTACTCCGAGCCTCTCCCGAGTGACAGAACTTCTCACCCTATCTCTAAGGGAGACGCCTGCCACCCTTTGAAGGAAACCCATTTCAGCCGCTTGTATCCGGGACCTTGCTCGCTCGGTCATGACCCAAAACTCATGACAGTAGGTGAGGGTCGGGACGAAGATTGATTGGTATATAGAGAGCTTTGCCTTCTGGCTCAGCTCTCCCTTATGGACAACAGTGCGGCAAAGGGATTGCAATATCGCCCCTGCTGCCCCAATTCGCCGACCAATCTCCAAATCCCTAATCCCCTCACATGAGAACAACTCCCTGAGATACTGAAACTTCTCCACTTGAGGAAAGATCTCAGTCCCAACCTGGAGAGGGCAATCCATCCGTTTCCGATTGAGAACCATGGTCTCGGACTTAGAGGTGCTGATCCTCATCCCAGCCGCTTCACACTGAGACGCAAAGGGATCCAGTGTGAGCTGTAGGTCACGCCATGATGAAGCCATCAGAACCAAATCATCTGCAAAGAGTAGAGACTGGATCTTCATGGCACCAAACCGCAAACCCTCCTCACCAGAGCTGCGCCTCAAAATCCTGTCCATGTAGACTAAAAACAGAATTGGGGACAAAGCACAACCCTGACAGAGGAAAAATATTATCAACAAAAAAAGATAAAATGTTTGTCTCAGTACATGTAGAGTGTTGATTTGCCTGCAATGGGCAAAAAAAGAGTTTACTAAATCTGGGAAGCAAGTGGAAAAATGTGAATTCCCACAGACTGAAAATGTTTTTTTATTTTTATTTTGAGGAGTGAGATATAAATTAAAATAAAACGAATATAATGGTGTTCTTATTAAATAACACGTGTTCATATATTGAGACTATTTTCATCGTATTAATATGTTTAAATAAACATTAAATTACGGCATAGATTCTAGTTTTTCAACTAGAATCTATGCAAAGCATATGTTAAAGCAACAATAAGCCCCTTGGAAAAAGTCTTATTAAACAGCACTACCTGGTGGTCGTTTGCCCTCGTTACACTTTAACTGAGACGTGGCTGTGAAAGAGCCATAAAAATAGTACTACAATCATCCAGATAATCAATAGCGCAGAGAGAAAAAAAAAAAGTCCTTCAGATAAAAGGTGACGGGTCAGAGCCGTCACACATCTGGAGCTCCAAGTGTGAGGTGATCCCGGACACACGGTCCTGGAGCGGCAGCACGTAACCCAGAGGTTCCCCCTGAACCACCGGTCCCATGTAGCGCAGAGGTCGGACGTTGAAGATCTTCACGCAGTGCTCTGTGTACAGACACCAATGTTTTAAAACAAGATTATATTATGTTTGGCTCACATATCATTCTAAATAATACAGTTTTTGTTGCTATAATACAATGACATTTTATTAAAATGATGAGTTTGAATAGCAGAATATATGTAATTGTATTTAATAAAATGAAATGGTTTATTTTATTTTATTAAATACAACCCTAAAGCCATAGGGGGAAGTAAAATGTTTTAAGATAGTAAAGCTTTCATACGGCTTCATGTGAAAAAAAAAAGACTATATATATATATATATTTATATATATACATACACCTACAGTGGTACCTCGGTTCTCGACCACAATCCGTTCCAGACGGCCGTTCGAGAAGCGATTTGTTCGAAATCTGAATCGATTTTTCCCATTACAATGAATGGAAAAAGAAACAATGCGTTCCATGTGGGAGGGGTTGCCGAGTGAGTGAGGTCTCTCCAGAAGTGAAGAGGTGCCCGGTGCGTGTCCAGCTCTGAATGTGTGCTTCTGTGCAGTTTGGCTGTGACAAAGTCATAAACCAAGTCACGCTCTGTCCCAGACTGGCCTCATCCCTGTCCCAGCTCCAGCCCACAACAGGACATCAAACCCTGGAGTGAGCGCTCCAGCACCTCCCCTGTGACACTCTACCACGGTCCAGTGTGGAGACAGGAAAGGTTTTACACCTCAGTATGAAGAAAAAACAGTCAGTAAATGGAGCTAACGGGACACGTCTGCATACAGAGGCTGCGCTATACACAATAACAAAGCGCCTCGTGGGTCAGCTGATCGGTCCGTGCACGTTTTCCACCTTTTCCGGCTTATTTTGGGGGTATTCCAGTTCTGGATTTTGTTTGAAATCAGAAGCAAAAAAATCTCAAAATTTTTGTTCGAACACCGATTTGTTCGAAGTCCGCGGCGTTCGAAAACTGAGGTACCACTGTATATATATATTAAATAAAAATTTCTTTATATATATAGTTAATTTTTTTTTTTTTCATCTGCACGTCCTCTCAGGAAGCGAACGTCGGCTGGAGCATCATTATTGCAGCATTAGAGCCTCAGCGACGTCTGATCATCTCAGTTTGGGCCAGAGATGAAAGCAAGTCGGGTTCAGCCAGTGGGAAGCTAATGATGTTCCCATCAGTGAGCAGCTCCTTCACAACGCAGCATGTTGACCGACAACAACATGCAGGAGCGGGTCTTGTTTGAAGACCTCACTGGGGGGTCATCGATTCTCCCGAGCAGCTCGTGTGCCAATCATCCTTCTGCTCATTAGCTCCTTTGTTCTTCTTTCACTCGAGACCTCCTCAAGATTGATCCGCCTGTTGCGCCGAGCAGTTCAAGTTTCTCTGGTGAGCCACGTCACTCGTGAGCAGACATGAACACACTGTTGTTCACCGTCACTGATGAGCTTGACTCCATCGTACTGGACCCCCCTGTGATGCTTGTGGCTCACAGGACCAGCCAGGGCTCCTGAGAAGGGGGCGTTGACCACTCCATAGTCGTCACACACCAGGTCCACGGCTTTATGAAGACCGTCGCCACTGAAGGAGGAAGACAGTACGGAGAGGTTATGGTAGATCAGACAGGTGGTCATAATGTAACGGCTGACTGAAGACTGTTAAATTCACCCTCCTGAGTTGAAAGCTCCGCAGCCGTGAGCATCGCAGGCCCTCACTCGATTGTTGTGGTGGCCGGCGCACAGGACGCTCCATGCCCCGACTTCACAGCAAACAAGCAGACACATCACGCACTGTTGTAAAATTCACACCATTAAATAGAAATGAAAAACATTTTTAGCTGTTGTACTATATTCATGTTTTGGAAAGTAGTCTTTTTGAAAATATGATATTACATGTCATAACATTATTACAGATTGAGAATAAATAAATTGCTAAAATAGTTATCTAATTTCATTTTGTAAATGTGATAATAACCATCGAAATGTTAATTCCATTTCTTTTAATTTTTTTATTTGATTACGAATTAACAGATGAGCATTGAATGTATTTATTCAGAGACACAAAATATTTAAGCCGAAAATGTCCATTTTCTCCAATAATTTGGTTAAGAAATTTATATATATATATATATATATATATATATATATATATATATATATTTATTCATTATTTTTTTAATTTTAATCTCTCAGTATTTGGGAGATTTTATTAAATTTCTGAATTAGCTTTTTATTTTTATTATTTTTGGTGTGAATATTTTGTGTCTCTCAATAAATACATTCAATGTTCCTCCGTTAATCCGTAATCATATAAACAAAGTAAATGATATTAAATTAACATTTTGATGGTTATTATCACATTTACAAAATGAAATTAGATAATTTTTTTAGCAATTTATTTATTCTCAATCTGTAATAATTTTATGACATGTAATATCATTTTTTCCTTCAACAATTGTTCAAAATATATTACTATTAAATCATTCTGGAAAAAATATGTTGAAATAAATACATTTTAAAAAGCAATATAATAAATATTCTTTTGATCATAAAATAAAGAGCTTAATAGTCAATATGCAGCAATGAAAGAACATCTTCTGACAGATACTATAAAGGTGACCAACAGTAGTTTTGTGCTCAGGGACCTGGCAGGCAGCACTTGCGCGTCTTCCCTCCTCCACACTTGTCACTCAGGTATCGGCCCTGACAGATGAAACGTGTCGACTGGCAGATTCCACCAAGCCGAGTGCAACTGGTGTCATGTCTCGCTCCCATAAAGGCTTTCTTTCTTCTCGTCGTCTTGGTGCTCAGCTTCGGCGTCGCCGTCCTGTCATGTTCACTCGTGTCATTCCTCCTCACTTCCAAAGTTCGCTCCCTCTTCCTGCCGGAGCTTTGAATCCCTCCATCTGTCGACTTGTGGCGCTCTGATGTGGAACAGAGCAGGACATCTGAAGGTGAGATGACAGATGCAGAGTCAGAATCAAGAGCGTCTGACTGCTCACCCCAAAAAAATAACACCATTAATGAATGTTTGCAGTGTGTTCAGAGTTTGGAGAAACTGGCTTCCCAGTCATGAGCAGTGATTTATTCAACATCTTTGACCAAAGCTCACTCCAACATGCAGAACTGAACCAGTGAGTCACAAGTTCTGATGAGGAAACTGAGAAATTATTGGTTTAATTTTGATTCTCTGGTTTTGAAAGAAAATTGACACATGACAAAAGCTTAAAAAATAAAATAAAATAAAATAAAAAAAACATACAGAAAGATAAAAAACAAGACACCAAATGAATAACAAATACACAAACACAAAAATTATTTACATGAGCAAAAATAAGATTAAAACTCACAAAATCGAAGCAAAAATAAGTGAATTAATTAAATAAAACCAAATAATATTAATAAGAATAAAAATAGTTTAAAATGACCACGGGACGTGAATAAATTATCACACAAATTTTCTACAAAGTTGGAAAACAAAAGAACAAGCAAACAAAAACAAAACTAAAACAAACGTTGATATAAAAGGCTCAAAATACAAGTTGGTCATAAAAAAAAAAAATAACAATAATGAAGCAGAAATAGATGAATGTATCTAATAATAATGATTATAATACACCCCCCCCAAAAAAAGAAAAAATAATAGGTAAAAAAGGAAAAAATGTGAATGAAAAGGCGGACCATGAGTCCTTGAACTAAGTGTGAACCCGACTAGAGTTCATCCATCATAACACGGAGACTCGAGTTCATTTACATTCTGGAAGCTCAGTGTTTGTCCGGTCCAGACGCCAGTGTTGGTTAACTTCATTAACCCCTGGACACAAAGATTCCAGTCACGCTGCTCCGGTCAATCCTTGATTGAAAAGGAGCCGCTTATCAATAGAGGACAATATTGGCCCGAGGCAGAAATCCATATCAACAACAAATGAGCCAGATGTCAACAGGCTGCGAGAAAAGTTGGGCTGTTTTTCGACATATTTGAGGAGAAAACATTGTTAATGATTCCAGCTCCGGCTGGTTGGTGCGTTAAATGGGGTGATTTTTATTTGATTCGCCGCAGTTGTGCTGGAAAGTTTATGTTCCAGCTTTTAGGAGGAGAACGTTGTTTCCGGCCGGAACATTATGACCAGCTCAGATATTTACAGCGGCGAGCAGAAGGTCAGGAGGTGGTTCCGTGTTAGCCACGGTTTGTTAATGCAGGTCGATGTAGAAAAGGTGCCTGCAGTTCAGTTTAGTAGCACTTTTGAAAGATATTTTAACCCGAATAAAAAGGTTTATCTCCCAAGTTAAGTCAGGGAACTAGCTGATCTTTTGTCCATGCAGTTGATCATAACCCTGAGAAACACTGACAGAGACACTCGAACTGACACCTGTTACAAATGCAAGAAGTAAACCATTAAATAAATAAATAAATAATAATAATAATAATTGTCAAAAAATGTGCCAAAAAAACTATTTAATACAAGTTAAAACTAGGTGAACAACACAACAAAATCTAGAAGCCTCCATAAAATAAAAAAAATGAAAATAATAACAAGAATGAATGAATAAAAATACTGACACCACCTTAATGGTTTAAAAATAACAGCATTTAACTACCAATAAATATTTAGTAAATTAATTTTACCAAAAATAGCAAATTAAAACATAGTGATAAAGAAAAAAATAAAAACAAATAAAAACAAAAAGAGCCAAAAACAAAGTTAGTCCTTAAAATATTTGTGATAATTTTTTTTGTAAAAAAATGTACAGATTCATTCAATTTAAAAAAATGAAAAGGGAAAAATGACCTAAACATGAATATATTTGGCCACTAACTCACGTAAACAAAGAACTCGCAGCCCGAATTTTGATAATCCATCATCAATTAATGCTGGTTTTTGGACAGTGGGAAGAAACCAGAGTGCACAGGGAAACCCACAGTGGCACAAAGAGAAACAACAAATTATACACAAAATAGATTTGAGCCTAAATCCTGGGGAAATAACAGAACAAAACAGTGTTTTGGGCAATTTTAAATGGGTGGTTACAACTTCAGCTCACATCGTTTCACTCACTAGTTTCACTAGTTTTGTGAGACCCTGGAAGTTTGCAGCACGTTTTCAAAAAAAGTACTTACAGCAGAGCAGAAGAGCTGCAGAGAGACAGACTTGCATTTTCATCAGCTGAGACCTGAAGTCGGAGCAATGTTCCGGGCTCGACTGGACTGTACCCACACCAGTGCTGAGGAGGAGTCCGGCACACAAAGCAGGGACTGTGAGGAGGCTGCAGACCTGACCGCACACAGGGTCAATATTAGTATTGACTTTGGGAAAAGTTCACCGCCTGAAGAATTTGTTGCAGAGAGTTTTGCTCTGGAATGAAGGGCACAGATTCAGTCACATTCAAAAGCAGATTCATGAAATCTTGGAAAGATCTCATTCTGAGTGGGACCAACTCGACAATTTTTTTAAGAGCCCCAAAGGTGGCGCTCTTTTCCAGACAGTATGATTTTTGCACTTTTCTTTTTTTCAGACCAAAACAGGAATTATGAATCCATTTTTTGGGGGGCAATTTTTCTTTGTTGTTTATAAAAAGGCCAGTCACTTTTTTACCCTTGAGGTTGAGTTTTGATTTATTTATTATATTATTAATATTTTTATATATATATTTTTTCCCCTTCCTTTGCTAGTTTTTTTGGATGGGCAATTATGTTTTGCTGTCAACTAAAGTCTAAAATAAAGTTAGAATTTCTTTAAAAAAACAAAACAAAAACGTATTTAGTTGACAATTTTAAAATAAAATGCAATAAAAAATTCTGACAAGTAAATCGATAAATACATTCAACAAATATATTATTAAATTAAAACATCAACGATTTGATTTTATCTTTTAACGTGATATTTGATACTTGTTTATTCTTAAATTAAAATGTTCTATTTTCTCCCAAAGGGCTTTATTTTTCTGCTTTGTTTTGTGCTTGATAAAGACAGAATAATCTGAATAACAAATTCCAAGTCTGAATTCTGTATATGAAGCAATGTTCACACAACGTTCGCACATCTAAACCCTAAAATATATTAAATATATAGTTAAACTGAGGCTGAAACAAGGCTGAAAACAACTGAAATCTCAGTCCATATAAAACCATGTCTTCAACCTCTATAACTGACCTTGAACAGCATCTCAGCTGAAACATCTGCAGACATAAAACCAGCCTGCGGTGTGGTTGAACACAGAGCAGAAGAACAAAAGTGCGGATCATAGCTGGCAGGTATTTAGCCAAAGACTGAAGAAATCAAATTGCTCCAAGGTTACACGGCGGTAACACGATCACAGGGCCGTCTAAGTGTCACTACTGGAGAATAATCGCACGCGTTCTGTCCTCAGATGAGGTCACCAGCTTTCATTCTGATTCCATGCAGGTTGCTCCGTCAGTAGGGAGCGAGAAAGTCTGGGCCTGAATACGGTCGCCGTTCATACTCATCTGCATTACACTGAACGGTTCGGAATGTGAGAAAAGAAGGGAGTGATGGCTGGAAAACGTGTTGCAAAACTCCTCCATCAGCTTAAGTAGAAACACAAACTCCACTCCGGCATCTCAAGGAGACGGATGCCACAAGTGTTTCCTAGCAACCGTCCTCCCTCCGAGCTCCTCCGCTGCCCCTCCCTTGTTCCCACAGATAGCAGCAATGCAGCACTTGCTTCTGTGCTGAGATACATTCTAATTCTCCAGAGTCCTTCCATCTCTGCACCAGGTGCTTCTCGTGTGTGTGTGTGTGTGTGTGTGTGTGTGGGTTATCTGAAATTTGCTCATGTGACTGTGAAATGTTGATCAAAAGCAAACACGTAACTTCACAGTGGAAGATAGAAGCAGCAGATGTGAATAACAAAGTGGTAAACAACAAGCTTCAAACACTGTTTTCCAATTCAAGCAAGTATTTCCAGGAACGAAGATTAAAGCGACTCCCTCTTCTCATCTATTTTCCTTCATAATGTCTCTCGATTTAGTTATGATCTTCTCCATGTTCAACTTATTTTTCCTTTTCTCTGATTTTTTCTTTTCTGATTTCCTTTAGCTGAAATATTTGCTACCATTTTTCACCCAACCTTTGAAGCCACAGATGAGTTTTGATGATCATTTGTTGACTTTTCTCTACAGTGCAACACATTTTCTTTATGTTCTTTTTGCCTTTAAGTTCTATTTTTAACAGTGGCTTCATTTTCTGCCCGGTATTTCATGATCACTTATTTATTTTATTTTATATTTTTCCCCTGCTTTATTTTATATATATATATATATATATATATATATATATATATATATATATATATTTTTTTTTTTTTTAATTGCGTTCAACTTGGTCATTGTGAAGACCTTTTTTTTCTTCTTTTAAAATAATTTAATAAATTAATAAATTATTTATTATTATCATTTAAACCCAACAGTCAACAGTGGTTTTATTGGTTGGTTTAATTGTTTTATGTTCGATTTAAATGTTTTTTTTTATGCCACATTCATGAACTGCTGTTTTAATTTTTTTTGCATGGCATTTTTTTTGTCAAATTTTATTGATGAGGGCACATAGTTTCTTTTAATTTAACCTCTCTACTGGTGGGTTATCAACCATAAGGGGGTGACACCGCTGTTTTCACTGTGTTGAGGGGCTTTTCTCGTCTAAAAAAAATCAACTTTTAAATTATTAAATTATAATAACACTTTTATATGTCAGGTCTTAACTCACATATAATAATTATACAAATATTATGTCACTATTATGTCGTGATTTGATTTGTTTTCAGGGGCGAAAGTGGGTCCCTTAAGTCAGAGCTTTTGAGAACCACTGGTCAAATTGGTGTTCGGTGGATTTTTAAAATATATTTTTATAAAGGCAGCCTCCCAAAGACACTCAGCTTGGCCTGCAGTGCAGGTGTCTGCAGGCAGGGGGCTCCACCATCAGCTTAATGTTCTACTAAAAGCAATTTCATGTCTCAGTAAATGACGACTTGTCTGCCGCGGCACTCGGGTCTCCTCAGACTTGTCTGTTCTCACTTTTATGGTCTGCCGGGAACAAAGTAACGACATTTAGACGGCGCTCATACTTTCAGATACACAAATGCAGAGTCATGCGGAGCCTCAGGAAATTCTGGGGCGAGGGAACATTGCCAGTTGGAAACATCAGCAGAGTGACTGGAAGCCGAGAACGCAGATGATGCCAGAAACAAAGTGACTGGGAAATGTCATTTGAATGTTGTAAATCATTTGGATCAAATTTATCAGCTAAAAAAATGAAGGTAAATAAAAACTAAATATTGAGAGGCAGATGCTGGTGGCTCAGCTCTAGCTAGGGATGGGCTTGTGAGGCTTCATGAAACAGTTCATTCTAGATGGTACTGTCTGCTAAAAAAATCTGAATCAGATTGAACAAACATTTCAATGAAACCGTGCACCTACTGACCTCTGAAGAAAAGGCTGCTGTTTCACAAAGCCTCATGACGCCCATCACCAATTCTGGGCGGAGCCTAATTCTACATGAAATCAAGTTTTCATGGTGAGAAAGAGGAGCTGCGAGTCAAAGAATATGACTTATACTGCTGTTCATCTATAGCACACGGGGGCAAAGTGCGGCCCGCGGGCCACATGAATACAGGAGTGTGGCCCCTGCCACATAACTATTACTGTGTTGAATGTTAAATTTAAGTAAGCAACTTTACATTACTTCCTTCTGTCTCTAGTCTTGACGGCGCCTCACAACATTCACTCTATAATGTGGCACATTGGAGAATGGAATTGCTCACCTCTGTTCTACAGTTCCTGCAGTCATTTGGACGGAGACAGGAGAAGAAGCAGGGAGGAGAACTCTTTGAACTGCGGTGGGTATGAAGGCGGCAGCGGCGGCGGTGACAGGTCATGAACGTTACGGACGATCATCTGGTGATCAAAGAGGCCTGATGGAGTGAGTATCAGCCGTCGCGGAGCGGTGGGCCGCATCACGCCTCGGCTTTGATGATGGAGGAGAGGAGGAGATCAGACGGTGGAGTGGCGGCTGAAAAATATGGCAGATCTTGATGTCAGCCGTGCTCTTGAACACATCCCAAATATCGCCCTCCATTGTTCCACTTTTAATTTCAAAAGTGAGTGGAAGAACTCCTAACTTCTCACTGCGAAATCTGTGGCTCAGACTCCCTCTGCAAGTTCTCCCGTCGAGACCGTGACTCCCACGAAGTCTCTCCGCGACTCAACTCCGGCTTCCATCGCGGCAACATCTCATTTAAAGTCTGTTCATTAAGAAAGTAGCTAATTACAGCCACATTATCTATAATTACACAGTTTTTACATGGTGCCTCGGAGATGGAAGCAAAGGATGGAGCCACAGCATGCCATTAGTCTTCGCTCGCACCTTCTTCATTCGTAATTATAAAGAAATTGGGGCTAATACACCTGTCGGCCGCGGAGAGGAGGAGTCGTCGGGACAAAGACTCGCAACAAATGCTTTCTATAATTCAGAAATGATTATTGTTCAGCTGGAGGCAACTGCACGATGAGGAGACTCTAGGAGAAGTTTGACTGGATATTTTGACAAAATGTGAGTCTAGAACTTTAAGTTATTATTTTAATAAATACATCAATTAAATGAGAGACATAAAAGAATGTCAAAAAAACTATGTTAAACTGAAAAGGAACGGGGGGTTTAAAAGTCAATATGCTTGACAATACAACACAAGAAAACTACAAAATAAATACAGGACAAAATGTATGAAAACAATTTTTTACTTTATGATTATTATAATTTTTGGTTGTAATAAACGGTGAAATATTTAGAATGCTGATAGATCCAAATGAAACTATGGGTCAGTGTCAAAACCGGATCACTTGCTTTGGAGTATGACATAGTTATGTTGCTCAAAAAAATAAAAATAATTACTACAACGCATAAAATAAAAAAACAATACAATAAAAATAAATAAAAAACATTAAATGCCACACAAATAATAATAATAATAATAATAATAATAATAATAATAATAATAATAGTGTGCTATTTATTTATCCAGTAGAAGAAGAAAATTAAGCGTCATTTTTCTATTCAAATGCTTATTGAAGGGACCTGTAGTTAGAAGACAAACTTGCAGCACACTGAAGAAGGCGAGCTCGATAAGTGACGACTTTGAGGGGTTAATTTTGAGGCACTCAGAGTGGTTTTGAACAATTTAACCTACAGGAATGTGAGCACTCTATTCTCCGCGAGCAGGCGGATGGTTTTATCATCTAACAGCGAGCAGCAGCCGTGACCTGCTTGTCTAAGAGCTCCACCTGAGCCGCAGAGAAAGTAAATACATTACAAACTCATCTGAGAAAAGTGCAGCCGGCGGCCGTGTGTTCCATTATAAAACTAACTGTGTGAGTGAATCGAGCGAGTGCAGAATCTATCGACTAGATTATGTCATAATAATAACCAGGTGTGGCCTCCTACTGTCCAGAACATGGAGAGGGGTTCAACGGACTACGGACAGACCTATGAGGGTCGCCAAGCAGCTGAGACAGACTCCAGTCCTGAACCTCAGTTCACAGAATGAGCACATGAATATGAAGCCAGATTTTTGGGATTGAATCGCTGAATGGAGCAGGAAGACAAAACTGATTTTCAGGGATTCACTCCCAAGAAGGTCAATCAGAGAAGGTCCATATACAGTGGTACCTCGGTTCTGGACCACAATCCATTCCAGACGGCCGTTCGAGAAGCGATTTGTTTGAAATCTGAATGGATTTTTCCCATTACAATGAATGGAAAAAGAAACAATGTGTTCCAAGCCTTGAAACAGGCTTTTGTAGGAGTGAATGTAGAGTGTCTGCTGCAGGTGGCTGTTCCTCTATGTGTGTGGCCGCTGCATGTGGGAGGGGTTGCCGAGTGAGTGACATCTCTCCAGAAGTGAAGAGGTGCCCGGTGCGTGTCCAGCTCTGAATGTGCGCTTCTGTGCAGTTTGGCTGCGACAAAGTCATAAACCAAGTCACGCTCTGTCCCAGACTCGCCTCATCCCTGTCCCAGCTCCAGCCCACAACAGGACATCAAACCCTGGAGTGAGCGCTCCAGCACCTCCCCTGTGACACTCTACCACGGTCCAGTGCGGAGACAGGAAAGGTTTTACACCTCAATATGAAGAAAAAACAGTCAGTAAATGGAGCTAACGGGACACGTCTGCATACAGAGGCTGCGTTATACACAATAACAGAGTGCGTCGTGGGCCAGCTGATCGGTCCGCGCATGTTAGGTTTTTTTCCGGCTTTTTCCAGGGGCATTCGATTTTCGTTCGAAATCCGAAGCAAAAAAATCTCAAAATTTCTGTTCGAACTCCAATTTGTTCGAAGTCGAAGACGTTCGAAAACCGAGGTACCACTGTAGATATATATATATATATGTACATACATACATACATATATATATATGTATGTATATATGAATTATATATACATACATATATAATTCATACCATTTAAACTGCCTAGAAATGACCATTGAAAGCCCGTCAAACTTTTGTCTTCCAGAACGTGATAATCTGAGCGGCTATTTCAAGAGACTGGAGTTAGAAGAAGTCCTGCGGTTCGGTTTCCCTCCTGTAGATGGCAGTAAGTCTCCACCGCAGTAGCGGGTCCTGGGCGGGTTAATTGGTGAGAACTCTCATGCTGGGGAACGTGATCATCCAAACACAAACCAACTGGATGGAAACAGAGTCGGATGAAAGTCTAACACAAGGGGAGAGAAGTGGAGATTAGAACCAAATGTAAATCTTTGTTTTACTCGACTATAATTGAATCATGATCATCATCTTCAAACACCTCGATCGGACTCTGTAATGAACATGACAGCCTCAGGAGGAGCGGAGAGGATCTGCACTTTTCTCCTTCCACAGCTCAGAAACCGAACCACAGGGTCGCCCATTGTACGCCGCTAAATGAGTCTGAGGCTCGGGAGGATTACGGCGAGGATGGTGGGTGACCTAAAGCAGATGTAAAACTGGCTACACTGTGGAGCCAAGGACGAACCTGAGCACCTTGTTAAACTGGCTGCCAAACTTCTGCTTCACTTTGGAAAATAAGACGGACGTTATTTCACAAGAGTGAAGTGCAAAACAGTCCAGAGAAAAACACGGCAAGACAGTGTTTATAAGGAAATGTTTTGCTCTCCCAGAGCAATAAAATGGGCCACTTGCATCTGAAGTCGGAAAGATGACAGTCATCTGATATTCCATCTGTAGTTTTCTCAGTCTAGTGTTCTGTTTCCAGAAAATAAAGAGGAAATATTAGATATTTTTGGTCTGAAACGTCCAACAATAACCTGAAGGTTGGGCCATCGACCTGAGAACGCTTCATTCAATTGCTTTTGCTTTGTAAAATAAAATAAAAATAAAAAAATGAAAACATAAATAATTGAAAAAAAATGTTAGTGTGAACAATAATGGAAAACTTGATGTGTGGAAAAACAATTGCAAATCCAATATGGTTCCATTATTAATGAAAACATGTAATGTAATTGGCAACACATGAAAAATACAAATATGCGTTTGAAAAAAATATATTATTGGGAAAAATTACTGGGGTGAAAAAAGTGTGCAAAACAAAGAAATTTGTGACTAAAAAAATTATACAGGGAAAAGTCATGGAAAATATGAAAAAATAAAACTGATGCAGTGAAAAAAATTAGAGAAAAACATCAGAAGAAGAAGACATAAAAAATTATAACGAAAAAGCAATGTGATTGTTCATAGAGAGAAATACCCAACAAATATCTGGGCGCTCACTGACGGGGCCCATCAACTTTCAAAACACACCCACTCTCTCCTCACTGACCTTCAGTCGCTGCCAACTGGAATAATAAATTGAATTATAACATCACCCCTGTTAATTGCTCTCTGCTGTAACCAGAAAACAAAGCACCCAGATACATCTGCTTCCAGTTAGCGCCATCTACGATTAAGTCTGCCTCCTGAAACTGCTGCCTTGAAGACAGAATTGCGACACAAGCCATGCGTTTTTCCTGTGTGGTGAAGGAATCGCTGAGGGGAACGTAGGGACGAGAGAAGCCGCCCGGACTCCTCGCTCTGCAAAGAGCTCGAAGGAGTCTGGACATTGTTAACTGCAGTCATTAGTGTCACTGCAGCGACATAAACGCTGTCAAGAATGCACCGGGGTGCCTTTAGGGCCAGTTAGTGGCGGAGGCAAAATGTGTAATAGTGTTTCCCCATTACTGTCACGGTGACGGCCGATCCTGAGACCAGCCGGAAAAATAACTTTACCACTCAATGGTAATCCTCAGTCACAGGGAAAAAACACTTGTGAGAACAGCAATGATCCGACAGAAACACCTCTTAAATAAGCAGAAGCTCGGCGTGTTCTGGTGGTAGGGTCAGGACTGCAGACTGCTGGCATTTGCTGGCAAATTTAAATTATGGGCTCCATGCCTCGGTAAGCTTGTGAGCCTCCAGGAAACAGGATCATGACATTTTTAGAGGCCACCCCCATGATGTTACGGGTGGAAACAGCCTGCGGACATTAAAAGTTCTCTGATCGGTATTGGGACGGAAATGAGAGTGTTCCCAAGCACCAGTTCTGCACACACCGCCCCCATCTGGTCAGAGTGAGTACTGGACAATTGGGACAAAGCTCTGCAGGCAGGGAGGGCCCCCTCAGGCCAAACGCCACATCATCATAGATGACAGATGCAACATTGTTTTGGTAAATATTTCAAAAGTGTCTGCAGCGTGCCGCCAGTGACATATAGATGGTCGTTGAAGATGCCTTCTTGACAGATATTCAAGTGCACAACAGTCAAAGATGCCCACTATGGCACCTTGAATCCGAGAAAATAAGAGCTAAACTAATAAACCATGTAGAATTAATGCTGTAATAGTAATTTAATACAGTGGTATGTGGGTTCTTGACCACAATCCGTTCCAGATGGACGTTCGAGAAGCGATTTGTTTGAAATCTGAATGGATTTTTCCCATTACAATGAATGGAAAAAGAAATAATGCGTTCCAAGCCTTAAAATAGTCTTTTGTAGGAGTGAATGTCGAGTGTCTGCTGCAGGTGGCTGTTCCTCTATGTGTGTGGCCGCTGCATGTGGGAGGGGTTGCCGAGTGAATGACGTCTCTCCAGAAGTGAAGAGGTGCCCGGTGCGTGTCCAGCTCTGAATGTGCGCTTCTGTGCAGTTTGGCTGTGACAAAGTCATAAACCAAGTCACGCTGTGTCCCAGACTCGCCTCATCCCTGTCCCAGCTCCAGCCCACAACAGGACATCAAACCCTGGAGTGAGCGCTCCAGCACCTCCCCTGTGACACTCTACCACGGTCCAGTGTGGAGACAGGAAAGGTTTTACACCTCAATATGAAGAAAAAACAGTCAGTAAATGTAGCTAACGGGACACGTCTGCATACAGAGGGTGCGTTATACACAATAACAAAGCGCGTCGTGGGTCAGCTGATCGGGCCGCGCACGTTATGTTTTTTCCGTCTTGTTTCAGGGGAGTTTGAGTTCTGGATTTTTGTTCGATATCCAAAGCAAAAAAATCTCGACATTTCTGTTCGAACTCTGACTTGTTGAATTCCGTTTGAAAACCGAGGCACCACTGTATTTTAAATGCATGCAGGCATAGCATATCGTCGAAAAGAAGGCACAAGTTTGGTATTGGCCGGTTCTTTTTATCTGCTAGAAAATAGAGGCAGCCAGGGATGTGATGTGACCCTGTGGCATCGGAAGCAAACAACACAGCGGGTCGGGAAGCAGCAGTTCCTGCTCCCACAGTCAGAGTGGTTGAGGGAGAGAAGTCACATTAGAGCCGACAAACATCGCTCACTCGGAGACGAGTCCGATCTGATTCTGCCAAACCTCATTTTCCGCAGCCGCCTCCAACAATTGTAGTTTGTTTGAGCGCGATTTAAATGCTAATAAAAATACCCCGACAAAGAGGGAGTTTGATCTGTGGGGGGGGGGGAGTTATTGGAACTGACTGGTAAAAGACACCCAATGAGGGTGATCAAGACAAGTTCAGGGAGAGGAAGAAGAGCTCGGCGACCACGATCAGAGATCCGAGCCGCTCTTCTCAGACGGATTCAGAGAACGACTCGGGGCCGTTGGACCATGACCAGGATTAAATAAGTCTGGGCGAAATTGAATGAGGGCGAGAATAAAATGATACACAGACTAAGAGGGCTGGATTTCAAGCATCATAAGACATCAAATCCCTCGCCGGCTCTTCACGGTCCGGAGTGCATCACGAGAGCTAAACGCGGCTGCATGTGTTTGTGCACACACAGACAGGACCTATCTCTGCTGCTCACCTTGAGGGTCGCTTTCATAAATCCCTGCTTATCTGAAGTCTCAAACAGCTGTCGGACCGTGGAATCTGACTCAAATATGAAGCATCTTTGGCTGCATCATGCTACATACACCCACACGTACTACTATCTTTGAAGGGACCTCACGTTGCAATGACCCTTTCCCCAGCCGATCACCCTCCACCTAACCCTCCAAAACACACTAACCTGAACTAGGACTTTGAACCAAACTTAAATGAAATCGTAGTGACACAGTTACTTTCAAGTTTTAACCCGCAAACGTGAGGCTTAAACTTGTGGGGACCGGCACAAATGTCCCCACAAAAGCAGAAGGTTCCCGCAAGGAGGTGTGTTTCCAAGAAGCAGTCCCCACAAATACAAGTACACACCCACACACTTGTATTTCTATCCTTTGACATGGTGAGATTTCTCACTGACATAACCCTTTCCCCAGTCAACCAAAACAAATGCCTATCCAGGAATATCAACCACACTTAACCCCAATTATAATGACCCAGTTATTTTGACTCAAAAGGACAGAATTGGTCCCCATTAAGAGGGATAGAGAAGGCCAGACACTCAGACACCGACACACGCTGCTTAGTAAACAAGGAACGGACAGTGGTTTCTATTTTTACGTGAAGGACATTTTGCAAAAGCTCATAAAAGCAGAGGCAAAGTTAAAACCAGGATATTAAGAAGTTGAAGAATGAGTCGTCGCTGCCGCCTGAATGTTGCGTTATCGCTGCCTCAAAGTGGGTCGCGGCGCTGCATTTGTCAGAAGTGACACTTCTATTAATCATGACGAGGGCACAGTTAATGCCCGGTGGCTGGGCTCAGCAGGTGGTTCGTCCCCGTGGATGTCAGAGCTCAAATTTCTGTGTTCGGCCCCGTTTTTTTTTTTTTACCCCACCCTCACTGCTTCCCGGCGAAAGCTCTTCACACGCTCCCTCGACATCAAACTTTCACCTCTTTGTCACTCTCTCTGAAGAACTTTGAACAAGTCCTGGATGCTAAAAACTCCAAAACACGTTTCCCTAAACTTCTTTTTTGCCTTTCCTCGATTCCTCTTCCGACGACAGTTCATCTCCACTCATCCTTCTTCTGCATCATTTCCTCCTGCTCCAGTCCCCCGACGACGGCTGGTGTTTTAACACACTCAGCAAGACCCGCATCTGCCAGAGAGCACTCAAGCCCTCCTCGAGGTTTTCAGGAACCCAGGTGTCTCGCTGTGGCACTCGCACATTCACACTCACTTCTGTCACGAGACTTTAATACCTTCTCTCAGGGACATGTGGAGCTTTCTAAAGTTATCTCCAAACCTCTGACGGATTGTCATGCAACATCCAATCTCAGAAAAGTCTTGGTGTCGAGACGGCGATGACGAAAAGTAGTTTTCCCGCAGTCATATGCGCCTTGAAATATGAGGAATAGAAGGCAGCTGTAGTGCCGACGTCCCTCTGATGGATTTGAGTCATGAGGAATGGCGGGTTCTGACATTTGCAGTAGCACGTACGGGCGAGCGCCTGCAGAGCTCGACCCCTCTGCCATCGGCCCGTGGGGACGGCACAGATGGGGCCGCGTATTTCATGAGTCATAACTTGAGAAACTTTCAACAGTTCGGATGCAATTCTCTGAGTTCCCTTACAGGACCGAAATAAAATCTAGGCCACCATAAAAAAAACACAAAAAGTAATTACCATATTAATTAATACTCACCTGCGCAGGGGTCTCAGGAGAGTTGCTGAGTCAAAGGTGAGTTGTATGCAAATTGGGCTCAAACCTCAGCACTTAATCTTGATAACGCCGAGCAGAACAAACGCATTAGGAAGGTCAAGGTCAGTTCTGGTGTTAAAGACACCATATCCTGAATGTTACACTTGTGTTAGCAATGAGCTTTATCTTTTAGCTAACAGGTTCCGCCTCTTTAAAATTCCTTTCAATGTAGCAGCAAGCAGAACAATGCGCCAAAACGTTCTCACTCACAAGGCGTCAAATATCGGACGCTGTCAATGAGGGACGTGCTGATGAGGCTTCATGAAACACTGCGCGCATTTTCAGACCACTCGCTGCATTTAAGCAGCCTTATGTCATTTAAAGGGCGCCACCTACTGAACTCTGAAGAAACGGACGCAGTCCCACTATTATCAACACGTACAAGTACATGAATGCCAACTGCTTGGACGCAAAAGTCCACTTGAACAGTTGATATTTGAACACACTTTTTTCTAGATTCTCCAAAAAAAAGGTTGAAGGGAGATAAAACCAAAATCTATAAAAGAAAAAAAAAGAAGCTAAAAAAGCACTCAGGTAGTCCAGACATCCACCCTGCAGCTCATTTCCACCTATAAGAGTTTCAGTCAGTACTACTGCCATATTTTTATTTTACAAATGCATTTGGAAAGATAGTCAAATTCCATTGACTTACACTGGACAACAGGTGGCAGTAGTGTTCCAGAACTTACTTGCACAGCACACAGTAAAAAAAAAAAAAAGCTTGTGCAGCAGCGTTGTTGGCAAATCCTTCAGAAGACAAGTGAATCCATTAATACACTTTCAAATTTCTTTGAAATCCTACTATTTTGGTGTCATTTCTCTAATAGATGGACAGAAAAATGCATTCTTACAGTCAAGTTTTCCTTGACTGAAGAGTCAAAATTCAGACTTCGAAATGAAGTTAATCAAAACAAAGTGGATTTTCTCTAGCTACAGTGGAATACTGCAAAATGATGGTTGATTTCTTTCTGCAATTTTTTTATCGATATTTTATCTCTGTAGTGGTGGCTCGGAATTCGAACAAAAATTTTTTTGCTTAGGATTTCGAACGAAAATCCAGAACTCGAATGCCCCCGAAATAAGCCGGAAAAAACATAACGTGCGCGGACCGATCAGCTGACCCACGGCGCGCTTTGTTATTGTGTATAACACAGCCTCTGTATGCAGACGTGTCCCGCTAGCTCTTTACTGACTGTTTTTTCTTCATATTGAGGTGTGAAACCTTTCCTGTCTCTGCACTGGACCGTGGTAGAGTGTCACAGGGGAGGTGCTGGAGCGCTCACTCCAGGGTTTGATGTCCTGTTGTGGGCTGGAGCTGGGACAGGGATGAGGCGAGTCTGGGACACAGCGTGACTTGGTTTATGACTTTGTCACAGCCAAACTGCACAGAAGCGCACATTCAGAGCTGGACACGCACCGGGCACCTCTTCACTTCTGGAGAGACGTCACTCACTCGGCAACCCCTCCCACATGCAGCGGCCACACACATAGAGGAACAGCCACCTGCAGCAGACACTCTACATTCACGCCTACAAAAGACTGTTTTAAGGCTTGGAACGCATTATTTCTTTTTCCATTCATTGTAATGGGAAAAATAGATTCAGATTTTGAACAAATCGCTTCTCAAATGCCCATCTGGAACGGATTGTGGTCAAGAACCGAGATACCACTGTATACAAACAACATGCCTGCGCAAAAAAAAAAAAAAAATGAAGGACTTGCTGGAATGAAGTCATGAAAGAAGAGTGAAATACAGAAGCCGCTGCTAAATATAGCCTGGGCTTTTGAGACTGCGGCTCCTCAGCGATGACACTGAACATCATTTACACGTTTCAAGCCTCCTCTCCCCCGAGGTCACGGGTTCGAGTCTGACTGGGGATTGACATCTTGTCGACACTGTGTCATACTCGGAGAGCTCCGGTGAGTAAAACCAGAGCGTGAGGAATAGATGGCAGGGAATTGTAATTGCTCATTATTATGGCTGTAACCCCCGTTTGTGACCCCAATTTTCTCCCAGCAGAAAGATCCAACAACGTGAAACGCCCATTGTAATGAAACTAATTCTCATGAACGACTCCCTCAGCGTGTGGCGGCGCTGCACCCAAGAGTCCGCGTGAAGCGTCTCATTATCATAGGGTTTTGAAGTATTCAAATGTGTCCTTTGCTTGCCTCGCGTGTTGTGTACACACAGATGCGCGTGCTTGTTCGTCCTTCTTCGAAGAATCAAGTCAGCGATGACGGAGCGAAGCGGGTGTAATCGGCCTCAACATCAGCGATCAAAGACAGGACGGAGGATGAGACGGATGAGCGCGTCGGTGCAGTTCAAACACAAATATTATGCTGTAGCCTTCATTCACTCGGAACAACAAAGCAATGTAAACTCCCACAGAACCAAAGCGTACTGGGAAAACATCAATAAGTAGCTCACGTGTCATGCTAAGCTAGCGAGGCTAACTAGGCTACGTCATTAAATAGTCTAAAAAATACACCCGAAAACTTTCTATATGACCGAAGAAATATTTTGACATGGACAGCACAATGTAACAGTCGATATTATCATTAAAAAGCAGCGATAAAATGCTAAATAACTTGGAATAATTAAACTTAAACTCACCCAGACGACAAGTGTCACAGAGCAGATATGTTGCATTCAAGTGACACCCAAAAAAATACGACAATTTGACACGTTATTAAAAAAAAATACACAAAGGGCAAATTAGAAATTAAAATTACAGTCAGGATTTAGATATAAATTCAACCAAAATGTGACACCCTGAATACACAAGACACACCCACAGACTCAGACAAACATGACCTGGGACGCACACTTACTCCTGATACACTTTCGTGCATCATAAATCTTCCTGCACCACCTTGAACACACTTCAGCGTCTTAAACAACACCTCAAATACTTGAATTTACAATTCGCAAGGACGCACGAAAGGCATGTTCATATTTGTCTCTAGTCCTGCTCTTTCTTCTTGCAATTATATTTAGAATTTTTGCTGAATTTATAATCACGCAAGTGAAATTTCAAGTCGGTAAAAATAGCATTTGAAATAAATAAAACCCCAAGCCTTTCCAGTCCAGTAAAAATATAAATAATAATAATAATAATAATCAATTTGTTTTTTTAGCTTCATTCATTTTCTACCTCTAGCCCTGTTACTGGGGTCTGGATGGAGCCTCCGCTTCAGGGGACACCCTGGACAGGTCCCCAGACAGGACATATTGAGACAGACAGCCACTCACACACGCTCATGTCTACTGACTAGAGTCTTCAGTTAACCTGCATGCTTTTAGACAGTGGGAGGAAACAGGAGTGCCTGGAGGAAATCCATCAAAGTGCAGGGAGAAGACACAAAAACTCAACTGAGGATCCAGATTTCTGCTAAAAGAGTTGCCTCATGCTGGATTTGAACCGGCAACCTTTGTCGTATCTTGCTATTAATCTTCTCACACTTCATGTAGCTGTCAGTGTCTTTAGAGTTTGCAGTGAGTCAAGCAGGTGGAGAGTCATCACGGGACAGAAGCTCATTCTGAGCGGACCACAAACCTGGGTGTCAGAGGCAGTGTTTTGCTACTTACAGAGATCCCGAGTGTCTGACGGGGAAGTGGATCAGATCTTTGTTGATTTTAAAAACGACATGGAAACCTGTGTTTCAAAAAGAATGAATGTGGCCTGAGTTTTGCTGCATTTCTTGGACGCACGATCGTGTGCTACAACTGTTGTCATGGCAACATGGAAGAGCAGGGAATTAAAGCTGCCATGATGTCATTATTTCAGTGTTTCAGCAAGACTGAAAAAATATTTCTAAATAAACATGGCACTTTTCCTAGTACAGTAGTGAGTCTGAGCAGCAAACACAGCATATATTGGTGTAAATACACCGGCAGTGAGCTGGAAACCACGGTGACATTTAATCTCAGTTTACATCAGGAGTCAAACACCAGTGTGGAAATCTTATCTGGAAGGAAAGGCTCCACGCCTCTGCCTCACTTTCAGGGGTCAAACACCGCATCAAATCTGTGAAGTGAGCTTGCTAGTATGTGTTTGTACAGGTGAGACGGTCACATCGCTGCTGTGCTTTACTCCTCTGTATATGGAAAGGCATAAAACATCTGTTAGAGGCCGGCAAATATGAACATACTGGAAATATGATTCCCACTTTAGCGGTTGCAAACCAAACCCAGACATTCTAGTCTCAGTTCTGTTGCTCCGCCTCCACTGCGCTCCTCTCTCAGGCGGGAAATGACGGATCGATCAAACCTCCTTCCATGTGCTGCTGGTGGTTAAGTTGGTTCGGTAGGAGTCTCCTCCACTTGTAAGACAAATGAATTATGGTTAATTCCGATCAGACAGGAGTGGTTGAACAAAGGCGGAACATACAGGAAGAGATGACTTTGTCTGTGTACAATGTTGCGATTCAGGAGTCTCTGGTGAGTCAAACCCATCCCATCGAGTCAACCATGAACGCTCAAATGTGTATTGCTCTCACGAGTCAAATCCGTCTGGAATCCATACTCACTTGGAATCAAATCCTGGTCGACAAGGACATCTCGAACCAGCAGGACTCTCTGAGATGTGTATGACTCAGGCTTCTGTAACTGATCAAACAACCATGTAACTGTGAGTCACATTTGGTTTACCTAGTCTCTGAGTCACGTTGATTCCAGTTTAATCTGCGAGTCACACTAACTAAATTGGGTGTGTGAAATTTGAAGTCTCAAGACTTGAATCAGTCGCTTCATATGCTTGATCAGATGACTCCACGAGTCTTTCTCAGGTCGCCTCCAGTTGACTCATCGGGATTCATGACAAACGAATCCTCATACAATGATCACGTCCGCTGATGCCCTCTATTGGACGAGTACATTTGATTTGACTCGGTCGATCTTTCTGACTTAAAAACAGTAAATGTGGAGACACGTAACTATTGATCAGAGTCGACGGTACTGATACTGACTCGCTCGCTTCTCAGCCCACAGGTGCATCAAGTTGACATTTTGACATCAATTCATTCCATCAGACGCAGAACCCTGCGGCTTTTCACCGTTTCCATAACCGGGGTCAAAAGAAAAGAAAACCAAATCGAGGAAAATCTGTCGACGAAAAACGCTATCGCTTATCAAAAGCAATTAACCCGACAAATGGGAGGCAATTGGATGCGGCGCCTTTGTAGCTCTGCTTGACTGGCGTGGTGCAAGTCGAGTGTGATGGCGTGCGCATCCAGGAAGCGTGAGACCGGAGATAAGAGGCGACACTGGTTTTTATACGCCGCTTTGATTAAAGTCCGCACGGAATCTTACAGAACTGTTGCGCGGAGGTTTGCCTTTTTAACAGGTGAGTGATGTTCGCTGCAAGTCAAAGCAGGAATGAAAAACAAGATCAAAGGAAACGCCAATGGATGTAGTCTGAGAGTCTGTACCTCTCAAAACCTTTATACACCCCCAGCAACAACATACTGGTGTGATACCGACTTTAAAAAAATATATAGGACTGATAAGGAGGTGCTTGTGTCTTCGATGTATATCAGTTTGACCGAGGTATTGCTCGGTCGTATGCACATAACAGATAGTGTATCACAAAACCTGTGAATTGTACCATCAAACAAAGTACTGCAGGAGTATGAACGTTGAAGCTGGTTAACAATTTAAATCTTTGTTGTAGATCCCCTCAGTTCCAAGCATAATCTCGGGTGGTCGTTATAGGATTAGATTAGATTAGATTACGAAGCATCGTGAAACAGTTTCGTCATTTTCTGAGCCCGCTAGATGGTACTGTTTGTGCAAAAATATTTGGAGTTGAACAATCATTTCAATGCAACCTCACATCATCTTTAAACCGAGTGCGCCACCGACTCAGCTCTGAGTACAAGGACACTGTTTCATGAAGCTTCATCAGCCCATCACATGATTCAACAATTTGAAGCAAAACATTTTTCTTCATCTCTTGAATTGTCCTCACATGTTTGCATTTGTATTGAAGAAACAAAACAAAGATAAACAAAGTACCAACTAATGTAACTGTAACTGATGAAGCTTCATGAAACTTGAAGTCATTTTCACGCCTCAGCAGGTGGCGCACTTGATTTAAAAATGATGTGAGGGTTCGTTGCAAAGGTCGTTCAAAAGCAAAGATTTAGGAGCAGACAGTGCCATCTCTAAAAATGAGTGCACCGTTTCATGAAGTCTCATAAGGCAGTTTAGTATAGCATCATGCTAAATAAAGCTCCGGTTTTTCAGAATGTAACTGTCCCCATTGATCTTTCAAAAAGTTCTCATGAAGAACATTTTCGTTGCTTGCTTTAGAAGCAGATGACGGGAGCATTCACTCTGTACTCGACTCTGTGAGACAAGTGCGACTCAGAAACAACACAACAGACGACTGATGTCTCATCTGGAAGCATCATCATTCCGTTTTTTTTCCTCCGAAACACAAAATCCACTGGGTGGTTCTGTCAAACGCCTCACATTTACATGTCGAGAAACACTCAAACTGAACACCTGTTTTTCCACACGTGAACAATAAAGCTGTCAGAGCCGATTGTGGATCAACCCCAACCCGGACAGTTACATTTGATATTCTCCCTCTCAGCATCTGTTACGTGAGATTAAACTGCCATTCTTAAGAGCCGACAGCCGCGAGAAGAGTGACACGTGCAGCGGAGAGGAGAACATTAACATGCCGGCGGCTGCCATGGATCACCGCGTTTTCACTCACTGATGAATTGTGGTGTCCCAGTTGTTCTCAGTGCCTCTGAATTTCCTCCACCTTCTTACAGTGAAATATAAGGCAGTTCATGCAATAAAGATCGGGATCAGCGAGGGGAGTTTTCTGTCTTCTCAAATGTATGACTTACTCATACATTTGCCCCAAAAAACAATTAGCTTTCTGATGCTGTGTATTAATTTTCCAAGCAAAATAGATGGCGGCGTCAGTTTGAAAACCCAGTGCCTTCGAATTGCTCGCTCTGTGATGGACAACACAATTGTCTAACAGCAGCAGCAACATGAAGTTTACTTTTCCCCTCACTTGACAGAAAAATATGGCTTGCTTTGGTTCCAAAAACCAGCTGTTAGGAAATAAATGAGAAAAAAAAAATAGAAAAACATGGAAAAATATGAATAAAAATATGAACGAATAACGAAAATAATATTAATAATTAAAAATTAAATAAATATGTAAAAATAATAATGCTAAAATGTGCATTTTGAGCTTGACAAAAAATACATAAATAAAATAAAATTCACCAATAATGATGCTGAACATTCAAATACAAAAATGACATTATTATTTCAGTTAATTGATTTAAATCAAATGAATCCCAGTCAAAAATAAAAGCTCTTCTTTGTGCTCTTTGTGTCCTGGGTCTGGCCCAGGGGTGAATTTGTGAATCCTAGTATGGTAGGGGAAGGCACCAACCTTCTTGCTTCTGATTGACTCTGCTCCCCAAACCTTAACCAATTCAACTTATTTTGCTGAACAACCGACCAAGTATCTCAAAACATTTGCCAGTGATCTGCTACTTGCATCAGTTGCTCATCTCGGGGTGAGATGAGGACTCAGCTGTTTAGCTTGCTCTGAACGTGAGATGACGTTGTCAATGGAGGAGAGCTATTCTACCTTCCCCTACTATCCTGGCAGTCCTCTCACCTGAGCCACCTCAAGTGGCTCCTCATAATGAGGGGTGCAACACTGAGTCTCCCCCGGATGACTGCGCTTGACTCCAACACCATCAGCCCGAAACACCCTGGACATTAAAAGCACTTCAATAAAACCCCCTCTGCGAACATAAACAAAACTCAGCTGCTGTGAAAGTTGAACACAAGCCGGCGAGGAAACTTCATAAATGTCTTGTTGGCAAAAACAAGCAGACGGTGCGACGCTGACTAAAGATAACGCTGCGATGAATTCATCACGCCAGCGAGCCGCGGGAGAGATAATGAAGAAATACATTAGTGTGTCTTTCTTCTCGGGCTGCGAGCGGGGGATACAGATACGCCACCGTGCTGGGGAGAGAGAGACGCTGGCTCTCACGCATGCTAACTCCCACGTGGACACCCAAGAGCATCCGTCTCTGTGCTTGGCTGCTGAACACGCATTCTTGTGCTTTATCTCTGGAGCACCTTTCACGGGCGGGGAGGGCTGTCTGGCGTCGCCGCCAGCCGCTTGACGGCTCTGTGCCTCTCTGCATACAGCGATATGACATGGAGAGTTGCTGCGTCACCTGAAACAGGGACACGCAGAGAGACAGCTGCCAGCAGACGCACACATATGTTTACCATACATCACGCGCGTGCAAGGCCTTGTCTGCTCGCATTAGCATTCAGACATACGCGGCACTGGCTGCTGAACGAAGAAGGCTGGGAATGTGTTGTGATGAGTGGAGAAGCTACGGATAAGTGAGATAAAGTCTTGAACTGAGCTGAGAGTCGTGTGTCGTTTTGTCACTTACAGTTGCAGCGCAGCACCGGACGGTGATGTAGAAGGTCCAGGTGAACCGGGTGGTGACCACCTGCAGGTGATGCGGCCCCCGATTTGACGAAAAGAGAAAAAGACGGGAATAAAAAAAATAATGAAAAAAACTTGTGAATATCAAAATAGAAACACAAACAAACAAAAAAAGGAAATTGTTTTCGCTACAGTGAGAGTTTTAGTAACTTATGAAGCAGTTAAAGATCAGGAAAAAAAAAAAAGCTCTTCTGAAAAGTCAGTTCACCAAATGCCAAAATAACCAATATAAAAATATTTAAATCCATCAGCCAATCAATCATTCACGACTGACAGTTCTAAAATCAGTGATCAGCAAGCAGGTACGAAAAAACAAGCGACCTAAAATGTGGTTGAAAAGTAAATGGACATAACATTGTTATTTCTGATGATTCCACTCAGTCACATTTTCAGTCTCAGTTTCCATTTTAACAAAGATTTTTCAGTTTTGTGGTCTCTGGTCATTCCACATCCGACATACGAACATGATAATAATCTCGGACTAACAGTTTTTTTTATTGTACAAACGTAATAATTATCTCGTACAAATGTGTTTTTTTTCATATGAATGTGCTTTTTTCTCGTATGAACGTGTTTTTTTTCATACGAACATGATAATTATCTCGTACGAACAGGTTTTTCTTGTACAAACGTGATAATTATCTTGTATGAACGTGAGAATAATTTCGTATGAACGCCATAATTATCTAGTACAAACGTGATAATTATTTCGTACGAATGTGTTTTTTTATATGAATGTGCTTTTTTCTCGTACAAACATGATAATTATCTCATAAGAACAGGTTTTTTCTTGTACAAATGTGATAATTATCTTGTACGAACGTGATAATTATCTTGTATGAATGTGTTTTTTTCATATGAATGTGCTTTTTTCTCGTACGAACATGTTTTTTTCTTGTACAAACATGATAATCATGTCGTGTGAATGTGATTTTTTCTTGTGTGAACGTGATAATTACCTGTACGAATGGGTTTTTTTTCTCATACGAACCTGTTTTTTTCTCGTATGAATGTGATAATTTTCTCGTACGAACGTAATAATTATCTCGTGCGAATGTTTTTTTTTCATATGAATGTGCTTTTTTCTCATACGAATGTGTGTTTTTCTCTCGCACGAACATGATAATTATCTCGTACGAACAGGTCTTTTCTTGTACAAACGTGATAATGATCTCGTACGAACCTGTTTTTTTCTCGTACGAACATGATAATTATGTCGTATGAACATGTTTTTTTTCTTGCACAAACGTAATAATTATCTGTACGGACAGGTTTTTTTTCTCATACGAATGTGTTTTTTTTCTCGTATGAACGTGATAATTTTCTTGTGCGAACGTGTTTTTTTTCGCGTACAAACGTACATTTTTTTTCATACGAACGAGATAATACATTAATAAAAATAACTTACCATGGCCGTAGAGAAAATAGTAAAACAACTAAAATAATTGAACAACTTATGGAAACATATTAATGAGCAGTGATGGTTTTTCCAGTGGATGTCATTGTTTATAAAAAAAAAACAATCAATGCATTGTTTCAGCAGTTGAAACAGAACTCCCTCAAAGTGCACTGGCTAATTCAAGCGTCAATTAAAAGTCAATTAGCGCCGCTGCTTGCCGCCATCAAAGACCGACCGCGGCTTTGTAGCATCCCAGAAATAAAAGCAGCAACTGTGTCAGAATAATGAGGATCGCCGGCTCCGACTGGCAGCAGCGAGACAGCAAACAGAATAGATAAAAGGTCACCACCGCTCAAAGCTGGAACAATCTGTTTTTCAGGATTTTTCCACTGGAAGGACAAAACTTTCGCTCGTGCGCTCTCATTAGCCCAAACAGAAGCAGCAGTGGCTACGACGCGGAAGCTTCAATCAACTTGAGCTCAAAAGTCGCTCTGCTTATGGAATGAGATTCCGGCTGCCAGAGCAGAGTCGGAGATGATTCATGGGTACAAGCGGCGCATGTATCGGCTGGCACCCGCTTGACGGATGGACTTCAGCGGCCGTGCACACTTCATCAGCATAAGGCCAGTGATTAGAGCGCTTGTCCCGCCGGATCAATACGCAGTATCATTAGCTTACCTGTTCCATCCAGAGTGCCGGGAGCCGTTATTACTCTTGTGTGTTCGTGAGTCTTAAACTTGGAGAACATGGTGACATTTTTCATCTCTGAGAAAGTGAACGATTCGTGTTCACGTGGCCTTGACATGCTAGCTGCAGTGTCAGCGCCTGACTGACGGGTGGCGAGCCGCCATGCAGGTGGAGGAAGGGTCAGCTGCTCATCCCGAGGCGTCGCGCCTCTGCATGACAGGATCAAACGCAGGTTGCTTGCGCAAGTTATTTCAAGGAGAAAGAAGGTGACTTGGCGATCGAGGTGGTGAGGCGCAGTGGTGCTTCTACATCTTCATGTCCCTCCACTCTGGACAATTGCATTTGGCCTCTTTGCCAAAAAGGAGATGCGAGTGTTGGACGTTGCAGATGGAGAGACAAGACAAAATGAATGAGGACGACAATAGAGAGGCTCATGGGTGTGTGACTGAGTGAATGATGATCAAGATCAATTCAGTTGCTGTGGAAATGATGTGATTTGAGCAGAAAACCTAGCAGAACTGCTATAAAGAGTTGTGTCTCCTCTAGTTGTCAGCAGTTGCAGCAGAGAACCGGAGGGTCATAGATGGTGAGGAGTGAGGAACGACTTTATAGTGAGATATGTTGTCCGAAGATCAATACAAGTGAAATACAAATATGAAATTTCTTGTCATAATGAAGGACATAATGAAGGACAAAAAAAAAAAAAAAAAAAAAAAAAAAAATATATATATATATATATATATATATATATATATATATATATATATATATATATATATATATATATATATATATATAATATTTCATATATTATATATAATATATAATACTGTTATTAATCAGAGGGAAAAAATATAGAAAAATTCCCCGGAGTAAAGAAACACCAATACAAAGAAAAAGACAAATGTCCCAAAAAAGAAAATTGCATTAAAATAGTATTCCATTTTTTTCTGACAAAAATTTTGAAGAAAAAAAAAGTGGAAAAACCAAGATCAATACAAGTGAAATACAAATATGAAATTTCTTGTCATAATGAAGGACAATAAAAAATAATACAAGCCTCCAAAAAGTGTAGACTCGGAACAGTCAACAATCCATGGATGCAGTTAGTGTTTCACACTTCAGTGTGTGAGTCAAAATGTGTCCGTTATAAGTGTAGGTGACCACTGATGTAGCGCCTCTATTAGCTCACGCCTAATGCTGACGGATGCATGTGTCTCTTCCTACACACATTAACTCACCTTTTCCCTTTGAAACGCGCCTCTTAACATTTCATTTCTTGTGCATGAAATGAAAGTGAAGCCTAATAGATTTGATGCACTAGAGTGAGTTCATTGCCTCATCGTTCATCCCTCCATTCACATCCAACATTGAATTACGCCGCATTAAAAGTAAATACATCCATTTAAAGTCGCCAGTTTTAGAAAATCCGCATTAAGATTCATGAATCAAAAGCCACGGCGTGGTGCGTGGCCGTGTCGCACCCTCCCACGTCTCATCGCATCACGGAGCAGACGCACCAGCTCCATGCCTAATTTGCAGATGATCTCTCTCATTAATCTGAAGTCTGCAGATGTTGTTCATCTATTTCCATCGACTCGCCGCCTGTCGCCGCAGCTGCCGGTGGTGGCGCACGTCGCGCCTGTGCTGGTTAGCTGTTCTGTAAATAGGACACGTGTTCGCACTCATTTGGAGACGGGCGTCTTGACTCCCTCCCTCTGACTCAGTGGATCTACACCGAGTCTCTCCTGGATGCCACATGATGAAAGTGCACCTCAGCGGAGCCGTGGTTTTGATATGAGTCTCTTCCAGATGACTGAGCTGACGATGCTCAAATGTCTTCAGCAGGTCTAAAGAGAGTGGCTTCACTGTCTGCACCGTCTAAAAGTGTTACATTTTCTCAACAAAAAAAGCACAAAAACGTCCTGAAAGCAACACATTTTGACTCTGGTATTTTGTCTGTCGACTCAGTCTCATCTCTATCGAGTTAAAAAAAATCAAACTTTTTGAAGTCCAGCGCTGTATTAACCAGTCATTTACATACTGAATTTCTCTTCATCGATCCTCCAGACCCGCACGACCTCTAAATAAAAAGGTTAATCAATGTCAACATTGATTTTCCGAAGAGGTTAATTGGGTATCACTCAATGAAAAATGCGCTCTTTAGCTTCACGAGAAGACGCCGCTGACATGGCGGAACAAGAGACTCTCCAACGCCTCATCATTGTCTCCACAAACTTATACTTGGAGGCTCCTCACTGGTGCGAGGGGCCTCACCACAGTCAACACCAGCGTGAGCGCAACTATCCAGGACTCTCCTGGCGGCTCCTGCGCGACCATCACTGTTTTGAAATAACAACTCTCACATCACTTCCTTCTCTCAAGGTCGGACCCTGTTGCTTACTGCCTTCTGTATGGAGCTTATGGAGGCTCCAGTTAAACAGCGATCATGTTGGACTTCTATGTTTTCTGGGCTCCATCGTACAAGAAGAGGGTTGATCTTCCACCAGTCAAATGTCTGGGCAACACATTGGGTGAGTGAGTGGGACTCACTGATTCCTTCCCCACTGCTCCATCCTCACTATCTTACTCAGGTCTGTTGGACTCCTATTCTGTAAATCAGGCTTCTTCCTGTGTTGCAGTTCAGTTGAGAGAGTGGGACTGTCCTGAATCGAGTTGCTGACTCTCACCTTCTCACTCAGTATTGTGGGACTCAATACCGTCGCAAGTCTCAGAATCTGGGAAATCACAGACCAAGTCTCATGTTAGGAGTGTGGGACTCATGAATCAGGCAATCCTTCTGTCTGGGCAGCACATCTCCTCTGGGTGAGTGGGACTCTCATATGACCTGGGTGACTCACTTCCTTCCCACTGTTTGATCCTGACTATCTCAATCGGGTCTGTTGGACTCCTACTCTGTAAATCAGTTGCGGGAGTGGGACTGGAGTTGCTCACTCTCACCTTCTGACTCAGGATTGTGGGACTCAGTACCGAGGAGAGTCACAGTGTCTGGCAAATCACAGTCCAAGTCACACGTAAGGAGTGTGGGACTCATGAGACAGACAATCTTTCTGTCTGGGAAACACATCTTCTTTGGGTGAGTGGGACTCACTAATCCCCAGAGCAATTTAAACCTTACCATATGACCTGGGTGACCCACTTCCTTCCCACTGTTTGATCCTGACTATCTCAATCGGGTCTGTTGGACTCCTACTCTGGAAATCAATTTTTAGACTGGGACTGTGTGATTTCCTGAATCGAGTTGCTGACTCTAGCTTTCTCACTCAGTATTGTGGGACTCAATACCGAGGAGAGTCACGGTGTCTGACAGTCCAAGTCTCACGTTAGGAGTGTGGGACTCATGAATCAGGAAACCTTCCTCTCTGGCAACTTGTAGTCTCAATGCACCATGTGGAACTTGGAGATTCGAGGAATTGTACCTAGTTCCTGACTAGAACACAAAAAACAACTCTATTGGTATTTCATCTTGTGAGTCTGTGGGACTCACTGAGTCATTTGAATGATGTTGCGGGGAGAATCTCCCCTCTAAAAGTTGACAGTTGCCAACTCACCTAGGTCTGTTGGACTGTCACAAGTCATCACACTGTAAGTCCCAGTCATTATTGGTGACTGCGTGAGTCAGCTCAACATCCTGTCAGTCAACTGGAGGAATCATTAGCCAACCAATGCACTAAAGCGCCCTCCACTGGTCATAGATATTGTCCCATATACAAAACCTTAAAGAGAAAAAAAGAGCCTGACCTCTGCTGCAAGATAAATATTTATGCAGCCCACTCTCTCTGTGGTCCCTGCATGTGTTTACTGCGCGACTCTTCTGGAGCCAAAACAGCCGTCGGGAGTCAGTCAGAAGCCACAGCCTGGCCCCATTCTTCCGTCCGGCCAGTTAACCAGGTGAAGAATATGAAATGATATGAGGAGGAATTATAAGCAGCATCACATTGTGTCTCAGTAATAGACTGAATAATCGAGATGCCGGCTCGACTGGCGGTCATAATGACTCGGCTGCACTGTGGAACCGCTCTTTTCTGAGACGTGTGCGGGGAGAGCTGAGCTGAAATTGTTGTTATTCCTTCGCCACGGCGCCATTTGTGCGGCACAGCTTTCACCAAAATATCTTTTCCGTCATTTGTATGCTGCGGGGAATTGCCATATTCTCGTCGTCCGCCTCTCGTCGCACTTCATAAATATTTTGTCCGCAACTTTTTTATGATGATGCAGTTACCGACTACATTTACATGGAGGAAAGGGAAAAATCAGCTGTATGGTGTGTTGCTTTTGGGGCATGAGGTTACGCTGACCTCTTGTTTGAGTCTTTCCCTGACCTTTGCACGGGTGTCATCCAGATATTGGTGGAAATGCTGGGCAGAGGAAAGGATCCCAGGACAGAACCCTGAGGGACACCAGGATGTAAAGTTGTGCCTGTTTTAGTTTTGACTTTAAGCATAACTACAGTTGCTATATATATTTTGTTTTGTGGACAAACCAAAGAGCAGGGGCCCGAGGACGGAGCCCTGGGTGACGCCCCTGAATCCAGGCGACATGAAGCTTTGAAAAGTTTTTGATTCTTGAATCAGACACATCTTCTGGGCTCTTCAGAAGCGTGTGAGACGTGCCGCAACTTCATCTCCGTCCTCCTGGTCTCCGTTAGAATGCTGCGCTCCTCTCAGACTTGCTAAATTTAAAATGAATCAAACGCGAAGAATCAATATTTTCTCAGCTGTTTTGTCCACACATTCATCCAAACACCCTGAAATATTTAAGCGGCTTTGAAAAAAACCCCCAAAAAACCAAGAGGCAGCGAGTGTTGCAGCAGTGCCATGGTGCGGCTCCACATACATAAAGCTTGTGTTTGTTTGTTTATGAAATTGAAATGACCAAACAAACTTGAAGTCACTCTCTATCGCCAGCTTCTTTTCATTAGCCAATCACATTCAGGGTCTTCCTCCTCTCCTTTCTATTTTGGAGTCTCCAGCTCCAACATTCTGGGTCTAATAGCGCCTCTCTCTAGAGTGGACTGAGGTTGTGTTCAGGCCATCAATGCTTCTTCCCTGACTCTGGATGAGCTTCTCTCAGACGTGACACAAATTCCACTTCCATATTTTCCAAATGCCATCTATGGATAAAAAAAACATTTTTCATACTTGAATTAATTTGAAAAAATCCACTTAAAATAGGACATTTTGATACTAAATAAAAAATACTAAATAAAATAACACCAAAAAAGTAAAAAACAAACACTATTATTTCAACATTTCCTTTATTTGTACCTGCATGATGATGTAAAAAAAAATCCTTTTTCCCTCGCCTTTTAATAATGATGAAAAAGGAGACGTAAAAAGCTTCTTATGTTGTGTTGCATTTCTTCTAATAAGAATTTGTCAAGAAGTGTATTGGTTCACTTTTTTTCTCAGACACCTTCCATAATTGAATTTCAGATCGGAGCAGGTCCTTTCATGCACCTGCTCTCCTTGTTCGAGGTAATAACTACGACACTCCCGAGTCTTCTCCGCTGCTTCCATGCCCAGCAGTTCCACGTGTGAAATTAAAATCAATGGAAATTTGTAACGGCTGAGCTGGTCAGGCTCTGCCGCCATCTTTATTAAAGGAGCTTGTCGGAGCAGGGAGGGGACAGGGCGGACAAATCCTATTAATCTAGAGAGGTTGGTGCGCGCACCTGTGTCAGGATGTACATTTTCGTCCCCTTTGTCTGAACGCTTCTGTGAGGACTCAGGGGAAGGTGGAGACACGGGAGTGGGAAGTAGCAACTGGAGCAAAGTCCAAATATGCACAAGTTATTCAAGCAAGGCAAAAAGCCAACACAAATGGGACACGGCCCAATGTCCAAAAACAAGAACCAAGAGAGTCTCCAACAGAGAAAAACGGGGTGATAATGTCCAAAAAGTCCAAACAGAAATTCACTCGACAGGTCAGGCACAAGGAATTAATCCTCAAATTTTTCATGCACCTGAGGAAACACAATATATAAAACACACACACACACACATATATATATATATTTTTTTTTTTTTTTTTTGTGCGCTGAGATCGTATCAGCTGTGCACATGCGCAGCTTAGAGGGAACATTGCGAGGAAGTAAGATCAAGAGAACAGAAATTAGAAAATGAATCCACCAAAATACTCCAATTCCAGGAAAAAAACAGAAAAGAAATAATCCATAAGTAGCGAAAGAACGTGAGCATACACTTAGTTTGGGATGAAATATTTGGCGCTGCAACACCTTCCAGCCAATCGCTCCTGACACCATCATGTGAGAGATAGAAACAAACAGGAAACTGAAAATAGACTAAACCAAGTAAAAGACTGGTGGAAGGTGTCGTGACAACTTTCCTTATATTGATACACTCAGCTTGTTTCAGAAGACGACGTGAGGAAAGAAACTTCTGTGTGAGCTTGGATTCGTCTCTCTCTCCGCTGACCTGGCTGGACTGTCACATGGGCGGCCGGGGACCTACCGAAAGGTCATGTGGTGGTCAGCGGCGAGGCCTGGATAATGGAGAAAAGCGCAGCCCCTGAGATTAAAATGACCTCTGACCTTCACAGGGCGGCTGATGAAGACGAGAGGTGCAAGTGTGGGAGCTTGTTCATGTGCTCTAGTTAACACACAAGCAGAACCTTCTCAGACATGGTCAGCTGGGAGTCCCTCGGTCCAGTCTGTACTTTCAGTCTCACTCAATACACTGCTAACTTCTGCACTGCACTAAATATCAAGTATAAAAGTGTTTGGTTTTAGTGAAATTATCTGTCCAGGCATTGAGTTATTTTTTTCTTGAAACAAGCTCACCACAAGTAAGAAGAATTCTATGGTGAATGCATGCCACCTAAAAATAAGCCAAATCATATGCCGAATTCCAGATAATAAATACTTGAAATTTGCATGCAAGTGAGCTATTGATACTAGACTCAAATATATATTACATGAAATGAGTCTCTGTATCAAGACTGGACGCAAGAGAATGGTAGTGAATCGCAAAATCAAGGGGAAATGCCTGGATATTAGTTTCAGTAAAATAAAGAAAATCTGAAGCAAGTTTCTCATGATAAAATAAGTATTTTTCAAAAAACATACTGCATAAAAGGGACGTAAAAAAAAGAGGATAAAACATTCAAAGTTGAATCGACATGACGACAGAACACAGGTGCTCTCCACACGTATCCTATAAACTTACTGTATTTGTAAGAAAGGGAAACATTTACCCTGCTCCCATCATCCTTTGCTCCAGTGGCAGCCTGGATCTCTACAATATACTACATTTAAGCATAAAGCATCTGGTCTTAAGACGGTGAAATAAATGACAGTTGGTTGATGAGTTGTGATATGGTTGTATCTCAACATGCTTGGAACTAACATCAATGATAAACACCTGAATGAAGCAACACGATTTATTTTGATAAGACGGGAGTAAAATGTATGTGTGTAAAATATAATATTTTACCAGTTATTGACCTCATTTTAAGATTTCTAGGAGAAATACTAGAAACACTAGGTTATGCTTGAGATAACATTTTTGTGACAACTTGAAAACCAGAAATAAGAAATCCATGTTTAAAATAAGATAAATTGTCTCACACTTCTAAAGCTATGTTTCTATCTTGTTAAGAAACACAGTCTTTGCAGTGTATAAACTCTTTTTTCCGACTCTCTCTTGCTTCCTTTCCATTTCCCCTGGACATAGGAAGGTAGCAAGGGTGGAGGGATATGAGTGTCGTGACAGAGTGTGTAGATAGGAAGGTGTCATGAGAAAGTTAGCAAGGAAGAACGAGGAGGAATGAAGGGGAAGTGGAGAGGAAGAGGGAAGTGGAACTAGGAAGCAAATGAAGGCAGGTTGGAAGTGATGGTGAGGGAGAGGTGTGAGGGGAAAGGGAGGATTGTCGGTGAGGTAAGATGGAAATGGAATGTTGCGAGGAGGGTCGTGCTGTAAGGGAGAATGGAGGACGTCAAGGGAGGATAGACGGGTGAGTCTGAACATAGGAATGGTGGAAAGGACAAGACAAAACTGCTGCACGAAAGGAGAATGACTTACAGTAGGAGGGAACCAACGTGGAAGGGTGGTGGGGAGGATGGTGTAATGGTGAAAGGAAGGTGATGAGAAGAGTGAATGGCAGCGAGGAAAGGGGTGGTATGTTGCAAGTGAGGGAAGAAATGATGGCTGTGGGGGAGGAAAGAGGGATTGTGAGGGTGTCAAGATAGATAGGAAGTCAGTAGAGGAGGAGGTAGCTATGAGAGGTGGGAGAGGAGGATGGGAGAGTGAGGCATCAAGGAAGGAAGGAATTCAAATGTAATGAAGATGGTTAGCTAGGGAGGATAGGAAGGGGAGGAAGGTGACAAGTGGATATGCAAAGGTAGTGAGGGAGGGAGATGGAGGGGGATGAAGGACCAGGAAGGGAGAAGAGAGTCCTGGATGACGTGGCGTGTCTTCACCATGTTTGAATGTCGCTCCCTCTCCGGGACACAAGACCTGGGCTCTGATCCGCCCGGCGATGAGCGCCTCCGCACTCGGGCCGCTCTCACGTCTCATGTTTGTGCCAGTGATATGCCCACTACTGTGGACGCGGCCAGCCGGGACATGATGCCCATGTTGAGATAGCAGCCGGGAGAAGACGGTGAGATGATGTGACATTTAGCGTTCCTCTCCCACTTCGCCGATGACTTCACTCCCAGTCTCTTTAAATACCACTTTTCCACGCCGACCTAATTTTCCGCCGTCTGAATGAAACGCAGCTGATGGTGGAAACCAGCCATGTGCGTTTGCTGCACCTTCATCCGTGGAGTTCCCAGATATGGAGAATGTAATTGGGCTGTTTTGGCTGCGTCAGGCCGGTGTCATGCCTCCCATTATGGAAGGTCTCTTTGTAGTGTAAATATGGCCATTATTTCAATCGCAGGGTGTCAGGGTCGTGCCACACCTGTGAGAGCGCCGTTGAAGCGCTTTGCCTCCGCTGTATAATTATGGAGTCACGGCGGGCAGAAGGTGGCCAGATACATTTGCATTGAAATGAGCTGTTGGGGATTAGAGCTCATCAAGTGTCTGTGGGGCGGTCCTCAACATCATGACGCCAATAGATGTTGACTTCATACTTTCAAGTAGGTTTTACAGGCTTTTAAAGATCAACTGCTTTCTGCCGCACAAGGGAGGTGTTGAGCTGGGGTCAGATTCAAGGTCAGGTTCAGGGCCAGGGCTAGGGCCAGGGCCAGGTTTTGGGTCTGGGTTTGGGTTTGGGCTTGGGTCAAGACCAGGATGAGGACCAGGACCAGGACCAGGACCAGGACCAGGACCAGGTTCAGGGTCAGGGTCAGGGTCTGACTAGCCACTGACCTGAGTCTGAGTCTTCAGTTTATGACTCATGAAGTTCAGCATGTCTTGAAAAGACAGCTGGAGGAAGAGTGAAGACACAGGGTGTAGAGCAGGGGTCTCAAACTCGACTGACTGGAGGTAAAACAGGAAAAAGTCTAGGGGGCCGGCGGAGTGAGGGGTCACATGATTTTACCGCTTGTCATTGGTTATTTTGGCCTTGAGGGGGGCCCTCGCAAGGCTAAAATTGGGCACCCACTGGTGAGCTGTGAAACTGCATTTTGAGGGTCACAAATGGCAAGTTTGAGAGCCATGTTCTGGACCTAGTGAACCCCAGTTTGGGGTCGATGGACTGAGATGTAGGGAGGTGAAGAAGAGAGTGCAGGCAGTTGTGGACAGGCTCAGGAGGCGGAGTCAGAGAAAGAGTCAAAAGAACAAGATCAGAGAGAATGAGAAACACCTGTGTGTCTAAGAGAGAAGTTTGGAGGACAGACGGTTTGGTCAGGTTGTTGGTCTTGGAATGAGGTGTGACCAGGACAGGTCATCCTAATAGACATATCGCAGTGATTCATGATGGAAAACCACCAAAAAAGAAGAGAAAATATCTGTATTCCGTCACGTTCAGGTGAACTGTATTGATCCCTGAGGATAGTTGACTCGACTAGATCACACCGATACAAGAATCCGACAGACGAAATCCTGAAAACAGCAAATCATCCGACACGCCTGTAGAGGTGAAAGGATTTTCAAAGACAAGCAGGACGTGGCGTCTCAACAAGCGGGCGGCGTGGATGTAAATTTAGAACCAATTACGATGCAGATCACAGGAGTATTTGGGAAATGAGCCATTTGCGAAGACAGGATAATAAATTCCGAGCGCCGTCTCCTCTCAGGCCGCCGCCGCCTCCCTCTAAATCTGCCGCCGTTTCTGTGGGCGGGCTCCAAAGTTTCTCCAACTGACAGTCCATTAGTTCTCTGTAGCATCCATCTCCATCTCTGCAACCGGAGCTCCAGGAATAAAACAAGGCGCGCTGGTCTAGTGGATGGACTGTCGCCGTCGCATAAATCGAGGGGTTTAACCTCGTCAGGATCCATCGGTGTAAATAGAACCAGCTTGTGACGGAGTCTTATTGGATGAATTGCCTCGAGAAATGAGTTTGGTAAATTTTATTGCAGCTCCCACACGGTTAAACAGAGAGAGAATTAAAGATGCGTCAGAAAGCTTTTATGGAAATGTACATCTGGAGGGGCGATGGCCGAACGCAGGCGCAGAGGACTAATAAATGTTTTTGTTCCAACCCAACCTTCTGTCTGGCTTCTCCTGATCTGGACCATTTTCTGCTTCGGGATCTGTGATCTCAAGGCTTGACTCTCTTGTTGGTATCACGTGTGCTTGAGGGGCAGTGATGCAATACTTTTACCATCAGTTTTCTCTCCTTCAGAATGTTACTCACTTGTTGTACTGCAACCTCTGAAAGCTCTGGACACTCCAACCCATTTTTTGATTTTCTCTCTATCATGTTTTGGCATTAAGTGTCTGATCCTTGTGACATTTTTAAGGCGACAGAAGAGTGATTTCTTTATTGATTTGATGTCTGATGAAATGCAGGTCTCGCTCAGGGATTACACGTCCTTCCTCTCTGCTTCACCTTCGCGCTGTTATAAACAGGACACAGCTCAAAACAACAGCAAAATGACTGTAATTTCTGGACTATAAGCTGCTACTTTTTTTCCTCACAGTCTGAACCCTGGAGCTCAGGCAAGGTCGCGACTAATATATGGATTTTTACAGGCTAAAGAGCGTCATGTTGCCCAAATATTGACCTTAAAGCAGTCAAAATGCGCTGTTTTCGCTGTTGTGTCTGCAGCTCCGCCCACAGAGCTGATCTCCTGGAGGACCAGAGACGAGAAGAAGCAGCTGAGACCAGCTGTGGTGTCAGAAGTTTGGACAAAAACAGTGCATTTTGAACGCATTAATGTCAATAAAAGATGTGAGGAGTAAGCAGAATTAAAAGTCCTGTTTGTTTCATGAGTCAGTCTCGATGCTGCACAGTGTTTTCCAAACTAGTTTAGAAGTGATCCTCATGCTTTTTAAAACCTTTCTACAGAGCAGACAGCACCACTGCACCCGCGGCTTATAGACCACTGCGACTTATGGATGAACAAGATCTAATCTCCTTCTTAAATTCAGTGGGTGTGGCTAATATTCCAGTGCGCTCTGTAGTCTGGAAATTACGGTACACAGCAAGCCATCCCTCAAGTGCCTTTCTGTTTTAAACTAAAACCTGACTTTGGAATCAATATTTGCCAACCATAACCATGAAAATAATTAGATTAATTCAACGGATAATTCATCATCAGCAAGAAGCAAGATTTTTTTTTTGTATTTCAGAGCTGCCATCCATAAACACTGACTCTTCTTCGTTCTCTTTGGGCTTCTCCCTTCAGCGGTGGCCACAGCAGATCATCTTCCTCCATCTCCCCCTGTCCTCTGCTTCCTCTTCTCTCAAACCTACAAACCTCATGTCCTCCTTCACCACCTCCATCAATCTCCTTCCTCTCCACCTTCTAGTTCCAACCTCAACATCTTCATCTACCAATGTACTGGCTCTCTCTCCTCTGCACATGTCCAAACCATCTCCATCTAGCCTCTCTCACTTTGTCTCCTAAACACCTGACATGTGCTGTCCCTCTGACATACTGCTTCCTGATCCTATCCAGAACCTCAGCATCTTCATCTCAGCTACCTCCAGCTCTCCCTCCTGTCTTCTCCTCAGTGCCACTGTTTCCAAACCATGCAACATTGCTGGCCTCACCACCCTTTAGGACACTATCCATAGACGCTGACTGCTTAAGTAAAACAGCCAAATGTCTCTGTAAACAGTAATAACAGGAGCTTTATTTGGATAGTTTTCACCTTTGAATCTGGGTTGCGACTAAGTGACAATGCCTTTGGGTCAGTTATGAAAATGGAAAAAATGTTGTTTTCCTGAATAATTTTCCAATTCAGTTTCCTACAAAGGTGTCTCAAATGAAATTCAACATGTCATTTTCCAATCTTTTATTAAGTACAGTGAAGTACGTCACAAATAAATGATGAAAATAAAGTCTCAGGAAGACGATGCAGATGTTCTGGCAGACAGGGGGCACCACATTAACTCAAACCTGGCGGTAACCTCGCGCTGCCAACTGCGCGATGACGTTGCCAAATTAGGCCCTGAATGGATTTGAGCCAAAAACACGCGGAGCTAAAGGAGACGCTGCGACCGCTGCCGAGCGGGCGGGAGCTTAAAGACCTCAGATGAAGACTGATTTGGACGTTTGAAAGGCTTCTGGTTGTTTTAATTGGATTTGTTTACATTGATTGCTGCCGTGCTCCGAATAATTAGAGTGATGATGATGATGATCTCTCTTCATCATGGTGATGCAGCTGGTGGGGTAGATACCGGTGTTTCACTGGGAGGTTTGTCTGCTTGGAAAGGCTGAGCTCGGTCAGCACAGGAGCTTTGCCTCACAAGCTCACAAGCTGGATTTGAACCTGAGGTTCAAATCCAGCTTGTGAGGCAAAGCTCGACGTGAGTGTGTTCACACGATACCGCTATGACTTCTGGTTTACGTCACGGCTCAAGGCATGAGTCAGTGTGATGTACTGGAGTCCTTTCCAGGGTATCCTCTGCCTCACAGAGACAGGCTTTATATGTGATGAAAAGGAATGTAAAGTTAAAAATAAGTAAAATACAGTGGCACCTCAGTTTTTGAACCAATCGGAGTTTGAACAGATATTTCGAACAGAAAATCCAGAAGTCGAACGCCCCTGAAAAAAGCCAGGAAAACCATAACGTGCGCGGACCGATCAGCTGAAACCACGAGGCGCTTTGTTATTGTGTATAACGCAGCCTCTGTATGCAGACGTGTCCCGTTAGCTCCATTTACTGACTGTTTTTTCTTCATATTGAGGTGTAAAACCTTTCCTGTCTCCACACTGGACCGTGGTAGAGTGTCACAGGGGGCGCTCCAGTGCAGAGGATCCTCATGAGTCCGACCCTTCCCTTTTAAGGAACCAAACGACTGCACTGCTAAAAAAAAAATAAAATAAAAAACGACATGTTAAAAAAACACTGTAAATATCATTGGTCACTATTGTGTTGATTAAATCTTCCTTTAAGTTAGGTTTAGAATAGCTAGAAAAGGTGTGAAAAAGTTTGAATCTATTGATCATAGATCCATCTGATTTGATTGACTCGCTAAGAGGTGAAGACCTGAGAAGTGGAAAAGACTCTTGAAGCTCAGGTGACTCAACCTTGAGAGTAAGTATCGGACAATGAGTCAAACAAATTCCTCTGCTTCTGTTCTGGGAGTAAAGACTCAGTTGTTGTTCAGAAAGTTCGCTCTGGTTATGTAAATCTGACTCTTTCACTCTTTGTTTCAGTTCATAATTCATTTTAAGCTTGTCTGAAAAGAAGCTTAACAGGAGCGCGAGTTACAATCAAACACAAGTGAGAAGAGCGGGTGACAGATTTTATTTTTCTTTTCTCACGGTGGAGATGTGCACAGAGAGGGAGTTTGTGTTCAGGAGTGTTTTCTTTTTTTTTGGGTGCCATTTTCATCAGCTTCTTATTAAATATCTGCCTCTGTTCGGCGCCGCTGGGTTTGTTCAATAACAGTTTGCCTGGGAAACGATAAATATTCATGGCGACTCGCTCGCACTCTGAGAGAACAAACAGATCAAACATGGAGGAGCGGCGGATGATACACAACCTGGATGAGATGCTCCTTTATGGACTTGGATGCTCCCGAGTGAAAGTGACACCAGTTACCAAGTCTGAGTTGAGTCTCTGCCAGATGACCGAGCTCATACCTTCATAAACAAGGACTCGCTAATGTCAGAAAAAGCTACATTCAACACAGAGAGTGAAAATCTCATTAGTACAATTTATGTATTACAAGTTTGTTTGCCATCTGTCACGTCAACAATCACTTGATTCGTGCTGCGGTTCAAAACCCGACACCTCATTTGTCTGTCTGTCGATTCTGAAAAACATCTGCCAAACTCCGTCGGCATCTGTTTCTCCCAAAAATATCTGGCGCACGCAGACCTTCTCTGCTCCATCAGCCGGCACATTTGCATGACAATGTTTTCCGTCACTATTTCAGCACATTCACAAAAGTTATTTCTCAGTATTGGTTTTTCAGAGTTGCTCCTCTGCGGGAGTGTGATTGGATAAAGATGTTGTTTGCTTCTCTTCGACTTTGCTGATGTATTAGCATAAAAGGCTGTTACAGACGCGGAGCAAGATACATGTTCTTATCGCTCCGTGGAGCGTGATATACTCTCCGAAAAAATCTATTTCCCAACGTTTTCAGAAACAAGAGTGTCATTGAATAATACATTACGCTCCGCGATGCTGTTTTGAATATAGATAGCAGGCGGAGCAGGTAAACGGCGGCGGGGAAAAATGACTTTTTCTCTATTGCGCTATTTCTCTCCTCGAATCACTGAAGCAAACAAAGTTTCTGATGTTTGGTTCTGTTCTTTTGGGCAAGTAGATGCATTTAATTCTGCTTCGGTCGATCAGAGGTGTCTCAACTGCTACAGTGAGCTACCATCCTAGCCACCAAATATCTGCCGTCCCAGGTGGATTTATTGAGGTCTATCCATTGGGCCCTTCAAGCTGTAGATCTTCTGGCTTTTGTTTGAAGCCTGGACTCAGACTTCGGTGGATGGGTACCTCCAAAATCTCAAGAAAATGTGGCCCTGAAATCTGTTATCTTTTCAGGGAAAACAGTCGAGGGTCTGCCCCACTATTTGAGAAGCACTGCTGTAGACCCACATGGTTTCCCCTTTCCTCAGACGCCGTCATAGTTTTCCTCACCTCTCCAGTGAAGAGAGAGTGGCTCTACGAAGGTGCAACTCAGCCTTGACAAGACTGAACTGGTGTCCTATCCGGCAAAGGGCTGCCCTTCTGGGGACCTCAGTAAGGCCCTTGAGAACACAGTGAACATCTGTAACATGCCTGTAAAGAGTCTGGGATATTCTTTCCCTGACCTACATGCAAGATTCCGATCATGGAGATTCTTGCTGCCCAACATAAGGAGATGACAATGGTCTACACCCTTGTCGTTTCTAAACAACCACCCCTACCTCCTGACAGGCCGACCAGCATGCACCATCAAACCTTTGCAACACATCTGGTCTTCAACCTGCCCTAATTCAACCACTCACAGGCTTCCAGTAGCTACCCACATCCATTCCAAGACTCTTGACTCCTTTCACCACTATCCCTACACCATCTATCCCTACATGTCTGCACCCTTACCCTCTACGATTCCGTGTTTAATGTGTAGGTATCATTTTAGCATCTACTCTTGCTAGGTTCTAGAACAAAGGCAGAGGAGTGTGATGTCAGAATTCTGATCTGTTTGTCCACAATAGCAGGCACATGTATCGTTCCGTGGACTATTCTGGCCCATGTGGTGGGTGACCATACAGCACCAGTTGCACGGAACCTCTAAGAATCTGACACAGACGAATCTGACTATCTCACCAAGAAATCTATGAAAGTTGGGTCGGGTGGAAACCAGTGGCGCTGGTACGGTCAGGATCAGGCAACTTTACCTCTCTAAACTGGGGTACAAATCTAAAGTCCAGTAAAATATTTTGGACCAGGGTGACTTGATCCCCGAGATGATAATGAAAGACTGTTATTCTAGTCACAGATCATAAACTCAGGGGGAGGAAAAACCTTGACAAAATGTCTGACCAGAGCTGAATTTGATTTGTGTGCTTAGCTTCGCCAAGGTCAACGTCACAACCAAACTGCTCTCCTACACGTACGGTGAACAAACGGATGGATAGATTGCTCAACAGAAGCGTAAGCAGAGGAAACTTTACTTCAACAGTGATGAAAAGTTGGCTTCTCCTGGTAACGGCTAACGCTAAAGTCGCCTCTCAGCCGCCGCCTTCCGCCAAAACTGTAGCGTGCGGAAGTGAAAATCCAGCCGTGTAGAGTTTGACATTTCCTCATTGTAGCAAACATCGACCTGTGAAAACTTAGCGAGCGCTTTTCTTGAAAAGTTTGAAAGTACACATGTGATTTATAACCCCAAAACACGGAGCATCTGCCAGACAGGTGACAGCCATAAATTAGCAGGTAATGAGGCCCGTCCCTGCCGCGGGAGGCTGACGAATGGGAAAGGTCAGACTGCAAGAGCTGCCACAAACTAGTTAAAAGGTCAGTCTCCAAACGCAGGCGTTCTTTTTGTGTCCAAAATGTATGGCCTGGGACAGGACGGAATATTAATGTTTGTTAAAGTGGGGCTGATGGATGGAAGTGACGTCAAGCAGAATCAGAAGGAGAACGTTGGGGAAGGTCAATATCATTTCAAAAAGCGACTCATGGAGCGAATTTGGGTTCTGAGTCACTTTGTTTCCTCAGGTTTGCTCTGCCTCAGTCCAAAAAAACCTTGATGCCTGCTCAAATAATTGATCATTGAGAACATTGGTCTTTTCTTTAGTATGAAATTATGTACAATTAAAACAAACTACTGAAGGTATTTCAGATATTCTCATTCTATAATAACTTAACTAAGTTTATACTTCAGTTTAAGATAACTGCACATTCTAATAAAAAATGACCAAAATATAGTTCCAACAAGTAGAAAAAGGCTTTTTGTGAGAAACAAAAACAAAAACTAAAAATACTTAAAAGAGAGTCCAATAAATAAGTAAATATAATTGATGAAATATTGAAAAATGAACATTAAATAAATAAGAAAATCAACGAAGAAATTATGAATCAATGAAAAAATAAAATCCCAAAATAATATTTTTTTCTGAATTAAACTAGAAATAATGGACACCTTGCTCTACGATTGTAAATAAAGGCTTGAAAATGAATGTTAGCCATTAGCTTGCGTGGGCGGACGCAAATGACGGACGCACATTTGGCAACAAAGTTTCATCTGTGAGCGACTTCTGAGGACTCAGACGAGGAATTCATGTTGAAATGTTTGGATGATAAGCCCTCATCCCTCAGTTCAGCAACGTAGAACTGCAACACAGAGAATGGCACGATTTGACGACTGCTTGCGATCGACTAACAATGGAATCTTGATCGACCGGTTGTCTTAAAGGGACCCTGGAGCCACTTCTTTACTTCTATATTTCACATAAAAGCTATTATTGCAATACAATACTATTCAATCAGCATGTGGGTTTCGATTTATGGCGGAAACAAAACTAAACAAAACGCACATTAGGGCCTCTTTAACAGAGTCGCGGAGGTGAGTTCAATTTCCTTTCACTGACCAACAAGGCGATTGTTCTTCTCTCTATTGTTATTGTTGCACCATTGAGTCTTGCCTGTATAATCCAGATTAGCTGGAAGAGTCACATAATAGACACAGTGAGTTGGCCGTCGCCACGGTAACTCATCCATCCTCTGTTTGAGTAGACGCGGCCATGACAGATGTATAGAATAATCATCTGTCGAGGATGAGGCTCGCACCTGTCGTGGAGAGCGTGGCCATCTCACAGCTCTGATGTCTCTCGCCATGATGGATTCGCCGTATTAATAATAGAACGGGTCACTCTTATTCTGAGATAGCAAATTCACAGGGATGAGAAGCCGCAGACAGAAGCCCCACTGGAATGAGAGACAGTGGCAGTTCGAAGAGGTGACGGCGGATAAGCTGTAAGGGCTTGAGTTTGTGAGTTTCTAAATACAAATTCTGAAAAGTTGGTTTTGTTTCACGTCACGCAAATATTACACTCAAACCGAAGGTGAAAAACAGAGTTTTAATAACCACGGGGAAGAAAACGGCGAGGAAAATGTGTCACAATTCAAAGTTTTCCGTTGACAACACGACTCTGTTTGTCGAGAGGAGCGGTAATCGGGTCTTGAACAGAGCTCAGGTGCGCGGCAGTCGTCCTCCCACTGAGAGTCTGACTCGCGGCAGAGTCAGGCGGATGCTAACCACATTGTTATGCAGATTTTGGACTCTGAAATTGTCTTGCGCGTGTAGGCGCATGTTGAAGCGACCCCTCCGCCCGCTGCTTATTCTGCTCCCTGTGATTTGTCAGATAGGTGCATACAAACACTGCGAACCAGCCGGTATCATTATCACAGCGGCTGGCGCTCGGCGCTCGTGTCGAACACGCATGGCTGAGTGATAACGATACGCAGGTGGAATAATGAACCTATTCCCAGAGCTGAGGACGTGGAATATTACAGCCGCAGCTTGTTTCTCTTCAGGTCCAGATTCAATTTGCGCACTTTTATTGAGACAGATTTAGTAATCACCATAACTGTTTACGATGGTGGGAGCGTTTCTTGCACGCGCTCTGGAGACGAGCTCGTGCTGGGTCCTGCCCTTGGTCCCCTCATACTTTATTGAAAGTTGACGGACTTTCCGGAGGAGACTTTTCACACCACCTGGAGGAGAAGCTGTGCAACTACGAGTCCTCCGTTCATAGCAAATTATTACCTCTTTGACTCTAGTAAGGCATTCATACTCATGGCCTCAAGAGTCACACACATCCGAGCGAGTCCTGTGACAACACAAGATCCCAGCGTCACGATTAGAGGGTGAATTCTCCTGGTTGGGTGAGTGTCGCTCAGATGGTTGACATGGTTTAACCAAGCCACCAGCCTGTGACAGAGGAGTTCAAGGAGGAGGTGGGACTGTACCAGGGCTCGGCTCTGAGCCCCTTCTTGTTTGTTATGGTGATGGACAGGCTGACAGATGAGGTCAGACAAGAAGCCTTGATCGATGATGTTTGCAGATGACATTGCGATCTGTGGTGAGAGCAGGGAGCAAGTGGAAGATCAGCTAGAGAGGTGGAGGTTTGCCTTAGAAAGGAGAGGAATGAATGTTAGCCGCAGTAAGACGGAACACGTGTGTGAATGAGAGGGAGCCAAGTGGACAGGTGAAGTTACAGGATGCAAAGATGAAGAAGGTGGAGGATTTTAAGTACTTAGACTCAACTGTTCAGGGTAATGGAGAGTGTAAGAAAGAGGAGAAGAAGCGGCTGCAGGCAGGATAGAATCATTGGAGAAGAGTGTCAGGTGTGATGTGTGACAAAAGGGTGTCGGCAAGGATGAAAACAGTGGTGAGGCCAGCAGTTTTATATGGTTTGGAAACAGTGGCACTGAGGAAAAGACAGGAGGCAGAGCTGGAGGGAGCAGAGATGAAGATGCTGAGCTTCTCTCTGGGAGTGAGCAGGATGATGATAGGATCAGAGGGACAGCACATGTGCTCAGGTGTTTAGGAGACAAAGTCAGAGAGGCTAGATGGAGATGGTTTGGACATGTACAGAGGAGAGAGAGAGAGTACATTGGTAGATGAAGATGTTGAGGTTGGAACTAGAAGGTGGAGAGGAAGGCCACAGAGGAGATTGATGGAGGTGGTGAAGGAGGACAGGAGGTTTGTAGGTTTGAGAGAAGAGGAAGCAGAGGACCGGGTGAGGTGGAAGAAGATTAATCGAAAATAGAAAAGAAGAGTAGTTTGGTCCAAAGCCATGTTAATAGTTAGAGACTCTATTTGACTTAAATGTAGCACGACACTAGAAGTAAACAGAATGTGTCTCAGAAAAGTCAATTTTTATTACATCTGAAATGTAATCTAGAATCAGAGTGTTTCTCCAGCCACCAGGGGGAGACAGAGAAGGCGGTGGCTGGAATAGTCATTTCTTTTATGACCTTCAATTACTAAACTAGTGCCCCCTGTGTACCTAGCGTGTTAGCCAGAAGCTCCTTCGAGAAAGCAGCTGGAGAAGCTGAAGAAAGCACACTGTGGTGTCAAACGTATATCCGAGCGAGCGCGGTCATAATGCGCCCAGATGGGCCCATGGCTCGGGGCTGTTTTCTGGTGCCCTCGTATGGAGAGTCTGCTTTATTCTCCAGAGAGGTCAGTGCCCAGAGAAAACAAAGAATATTTGTGTTGGCATGTTCGGCCGTAGCCAGGGGGCCAGTTTTAACCAGCTTGTGTATCCGTCAGTGTTTCTGCTGACTGCGACTTCTGGTTGTCTCAACCTTGTGATGGACCTCATGATGTCACAAGTTCAGTCTGCTTTGCAGAGTTAGGAAATAGCGACACAAAAGAGAGGAATAAATATTCAAACACACAAGATAAGAAGATTCTGAATGAGAACAGATGCAGTGTTATTTTTGTGTCTAACATTCATGTTTGGCATTTCTGCCGACATTTTTAACTGTTTTCCATCTACAGTCATAAACGGTAGAATCTATCTGTTGCATCTCGCCCTTGATGTTTGGGGTATAATATAGAAAATAATTGTAAATAAAGCATTAGGAAGTTTGCTCACGCCGTGTTGCCTTTTTCCGGGGACGCTCCGCCTCAAGGAAATTTGAGTCGGCAGGAATATAATTTACCGACACCAACGCAAACAGATGCTGTTTTATTATTTCTCCATTTAGATGAGTATTTTGTGTTTTTGCTGCGACTTTCCTTTGTTAGATTTACGCTCCCAAGCAGCGCTCCAAGCTACTACTTTCTGAGTTCCCACAGTGCTTGTGAATCCTCCTTCAACCAATGACGAAGCGCCGTGTAGTCACGTGTTTCACTGGTGATGTGAACGCGGTCTTGACTGGGTAGAAACTGAAGGAATATGGATGACAAACCAGGAACTATCCGTTCCGTTGCCGTTTTGGAGTCAGGTGCAGCGTTCGTCGGCCACCAGAAACTGTTGAAAACATCCATCTCGGAGTCCCGCTACAGTACTACAGTCACTATTTCACGGACGTGGCACAGTCTCTAGAGACTCACCTGCGATGTCTCACATCAACTGAAATGTTTTTCAGTTGTGTCCTTTTGATATAATAGTTGCAGCATTCTGCAAGATTTTTTCTGCCTTCTAGAAGAGGTATAATAAAACCTTTCTGAATTAAAATGATTTAATGGTTCATGTTTTCACATTCAACACAGAAGTTGTCATCATTTTGATTCCAAATTCATTGTCAATCCATGTGATCGGTATCCTGATCGGTAGCAAAAACCCATGTCTTTATGTCTTTATCAGCACCTCAAACGTCATATGCCTGGTGATGCAACTTTGTTTTGTCATGGTTTATGTGTGCAATAAACTATGTATTTCATGAGGAAAAAAAATTGTGGCAGAGAATCGTGATATCAATTCTTAGCTATAAAATCGTGATTCATATTTTCCCCTGAATCGTGCAGGCCTACAGCAAAGTCCAGAATATGTCCACAATAAAGGACCTCCTGAAGAAGGTCAGTCTGGACTGAGACATGGGGGGAGTCAACATGTGGTGAGGTTAAGTCGGAGCTTTGGAGGGTGCCATGCAAAGCTAGCTATAAAATCGTGATTCATATTTCCCCCTGAATCGTGCAGGCCGACTGCAAAGTCCAGAATATGTCCACAATAAAGGGCCTCCTGAAGAAGGTCAGTCTGGACTGAGACATAGGGGGAGTCAACATACGTTGAGGTTAAGTCGGAGCTTTGGAGGGTGCCATGCAAAGCTAGCTATAAAATCGTGATTCATATTTTCCCCTGAATCGTGCAGGCCGACTGCAAAGTCCAGAATATGTCCACAATAAAGGGCCTCCTGAAGAAGGTCAGTCTGGACTGAGACATGGGGGGAGTCAACATGTGGTGAGGTTAAGTCGGAGCTTTGGAGGGTGCCATGCAAAGCTAGCTATAAAATCGTGATTCATATTTTCCCCTGAATCGTGCAGGCCGACTGCAAAGTCCAGAATATGTCCACAATAAAGGGCCTCCTGAAGAAGGTCAGTCTGGACTGAGACATGGGGGGAGTCAACATGCGGTGAGGTTAAGTCGGAGCTTTGGAGGGTGCCATGCAAAGCTAGCTATAAAATCGTGATTCATATTTTCCCCTGAATCGTGCAGGCCGACTGCAAAGTCCAGAATATGTCTACAATAAAGGGCCTCCTGAAGAAGATCCTGAAGAAGATCAGTCTGGACTGAGACATGGGGGGAGTCAACATGCGGTGAGGTTAAGTCGGAGCTTTGGAGGGTGCCATGCAAAGCTAGCTATAAAATCGTGATTCATATTTCCCCCTGAATCGTGCAGGCCGACTGCAAAGTCCAGAATATGTCCACAATAAAGGGCCTCCTGAAGAAGGTCAGTCTGGACTGAGACATGGGGGGAGTCAACATACGTTGAGGTTAAGTCGGCAGTTGGGGTGGAGCTTTGGAGGGTGCCATGTCGGATGGTAGTCAAACCAGCGGAAGGCCACCACATGAGCCTGGTGTTCTGACTTGAAATGTGTTTGGTCGAGGAAAGCCTCAAGCACCAAAGTGGGACAATAAAAAAAGAGCAGGCTGTTGAGGGAGCGACTGCATAACCGACGCTCGCCGAGCCGATCATTTGACTGAGTGACAGGGAAACAGCTGACTGATCGGCTGAGTGATGGATGATGAGGCGACCCTCCGGCGGTCGGAGCATACTAATTGTGACATTGCAGCGACGGGGGAGGAGAGTCAACGTGGCGACGGCGGGGATGGAAGAAATGGAGTGGCAAATGGAAACAGAGATGGGATAGCAGCAGGTGTGCGGGGCGAGCTGCATGACGCCGCGGCGGAGCGCAGGTTCCTCCAGATAAGACTCAGGAAATTGCAATATGGAGCCTGGCCGGTTCAAGTGGAATACTAAGAGACACTCTGTGCGCCTGTGTCTGCTGCCATTAGCATTCAGTGGGCTACAGTGCGCCATTGAAATCCCCTAATGCATTTGCTTTTGGATAATTATGGCTGCACTGAACTTTGCAATGATCATTGAAACGGTGTAACGGCTCCGATTATTCATCTCTTCTCATTCAGAGGTGAGCGGCGGGGAGATATTAAATCATCCTGCGGGGAATGATTCGGCCTTATATCTAGGCTTTTTGAATATGAAGTGACAGCGTGCGAGTGAGATGATATTTATTTCACTTTTTAATGAGACTATTCCAGTGAGCCGCCAGCAGGGGGCAGTGGAGGTCTCTGGCAAGCCTCATTGTTCAACTACACACGTCACAAACACACAAAATGATCATCATACTGAAACTGGCGTGATGCTTTGTGACTTCTTATTCTGTAATGAATTGGTCGGCAGCGGGAATATTGGTGCGGAGTTATTTGATCGGGTCATATGTGTGTGTGTGTGTGAGCCAAACAGACTGGCGCATCATTCTGTCAACAGCCCAAACACAACAGGAAGTCCCCGAACAGAGTAACAGAAATATGTATTTGTGAAAGTGGTCATGGCCTCTAGCAGAACAGAGCAGAAACGTGGGAGCAAAACATGGAGAAACCATCGCTGGCCGCGTGTGAAAGACGATTCAGGCGGAGGGATTATCTTCATACACAGGCAAAAATAAATAAAAATGCAACACGGTATGTGTCAGCAGGGTCAACTCTCCGGTTTAGCAGTTCAGTTGGGAACTTTAGACGCTCAGGAATATTGTCAGCCTTACTTTTTGGATGCATCTTTGTCAAAAAACCAGGGATTGCATCACCACCTGAGTCAAACGTGAGGCCTGTGGGCCACGCCTGGCCTTCAGCTGGAAAGGAGTGCTCCAACCAGTGCTACTGAAACTAACACTTGTTCCACAATAGCTCTTAACAGAGTCATAAGTTGAACTAACATTTGCGTCCCTGAGTAAATGCAAAGTCTCAGAAAACCCAATGAATTTTTTCTTTGTTTCTATGACTCGGAATGGACCCAGTGCCACCGTGATGAAGGTGCAAAACCAGGTTTGGAAGTCCCCCCTGTGAAGTACAAGATCAGGGTGAATGGGCAGAGGCTTGTGGAGGACCTGACTCCGTGAGTCAGCAGATATTCTGACTGACTGAAGTTGAGCAAACAAGGACAATGAAGGCTGTGCTAAGGTTCTGTTTTACGATAGAACAACACAAATCCTCTTAAATCCCATAATACCGGGGTAGAAAATGAAGTGCTTATCATATGACTTCTTTTTGACCCCATCGCACAGAGCGGTGATTCTTAACCATATGGCCGAGGCCCACGGTTGGGCCGCAAGCGCCCCTTCGAGGGCCACTTAAATATTTTTGTTTTACACCCCTGGGCTGCGAGATGCTCAGTTCTAATACACTTCCCACATATGGTGCAGCAGTGTGTCATTGAATTGACTTGTGATAGTCACCAACTATGGTGACTAAGTTCTTGAAAAGAAAAAAATGATACAGAAAGTGATGGCGCCCCCAACAGTAAACATTGTTCATGAAAGCACCTTGGAGCAGTTTTTAAAATTAAAATTAATTTGAAAATTTTATGGCGCTACTTTCATTGAAGTTTATTTATGAAAAAGAAAATATTTTATGATATTTAGACATTGTTTTATTATATTTATTTTATTCAGAATTTTATTCATGACGTACAGTTTTTCCAATTTTCTCAACAGTTTGCATCAAGGGTATTTTTTACTTCTTTTTTTCTTCAGTAAATTTGATGAACATGACTTGCACCTGGTTCTGCTGCAAGTTGGACTTTTCACGTTATTTCACGAGGTTTTGGTTTGCGTACATGTCTGGTTATTGAACACAAATGAAGTCAGTTATTCTGAAATCAGAAACCGGAAGTCAGAGAAATGAATCAGTTCTCTTCCTTGTTCTGGAAAAGATGGGCCCTCAGATCAAAACGGTTAAGAACCCCTGGTATGGCGCATCCATCAGATTAGAACCCTCCACCTTCAGAGGCGAAACGCCCCAAATGGAAGCGTTCAGGTGCTTTGTTGTTGACTGAGGGAAAGATGCGGTGACGGTGTGTGGAATGGCTGAGCTTTTCAAGTGACTGTCTTCGGGCGGATTTCTGGGTTTTCCCTTGGGATAAGCCTTCCTCCTCATTTGCCACCAATTTGTGCTGTACAAGTGAGTCCATCTGATCTACACTGCGACCTGTTAAACCACGGAAATGGAAGCTAACGTTGACACTGCTTTGGTCGTACCGAATAGAACTGATGACTTAGGTACTGCTTTTCAGACCATGGAGTATCTAATACTAGTGTACTGACCCTTGTAGAAGAGGACCTTCGTATTTAAAAGTATTCATTCCAGGTGTGTCAGGAGTTTGTCCCAGCTACTTAGGGTGGGAGCTCAGACAGTGTCACTTAGCATATCAAGACATTTCATAGTCACCTGTTAACTTCTGTATGCTTTAAAATCGAGGGAGGAAACCAGAGTTTCTGCAGCCATTCTGAGCCAAATATGACTAAAAGTGTCCACGACTTCATAGTTCCAGTAATGGTGATGGTGAAATGCAACAAACTCACATGGCGTTATCTTATAATAACAACTTTACTTTGTATGAAACAACAGAACAAAACAGAGTCATGATAGCTTCACAGAGAGAGATAAAGGAGGGCGAGGTTGGAGCTGCGAGCGGAGAAGCCAAGCTGTCTGGAGGGCGGTCTTAGTTGCAGTAGTTATCCAGATCAAAGATGGTGCATCGCCGCTTACAGCACTGCTCCACGATTTGTCGCTTCACCATCACATCCATCTTGTCCTTGAAGCCCAATTCGCCAATGTCGTTTTCTCCAGCGCCTTCACCTGATTTTGCAGATTGAGAGCCCAGCGGGAGAGAGAGTTGGCAGAGGTTTAGAGTTCAGGACGAGTGGGAACTTTAAACAAGCTCTTATAACCATCTGTCAAGGCAAAGATCACCGACTGCTTTACAATGGTGGGGCGTTCAAAAAGTTTTTTTTAAAGCCAGTGGGGCCCAAACATAACTTAAAAAACCATTAAAAAAAAGCTGGATTAATGCTAAAATAAATGCACAATGAGTGAAGAACAAAATGGAAATGCAACGTCAAGATATGATTAAGAACTAAAGGTAAAAAAAAAGAAATCTAAAATGTACCCAGAGCGTTTTCGGCGTCCCTCCTGGGGTTGTAGTAAAACCCTCTGTCCCCGCAGACTAGGTTCAAGGCGTCCACCAAGTGAGACCCACACAGGTGCTGTGCGGGGTTGGCTTCAGAACCGGGGTGGGAGATGACCAGAAGGACAACCAGCAGAGAGGTGGACTGGACCCACAGTGCAACCATGATGACGGAGAGCTTGAACACAAGGGCACAACCTTGAAATAAAAGCGGACCAAGGCGCCAAAGTGAGGAGTCTCACCTGTGGAGTTGAAGGACAAGATGGATGGGCGGAGGCGTCCCTGCAGGTCTGCTGTGAAGTCCGTCTCCCAATCCCGTCTCATTTAATACCCCCGGACCCACCTGTTCATGACTCAGCAGAACTTATGGCCGTTCGCTTGACTGGCCAGAAACAATCGACGACAACACTTAGTCGCGCAAACACAGCTAATGAGCCGCTGTAATCTGATCACCTCTTCCACAAACAGTAGCCACCATGCAACCACATGCTCACTCTTCCACAAAACAACTTCCCGATTTGCGAAGAAAATTTTTGCACCACATTGAATCTGTAGTACAAGTGGGCTATGCAGTTTGCGATAATCTGGTTATTTTTGCCGCAAATGTGCTCCTTCCCGACAACCCCGTGGTCTCAAGTGAGTTTTGTGTGAATTTGTCCCGATAATCGGATCAGATGTTCAGTGTTTACGATGCGAGGCCTTAGCGTGTGGGAAGAGTCGACTGCTCCCTAAAGGCACTTTGACATGGAACGGATCGTAGCCAAATTTAAATTCTCCCTTTCACCTCCATGTTCCGTGTCGTGTTTTCCAGTTGTAGTGATGTCACCTTTCCATTCCATCATGTGTGATCAAGAAAGATGTCGGGCTCAGAGAATCTTGGTGTGCATGGTGGGTTAAGAGTATTGGAGTGCGCTAAAGTTTACATTAATACTCAGCCCGGACTTTTTCCTTAACTCTTAACCACTGCCCTGTGCTAAAAAAACAGATAAATAAACATGATTTTTTTACGATACAAAACTGGCAGCAAGGTGTTGGAAACTGTACCATAATAGTTACAGTACAACATTTTTTAGTTACATCAAGTAGTAAGTAGACTTAACACAAAGTGTCACATTAGTAAATGTGAAAACACACAACTTTTAACCAGAAAATGTCTAAAAAAATCCTTCATTTAACTAAATTTTGCCTTATTTAAGCCATAAAAAAGAGTTTTTCAGTTAAATTAAAGAAATAAAACTGTATTTTAGCAGTAAAAACAACACAACCGTTTTACTTTCACGATCACCAGGTCTGTTACACAATACTAGTTTCTAGGGAAGCCCGATAATATCGGCATTATTGGACTGATATGTTACGTAGATTGAATTGCATTGACATTGCACTGCTTTTACTGTAGTACATCATAGTGAGGTGCCATCACTCCCAGCAATAAACTCTCCTGAATAGTTCCCATGATGCTCTGCAGCTCAGTCAACCAATCACAGTGGCCGATCACGGTAGGATGGATTTTTAAGGGCAAACAAGGGTCCTTTTCTAAATACAGTGTTGGCCTTTTTAACAGTCGCTTTCTGACTGTATGTCTTCACGGCTAAATGTACCACCACTGCTGAGTAAAAAGTAACCGTTCTTCACTGTTAAATTCATGGACATGTCGCAGTGAGTGAGGTCATATTTAAGGGATTTTCAGGATTTCTTTTTCAGATACGGCCATTTTGGATTGGACAGGCTCAGACACCAACGCAGAATACGACCTATGTTTACGACAACATCCCCAGAGACGTCGCGCCGACGACCGCTCTCCGCTAAATGACCGACCGAGGCCTCATTTAAAGTGGTGTGCTCTCCGGTCGAGGACAAAAAGCCCCAGACTGATGGCAGGGTAATGAACTTAATGCCGCCGGAAAGCATATTCCATCATTCCATATGCAGATGTGTGAATCAATGTTCCCACACATTAGCAGCTTTCCAGCCGTCACAGAAGCAGCCCTCTACATCCATATTGCTCACCACATCCATCTGGTGTGAACGTGCGTCCCATTCAAACATCCTCCACAGCACCATCAAACAAAAAACACAAATAAAACACCAGTGCTGTAAACAAAGGCAGGAGGAAAAAAATCCACTGCTCCTTGGATGAATAATGCAGCGAACAGGGCAGGATTGATTTAAATGTGTGACTTGTTGCAAAGCGACTTGATGCTATCTCACAGTCACTCGACTGCACGGGAACATTCGGGAGCAGGTCTGCCACTAACTATCAGACCACATGTGGAAACCGCCAACAGCCCGTGGCGGTTCAGTGAGAGCTGGCCGCGGCAGAGAAGGTCGACGGAGCAGAATGGATCCAGCGCCCGACGTACGTCCAGTACATTCAGATTCTGTTCAGGTCGCATGTGTTATTACCACTTAGTTATTCAACTGTCTTCCAGGAAGCGGCGATGATTGACTTGCTAATGATGGTATTTTTAATGAGTTGTGTTCTTGTGTTCTGTTGCGCCCTCGGTCCACTCCGGTTTCCTCCCACAGTCCCCTCAGGTTAGCTGAGAAGGTGAAAGTACATATGAATATCCAGAGAAGAATTTGAATAATGATGCTTCAGTGAAATGTTATCAATATTGAATAGTAATGTAAAAAAAAAGAACAACATAATAATAAACAAATAAATATTTCAATATGTTCCACATTTCAAAAGAGTAGACTATTCTTACATTAATATATATAAATATATTGTTATTTTATACGTATAAAATAACCAATATTCATACAAACAGACAAACTCAAATTTATATGCGTAAAGACTATATATATATATATATATATATATATATATATATAATATTATATATAATATTATAATTTATTGTATCAATGTTATCAATTTTGTGCCTCGAAATGAATAAAAATCATTATTACATTTTGGATATACAGGACCCTGTGTACTATTTATTCAATATTAATGACGCATAAATTGATATGTGTTACGCACCGTCCGACGCATCCGAGTGGTGGGAACATTTCGTTGCGTCCTCATTTGTTTTCCTGATAATCCTAATTATAAATCGAAAGCTCATCCCAGCGTCACATGTAGAGATTTACATGCATGTTGGTCTTCTCATTGATCCGTGCTCTAATCTCAGAATACATGAAGCACTGGACCCGGAGCTACGAAGCTTCATGCTAATTTATTAAGGGGATGATGTTGTTTTTTTCCATTTCAATCTAAATGACCAGGAATAAGTTTCAAGTCTCGGTGGCTGTTTACATGTTCAGTGCGCAGTCGTACGGTCGCAATAAAAGTCGCAATGTAATGCCAAAACCTTTCTAGAGACAAAAACAACATAAACATTAAATGCTAATGATAAGTACGTCATGAGACAAGAGCTTTACAATGATACCAGTACATGTGTCATGATCGCTCAAAGAGTCGGACCCAAGCGTTAGATCGTTGCCAGTACACAGAAAACTGGAACCACCAGAGTAAGAGTTAACAGTTAATTTAATACAATGAACACAAATAACACACAAACATGAACAAATAACTGGGAACGTCAACACCAGAAGTGCAGCGAGGAGGACAAACATGTAGGGAACGGGTCAAAACCTGAAAACAGAAAAGCAGGTGAATTAAACTCGGGAGAAACGTGATAGAAAAAGACTAAAGAAAACAAGCGAGGAGAACAAGTGAGGTGGCGGCAGAAAAGATACAAGCACACACATGGAAAACAGACATATAAACAGGAGCAACAAGAGAGAGGAGAGTCGAGAGAGAGTTTATCGTTGGAACACGAAGTGACCATCTAGCAGCACAGACTGGAACCCAGGTGTAGAAATCAGTGGAGTCTGATCAGCGGAATGGGATCCAGCTGTGCTGCTGTGAAGCTGAACAGAAAGAAGGAAAAAGAAACAACACACAGGAACACAAGAGATAACGAAATAAATGCACACAAAAAAATGTAATAACCTGGCTTGAGTACTCGTACTTGTACTGATAAAGTTGTGACCATCACCCATGTACAAGAACACACTGAAGAATGTTGTCCAAATAACAATATATAAGGAAAAAAAAGTGTAATGGTATAAATACACGGTGAGTACTCAAATGCAAGTACTCGTACACTACTCGTTTTGGAAAAAAAAAAAGGTATTTGGCACTCTCTTCTTTTTTTAATCAAAATGTTTTTATTGGTTTGTTTTTTTTTATTGGTTTTCCAATATAAAAGGTCACAAAAAGCAATATTGAGTGTACATTACAACTTGGGGTAATTGAAAATAAAAAAAAAGCAACAAGAGAAAAAGAAATACAATCCCAATAAAATAAAATAAAATAAAATAAAATAAAATAAACCATTACCCGCCCATTCCCATGTCAGCAGCCTAAAAACTATGCATGATCACCACAATATGGAGCTTTTGTAGATGTTATGAAGTCGAGCTGGAGCACAGGCTTCGTCAGAGAAATATTCATAGGAATATTGACCAAATAATAATAACAAACAAATATCATGAAATGGATAGGGCACACTCTCTTCTACTTACTGAATCGCACACATTCGTCTGAGTCTATATGGTATAAGTTCTTATACAAAACACGCTAGCTGTTTTCACCGTGGCACATGACAGTCACAGCGACATGACATTGCTGAATGGCACACGTTTTGCGTGAGTCTGCGCGGCAGAAAACATGACTTTTCCTCCGACTTTTATGTAACTCAGCACAAAAGGCTATTTGGGACGACGTTGCCGGGTTTGTTTTAAGGAAGTGGAGGCGTCAGCAGCCTTTAGAGGAGGGGACGGCTGAGTGCGACAGATCCACCTGCGCAGAGTGTCGGGCGGAACACTTACCCACGTCAGGTCCCATTTGTCGCTTGGACAAACCCGCTGGGTTATGAGCGCGACCGGCCTGAAATGGAGGGTGAAGTGAGAATAGGAGCTTGTTGACTGGCAGCGCAGAACGCGACAAGTGGGTGAGCACACATCGTTTTGATAAAACACACACACACACACACACCCCGCCGGACCGCTCGGGTAAATATTTGAGAGTCGCAACTGGAGCCAAAGCTGCGGCCAGCAAAACTGTCTTTGTCGAGTTTCATCTGTCGAGGTCACAGGAGTCACGGGAGAGTACTTTGTGTCATTGCTGGATGATGCTTTTCATGTTGTCGACTATTTCCCTCTCAATCGAGTCACGAGATTCCCACACACAAGTACACACACGAACATGGAAACAGCAGACAATGACACATCCAACAACTCCAAGTCAAACTACACTAGTCGTCGTCCAAATAACACACAGTTTTAACTACACTCAAATTCCTCACTTTGTGGGAACCGCTCTATTGAAATAATGCATTCCCAGAATTTCACCTAAACCTAACCAAAACAAGTGGCTACATTTGACTAGGACTCTGAACCAAGCTTAGATATAAAGACCCGGCTATTTTGGATGTTTCAACACTCAAATTGATGCTTGGAAAAAGGTCCCCACAAAGCAAATATCCTCACAATGCACAGAATTCCTGGTATTGCAACAATACATTCCACACTTGAAGACAAAGATAACACTGAAAATCAACACTGCATTTACATAAATGTGTTTCTGCAGCTCATTTTTTTCCACTTGTTTTTCACAGTACACATTTGCCTCTTGTGGAACTAAACCCGGCGACAGGATCCGTCGGACACAAGAAGCGCGGCGCCCACAGATGTGAGCAGACACGAGCGGCGAGGCACAAACTGTTCCCTCTGTCCTTTAGCTGTAATTATAGCGGCATCATAAGTCCCCGCAGACCTGCTAAAATGACTGGCTGGGACATCAAGTTAGAGCCGAACAATCTTGGAAAATTGAGCTGCATTAGGCGCTGCACTTTCCTGGAATCGGGGGAAGAACCAGGGGACACTGATGCTGGCGGGAGGAAAGCAGTTATGAATTGCTTAACAATTATTTAGGTTCTAACTGCGAGGAAATGCATGTCTTCTGTGAGCCTCGTGGCCATCCTCGCAAGGTCTCCTGCAGGCTGTAACATAACTTTTCCTTCATCAGTTTCCTTCCAACAAGGAGGCCTGGACTTCTGGCCATCCAGAGGCCTTCCCTCGTCGCACCACCGCAAGCACACCATGTCTTCTATTGCAGTCTCTTGATCTTTCAGTGTGAAAGAGAAGCTTTACAAGACGATAGCCGTCGTGATGTCTGGTCTAGACCAGTGATTCTTAACCACAGGGCCGGGGCCACGAGCGCCCCCCAGAGGGCCGTGAGACACTCAGTTTTAATACATTAGCCAGGCCACCACTTTTTTTGTAAAGCAAAAAAGCTTTTAGGGGCCCTCTAGGAGGCACTCGTGTCCCAACCATGGGGCCCGGCCCTATGGTGAAGAGTCACTGGTCTAGAGCAGAAGTGGCAAAGCACGGCCTGAGGGCCCCATGCGGCCCTTTGCTTGTATTTCTGTGGTCCAAATGGGGTGCAAACTATCACTGAAATTTGAATACCATTTATAATATTATATTTTTTACAGTTTATTTTCCCTTTCCTTTCCCTTCCCTTATCTTCTGAATGACATGATGCTTTGTCTCAAAATGAATGAATAAAAGATTGCCCTAAAAAATGCCTGTTTTTAATTATTTACCAAGTTATTGTCCTGTTATTTATGATTTTATTGAGTTAAACTGATTCAGATTTAGAAAAAACATATGCTACCTGTATAACAACATGTGTAATTACACTTTAAGTAGCAAAATGTAATATTCTCTTTTCTCTCTGCTCTTTTAGTGTGGCCCCTTAGTGGCCATCCTCAACCTGTTTTGGAGACTCAACAGTCAGAGGAGTCAGAGGTGAAGATCCTGAAGTTGTCACTGAGACTTACTGGAAAGTAGTGATGGGTGGATGAGGCTTCGTGAGACAGTGCACTTATTTCTCAGTAGGTGGCACTCTCGGTTTAGAAACGCTGTGAGGTTTCATTGAAGTAGCAGTTCAAACTCCACGATTTGAGAGCAGAGAGTGCCACCTAGTGGGCTGTGAAAATGAGGGCACTGTTTCATGAAGCCTCATCAGTACACTACCGGAAAGGAAGGGCTCAAGTTCGAGAGGTCAGATGGTTTGGACTTGGGGGAAGGAGGCGCCAGGAGATGATGGGACCCTGATGGGAAATGACCACAGAAAAACTGTCCACTTCCACCAGAGAGAACATCATTTTTTTCCTGTTACAGAGTCCTTCATTTCACCCCTCCGTAGAGATAATGAGGTGTCAAGTCCTTTCTGCGTGAGAAGCAAACACAGACTGTCGTCGGCGAAACTGTCACCGACTAATAAAGTTCCGTGAATCAGAGCGGGGAACTTTTCAAATGGCACCAGGAGGCCGAGTCAGATTACGGATTCGCTCGGACTGAGCGAAAGGTTACGCCGCATAATGAGTGGAAAACAGTGTGATGTCATAAAAAGGAAATAGAAGACGGCGAGTTATTTTGCCGGGGCTAAATCACAGCGGAATTGCCTGACGGCGGCTCGGGAATGGAGCTGTCGCGGCGTCGCTGGCCTCGATGATGGACTGATAATTGAAGTACGATTATCTGTCTCTTATGACTGCGGTGCTTGGACTCCTGCAGGTGTCTCCCGCTGAGACACAATAGATGGTCTGCTCACTTCATTAAGCACAAACGGGACGGTGAGCACCGGCCAATAATGAAGACACAGATGAGTCTGAGCCGGTCGCCAACAACACGTATCACCGTCGCCTTCTGTTTTGAGGTCGTCGTTGGATATTAAGCCAGCAGCACAGAGACGGAACTGATCTGTTGTTTATTTTACTGATGCAGTGTTTGCATGCCAGGCCTGCTGCTGAGAAGCGCAAACACACATTTACAAACTTTTGAAAGACGTTTACAAACTCTTGGAACAAATGCACAAGTAGCAAAACACATTTACAACAAACAAATTGACAAACTTCTGAAGGAAACTATTTTTTCCCTGAGTTTTTAAGTGTACAAGTAACATCCGACTTGCGACCTGCTCGACTTACTTCCACCCGTACCTACGACCACGGCCAGCAGATGCTTATTTTTTTTAATTCAATGTCTGGCACCACAGCACGTAGACAGTTACGACAGCACAGTATCCCAGCATCTCACTCTCACACAGCCATCTCCCACTGCAGTAGCACCTATAACCCTCACTTCGGCTATTTTGAGTGGCATTCGACCTACGTCCAATCTGACTTACGACCAGTTGGTCGGAACCGATCCCGATCATAAGTCGGATATTACTTGTATTTCCAAGTTTGGAAATGCGTTTTCAGAGTTTGTAAATGTGTTTTTAGAGTGTGCAAAAAAAACCTAAAAATTTTCCAAAACCTACGAAAAGTGAGGAGACCAAATTACGGACGTCATCCGGAAGTAGTTGCTAGAATGTTCCACTTGAACCAATTGCGGGGGATCGCTATTGGGAGTAGACGAAATACAGAATGGTGCTATAACAAATTTACAAACTCCACAAACTATTTTTTCCCCCAAGTTTTTAAGTGTACAAGTAACATCCGACTTATCACCTGCTCGAATTAAGTCCACCCGTACTTTCGATCACGGCCAGCAGATGCTTATTTTTTTATTCAATGTCTGGCACTGCAACATATAGCAGCGCAGCGTTGCGTACGACAGTTACGGCAGCACAGTATCCCAGCATCTCACTCTCACACAGAGATCTACCACTACAGTAGCACCTACAACCCTCACGTCTGCTACTTTGAATGGTATTCGACTTATGTCCAATCTGACTTACGACCGGTTGGTCAGAACCGATCCCAGACGTAAGTCGGATGTTACTTTTATTTCCAAGTTTGGAAATGCGTTTTTAGAGTTTGTAAATGTGCTTTTAGACTATGCAAAAAATCTAAAAATTTTCCAAAAAAATCGTACGGAAAGTGAGGAGACCAAATTATGGACGTCATCTGGAAGTGGTTGCTGGAATGTTCCACTTGAACCAATCGCGGGGGATCGCTATTGGGAGTCGACGAAATACAGAAAGGTGCTAAAACAAATTTACAAACTCTGACAACACATTTACAAACAGCCAAAAAACAAATTTACAAACTTGAAAATACACCTACAAACTTTGTTTCCTAAAGAACCTTATAAATTTGTTTGAAATCATGTAATGCTGTTCTTTATAAAAAACTTGTACATTTGTTCCTCCAGTTTGTATATGTGTTTTGCACCTCTTGCACCGTACTGGCCTGTAAGTGGCGCTGCACCTCGATAGAACAAAACGTTTAGATCTCGAATTCATAAAGCTTTTTCCAGACGTATTTCTGCCTTCTGTATCAAACATCCCAAATAAGGGAGGTTTGAACTCCACTGGGTGTTTTGCAGAGCAAACAGTGCTGCAGGACTTGAGTGTGACAAACAAACAAGGTGAAACTGGGGTCGCTGCGAGTGCAGCCTGCTGCTGCTTGTCTGTTTACCTCACTCACTGCTGACATTGTCTCAGGCTCTTCTTTGTCTTGAAGTTTGGCGACTAGCAAGAACGTTACCATGGAGATACTGGCGCGGAGGAAGGAAGTGAGCTTTGCTTTGAACCATTAATAAGACTCAGAATACAGGGAGTATTTTGCATGAGGGGAGAATATGCTAGGAGGGAGAATGAGTAGAGCAGGAAAACAGGGGCGGAAAGTGAAAGTAAGCCTTGTTGAGGATGGTGAAAAATACATATACATAGGTAAATTCCAGTGACAAAATGGGAGAATTGGGAAGTTTTAAACAATCTCCACATTCATGCTAACTGTGCTAACTGTAAGACCACACCTAGCGTGTCGTCGGTGGTTTCCGATTGCCTTAAAAAAAGGTCTTTTGGGGGGGCGGCTCAGAGAGGTAGAATTGTTGTATAATGAAATTGAAAAAATAAAGCCTTCAGAGTCTCTCTCAGTTGCTCGAGTCATGTTGAGTCAGCGTAAAGTCGGGGCTCTTATTAGTTAAAGCGGCAGAGCTACTTCGGATTTTTCAACTTTATTGTCCGATGCGACAACTGTCGCCTGAAATGAAAGGCGCTGAAGCTGCGACCCTGTCGCCCCAAAACATGTGGCGGGTCATCGCAGCGCAACATTTTTACGTCAATACTTGATGTCAAATGCTTGTTAAGATGCTCTTCTTCCAGTGTCTCACGAATAATTTTACTGACTTTGATTGGTTTGATCTTTCATTTTTAGTTTTATTTTGGTACAATAGAGTCCTGATCTCAAACCTTCGGACCAAATAAAAGGTTTCTCTTATCTCATCTCAGCAGGACACGCGGTGTTTGGAGTCAAACGTTGACACAGATTCATTTCCATTCACCCGTCTAATCTGCTTAATTCAGACACAAACTACGAAGTGGAGCTGCACCCTGCGTGTGGAATGACACACACTTCTCAATGCTTATTTCTCCTCAGTTTGAAGAACATCTCGCCTTCTACACTTGAAAACTCACCAGTACAATGCATGCAGTTATAAAACCCAGGAGGAAGCTTCACGTAATCTGTCAGATTGAGTCAAAGTGACACGCATTTTTCCACGTAACAACACATGAGTAAATATTCCGGTGACGTATTCAGACACCTTCACTTCCTGTCAGATTAACCGTGAAGATTTAAATCGTGTGGTTTTTTCTTTGCCGCATTATTTCAACTCCATTTAAGATTCGACGTCAGAGCAAATCTGGGCTAAGCTTCCGACAATTACACATTGTGAAACGGGTTATTTTAAAAGAACACGCTCCACTTTGTCCCATCAAACCTGTCCTTCATCTCTTGTTTATCCAGCTGTCCTACCTGACCTGCTGGGACTTCTTTCCTCTTGGATTGGCCCCGAACCAGATGGTGCTCAAAGGCTTAAAGGGTTCCGGCGCTGTTTTTTGATTTGTGCTTATCTGGCTGCGAGCGCTCTTGCGTGCCGCTAACATGCCGGCCTGTTTATGTGGAACATGGCTGACCTCCGGGACCCCGTCTTCCAATCTACCGCACACGACAAGAGCGGCGCTTGATGCTTTTAAAACCCTGAAACTGCTTCAAGTGTGTGAGCGAACATGACGCCAGCACATACGCCACTCTGGAGACTGACTCAGGAGACTGACTCAGGAGACTGACTCTGGAGACTCTGGTGTCACCAGCTATAACTAGTCTCATAGAATAGGCAGAGAAAACTGAGTATAGATCTATCTGTCTATCTGTCTGTCTGTCTGTCTGTCTATCTGTCTGTCTGTCTATCTATCTATCTATCCACCCACCCATCCATCCATCTATCCACCCATCCATCCATCCATCCATTCTTTCAATCCATCCATCCAACCATCATCCATCCATCCTTCCGTCCATCCATTCCTTCAACCCATCCATCCATCCATTCTTTCAATCCATCCATCCAACCATCATCCATCCATCCTTCCATCCATCCATTCCTTCAACCCATCCATCCATCCATCCATCCATCCATCCATTCCTTCAACCCACCCATCTATCCATCCATCCATTCCTTCAACCCACCCATCCATCCATCCATCTATCCAACCATCCATCCATCCATTCCTTCAACCCACCCATCCATCCATCCATCCATTCTTTCAATCCATCCATCCAACCATCATCCATCCATCCTTCCATCCATCCATTCCTTCAACCCACCCATCTATCCATCCATCCATTCCTTCAACCCACCCATCCATCCATCCATCTATCCAACCATCCATCCATTCCTTCAACCCACCCATCCATCTATCCACCCTTCCATCCATCCATTCCTTCAACCCACCCATCCATCCATCCATCCACCCAACCATCCATCCACCCATCCATCCAACCATCATCCATCCATCCATCCATCCTTCCATCATCCATTCCTTCAACCCACCCATCCATCCATCCATCCATCTATCTATCTATCTATCTATCTATCTATCTATCTATCTATCTATCTATCTATCTATCTATCTATCTATCTGTCTATCTGTCTATCTGTCTGTCTGTCTGTCTGTCTGTCCACCCATCCACCCATCCATCCATCCATCCATCCATTCCTTCAACCCACCCATCCATCCATCCATCCCTTCAACCCACCCATCCATCCATCCAACGCTCTTGCGTGCCGCTAACATGCCGGCCTGTTTATGTGGAACACTGCTGACCTCCGGGACCCCGTCTTCTATAACCATGTCTCATGGCAGAGAAAACAGAGTAAAAATAAAGACATGGAGACATGAATAAAAAAAAAAACCAAAGCATGATATTGATAGAGATGAATTCTAAACCCCAGAGCCGCACGACTCGGGGCCTCAGGCAGATTCCCTGTCTCTGAGCGAGTGAAGTGACCTTTTCACCCCGCTTGACTGATTGTCCACCGATGAGGACGAGTCATTTCCCCCCGGTTTTGCAGGTTCTGCCATTTTTTTTTCAAAGGGAGCAGGAAATTTCCCGATCGACCCCCCCCACCCCCTTTCATCTCGGACCACCTGCAATCCCCCTACCTCCTGCTTCCATTAAGGTCTGAAGGTCAGCGTAATGGCCCACTGGAGTTGGTGCAATTTAACACCGAGGCAATTAGACAGCGATACTGTCACAAACTCTCGCCTTTCATCGCCATCATTCCCGCGGCTTATTGCGTCTCTCGGCTTCCATTCTCGGCTCCGTGTCCCTGCCATCTGTCCTCTCTTCGGTCTCACCCACCCTTGGCTCATTATCTTGTTCTGTCCGACGGTCATAAACGCGGCAGCACATCTTTTGCGTGACTTATCAATGTCCATCTCTATCTGAACTATTCCAGAGAATTGAATCATCGGCCTCTAGAGGGTGCCACCTTTGGCTTACATATCCTCCCCCTGGAGGTCACCACAACAAGAGCAGGTATCTCCGTAGATCTTTGAGGTGAGACACGCAACTGAAATACTCCGACATCAAGTAATGGCCAGTAGGGGGCGATAGCAACGTGTTTATTCCCAGGAACATCATCTCTGTGTCTGTTTACCTGTGCATCAGCTGCGAGCTTTGGTCAAGCTGTCGTTGCAATGCTGGCTCTTCTGAAACGTCACACCTTCAGTGGAACATCCCACATATGGTCCACGTGCACCATAGCTCTCCTTGGAGAAAAGGAGCAGTAGAGTCGCATCTGCCAGTTCTTTTATCCAAACACCTGATTCATAATGGACACGGTGAGTTCCAGGCAAAACACGAGCGCTTTGAAGTAACCTTTTAGAGAACTTTGTTTTGTACTGAGTGGCTTCATGAAGAAGTCATTGAAATCATAATGGCAGCACCACCTACTGGACTCCGAAGGCAATGCACAGGACACGTGGCAGCTAGGATGATAACAACAACAACAAACATGAATGGACTTGAAATTCTTTTAAAATTGAAATATTTACAAGATATTAAAATATTCTGATACATTTGAACTGCGATTAATTGAGATTAATAAATTCTCTAATAAACTAGATTATTTTTTAATCGAATCCCATCCTTTATATATATATATATATATGGCACCTCGGTTCTCGACAACAATCCGTTCCAGACGGCCGTTCGAGAAGCGAATTGTTCGAAATCTGAATGGATTTTTCCCATTACAATGAATGGAAAAAGAAACAATGCGTTCCAAGCCTTAAAACAGTCTTTTGTAGGAGTGAATGTCGAGTGTCTGTTGCAGGTGGCTGTTCCTCTATGTGTGTGGCCGCTGCATGTGGGAGGGGTTGCCGAGTGAGCGACGTCTCTCCAGAAGTTATATATATATATATATATATATATATATATATATAAATGGATTTTGGTACATTCTACAAAATGGCTTAAAATTTGCTTTTTTTTTGGAGGTCATGTTTTCTTAAAGCTAACTTGATGCACTGCTTCCATGGATTGTACTTGCTTATTTACTGATGCATTTTTGCAATTTAATTGAAAAAATATGAATTAATTTAGTTTAGAATCGTGATTGAATGAATATTTCCAAAGAGCGGCAGCAAAATTTACCTTATTTGAGAATAAAAATAGTGTCATATGACTGCAAAAGAAGCAACAAAGATGTAAAAGATGATACTGTCACATCAGCAGTTGTTGTTTGTGTTCAGAACTGGAATGAAGTGGGCAACAGCCTTGTTGCTATCTTTAGCGGCGCAGGCAACAGTCGGAAGCGGAGGAGTGTGCACTGAGTCGCGCGTCAGACCAGGAGGACGAAACTCCTCGGGGTTTTGCCGCCTCACAACTCTAAGCTGCCGGATATTCCGATGTTTTCCAGTAATTCATGCAAGACATGAGCGGAGGGAAAACCCGGGAGCGCCCGACTTCCTGAGCGCACTTGTGCGACAGGTCCTGAATCTTTGAAGATTCACACCGAATCAAGTCATTTACAGTTCATGAATAGTGAAGAAGCTTGTGTCAGTTAAAGACATCACTGGAGCCAGTTTGTTCCCAAACACCGTGGGTTAGTTTCTAAACCCAAGCTGAGGAAAAAACAAGAAACGTGACAGTGTTGTGAACTCGCAAGGACACGTCCTGTGAACAAACATCCTTCTAATTCACTCCAAATTCACTTTGTGGAGAAATCTCTGAGGGCGCTTTCCTCGGAAGGACTCATCCATGATTCAATTTGACTTGACTTGGAAGGACCCGTCCTTGAACGCTGCATCATTGATATTGTGAGGTTTTTTTTTTCCCTCTTCATTTACTTGTCGGTCATGAAAAACAGCCTCGCAGCAAGGAGGTCACAGGTTCGACTCCTGCTTGAAGCGACCGCGAGTTGCGCTTCCGTTCTGTCTCTGTGGAGTTTTATCGCTCATGTGGTTTTGCATTTGGGAATTCTGCTGCCCTCCTGAATGCTTGAACATTGTTGGTGGCTCAGCTTGTCTATAGGTGTTGATCCAGTCTGCCTCGAACCCGTGGTAGCTGGGATCGGCTCCAGCCTGTAGGGTCCTGGGGATCCATCAGTCAAGGGGAGAAGTCCTTCATCTATCTATCTATCTATCTATCTATCTATCTATCTATCATCCATCCACCCACACACCCACCCATTCATCCATCAAACCATCCATCCATCCACCCACCCACAATCCATCTATCATCCATCCACCCACCCACCCATCCATCTATCATTCATTCATCCATCCACCCATCTATCATCCATCCATCCATCCACCTACTCATCCATCTATCATCCATCCATCCATCCACCCACCCACCCATCTATCATCCATTCATCCACCCACCCATCCATCTATCATCCATCCATCCACCCACCCACAATCCATCTATCATCCATCCACCCACCCACCCATCCATCTATCATTCATTCATCCATCCACCCATCTATCATCCATCCATCCATCCACCTACTCATCCATCTATCATCCATCCATCCATCCACCCACCCACCCATCTATCATCCATTCATCCACCCACCCATCCATCTATCATCCATCCATCCACCCACCTACTCATCCATCTATCATCCATCCATCCATCCACCCACCCATCCATCTGTCATCCATCCACCCAACCAATACACCCACCCATCCATCATCCGTTCATCTACCCACCCACTCATCCATCTATCATTCATTCATCCATCCACCCATCTATCATCCATCCATCCACCCACCCACTCATTCATCTATCATCCATCCATCCACCCACCTACTCATCCATCTATCATCCATCCATCCATCCACCCACCCATCCATCTATCATCCATCTACCCACCCATCCATCTATCATCCATCCATCCATCCACCCACCCACCCATCCATCCATCATCCATTCATCCACCCACCCATCCATCTATCATCCATCCATCCACCCACCCATCCATCTATCCATCCATCCACCCACCCATCCATCTGTCATCCATCCATCCACCCACCTACTCATCCATCTATCATCCATCCATCCATCCACCCACCCATCCATCTGTCATCCATCCAGCCACCCACCCACCCACCCATCCATCATCCGTTCATCTACCCACCCATCCATCTATCATCCGTTCATCTACCCACCCATCCATCTATCATCCATCCATCCAAGGTTGCTCCGTCCTCTACTGACAGTTTTGTGTACGAACCCTCATCTCCATAGACGTTTAGTTTGCCCATGAGAGGATACTAATGTAAACCCACCACAGAGATTATGGAGCCTTGTAAATGAGTTCTCTGCTGTGGAGTTTATTTGCATTAAAGCACAATTGCCATTCAGGATGCCGCAGCATTTGAAAGCCTTAAAGCCAAGTCTGGTTTTGGGTCAACTCCCGTGGGCTCACGCGCAGAGCCTCGGGCACAAAAACCCTCTCTATATTCTGAAACTCATGCAACAGCAGTGAAACATTTGTCACGAATATGAGATAAATCAAACTTGAGAAGGTGGAAGTTGCAACATCGAGCTCAGGAAGACGGAAACGTGCGGTTGGATGGAAATGTATTTCCCCGTTAGGTTCTCTTCCGGCGCTCGGGGAGGAACGTACTGTCAAGACTGACAGATATTAGGGAACGCAGGATTATTGGTTTCTCCATTACCATACATTTTCATCCAAAGCTGCTTGAGATGCTGAACAACAATGGCCGAGGTGAGACACAGGACGCCTCCCCTTCGGCAGCAAACAACCCAATTAGTAGGAGAACAGGTAGAAGCCTCATAATGAATCAAAGACAGATTCCTTTTAAATAGAAATCAGTGCTTTGATGAAAGTGTCCCCGGGACATTGGTCTCACCGTGACTCTCAGCATGCAGCAGCAAGTTTCATGTTAGAATTCACACTTTCATGTTCCACTCTCCAGGTTTCCTCCTTTTTCACCTGGGTGGGACTCCTCTTCTCCTGTGTGGGACTCTTCTAGTCTGTGGTGGGACTCTTTTTCTCCTGGGTGGGACTTCTCTTCTCCTGTGTGGGACTCTTTTACTCTGGAGTGGGACTTTTTTTCACCTGGGTGGGACTCCTCTTCTCCTGTGTGGGACTCTTCTACTCTGGGGTGGGACTCTTTTTCACCTGGGGGGGACTCCTCTTCTCCTGTGTGGGACTCTTTTACTCTGGGGTGGGACTCTTTTTCACCTGGGGGGGACTCCTCTTCTCCTGTGTGGGACTCTTTTACTCTGGGGTGGGTCTCTATTTCACCTGGGTTGGACTCCTCTTCTCCTGTGTGGGACTGTTCTAGTCTGTGGTGGGACTCTTTTTCACCTGGGTGGGACTCCTCTTCTCCTGTGTGGGACTCTTCTACTCTGGAGTGGGACTCTTTTTCTCCTGGGTGGGACTCCTCTTCTCCTGTGTGGGACTCTTCTACTCTGGGGTGGGACTCTTTTTCACCTGGGTGGGACTCCTCTTCTCCTGTGTGGGACTTTTTTAGTCTGGGGTGGGTCTCTATTTCACCTGGGTTGGATTCCTCTTCTCCTGTGTGGGACTCTTCTACTCTGGGGTGGGACTCTTTTTCTCCTGGGTGGGACACCTCTTCTCCTGTATGGGACTCTTCTACTCTGGGGTGGGACTCTTTTTCATGTGGGTGGGACTCCTCTTCTCCTGTGTGGGACTTTTTTAGTCTGGGGTGGGTCTCTTTTTCACCTGACTTGGACTCCTCTTCTCCTGTGTGGGACTCTTCTAGTCTGGGGTGGGACTCCTCTTCTCCTGTGTGGGACTCTTCTAGTCTGGGGTGGGACTCTTTTTCTCCTGGGTGGGACTTCCCTTCTCCAAGAATGACTCTTCTTCTGTACATTATGTAGCCATATGTCAAGTGCTGCGAAAATGAAGTTGCTCTTATTCCCTCTTCAGATTATGACATGACAATATCTGCATTCTTCTTCTAACAGAAAGACTTGCATTCGATTGCTGAGACTCAGTTGCAGAGAACAAAACAGCCCACAATGGGAGCAGTGTGATGAATCCTGATCAGCGAAGATATACCACGATGGCCTCCTTTCTCCGGCGCCGCTAACCCATAAACGAGAGGCTTTGATTCAATTCTCTGACAATATCCACCAGGGATTTAGTCCGTAAGATCTCCTCCAACTTCAGGCTGCGGAGAACATGAAAGAGTTTCTCCACAATGCTTGGTTTTCCTTCTTTAGCTTGTCCTCTAAATCTGCGTCGGCGTGTCTTGTGAGCTTGTTTATTTATAAAGTGTCAGGCATTGTTTGTTAGCCGGAGCTGTCTCTGGGACTCGCTGGGAGAGAGTGGGACTCGGCAGTGGGTTTGAGAACGCTCTCGGCCAAGCAGGTCTTTTCCTCGCAAAGTAATGTTTGTCATGTTTTGCTACTCAGTAGAGTAGAGACCTACAGAGCCCTGGAAGTGACATGCATGTGTTTACTTTTTTGGATGTGACTTGTGTGACTTTATTATTATTTTTTTATCCCGAGATAACAATTATCTCAAGATCATTTTTATCTCATGATAATTTGCATCTCAAGAGCACATTAACTCAAGATAATCTTCATCTCAAGATACAACCGTAAATGTCAGCGCATGTGTAGCTGCCTCTCTGGCAAAGCATTTTGTATCCATCCTCCTGTAACCACTATGTCTCCCACGGCTTTGTAACTGTTCGCCACTTTTAACATTCAGATCAAGTAACTTCTACTCAAAGTAATACCATATATATATGGTATAAGTAATATACCATAAGTAAGCCATACGTATTACGTGTCCCCGGAAGTGACATGCATGACTTTATATATATATATATATATATATACACACACACACACACAAAATGCTTTGTTACAAAGCAGTTACAGATAAAAAAATATATTGAGATAACATCATCTCGGGATAAAAAAAATAAAAATAAAGCCATGCAAGTCACATCCAAATAATGAACACATGCATGTCGAGACCAGACCATTCTACAGGCGTATTCTGAGGTCTTGTTCTCAAGTGAGGGGACACTAGACTAGAAAGTATTTCAGCCATAGATACAGCTAACCCTTTAGTTCAAAGAAATATTGCAGGGTGTTTAATTCAATGTCAAAGTCGATGATATCTCCATTTGAATGTGCAAAATCAAAGGCCAGTGAGATGCAATCATGGCGCGCGAGGTGGTCGCGCTGCGAGCGAGAGGGTCGACTCTTAGGAGGCGGGCAGTGCTGATGAGGCGCTCAGCGGGAAAACAACGGGAGACACAGCAGCGTTGACACCAACTGGTCTTTCAGGGAAGAAGCCAGGAGGAGTTCGGACTCTCCGTTCAAACGGCGGAGGCAGAGAAGCAATCACAGCGTTTGTTATTGAGCAAGACACGGCGTATGGAAGACCTGGTCACGCTTTAAAAAGCAGAAGTCTTACGGGAAAAGGAAGATACTCGTACACACTACGAGTCAGGAAGTCGGATTTGATGTGGAGCCTTTGTTGACTTTGGGATAGTCGCCTTTTGCGTCTCATATTGACGACAAAGGCAGCCTTCAGCACAGCACGTTGTTACGTGAAAAAAAAGGTGGAGGTTGGGGTCAGGTTGGCCATGTGATGGCGCTCTACTCATTCCCATTTGTGTAGGAATGTGTCAGTTGCTATTTGAAGGCCATCAAACGGTCGTGCGGTGACTTTCTGTACCGTTACTTAAGAGGAGAGCCATGTACTGTAAGGGGCTATAAAGCAAGTGACACCCAGTGTGTGCCGCCTTAATGCCTGAATTTTATTCTTTTTCTAATGGCTTGCGTGAACATGAGATCAGAAAATTTGGACTTGATTAAGCCTGACTATCGTTCACAGTTCTAAGAGAATATGGAAAAAACTCAGCGCTAACCAGTCGAGTGCTAAGCAGTTACAGCGGTACCTTGGTTTTTGAACGTCCCGGGATTCAAACAAAAATTTGGAGATTTCTTTGCTTCGGATTTCGAACGAAAATCCAGAACTGGAACGCCCCCGAAAAAAGGCGGAAAAAACATAACGTGCGCGGACCGATCAGCTGACCCACGCGTTTTGTTATTGTGTATAGCGCAGGCTCTGTATGCAGACGTGTCCCGTTAGCTCCATTTACTGCCTGTTTTTTCTTCATATTGAGGTGTAAAACCTTTCCTGTCTCCACACTGGACCGTGGTAGAGTGTCACAGGGGAGGTGCTGGAGCGCTCACTCCAGGGTTTGATGTCCTGTTGTGGGCTGGAGCTGGGACAGGGATGAGGCGAGTCTGGGACAGAGCCTGACTTGGTTTATGACTTTGTCACAGCCAAACTGCACAGAAGCGCACATTCAGAGCTGGACACGCACCGGGCACCTCTTCACTTCTGGAGAGACCTCACTCACTCGGCAACCCCTCCCACATGCAGCGGCCACACACATAGAGGAGAGTGAACGTAAAATAACAAGTTGGAGAGACAAAACAACAGGACGTTGATGACAAAATCAAACAGGAAGTAGATGAAGTAGTCATTGAAGGAAGCTCTCGCTTGTGCCTGAAGCTTTCTCACCATAAAAGTCCCTGGTAAATCCACTGCATGAAACCTGCGAGGTCCAACTTCAACACATACAACACATCGATATTCCTCATGCCTTAAGCATGGACTCCAGTCCGATGTTTGCCTGATAATAAGCAGTGTCAGAGGAGAAACAGCGCTCCGTCGGTCAAACATCTCCGGAGCTTGATCACCACATGACAGGGCTCTAGATAATCCATAAATCTGACGATGTAGACATGAAGAACCATAGAGCATGAAGACAGTTTCTCTTCAGATTGACGTAATCAATAGCTTTTGTTCAAAGACTCAAAGATGGTGCCGCGCTCATGTTTAATTCACAGCAACAGCTCCGCATGAGCAACCAAATGAAAGCAATACATTCAAACATGTTCGCATCCATGCATTCATGAGCCTGTGAATAATGTACAGGAGGAGATGCACTTTTAATGGGACGTGTAGCTTGAGTTTCAGAAGAATGTGGCCCATTTTCCGATTTATCGGAGTCGTGAAAATGAAAGTGGGTTTAAGTTGTCGAGGGGGTTCAAGACAAGAGCAAGACAAGACGAGCAGCGGGGTCACTCATATTTTGTCTGTCAAATCGTATATTGATATGTATAGCATACATAGCATCATGCTAACTATATTGAGCTGTATGTTCAAGGGTGGTGGGAGGAAACTTGAGTATCTGGAGGACACCCATAACGCCATCCAAATAAAAAAACTAACCGAAACAAAGGAATGAAATGGACTTATCGTCATAAATCTCGTGAACCAGTTGAACAAGAGGCGATTCCTGGAGCTTCACGCTCGACTGGGCCCACCATGTTTGCTAAAAGCCATTATGTTCCAGTGGAATAGCAATATTCGCCTCTTTGTTAAATTAGGTCAGCAGAAATGAGCAGAAAAGGCTCATCCACCGACATGAAACAGCCGTCTATTTCACTCATCTGCCGAGAGCGATGACGGCAGAACCTGCGCACATCAAACACCGTGTCGGGTTTGTAATGGGTTGAAGAACGTCTTCCACAAATACGTTTTAATGTAGTGGTGGTGAGAGCAGGGAACAAATCACATCAGGGCGGATCCCAGAAATCATTCTCTGTCAGGTGGTGATGGCGCCATCCCAGCCCCCTTCTCAGATTAGCTGGTAATAAAAGGGATGCGTACGTGAATTCACTTCTTAAAAAATCTCTAACACGGAACTTCTTCCTGCTGCTTGTATCAGTTATGACCACAGGTGGAAATAAGAATGTATATGACGTAGAAGTTATCGTAAAAAAAGTTAACAAACTGTACGACTTCAATAAACGAAATAAAAAAGAAAATAAAAAATAAGTAAAAAGTGAAAACCACAACAACCCAAATAAAATTTGAGCAATACATATATATATATAATAATATTTTCAGTACAATTTTTTAAAGTATGTATGTATTTATGAAAACCAGATGAAAATTATTTAATAAGAAAAAATATATAATAAAAAAAAAGTGATGAATTACAAAACCAAATTACACTCACCAAAGTAAGATACATGGTTAATGAGAAACAGGAAATAAAATGGATTAAAATAAGAGGGGAAAAACAAACCCCAGCCAACAACAGTCTTGAGACCAGAAAGGCACTGGGACAGCACATACTTCTGCCAAGTCGCTTATCTTTTTTTCTATACAATTCTTGTTAAAAATATCCAGCGTGCACTGAGCTCAATCGGACAGCAGGGGGCAGCAACTCCTATAAAACACACAGGAGATGCGAAGAAGAGGCTGGAGGAAATGAATGAGAGAACCTTGAAAACATTGGTAAATTGGTGAATGTTGTTTATGTGTTTACAGGATCAGATATGGTGAGGGTTGGTTCACAATGGGGCTGTTTTGTTTACAAACAAACAACTGTCAGAAAGAAATGTGGCCCCAACAGACAGAGGACACAGTTCTGACACTCGTCCCATCATTCATCCATCGATAAGGAAATCCGCGCCCACCACTGAAGTGTCTGTTCTGACGGCATCATTAGAGCAGAAAGGACATTTCGAGTCAGAAAACAGCGCACAGATCCGTGGGCATCCTAATGATCTCTGCAGCCATATTGATTTCACAGCATGTTCTGCGGGAGAAACCGTCATTACGGAGACATGAAAAGAGTCGCTGATGATGAACCAACACGGAATTCAAAAGCGCGGACGGCAGATGCATAAAAGACGACTGGGGATTGCAGTCGATGTCGTGCGCGGAGGGAAATCCTTCTGTGTAAACTTGAAAGTATCACAGAGACACAAAGTGAGAGTGTCAGCTGACGGATCTCAGTGCTCCCGTGTCGCCTCGTGGGTTTCTGTGGGGACCTCCAATCCGGGCTTTGTACCCTCGTAACAGCCGCAGCTCCAGTATCTTTATCATTACTGGGTAGTCTGTGATCTCGTGCGTTCAGTAATCTGAGTGGGCGGCGATTTTCTTTCAGAGTCTTTGCTCTTGAAATGTAGTCGGCGAAAGGTGGCCTTTCATCTCCCCAATTAGAGGAAGACGTAAGGAAAGTGTAAGATATGGTCAGAAAACTTGGTCTGTGTGTTGGTCTTGTCTGAAGTGAAATCTGCGTTTCCCTTGGGAATTCTGACTTGACTCTGTTTTCGTTTTTTTTTTTCCCAGTGATTCGTGGTTTGCTTCGGTGGGGAAGCTGAAGGCTGTCCCAGCCACTTGGGGTAAGGGCTCTGGGACTCCTTGGAAAGGCTGCCAGTGCATTGCATTGCAGTTACATATGTTACATATACGTCAGTTAACCAACACTGAGTCGTGGTGCGGGTTGCGGGGAGTGCTGGAGCCTATCCCAGCTGCCACTGGGCGAGAGGCAGGAACACACCCTGGCCAGGTCTCCAGTCCATCAGAGGGCACACACATCAAGGGTCGATTTTATAGTGTCTTTGAACTGTGGGAGGACACCGGAGTACCCGGAGAAAACCCATGTGGGCACAAGAAGAACATGCAAACTCATGATAAGTCCAGAGAAGGAATCAAACCCTGAACCTTCTTGCTGAGAGGCAGCAGTGCTCACTGTTGAACCTTCAGTGCCGCAAATACCCACTTACACCTATAGGAAATTGAATCAACCAACATGGCAAAAAGGGGGCGGTTACACGGGGAAGCACTGGATTCAAACCCTCAACCTTATTAATAAGGTGCTATGCTGTGTCACAGCAGGTCCGCCTCCTTGCTATGCAGAGTTTTTACGTCATTTCCAGGTCTCAGTTCAGCACCCACCAGCCTTTAGTTTTACAGCGTTCTGCGTTGCATGTTGATGCATTGGCACAACAATAGAGTATAAAAAACTCTACTTGTGCCGTCATAAAGTCACTGCAAGGCCATTTGCGAGTTTTTACGTCATTTCCAGGTCTCAGGTCAGCACCCACCAGCCTTTAGTTTGGGTCTTTTTTAGTTCTCCCCTCTAGCCTCAGTGGTGTGAGCTCCTGTACTGAAGCTAGCTGTAAATGAGGCGCGCGCCACTCTTCTGAAAGAATGCTACGGCTGCAGTAGCCACGGATTTGCAGACACTGCCTTGTGGCAACAAAGTACAGAAGCGTCCTATATTTATCCGCGTGATCCAATTTCCCACGTATTCATGCTTACAAGATTCTTCCTTATGGGACATATCCCGATGAAATAATTCGGCAAAATGAACACTGTCTTTGTGGATTGGATTTGGATAGGGAATGACGTGGCACCTACAGACGCACACGCTGTGTGCAGCATCCAAAAAAAAAGGAGAGATGTTGCGGATGACAGATGAAAAGAGGCATTATGTGTCAGACTCATATGTCTGTGTTGTAATGCCAAGCCTGCCTACACTTCTGTGTCATGACTCATGCTCCTGTTTATTCACAGCCACCCAAGACTCCATCGTCGTCCCAGGCTCCAATATCACGCTGTGATCGCATTGAAAAAGGCAACACAAAAGGGTGGATCTTTGTTGTCATTTGATGTGGTGTCTTTTGATTAAGCCGGCTTATGAAGCGCCGCGGATACGTCCTGATCACACAGGCTGAAACCGGAAGGAAGGTACGGCGGCTCCTGTCAAACATCACCATTGAAGACTGGAGAATGGTTTATCTTGAGAGGCTCTGGAGGCACATGTGCCGGATGTAGGTGAAATGCCTGAGAGATTTCGGCAGAGGATGAGCGTGCATGTGCGCCAAAAGCTATTTCTGACTTACATCCGGATGTTTTGGTTTAAATCTGAACTCAACAATAAGTTGCTGGACAATGAACATGATAAAAAAAACATGACTGACACTTGGCTATTCTTTAACTTCAAAGGCGAGTCTGGGACAGAGCGTGACTTGGTTTATGACTTTGTCACAGCCAAACTGCACAGAAGCGCACATTCAGAGCTGGACACGCACCGGGCACCTCTTCACTTCTGGAGAGACCTCACTCACTCGGCAACCCCTCCCACATGCAGCGGCCACACACATAGAGGAACAGCCACCTGCAGCAGACACTCTACATTCACTCCTACAAAAGACTGCTTTAAGGCTTGGAACGCATTGTTTCTTTTTCCATTCATTGTCATGGGAGAAATCGATTCAGTTTTCAAACAAATCGCTTCTCGAACGGCCGTCTGGAACGGATTGTGGTCGAGAATGCAGCCTTCAATGCAGTAAAAAAAACACTCCTTGTGCCGTCCTAAAGTCACGGCAAGGCCATTTGCAGGTCTTTGCTAGTGTCAGGTTTCACGTAGAACGAAAGTAGTGCCATCCAATGCCACGGCATCAGAATACGCCGCTGAAGGCCTCAATCAAAAGCGTCAACATGCAACGCCAAGTCACGCCACGGGAGTGAGGATGTTTTGTCATAGTACTGTACTGAGCCAACCAGTTGTCTGGGTTCCATTTGGGAACGAATAAGGGTGTGGGTTGGGGTCGAAGAGTGGTGATGGCTGGAGATGGAGGACGTCTTCTCTAACTAGAGTAACTAGAGTAGCGCCTCAGTGGGAAATGGTCCTGCCTCAAAGTGGACACACAGAAATGGTTGAAAGAAATAGTGGAAAGCTGGAAATGGAATGGCCGAATAAGGTAGCCCTCTTGCTTCTTTCTTTACCGACCAGGAAAGTGGTGGTGACTTGAGTGGCGTTTTTGCTAGTGGCATTGATGTTGTGAAGACACTGGATGAAGTCCTTCCATTTCCAGAAAGAGGGAGGGAAGGTCCGTTCTTTTGGGAGCACCCCTCCACAGCTTTCCCGGTAACCTGGTAATGCCTTTTTGCTGGGCGGGCGACTTCCTGTCTGAACCTTTCGTCGCCAAAAATAAGCCACACAATGTCTGCTGTTTAATAATATTTATTAACAATGTATTTCCCATAAGGTTTTCTTTGTAAAGACAGACGTTGTATTTTGTACAGGACTTCATTGAGATGGGTACAAATCTGGGCATGTGTGGAATGACGGAAGTCTTCATGGTTTGGGAACAATATGACGCTGAGCTGAGTGAAGTCCATGGCAGCAGGAGGCTAAGGCTTCTTCTGTGTTTGTGTGCAAACATACACTGTCACCAAAAAGTGTCATTTAGACGTCAGTCAGCATTTTTGAAGCAGGAATGATTTCGAAATCATCACCGCCCCTCTTCCCACCCTGCCCTTCAACCCTTCAACGCTGAGGCCATCTCAGTCCTCGAGAAGGAGGTTGAAGTGAACGCGCTCTGAGAGTGCTTCTCTCTCTGTGCCGTATAAATTTGACAACAACAATGTCGTTCAAGGACTTCTGGAAGCTGTATGCTTTAGTATAAACATGAACATGGCTAGAATTGGATTCACACGTTATTCTTTTTTTTTTTCTACATCAGAGTTTAAGAAGTACAAAAATAGATCCAACAAAAACGCTGTGAAGTACAAACCGATACTTTAAAGTGAACAAATGAGGTTTTAGTTTTTAACATGCTGTGGAAATGCATCACAGAAATTCACCGAACACGCTCAGACGCTTGAACACCGAGACATGTTTGGCTGGTCTTCACATCATATACTCATAACAGCAAAGGAAAATCGTCACTTGTTCGAAGACTATCGTTCGAGAGGGTGCACAGATTCATTTGAACTGTCGTGTATCTGCTGACCTGAGATGATCCAGAGGGAAACTCTTTCTTCTCGTCTGTGTTCCGCTGCTAGTTGGTGAACATGTGGTGACAGCAAATACCTGCCGCAGAGGACGTCTACATTCATGAAGAGTTGTCGACATTTTGGCAAAAGCGAAAAACAAAAACAAACGAAAAATGTGCTTGCTGTAAAATATACTATTTACACCTCATCTTTTTAGATTACAGTAGAAACAATGTTGAAAAATTGTGTATTTTCAGTAGAAATTTCATTAGAACTATGTATTTACAAGGTTAATTCATATACTCCAATTCATAATATTTGCCAAGATATATTCATATATATGTATTGTCTAGTGATGTAATATATATAAAACATTTACAGTGCGAGAACATCTCTCTGAATAGAACATAAAATCATTTTCCTAAGGACCAAGTGAGATGGTTTGATCAGGTTCAATAAAAATAAATAAATAAATAAATAAAAACAAGAAACTAAAACAACCTCCTTTTCGTTACAAAACTTTACCACTGTTGTTTGTAAACAGGTGAAAGCTTATTGTGCAGGATAATGTCATGGTTTGAGGCTCTGCGATGCCTCACTACTGCAACAATAATATAAATGACCAATACATGTACTTATATCACAGTTTAAACCCCCCAAAGTGTGTACTCCCAGACGCCAGCGAACCGTAATAGTAAATTCATGAGGTTGGTTTCGTGTATTTTAAACTGTATTGTATGGTGCCACCAGTGCAGAAAATAGAAGGGTTTTACAGCTAAACAAAAAATTCGGTGCACAGTGGTACCTATTATCTTTAGTTTTAAAGTGATGGCCAGAAAGATGTTTCTTTATTGAGCATCTAAATAACTTCCTACACTCTTAAATATCACTTTGAAAACCACAGAACTTCCAGCTGGGTCCACCAACACATTGCTATACCAATGTACCGCGGGAAGTGGCACCACTTCGCGCAACCTTTATTGTTACATGGAATGCTAGATAACTGAGTATTTTAACAAGCATTCAATCATTTCAGCTGAAAAAGTCAATAGCTTTAGCCCTTTAGCATATTGTGTAGACCATATCTCTGGGCGTGGAATGTGAATATTCTGCGCAATAATAAATCAAAGTCGCTGTGTGAGTAACTCGTGTCTCCAGTAAACCCAAAATGAGGTAGTCCGCTACAGTCAGAGAGGGAGACTGCAGTTCCGCTCCCTTCACACTAGATCACTTCACTGTGACTAGAGTAACTCCAGTCTCGCGGTGACGCAACCAGCAGCGCTCGGTGGTCTAACATGTTAGCGCACACGGCATCATTTTGTAAACAAAAAGCATTGTTGTTATGCTACGCTAAGAATATATCATGGGACACTATTTCTTGGAGGCAGACTATGAGGTTGGGCTACGCAGTATCTCTCTGCCTTTCTCAGCTCTCGAGTATTAAAGTAGTGGACCAGTTAGAGTGGTGTCAATATGTTCGGTAGAAACGGTTTTGTCATGTCTGTCGTGCTAGAACACTCCAGTGGTCCACTTCCTGTGAGCTTTAGTCTTTAGAACAGGGCCCTTTAAAAAAAGCCCACAAGTCATACGACAAATGTCTAACTTGGTCTTAACTTGGTGGTTTTACACTGTAAAAAAGGTGCTTCAAAGGTGAAGCCTAAATGTCATCCATTGGAATTCACCTTTCTCAGCAGCTCCTTTTATGGACATAGGGCTACTCCCAGGCTAAAATTGGCCACCCGGTGGCGGGCCACAAAATTGCATCCTGAGGGCCATAAATGGCCCGTGTGCCCATGTTCAACACCCCCGATTTTTTTTTTTACGCTTTATTTTTAATACTATCACCATGTCAAGCCAGGTCAGGGTACACCAAGTCAAGCCAAGTCCATGTGTCTTTGCCGACTGAGTTCAGCACAGTCCGTCCTAGTAAACATCTCACAGTTGGAGCTTTGCAGTATTTGTCATTCTCAGCCTCCTTTTTGGTGGCACTCCCTTTGTTCTTTGTTTTGGAATAAACCTTTGCTGAACCTTGAACTCTTGCTCCCTCTGCTGCAAATGTGTCCAAAACAAGAGCCTTAGCATATGGCTAATAGAATCAAGTCAATTCAACGAAATTAAAGAGGCTAGTATCAATGAACCCGCACATCATACTTCAGATATTAGAAGATACAAAACGGTATACAAAATCTGACTACAGTTACCTATTATATAATTCATCAAAAGGAGGATACATTTGATTCATGTATTTACCTTCATATATATATATATATATATATATATATATATATATATATATATATGAAGGTAAATACATGAATCAAATGTATTCATGTATATATATATATATACCGACCTGTAGCATCAGTGTGTTCTCAATAAATGTATTAACAACTAGAAATATACTATTAAAACATCCTGTCTAGTTTGTGCTTGTTGTTGGTCGTTCGCTTTTGTGCACCAAGATTTTGTTTTTTTGAATGACAGTCTTTGATTGACACAGTTGATCGAAAGCACAGTGAGGGCATGAAGTGAACTCAAATCCGTAGGCAAAGCGAATGAAATGTGCTTTTAAGAGTCTCTTCTGTACAGTTGAGATATCGTTCATCCAGAGAGCGGAAGTGAACGTCTGTAACTGCCCACCAACTCTTGCCATCGTGGCTGCACCATTTGCTGACACCAGTCTGAGTCCAATAAAGAACGTTTCTATCCACTTGTGCTCGAAAACCTCGGAAGGTGTGTCGCAGTTTCTTGTGGTGGACTTCGATAAACCTGCGAGGAACCATGGTAAAGGCTGCAAAGGAATGGACTTGTGATCTTCACCACACGTACTCAGCTGCAGCAACAAAACTCTATTTAGACTTTATGACATGAGGCTTTGTTTAACTTTGGAAGTACGTGATGCTAAATCTACTCTGTATAACCTAATAATTACACTGTTATCCTGACTTACTGGCTCAATTTGATCCATTTCCAACTCCATTTCCGTGTTGGACTGTAAGACATGTTCTCATTTCCCGCCAAAATCTTCATCTGGAACGGTTTTATTTAGGAAATTCCTAGGGAGGCCGTTCAGCGAAGTCAGATTTGGAGCTGTGGGAAGTCAATGTTGCGCCATATGATACTTCCTGTCATGGTCAAAGCACTTCATACCTATGTAGTCATCCCATTGAATGGGTGGTTTTCCGAGTACACACCACCCCTTCATGTGGACCACTCGGCTCCTCTTGTGCTGAATGGTTGGTGCGAAAGCCTGTCATTGTCCATTCTATGAGGACCTCCTCTAGTTGGTCATGAGTCTGTGGTTGGGGTTAGGATACGGATGAGTGGATGCATAACAGATGCCACCACATTACGATATTCCCTTGCTGTGTTATCCAGGAAAAAACATAATTCTCATTGAATGCTACCGACTCTGTCAACTGGGAGGCACAGTAGGAGCCTATTGGCTCATGGGTGACTCTCAAAAAGTCCCATGAAATAGGGTGATTTTGTCCGTATCGGGTTCACCCCACCCACCAACACCGGTTCTGTAGTGTCCTTCTGGAAGTGGTCCAGAACCACAAGCTTTGCTCCCCGTTGGTTATTAAGTTTACTACAACCATACAGCAGCGTTGTTCAACCAGTGCTTCACATTATGCAACATATGACTCCGCCCGCAACGGTGTGGCTGAATATCAGGTATCGCTATGCTACACTCAGCTTCTGGTGGAAATTGGAAACTACACAGAAATTTGAAGTGGAGCTGCTGGGAGGGATTGAAGCTGGGGGTGGGGTTGGATCTTGATTTGGTGGCTCTCCAGTGAGGACTCACTCTCCTTCTGCCTCACTAAGTCGACAACACACTCAACTTGCTTTTTCTTCTACCCATAAATTAGAAAACAGCGAGATAATTGTCCAAAAACTTTGTCTCCCTTCTTAAAGCAACCCAAAAAAAAAATGGACCGTCAAATCACTAGTAACTCGCAAATCGAGTCAAGCTCCCACTTTACTATGTGTTCAGATACTGGGTCGGGAATGGTTGAAAGTGATGCAGGCCCTTTTAGATCAGAGGTCACACTGGATTGTGTTCATATAAAACTAGCTTTTCCAACCGAAGTTCAAGCCAATTTAACTCCATTTTGGCATTGTTCATATACTGCAACGTAAACACAACAAAATGGTACAAGTTCACAAAATTAGAAACAAAACATGGAAAAGTTGTCAAGTAAAAATAAAATTCTGGAACAGGCACCTTTTTGTTCGTAATCTCTCTTTGTGGATTTTCAAGGGTAAAATGGCAAAGGTGATATTCCCCCCCCCCCCCAAAAAAAATGGATCCAGTTGTGAAAAACTCCATATCCACAGTTTCACAATCACAGAAATTAAAACCAACGCAGATCGAGACAAGAAATGAAGTTGAGTTTATATCCGGTAAAAGTGTTTGTTTTTTTTTCTTTCTCTCGTTGGCCTTAGTTGACGTAGTAAAGCCAGTAAACAATGTTGAAAAAGGAGAAGACAGTGGGAAAGATCACTCTCGACCACTTGTCGATGGAGTTCACATCAGTCAAGTCTGGAATGTTGATCTTGAGTTGCGAGGCTCGTCGCCGTAGCCGACTCTTCTTCTGAGTCATGTGCGGGTTCCTGCTGAAGTTGTGCCTGGCCAGTCCGGCTTTGCGGTACTGGAGGGTGGAGCTGTCGTACGTCAGCATGGTGTTCCGCGGGTCGTTCAGACCCAGCGCTAGCTCCGACACACCCATGTCGTTCTTGATGTCCAGGGTGCTCAGCAAAATGTTTTCGTGGGGCTCCATCTGCTGAAGTGAGAATAGAAACAGCATTGGCATCACAGTGGTTCCACTATAAAACTAGAACCAGTTCTGGATGATGTGGAGGTCAGCACTGGTCTAAAGTTGTAGAAACATTTGCTTTCTACAAGTGCGTCTTTGGGCATGACGTCATGTGCGGGACACGCCAGTCAGAGGAGAGAGGCGCACGTTTGTAGTTGAAAATACAGCCAATACTTTGAATGAGCGTCTGCTATAGATGACAGTATTAACTCTGCCGGTTCCACCAATACGCAGAAATCACAGGTTAAAGAAAGTGAAATAAAGTCGCCTTGCAAATGTGTCAAAAGTGCGGCCTCAAAACTCTGTACCAGTTTTTTAAAATCCTCTTGATAGGTCAAGTTAAAAGACAAGCCGTACCTCGGCAGTCATCTGAGGGCCTTTTAAAACTGAAAATAAGGGCGTGCCAAACTAAACCCTGGCGTCATGGCGCCACCCTGGACCATTTTTATGAGCCCGTACGTAGTGGTCGCATGTCTCCATAATGTACTTTGTTCAAATGCACCATAATGTAAATCCACAGGATCATGTCCATCACCTTATTTTTCTGGTCGCCGAGGCCGATTGCGGCATCATCCACAAAGATCGGCTCCCACATGGAGTCGTGTCCGTCAAGATCTCTTTGTTTCATTCTTGCGTACAGCGTGTCGTCTCTGCCCACTACGTTGCCCACTAACCACTGCAAAAAATACGTCAACCAACCACGTAAATACTAAAGAACAATGTTTGCCAAATGAAAAAAGAAGGTTGTAATCTAAGCCCCTACCTTGTTGGGGTCCATCCTCATCCTCTCATTGTTGGCCGTCGCCGACTTCTCTGCTGCCTTTTTCTGCCGTTGCGGTCCACGTCCGAAAAAGATATAGTTCACCAGCGCGTACTCCAGCAGGGCCAAGAACACGAAGACGAAGCAGCCCATCAGGTACATGTCGATGGCTTTGACGTAGGGGATTTTAGGGAGCGTTTCCCTCAGATGGGTGTTGATCGTAGTCATCGTGAGCACAGTGGTGATACCTAGCCGACCAAAGAAGAGTCGTAAACCTCTGTTAAAAAAACAACCATGACGCATCAAAAATTCCGAACAGGACCCTCATTTCGGATTCAGCTTTGAGCTTCCACTGTTAGTTTCAATGGGACCCTGATGGTGTTGATGTGAAAATTCGCCCTAAGACCAACATTCAGGTGACCATTCTTTTGCTGCTGCTGCTCCCAGATTCTGGAATACGTTTTCCCGAGATGTCTGACCCACAGAATAAGTTCCTGAAATGACAGGTAGCCACTCATAATATCCAGAGAGAAGAGTTCAGAGGGAAAAATCTGACAAACCCCAGAAGAAACATTCGACGCCCATTGGTGCGTGACCCATAACAAACAGCCGCGAGTTTGTGATCGCCACTGGGTTCATCTGAATTTAAAGAAGAAGTGGAGCTAAATCTGTAAACATCATCGCAGTCATATTCCCAAGTGAATTTATACTTTATCTCTCTGGCTACTAGCTCATGATTCATTTAAGATAACTCAAGAGGAGAAAATAGCAAATGAAGAAATAAACTTCTTCTAATGTTTGTATGTATATTTGAAGCGATTCTTGAAGCTCAATAATAATCCATGCACATTAGTATTCATGGTTGAACGTGACTGCAGCCATCAGATTCAGGTAAGGATCTTAAGAAAAGGTCGGTGTGGAGTATGGGCCCATGTTGCGCTCCAGTCTCTGTGGAATTATCTGTACTATGGAACCATACAGTGAGCTGCATGAGAGGCCTCAAGCTTTGTTGTGATGCTGTGTACTTGCTTCAGTAATTGGGTTCCCCGCCCTCGCAGTGCGCTCGGGTCCTCCCACACACCTGAGTGTCTTAAAAAGTACGCCGGGGCGGTGAATAATACAAAACCATCGGGTGGTCAGAGGGGGTTTACAAGCCCTTTCTGTAGCCTTACAATAACAACAAAGGATTTCTCATGCGATCAGCTGGTGCGGGTCCATTTTAATTCCTTAAACCAGGTCAGAGGAAAGTGGTGCAGAGGCGGGGAACGGGCCAACGCTCTCCAACTCTGGCGACCTGCTACTGTTAGAAGGCTTTACCTTGTTCCATCAAATCCCATGCACGCCCTCCCTGCGGGCGGCTAAATGCAGCTCAGTGTTCAATCTGGGAAATTGCCTGTTGACGGTGGAGCGGTGGGATCGGGTGGAGGAGTGCGGTGGAAGTGGCTTTTCCCTATCTCGCCGGCTTCACGGAACTTACATAATCAACGATGACATGCAAAAAATGAGGCTAAAAAAGCAAATCTTCGACGTCATCCATCATTATATGTCAGGCAGCTCAAGTAACTTATGTTGTTTTGTAATAGATATTTGACCCTGTTACCGAAAACTGAAAATAGTGCAGCGCTGGATCAGCGCAGGGACTCGGCCCCTTTGAAATCCCGATGGTTGGAGCTTTTACAGTCTTGGTCGGTGGCAAAATCCTGTTGACAGTGCATGATCTGCTGATGAGCCCACAGATAAATGTCAGCGCTGGAATCGCCTCTCAGAGGCACAGATTAAGCAGCAGAAGATGTCAGACATTGCTTTGGTTCCATTTTGAAAACAACCAGGCTGAAGGGAAATGGGGTTTTCTACATTATACAGCTGGTTTTAAATGAATAAAATAAAAAAAAGTTGGTGTTTTTGACTAAAAATACGCGTGCTCTTCCTTTGCAACTGCTTATCTTGTTGAGCCTCAGTTTAGCAGCTTCATTCTCAACCTTAAACTCCAGTCACTTGCTGCACCCATATGGGAAAACAACCAGGCTTTTACCCAGTAGGGCGTCTAGGCGTCTGCATAACATGAAAAAATGGACGACCGATTCCAGCTTGGCCGCCAGATGCCGCCATATACCAGCCTAATCTGGCGGCGAAGCTACAGTCGAGAATCTGGCGTCCATTTTTTCATGTCTTGCAGACGCCCAGACGCCCTCCTGGCTAAAAGCCAGCAAACAATGGATGCTTGACCGGCCAGTCAGAGGCTTGCAATGTCTCTGCTCACATTAAGCCGCTGACAGCCAAAACTGGGAGTCGACGAAAGCATATGGATCACCTACGATATCTGCATTTTTAGGGCTTAAAACGGCCACAAAATTTTTGCATATATTTGGAGAGAGTTCAATCTCAAACCGACTCTAACACTGCTGATCTATACACAGTTCTGTTCCATTTTAAACAAACCAAAAATTGCTGCGGTGTATCGATCTTTGGTGGAAGTAAATTCAAATCCTGACTTGCTAGAGTCCCAAACCCTCCAGGCTATATCGTGATGCTAGAGAGGGACATGACTCGAGAGTTCTTTCCTGTATTCCGCGGTAGTTGCACCACTGGATTTCACTCTGTCAAAGCATTTTCATCTAGTCTTCGCTCGGAATTTCGTTTCCCCTATAAATCCTTGAAAAATTAATTCAAGTTGTGTATTAGTATACATATATTTTTAACTTATTTTATTCATTATTATTATTGTTATTATCATTTTAAAACACAGACACGTCCATTTTAAGTGGGCTCGGCTTGGTGTTTTGGCATAATGTTGCTTCATGAATAAAATATGTTGTAATAAAGTCGAAAAATCATAACATGGGTGGCACAGAGCTGTTCAGCTGAGGTCTGTATTGTTTTCAGTGTCAATACTCCTGGGCAGTAAAGGGGTTAATACTCCTCTGACCTTGCCTCCGAGGAGACATGCCTGGAATTTTCCTCACGTTGGTCTCGGCGCTGGAACAATCATGGCCAAAGCAGCTTTAGCTCGCGCCCGGTATTTAGTATTGCAGTGCCCACCTAGAGCCACTCTGGCCGCAGAGGCGTCGTAGTTGATCCAGAAGGAGACCCAGGACAGAATGGTGATGAGGATGGAGGGCATGTAGGTCTGCAGGATGAAGTAACCGATGTTCCTCTTCAGCTTGAAGCTCAGCGACAGGCGAGGGTAGGAACCTGCCAAGAGGGAGTCAATCACATACTGGAGTCAAATCACCCAGAAGAGGATGGTTTTTTTAAAAAGACTATTACAAGTAGAGTTGTAGAAGAAGAAAGGGCAGAGCGATGAACAGCAATATTTCCACGCAGATGCCTGTCTGAAAGCTTAATCATGTATCGGTGAATTTTAAAGGAGGCGCAACAAGGCGCAGAGGGGTGTTTATTATTCATGGAAGCCGCGATGACATTGCTCATCCTTACGCGGGAACTTGACACATTTATTGGACAGATGTCCACGTGCTGACGTTTATCCGCGCCATCCCTTTTCCGAGGGAATCCCCACCTTCCACACGTCAGGGAATGAAATCAACGGCATGAAGCGAGCGCGGCGGCATCTGGGCGCCGGTGCGCCTCATTACGTCGAGTGAGCTCGGTGGATAAATACAGCGGCATGTTGGTGCCACCGGTTCCATTCATTACAGGAGGAACATCCAGCAGAGGGACTGCCCTGTTTATAGTTGCTTGCATGACAAATTCATGAATATGAAAATGCCAAGGATGAATATTTCATGGTTTCACTTGGCATCCTTTGTTTATCGCTAAATGAAGGGTGATGTTTCCGGACTCGGGGGGGCAAACGTCACATGACAATAGCTAATGAGGCGCCTTGCTCACCTGTGGAAAAGACAACATTCTTGGAGATGAGCTTGTGATCCACGATGGAGAACTGCGGCAGCTCGATCATGTCCACCCCGGTCACGGCCTTGTCTCCGCCACGCCAGTAGAACTCAATGTCGTCTGTGGTGTAGCCATCTGTCAGGCAGCAGAGCGCACAGGTCGGAATATGCAGTGGTTGTGAGCACGGAAAATGTGGGCACCTCAGTGACGGCTATTGTAACTTTAACTTTTGACTCATGATGCTCTTTAAAACAGTGGGAACAAGGCAAAAGGAGTTGATCTTCACCCCAGCATTTTCAGCTTTACCGAACTTGGGGAGGGGCTAAACGGCGACATGACACGGCCACAAACACTGGAGCCAATGCCGATCATTCACCTCTGAGAAGTGTGTTTCATCTGTGCAGATACTGATGTGGTTCCCTTGAGCAAGGGTAACTTGTTGTTCAGCATGAATTATGAAAACTTGGAGAGGGGAACCTCCTGGAACATGTGACTTAATTCCGATGATTTCTCTGTCTCTCATCTATCATCTATCGATCTATCATCCGTCCGTCCGTCCGTCCATTTATCTATCTATCTATCTATCTATCTATCTATCTATCTATCTATCTATCTATCTATCTATCTATCTATCTATCATCCGTCCGTCCGTCCGTCCGTCCGTCCATCTATCTATCTATCTATCTAGCTATCTATCTATCTATCTATCTATCTATCATCCATCCGTCCGTCCGTCCGTCCATCTATCTATCTATCTATCTATCTATCATCCATCCGTCTGTCTGTCTGTCTATCTATCTCTCTATCTATCTATCCATCTATCTGATACGGTATTGGACGCCTATGTAGCTCTGCAGTATGATTCTTATGGCAGTAAAACTCTCTAAATATAATATTAACATCAGAAATTGCTGAAATCTCCCAGGCCACGCCCACTCTGCTGTGACTGGCCAGGAGAATACCATCACATGACAAATTTTATTGTGAATTTTTATTGTTCATTATGATTGTAAATGACATATAACTTCCTTGTTTTATTATTTTTGATGGTTCAAATTTTCAGTTGAGTATGTCTCATAAAATACATTAGAATCAAAAATAGAGACATCCATAAATTCAGTGTGTTTTCAATGAAATTGATAAAAAAAATGTCATAAGGTCATTCATTTCATAATGACACATACCATCCTCAGTCCATTTTTCATTTAGTTTTCTCATAATGTCAACATTTTTTTCCCGCTTTTCTTTGGGTTTGACGGCCCCTCACGACAGTCACAGTACAAGATGTGGCCCCTGCTATAAAGCAATAAACTCAAAGCAAAGCGTCATCACGATGAGGGACTTGAAACATATGGTTACGTCGGAAACTCAGACCCCCGGTGATTCCTCTTCAGCAGTCACACTCATGAGTCAACCTAAAGTCATATTACATCTCAGTGTAGCGACATAAAGTGAAGCAGAGATCGAAGACAGACTTCAATCTTAAAATAAAATGAAATGTTGATGCTATTTGTGCGCGGTTTTTTGAAAGACTTGTTCGAACTATTGAAGGAGATCTGAGTCTTTTCCCAGGAGGATGAATGTGCGAACACCTTTTGGTGCAAGAAGAAAGCAGACGTCTCCCCGAAGGACTAACCCAGTTTTCTGGGGTTACTTTATTTTAGCATCACCCAGAAAGTCACAAATGCTCTCGACGGCTTGCTAACAAGGAGGCGATGAAGTGTGCGATTAAATTAATAATGTAATAAAAACATGTCTGGAACAACGTAAAAAAACCCGGAAAAAAAAGGTTGGCTCTGCTTTTATAATCTCACTGTGTTGGCAGGTTATAAACAAACAGGGATGGAGAGAGTGCTGCGATAATAAAGCTACTTAGCTGTCACGCTGGTGTTTCTCCTCAGACAACCTTGACTTGCGCAACAACAAAACAACTGGGTTGATTTCATTTGAAGGTAGATTTTCTGTTCTTTAAATGTTTCTAAAACCCAACGCTGCCTGTGCAAACTACTCAGAAGTTCCTGCAGGCGGATGAGCTAAGCTTACCAGGGACGAAGAGAAAGCGAGTGACTGAGTCAAAGTGTTGGGTGGGCACGACGTGGATCGCTGGTGCAGAAAATACAACCATTACTTGGTAGGGATGCTGTAATGAAATGATAGTTTCATGGTGACGGGACGACGACTGTGTGAAATAACAGTCATTTACAACCTTTCACTCCGCGCTCAGAGGCGTGGATGCGCTTGTTTGAGGATGCGAGCGTGTCACGTTGTCACTGTTGACAAATTGCTGTTATGGCAGAGTGGCCATTCTCCGAAGGGAAATCTTAACATTTTGTGCTGCGGCTGAAGTCAGGGCCATCGTAACTGAGGCGCTCCCAACATCTAGCTGTGTCGATTCAACTTCATCTTTCTCTTGAAGTGTCTTTAGCGAAGCGGCAGGGCTGAGGCTCAGCACCTCCACGTCTGAGGCCATGGTTCTCGACCGGAATAAGGTGGTTTGCTCTCTCCAGGTCGGTAGAGAGTTCTTGCCCCAAGTGGTGGAGTTTAAGTATCTTGGGGTCTTGTTCTCGAGTGAGGGAAAAGGGGAGCGTGAGACTGATAGACGGGTTGGTGCAGCGGCAGCAGTGATGCGGTCGCTGTATCGGACCGTCGTGGTGAAGACCGATCGATCTACGTTCCCACCCTCACCTATGGTCATGAGCTTTGGGTCATGACCGAAAGGGTGAGATGGCGGATACAAGCGGCTGCGATGAGTTTCCTCCGCAGGGTGGCTGGGCGCACCCTTAGAGATAGGGTGAAGAGTTCGGTCATCTGGGAGGAGCTCGGGGTGGAGCCGCTGCTCCTCCACATCCAGAGGAACCAGCTGAGGTGGCTCGGGCATCCGGTCCGGATGCCCCCCGGACGCCTCCCTGGGGAGGTGTTCCGGGCATGTCCTACCGGGAGGAGACCCCGGGGAAGACCCAGGACTCGCTGGAGAGATGATGTCTCCGGTCTGGTACCAAAGCTTCCTTCAGACCTCGGAAAAAAAAACTGCATTGTGGACGGACCACCCCTGTAAAACTGGGAGGACACGGAAATGGGCGTCACTGGAATACAGTCGAAAAGAGCGGGAAGACGAAGAATGGAGTCTCAAAAGCAGTGGTACTATGGTGAATGGAAGAGAACATAATGTGTGGCCCTTGCTTTAACAAGGCTTGTGAGGATTCATGGAGCAGCGTCTTCATTTTCAGGGCCCAATAAATGGCGGCCCCTCTGTTTCTGCTTAGCACCAGGAGCGGTTCAGAGCCACAGGTTCCTCAATTCAGGTGGGGCACTGTGGGCATTTCAAGGTGACAACAAACCAGCAAGAGATTATTTGAATCCTTGTTTTTCCATTTTACCAAGTCATCAGTGGAGTCAAATAAGTATCAAGCGACAGTACTCAAGGTGCCAGTACCTCTGATTGTTGCTAACAGTAAGTGTTTTATTTTGAAAATAGTCCAGATGGACTCCATGATGCTTCATGAAACAGTGTCCTCAATTTCATAGTCCAGTCATCTAAAAAAAATTCTAATATGACGGCGCCACCTACTGAGCTGTGAAAGTAAGTAAGTCTTCAGAAACACAGCGCACCTGGTTGAAGCCCTGCTTCCTCTATAAAGCGACACTATCGGGAGAGTGTAGTTGACCACCCTTTACGACGAAGTAAATTGTTGTCGTGGAGAACAGAGTAGTTCAGCAATAAATCACGACTACAGATTAGAGATAGGAACATTGGTGCTATGGTAGTGGCGACGCAAGTCAGCTGAAGCCAAACAAAGACGTGGGGCTTGGACAGGCTGTTTGCCTTGGAAGCATCTGCAGGCTGAAAGCACAGAGGCGCATCTCGACACAAATATGTATGCGATGATTCCAGTGTTTAATGGATGAGTAAGCCCACACGTGCTATCATTTATTCACACACTGCGCCACTGCAGGAAAGTCATTGTTGCAGTTCGGGACGGGGATTCTGGACGGCTGCATCCACTGCACTCGTCACAGGACCCGGGAAGCTCAGGGGGTTATCCCGTGTGAATTATTGACTCTGTGGCGTTTCCTCGCAGTGACGCTAGAAACGCTCCTTGTGAAAACACATGCATTATAGAGGACGCCGGCGACTAAAAGGTCCATTCGGCTTGAAAGGTTGCAAAGGCCCATTTGGAAAACACATGAGCGCGGACGACCACTTCTTTTTATTCAAAGCGGTGAAGAATGACTTGTTATTTTCTCGTAATTTCCCAGGAGTCCCAACCCTCTCGTTGATGAAAATCCCAGGGGAGGACATTAGGAGGAGGAAAACACCTGCCATCGAGTTCAACCCGCGTCATGTTAATGGCCTTAATATGGTAAGAGGGGTCACCAGGCCATGCAAGAGGTGGGCAACAGTCGGGAAAATAGCAACAGCCAAGGCAAGCTCACGTTCAGACCTACTGTTCTGACCTATGGGGGGTGATCGGAGTCACCAGAGGAAGCCCCTGCAGGGTTGAGTTAATGGATGAATTTCCCTTGAGACGCTCACCTTAGTGGCTGTGGTGAATATACAGTAATGAAGGGGAAAAAAACGACCTCCACTATAAAATGTAACTACAATAATTCTTCTTTTTATTATTACAGAATCAATATTTTAGTTTTAAAAAGTCATTGCTTAAGGGAAACAGGTCCTCAAGGGGCAGGTTTTTGTCATGTCTCTGAAGATTGGTTCCACTCAAAACCTGCATCACCCTGGTCCTTTGAGGACTGGATTGAAGAGCACTGGCTTAAGGGGTTACTGAAGGCAACATGCTAACCTTTCCCCGCAAAGAGGGGGTCTCTGCTCCCGCCCAACAGGAGGCAGGGGGTGAAACAAAGGCTGGAGCCCATTGGACTTCCTCCCTGAACAGTCTTCCTTAAGAGGAGTCCTCAACAGTCAGTCACACTTGACTTATAAGCGTATAAATATGAGCTCGGCTGGCGATTCTTGTTTGAAAAAGCAAAATTTTCCTCCAAAATGATTGCGCTTGATTCAAAAACTGTCTTGCGGAGAAGGATTATAACCATCAGCTCCACTTCCTGGCAACATTCTCATTTGTTTAATTAACCTTTGATGGAAAAATGAAGATAAGAGAGTGTTTTCTTGCCTCTTTTGGCTGTTAAAATGCTTCATAAAGCCTTGCCTGGCTGTAGTGGAAAGGTTAGGAGCCGCTCTACAAAGTGAGGGACCCTGCATCGTAACAGGTCTAACCAGGATCCTACAGCTGAAAAAGTAAAGACATGTTGTTTTGTCAACCTTCTACTGCCCATTAATGATAACAAAACTACAGGGTTTCATCTCCCTTGCACAGATGACGCTGAAATTGGTGCCAACGACCCCAGAAAAAAGGGGAGAAAATTGTTTTCTTTGTTGTAAATTAAAGGGCCACTGCGGATTAAAGAAAAGCACAGTGACATTTTCTGCGAGGACTGGAAACATCACAGCCAGAAACACCAGTGCTGCACAGAAGGTCACATACCAAAGAAGAATTTCCACCAAATTATTGAGCAGCATCGTGTCATGTCTCCGACCTTCATGGTGACATTATCATGCCCGCGGCTTGTCGTCTTCCCCAGGAGGTGGAAAAACCAAAAGACCTTCATCAAAGCTATTTGGAACCAGTGCTCGACTGCACGCAGCGATCCGTCCGTTTAACCACGTGTTTGAGCGTTGTCGGGGGACCGGTGGAAATCGAGTCAGACGGGGACAAGGTTTACAAATGCTCGGCACCGCAGAGGCCGTGAACGCCCCGAGCTCCCATCCTTCCTTTTTAATTTGGTGAGACGTTTTATTTTTTATAGGGGGGTGGGGGGGATATTTGTGTGTGAGCACTTCCATCACACATTTGGCTCGAATGTGTGTAAACAGTAACGCGTTCCAGCGCCAGGCAGATCAGCGAGTGCTCATGTTTAATCTGCCGGTTGGTTTGCCTCAATTTGGGTTTGGGTGATTCTTTTTTTTTTTTTTGACACTCATGAATAACACTTTTAATAAATGCTTGCTCGCTTGCTCTATGATTCACGTTCTTCTGTAGCGGAATGTGGCAAGTCGGGGCCTCAAGATCAACTAAGCATTTAAAGACCATATGCACTTATACCAAAATATCAATATTCACAGGCTCATATATTGTGAGGAAGAATCTAGTCGAGAAAATAAACTTCCAGAAAGTGCTTTATACGTCTCAACTTTGAAGTTAAATAAGGTCATGAATGTTAACTTTTACGAGGCTTCGTGAACCATTTTCAGTGCTCAGTAGGTGGCGCTGTTGGTTTAAAAATGACGGGACGTTTTAAAGATAAGAGCAGAGATTGCCATCTAAAAATAAGGCACTCTTTCATGAAGCCTCATCAGATCATCACTAGTTATCGGTGTTGATTTGGATCGGTGGCCGAAATGACTGGATGTGCCTTTTTTTTTTCCAAAAACCCCATCTGATCCAATTTTGCAGCTCAAAATATCAATATCAAAATCAATGAATTTCACATTGCCTGACACTCACGTATTCTTGATTTACATTTTTGCCATGTTGCACTTTTATTATGCCGTAAAAAGCTTTACATTTTTATAAAGCCGCTACTGTTTTCAGTAGCAAGAAGGTCATATCCATAAACATTATTCACAACTCTTTGAGTGACAAATCGGTATTGACCAAACCTCAAGGCGGGAGTAAGCAGTATCCCTACTACATTCAGAAGTAACTGAGTTACCATCGACCGGAAGACCAGGAGCTTAAAGGAGTGAAGCAGATTGACTGAACTGCAAAGGGATTTTCAACACATTCTGACTATATCTTCAGAACTATAATGGTATATCATAAATGATGGACTCACAACTCTCGATTTCCAGTGTGCAGTTCTGCTCGTCCAGTGGATATCGCCTGAGGTCCATCATGCAAGCTGCGGTCGTAGTGATTCTGGAACAGAACAACGCACTTGATTTGATGATGGAAGCAGAATAAAGTTCAGTTCAGTTCAGTAGTCAGATATTAAAAGGGAATTACAACACACTCATGAATTTGTCATCGAACCCTATTCTATGTCATAGTTATTACAGAGTGTAAAACCATATCAGTCAGAAAACAAAATATTCCAATTGCATTGACAAGCATTTATTGGACAGAGAAGGAGGTGGAGAAGAGAGTGCAGGCAGGGTGGGGGCGACACTGGCGGCAAGCTGTATAGGACAAAAGTAGTCACTGCCAGGGTGATCGGTTTGGAGAGTGCAGAGTTAGTGGTGAGTTATGTGGGCGAGCTGACAACCTGGGCAGGAGAGAGAGTTGGAAGAGAAAGGAAACCAGTGATGTTCATGAACGGGAGGATGGAGAATGTGTGTGACACCCGACAACAAATGCATCACGCCAAGTTTTCACTTCCCCCGAGCCACGGAGCCTGTGTAAATCATAAAACTATGAAAGGCAAGTGTGTGATTCTCAGGATTTACAAGTTAAGATCCATTATCTGAGTCGCCGCACTCACACAGCAATTGTTGCCACAAACATTCCAGGTCAGGTGTAGGAGAGTGGCTCCCCAAATGATGCTGAAACTGGGACATGCAGATTTGTTTTGGGACTGTAATCCCCATATGAGTTCCTGCTTACACCCACTCTACCTCTGCAAAAGCCGCACAGTTTCCGAATTCACCTCCAGGCTTTCACTCTTTGAGCGACAGCTAGGGCTCCAAGTTGTGCAACGAAAATCCCATCTTGCCTCAAGTCCGCCTTAAGGCCCATTTATGCTCCCTTTACTTAGGAAATTGTACCCATCTGTTTCAAATGTTACCCTCACTGATCACGCGGTTCCATCTGTTCTTTACGTTGGCATTGTTGTTCACCAATATATCCACCAGGGGGAGCAGCCCAGAGTCAAAAGTTTGCATTGCTCCCCCTGGTAGATAGGGGGACAAACTCCAAAGCCAACATGGCGACTGTGATGACATACCTCTTGCACAAAAGAGGAAAACGTAAAAAAAAAAGTAGGAGGTGGTGGTCGATGAGGCTGTTAAATATATCGCGACTGTAGGACAGAGAATTTCTGCGATTGTTACGTCATCGTCATGACTCATTAGAGCTACGTATCGGGTAGTAACAGCAACACTGCTGATGGTGCTGCTCCGTTTGGTCCGTGTAGATATACGGACGAAGTGAACGCAGAGCACGGACAGAAGGATCCGTCCATATATGGATCGGTACGTAACATTGAGCATAAATGGGTCTTTATGCGTTTTTTAACGTTTTGTAAAAAAAAAAAAAGTTCAAGTCGTGAGTCTGCGACGTCTGCGAAGATTTGACTGACTCAAGACTTGACTCAATCAGAACAGCAGAGGTTAAAGGGAAGCTTGATAGGGCAGTAATAGATCTGCCATTATGGATGGTTAAGAGACTCTGGAGTCAGAGGTTGTCTGGAAAGGGCAAGCACCAAAATGAGTCTATCAGAGGGACTGTCTTTCTTTCATCCCAACTAATAAAGAGGCAAAGCAAATGGTTCATCCACATGTAAAAAGCCAAATTTGTTTGCAATCATTCGTCGGCCATCGACACAGCAATACTAGCCGTTCCCTTCACTCACAAACAAAATGAAGACTGATCACAGATGAGAACAAAAACTGAATGTGAGTGAGCTGATAAGGCTTCACTGTCCATCAGACCCGGGGACGGAGACACGAGGCGAAGCTGTGAGTAATCGCCTGCCTGGCTTGGTGCGTGAGATGTTGACTCCCACTCGGGGAGTCGCCACGGAGCGCCACAGTACGGCGGCTAATCGTCCAGGCACACCTGACAACACAGATAAATTTGTGCCAGAGGAGGAGCTCAGCCCGAGTCCAATTCTCTGCAGAGATAATCGCCACGTGTGTCCCCTCCTTCATCCCCCTCACTTTCCCACTATTGCCTCCCGTTTAGTCCCAAAAGTTGCGGCTATATGAGAGGCGGCAGGTGAGAAAAAAAGCGACGTCAACCACATGGTAATAGAAAACCTCAGGCCCGGTGAGTCACCCCCGCTTACTTCTCCAACCCTAAGAGGGTTAGATGGATTATTTTCATATCTTGTCCCCTTGTCTTTGTCAGCATTTATTTCTTTGGGATGAATTTGCTGCTGGTGGCCAAGTGTTTAACCAAGGAGTAAATTGCCGGTTGCTTCCTGGAAACGCCGGGAGGGAGTTGGTGATGCAGAACGGAGAGAGAGATTGGGAAGGAAAGGTAAAGGTTACGGATATTTGTGCCATTTGTATGCAGGTGTGTGTCTGCCACGCTGGTGTCACATAAAGGGGGAAAGCTTGGCTGTGCTCGCAGCTGTCCGACTCGCCATGTACCCTCACGTACTTCCCCACTTGTCTCATCCATTAAATGATGCGCAGCAGCATCTCCCGCTCAATCTTTCCGCGGGCCTCGGTTGCTTGGTTACTGCCGCAGGACGCAGCCAGCCGCACCGACTGAGGCCCATATGTTTCATCACCAGCCCTCCATATTTACCCGACTGAGCTGGATGGATGAGACTTGCAAGGTCAAGTCAGAATCGGAGAGTCTTTTAAGGATCGCAGGAGTCAGCGACGGATCAGAGTTGATACGCCTGAATGTGACTGTGAAACACAGGTGGATGGGTTGTTTTAAAAATTATGTATTTTAAATATCCCATATTCTCAATATGCTTTAAACTCAGTATATCCTGGACAGTGGGTGGAAAGTTCTGTTGAGTCGGAAGTTCAGCAACCAAAAAAACTACTTGGCACCACAGTCATTTATTGACATGTTGTTCTACAGTTTTATGCAGCTATGTTTCTGTGTTTTTGCAAAAGTGCCACCAACCTAGCGCAGCAATATCTCGTTGTAATTGACGGCTACAAATCTCTCAAAAGACTCCCGGATCTCGAAGGTAAATTTCCCATGATCACCATTTCCTGAAAACTTTATAGAAATCTGTTGCAAACTTAACTTAAATTTAGGTTATTTTGTAAAGAGGAAGACAGACAGTGACATGCTGCAACCTTCTTGCCGATGGTACTTGATAGTTATGATTGAACTGTTTACAAATATAATTATAAATAACTGTATAAATAACCAAGAAAAATTTACTTTCATTCAGCATTAACTTTCATTTGAATTTGGAACTTAACTATTTTGTAGGTCATTTAATTTCTCTTTTTCTTCTTTTCTTTTTAAATGAAAGTATTTTCATGAACAATGCCTGTTCTCTCAGTATTTTTTTTTTGCCCCATAATAAATAAAATATCATGAAAAAAATACTTCAAAATGTTTAATTCATAGCGCTTATGCCAAAATATTCACATATAATATTCATTTAACAAAATATAAGAATGACATTCGAGCATGAAATGCTCATAATACTTTTTCCTATTTTCTTAAAAAATAATAAAAACAAATAATACCGAAAAAAATATTGTGATTTTGATGAAAAGGTCCTTTAATTACCATGTTTTCTTCACAGTTCTTATGCCAAAATCTCATTAATCAATTATTGATCATATTAAATTAGTAAAAAAAAGACTGTAAAAATGCTTATAACACTTCCCAATACTTCCCATATTTTTTTTCAAATATTCAGCGACAAAGTTAATGCAATTCTTTTTTTACTATGACAGTATTTGATATAACCCCTGCGGAACTTTAAAAGGTTCCGTTATTTGCATTTGTCTCATGTAATATTCAAACATACATCTGCACTTAATTCTATTTTGTTTTCTGAAAATATGTTAACAATGTACCGGTATTATTTTTATTTCACAACTGGAGGAGATGCATGTTTTGTCACCCCACCGTTCAAGCAATAAAACCATTGACTGAAAAAAAGATCCAGTGCTCTAGTAACACAGTTTTTAGAAGTCGACTCCCTGGGAAATCAGCACACGCAATGAGGAGGCGCTGATAAGCCGTATCCGCCTGCGTTGCATGAGGACCAGTGCGCTGGCTGAGACTCGCCAGCTCGCATGACCCAATTCTGGGTTTGTAAATATCTGGTCATCCTACTTAAGGGTATTGAGTGTCAAGGGTGATGGATTGCTTCTCCCAGTTTCAGTCTAATCCCTCTTCATCCAAAGTAATATTTGTCCCGACTGTGCGTCGCAAGAACACGAAAACTGACTGTCAGTGGCCACGTGACTCCCACTGGAGTCGCAGACCTCCGGGAGGAGAGAGAAAGTGTAGATTTAAGTGATTTAAGTTCCGCAAAATCCACTTGTGACTGTCTCTGTTCTTCCATTGATAAAGAGTTATTCAGTTTTATAGACAGTTGGGACCAAGTCATGTGCACTGATGGAAGGCCGTACAGTAACGTGATCTACAGTTGAACTCGAGCAGACATGTTTCTTGCTCACTGTGGTCTTAAAGTTTTAGCCATTGCGAGTGCAAACCTCCGTCTCTCGAACCCTAACCTCCGACTTCACTCCTCCCCATTTCTTTTTGGCTCCATCTCCAGCCATCTGTCTTTTCACATGTTGCTCAAGCTCCTGGTCTCTCACCTTCACTCCCATCTTTTCCTTGCTCATGCTTGTCCTCGCTGAATCTCTTTCTTGCTCTCTTCTTCTTCTCAGTCTCTTTTTCCTTGCCCCATCTTTTTCTCAATCTCTCCGGCTCGTCCTCTTTCTCAGTGGCTCTCTCTCTTTCTCTTCTTGACATGTCTTGCTTGCTCTTTTCCACTTTTTCCTCACTCACGCTTCTTCGTTCTCTCACTCATTCGCCCTCTCTCTTCGCTCTCTATCTCTCAGAGTCAGTGATCACTGCCTGTCAATCCGTCACTCGCCCCCCCTCCCTCTCTAGAGCCGCCTGTCTTCAACCCATCAACCTGCTCTTGCTGCTCGATTTTAGGTCTACTTCATGTACTCGCCTCAAGGGCCTCATGAAGACGCGAAGACGTCGAGGTGTTTCATTTTCCGTAACTGCCATCGTCTTGGTGAAGTCGCAGTATCACAAAAAGAATTAAGCATTAAATATTAAACCCACAATATTGAACTGTAAATGCCAGAACCAGTTCTTTATAATGAGATATATTTTTTTTTCTTTTTTCAAATACTGTAGCCGAGACTGAATGGTGCGGGCTAAAGAGAGCAATTATAGCTGCCCTCCACCCGACCCCCTCCCCGCATCCAATATCCGAACTCCTCTGTGGTTGCTGCCATAACAGCCGTTACGGTTCTCAATAACCCGGAAGGTTGGGCATAAGAGGCCTATTAGCAGGAATATCTGATGAGAAGATGGAATGCTGAAGTGCGGCATCATCACTATTGGAAGTTGTAGCTGTGTGGTCAAGTGTGTAATCGCTGTTGGACATGGTACCTGAGCTATGGACGACTTTATGATCTGTTATCTCAGCAGCAATAACCAACCAAGAACTCCAGGTCTGCAACACCCATCGATGCGACGTCAGAAACTTAGGGGCTTTTCACACTGCAGGTTCTGACTTGGATGGCCTGAGTCCGATTCGCCCCCTGCTGTGCAGCCTCGCTCGTCTGCCCCTCAGGTGATGCCCCTTTATTCCCCCTCAGCTGGCGGCGCTCTGCGCAAAATAGCTGGTTTGTGACCCACGACGAAGCACGTCTCAAGGAAGTCGTCATGAGTCACGCGACAACCACCTTATACCTCGGTCACTTCCTAACATTACGAGTCATCGCCACCTCAGATATGAACTGACGACAGAGTTCCGCCTCAGCTGGAACAGAACGTGGCGTTTCACAGCCAAAACTAAACATGAAAGAGTGTTGTCATGTTTATTTTACAAGGAAATAGCGAAAACAAGCTGTGTAAACAAGTGTTCTGGCAGTTTGAGAAGTTGTTTTTGAACGATGTTGTCTGGCAGGCAGCGATCAGACCCTTTACTGCCTGGCATCTATCGTGTGTGTGTGGAGTTGCGTTGTACATGTAGTTTCCGGCATCTAGCACCGAGTTGTCTGAGGCGAGAGGCTCACCAGACACCCAAGACAAAGTGCAGCTCTCCATGTCCACGGCCAAAACCCGACTCGATTGCGTTCACATCTCGGACTTCTGAGCCAAAAGTGAGTTGAGACAGAACGTGCAGCGTGAAAGCGTCCTTTCTAAACTTCAGGCGGAAGTGTGAAAACAGGAGCAAGTATGAGAGGGTGGTGGTTTGAGGACAGTGACAGGGTGGTGAAAGTAGCCTTGCATCTGAGACAGATCTTCTTGTTTGTTCCAGGTAAAGCAGGAGTCGCCACAGATGATGATGTTTGCAAATGATATAGTGATTTGTCATGAGAGGACAGCAGAGGAATGAAAGGTCAGAGCGCAGCCGGGGGAAGGTCATCAGATTACCGAGGGTATGTGAGTGCAAATGTGTGCTCAAAGAGATTATAATCTGGACTCATCTCACCTCAGACCGTACAGTACCGTGCCGTCCGGATGCAGTCGGATCATTCGGTTTTTCACCGTGACACCATGGACGAATGATTTCTTGTCGTTGAGGAAGTAGGTGTCAGGCACCCACAGCTGGTCTGCCACGCGGTTATCTAGGGTCAGGTTGAGGGGGATCTCGGAATAGGACAGCCGCTTGTCCCGCCAGGCCTGCTGGAAGTACATGGTCAAGGTGTAGTCCTGCGAGTTCGCCGGGAGGTGAGGGGAAAAGGGAGAAGAAAAAAAAAGAGTCAAAGCCATTCACCTGCACTGTAGTACACCGCACTGCCGTCTCTCAGATTAGAACTTGAATATTGGATGGAGTTCACATGAAAGCAAATGGAACAGTGGAAGTACAGACCAAAGGAGCTCACAGCACAAAGTGCGAGGAATTTCCTCCTTTTGAAAATAACATGAGGCTTAGATGAAGAGTGTGAATGTACGTGTCACTGAGGATGTGTCAGGAGCGGAGGGAAGAAGTACAGCTTTGGAGCTGGAGCTAACACGTTGTGGCCTGTAAATAATGAAAAATACTTCAATGTGGTCAATGTATATCTTAACTTGAGCTTTGAGCTCCAACAACTTTTATTCATACTGGAAGTGATAACCCCTAAAATCGGTTGTGGTGAGGTTGCTTTAGTTCTCAGTATGACTTCAGAGGTCGGACTACAGTTTGTTCTTCTGTTGGTACAGGTTGGTTGTTTATTTCCAATTTTATTTTGGCGGAGTCTGGTCTTCCTGTGTAGCGCTCACATCCCTTCATTGACTGCACTTGGGTTTCGCTTTGTTTTCCCTTCATCTTCACCTCAGCTCCTGTGTTCCAGTGTTCAGAGACTTCCAGTCTCAAGTTTCAAGTCAAGTCAAGTCAAGTCTCCACAAGTCAACTAACAGTCTGCTTAAGTCCCATCTTGTCTAGTTAAGTCTCATCTTGCCCCGTCAGGTCAAGTCTCCAACAGTCTGGTCGAATCCTGTCTCCTCTCGTCAAGTCTCTGTCTCGACTTACCCCGACAAGTCAAGTCTCCACATCAAGTCAAGTCATTGTCTCTCCATGGTAAGCCAAGAGATGTCTTGCCACAACTTGTCTGGTCATCGTGTAGAAACTTTAGAAACAATTTGGTCAAGTCCTGTCAAGTCAAGTCCGTCTTCTTGTCAAGTTAGTCACGTTAACATGTCAGGTTTAGTGTGGATGAGTCCCAGCTCGTCTGGACAAGTCAAGTCTCTACATCAAGTCAAGTCATTGTCTCTCCATGGTAAGCAAAGACATGTCTTGCCACAGCTGGTCTAGTCATCGTCTAGAAACTTTAGAAACAATTTGGTCAAGTCCTGTCAAGTCAAGTCCATCTTCTTGTCAAGTTAGTCACGTTAACATGTCAAGTTTAGTGTGGTTGAGTCCCATCTCGCCTAGACAATTCAAGTCTCCACATCAAGTCAAGTCAAGTCTCTTGTCAGGGTCAAGTTCTGTCTTGTTCGGTTTTGGTTAAATTCCAATGGAACCTAAACCTCATGACAAAACTTTGACTAACAGTGGAAGCAACAGATTTTCCTTAACTCGACTGTGACTTGGTGGTGGAGCTGCAGTAAACTAAGAAAACAGAAGCCATGCGGTTCATATTAAATGGCCCCCTTTCGTTGCAAGGAACATGGGTGAGTGCTATAAGCAGCAAGCTACGTGCCTTGCTCCTGTTAAAACCGTCCAATACTTCCAAAATTCCGACTGATTCTTGCGAATCTGTGAGCATGAGCTCGACTGGCCACTGAACCGATTGGGTCTAACCAATGGAGACCACCAATTGGGGTCTGCAAAATATGACCTTGCGACAGCCATGACAAAATATGACCGGCATTTTCTTTTTAAGATGTAGATTTCCTGAGGTGAACAGGAAACCGTTCCAGCCAGAAACCACGAGTCTTCTGCAGCATTCAACTTCCTGTGTGGGAAAACTGCGATTCAAGCTTCGAAGCATGACGGTTACTGACACGGCGCCCGCTGCGCGCTTCAAGATAGTATCATTAAAATTCTGAATTGCTGCAGCACATAGAGTGACTCTATCATTAATTCAACAAATGGAATAAGTTCCCTTGTTGTAAATCTAGGACACCATGAACCAGTTCAAGCTCATTTCAGCTGACGGAAGTGCGGCACCTCCCCATCATCCTTGGAAGAATACGAAGTGAAACAAAGTTGCTGTCTCGAGAACTTACTCCGCGGTGAGTGGCACATCCACGTCCTGCCAAAGAGGCTGAACGTGCATTTTTGAAGACTCCTGCAGGCTACGGCTCTGACATCCCGCAGCAGCTTGGGGATTCAGTCGCTGGAATATCAGGGAAACAAGGTCACGACTCCTCAATGAAGTTCTTGATTGACTTAGATGGGCTTTTTGTCATTTTGGGCTGGAGCTTGTTTTGCTCTGGGCTGCCGGGATGAGTTTGAGAAGTTAATTTTTCATATTATCTTGACAATTTCGCCTTCAGCACGGCAATTAAGCTTGAAATAAAATTGGGTCTCAGAGAAAGACGTGGGACTGGGATGACTGAACATCCGAGGAGGGAAAAAAAAGCTTCCCGCTCTGTTGCAGCATCTCATTCTTCCCTCCATGTGCGGCTTCTGCAACACTTCCATCCCCGGTTGATGGTTACGTAACGGCTCACATTATGCTCTTCCTGGTGCAAACAACTGCACGTGTGGCTGGAGACATGCTGCTTGCCATCCTATTTTTAATACACCATCATCTATAGACCATCAAACGCAAGGATTTACAGTGAAGTGTCAAGCAGCTTTGAGACGCCAGCATTCCCATTTCTCACACTCGCAAACACTCTGGCTTTTTCTGCTATTTGCATGCTATAAATAATAAAGATATTGGACAGCAAAATGATATCAAAATGGAGGTTTCTTCAAAAGGCTTTGGGTCTTTGTATGAAATCCTCGAGGAGCAGAATGATTTGTTTCTTATAATAATGTTCCTTGGTGGAGTCCACTTGGACTTCTTCATGACCACCCAAAGGATCATGGGATAGATGATGGTCTGCCCTGGAAAAACACCCACAATGTGATCAAATGTGCTTCTGAAAGGCTGCTACAAAGGCTTCAGTCGACTTTTTAAGATGGTCACCACATTTCTTTCAGTACAGTGGTACCTCGGTTCTCGACCACAGTCCGTTCCAGACGGTCGTTCGAGAAGCAAATAGTTTGAAATCTGAATGGATTTTTCCCATTACAATGAATTATTAAAAGAACTAATGCGTTCCAAGCCTTAAAATAGTCTTTTGTAGGAGTAAATGTCGAGTGTCTGCTGCAGGTGGCTGTTCCTCTATGTGTGTGGCCGCTGCATGTGGGAGGGGTTGCCGAGTGAGTGAGGTCTCTCCAGAAGTGAAGAGGTGCCCGGTGCGTGTCCAGCTCTGAATGTGCGCTTCTGTGCAGTTTGGCTGTGACAAAGTCATAAACCAAGTCAGGCTCTGTCCCAGACTCGCCTCATCCCTGTCCCAGCTCCAGCCCACAACAGGACATCAAACCCTGGAGTGAGCGCTCCAGCACCTCCCCTGTGACACTCTACCACGGTCCAGTGTGGAGACAGGAAAGGTTTTACACCTCAATATGAAGAAAAAACAGTCAGTCAATGGAGCTAACGGGACACGTCTGTATACAGAGGCTGTGTTATACACAATAACAATGCGCGTCGTGGGTCAGATGATCGGTCCGCGCACGTTTTTTCAGGGGCGTTCGAGTTCTAGATTTTCGTTCGAAATCCAAACCAAAAAAATCTAGAAATTTTTGTTCGAATTCCGAGACGTTTGAAAACTGGGGCACCGGTTTACTTGAGTAGGATACCAAAGCGACTTCAAAACGCCACTAAAATTACATTACAAAGAAGGTTGATCTGTTTGGGAGCTAAAGGCGAAGGAGAAAAAAGAGGTTGAATTGTAGCCCTTTATCTACTGCGGCAGTATGTTACTGTAAAAGGGTCCATCAGATCCTTCAGGTGAGGTGTGAATGCCAGCAACCTTGGCACAGACTCGCTTTCATTCTAAAGCCTGACATGTTTTGTGTCTACTCTCATGTTGCAGCCCAACAGTTTATCACACATGATCTAAATACAACTTGATAAAATACACATTTTTCATGTATTGGATGTGAAGCTCCTATTGCGAGAGAAGATTACGGTTGAAAAAAAGTCTGTCCCTTTTAATCGATTTATCATCTGCGGAGGAGACTTGCTTTATAGTCGCCGGCTACTGCAACACAACAAACATGTCACCTACAATAGTTCTGCAGTTTACGACTCCTGGCTTGGACCCATGTGAGACCAAAAATCTGAGCGTTCACTTTGCTATTTGTCTGAAGATTCTTGGGTCTGAATCCAGTTCAAAATGGAGACCACAGAATCCTGACCAAAACCTCGGACCCAAACCTTCACTCAGGCACCCCGCGGGGCGGGACTTGCAAGCTGGACTTCCATGTAACTTCCACAGAGATGTATCACGTAGTTGTAGCCTGATGTTGCACTAAGATTAATTTTCTTGCATCAAAAAAACGAATCTTCAACAAGTTCTCTTTCATCATGAGTTTTCTTGTTCACAACAAAAAACCTCTCATCCTACGCAAAACCGACACAGAATGAAGGGTCGTGACAACCAGGGTTTTATCTAAAATAGCTCATTTTCGACAGAAGATTTCCCCCATGTGCGTAGGAAACTACCTCCCGTGTCACATTGTGTTCCAGCATTACTGTCAGTTTCCATTGTCATCCTCAGAGGCGCCATTATTACAGGCCTATCTCGGGATTGTTTGCTTTGTGGGACGGACTCTGTGAAGCGTTGTGACTCCTTTTGCTGAGAACATAAAGCTCTTCTCTCAGACAGCGACGTACAGTAGCGCCTCGTTTTTTCTCCCCAGCAGGAGGAGGGTGTAAATCACCAGAATAACTGCAGCGGCTGTGCTCATGTAAGTGCAAGAGGAGGCTGTCATAACAGCCGTCATAATGAGCATCACTACATAAACTATGCAGAAGCGCCAGTGGGAAATGAAACAGCGGAGACGACGCGTGATGCGGGAAGCAAACGTCAACTGCCGTGGCTCCAAGTCGAACAGAGCAGGAGGCGATCGTCATATTCCCACACTTGAAGTCAGTGCTTGTTATTTTGGCAATGTAATCCAGATTTTGATGAGGATTCGTAGAGATTATGGAGAATGATTCGGTAGGTTTGAATACACCTGCTGCAAGTTTTAAACATCAAATATGAGCCCTTGAAGTTGTGTTAACTCAAGACAATCCAGAGTCTTTTTTTCCTTTGTGATGTACATAAAGCAAATTTCTATCTAGTTTCTGATTTTATATTATCCATTTTTTCTTGTCATATTTTAATAACTGTACCTGTTTCCCATCATGTCTTTATGCGAAACCTTTGTGTTGTTAATCCTTTATTCTCAATCCTCTCCGTGCGACACAGGCAAAACATGAGAAACTGGACGCCCAGTTTTTTCAGCACGACACCCTAAATTTCCGATCATTACTGGTTCTATAGCGCACGAATCGGAGTGTCGTCGCACTGGTTTCCATGAATACGGGCTTTGTCACCGGTATTTTCACTGAATTAGATTTGCTACTTTGTTGCCATCGTGGCAGCCATATTTGTTTTCGGGTGAAATCCACATCTTGCATTTGGTTGGTCGAAAAGCGCTGTTATTGATGGGATGTCTCACGGGACGTTGACGGGGAAAAAATGCAGGCAATTTGAAACTTGAAACAGTTACAAAACTTACTGAAAACCTTTTAATATGAGGGGTATTTTACCATTTTTTAGGCTTCTTTGGTGATAAAATACAAATAGTTGCTTACAAAGCAAACGCCAGTTGAAGTTCTTGAACAAGCAGGTATAACTGATCTTGAAAATTCAAACTTAAACACTCATACAGCGGTAATTACATGTAATTACAATAGTTCCCTGGACTTGCTCCGCCCAAACACAGACCTGATAAAGCAACACAAGATAAAATATTTGCACATACTTCCCACTGATGTGTGGCGGCTAAATACGAAGCGATGTGAAGTGGCTTCGGTCTCCTACCTGAGTGCAAGTCACGCGCCTGGTGCGAAATTGATATAGACCCAAGAAACTTCCATACATTGTGCTCCAACAAGCATCCATTAGAGCGCTCTCTCTTTCTCCACAGCTCCACTGAATGTATGCTTTAGTGCGCAGAACACACGTCAGTAACTTAAAGCCCTGACACCTGGAGGATGTACGGTGAGGTGATAAAGTTCGCCCCAAGTTTGTACTCCATTAAAAGGGCATGTTTTCTGCAGCCGGGGAGATGGCGTGGGCAGACGTCCAGATGGTTCTAGGCAGTAGCTGTAGACAGCTCCTTTCCGCAGACATTTTCGCAGAATCTCCTCACATCATTGACTGTGCAGCCGCAGGGAGGCGACTGACCATCATCTCAGAATCACACAGGAGATCGATCCAGCGTTCTTTATTTAGCCGTATCACACTCATAATGACAGGTTTATTGACTTATGGGATGGAATCACAGCAACAGTTGCCTCCGAGGCTTCTCCGTCAGACGCTCAAAATGTTGCACGCGGAACCTGCAAACCAACTCATTTAGCGACACGCCACAAAGTATAGTCAATTAAAGCGTGTAAAAAAGTGACAAAGGGACGTGTGAAGGAGCGAAGGAGGTTGTGAAAAATCGGAGCGCGGCGATGTGTGATGGAGCACGGCTTCAACTGCGAGCATGGTTTATGTATCTCTCGTTCCTCGCTAACCTTGAAGTCAGTTTTCCATTTGAAAGCTGTGGAAATTGCTGGAAGGGTGGCGAGAGAGAGGGAGGGCGAGGGAGCGCGAGAGGGGGGTAAATGAAAGGCGTTGAAAAGCTCAGTGGAGCTTGATGCAAATTGCTTCTATTCTCACAGCTCTTCACTTCCAGTATCTGATTTCAGCGCCAGGAATGACCCCATCTCTGAAGCCCCCCACCCCTTCATATCGCTCTCCTCATCTACCCTATCGCTTCCCTTTTCTCCCCCCTTTCATTACCTTCTTCCTTTATCTATTGTCTCTCCTTTATTGCTTTCGAGTGTCTCTTTTATTGCCTGAGTGTTTATTCCCAATGAAAATCTAATAAATAACCGATTCAGAAATGTAGTTAAAACTTTATTTCCATGATAAAATGCAATGATTTGAACGGCATCACCTCATGAAGGTGAGTGTGGTCTGCTAATTTAAATATATTTATGTAAAATGCTTGAATAACTTCAAAGTTGTTCAACATTATTGAAGTAAAATACTACATACACGGTGCATATTAATCCGGATAACGTCCCCAGATTATCCCTGAAGTTTCTTTCTTTCCGTTTTTTTTTCACATATTAAAATTACACTCAGAATAAGCAGAGTTGGACTAGAAGAGGAAGAGTTGCCCAAAAGGAGTGGCCCAACAAACCTTAAAAAAGAAGACAAAGTTAGAAACACTACCATCTTAGACCCCTTCTAAGGTACTAACTCTACAGTTTACATTCAGTAGATGGTCAGGTGGGCGGCCTGTGACCAGGAGGTTGTTGGTTCTATCCTGGCTGTCTTCTCTTGAGATGAAGCAGTTCTACTTTAGGCTCTTCTGACCTTTCCTTCCTTGCTGGCCCCTCAAGGTGGAGCACAAAAGATGAGAATAAAATCCTGGGTAGAACCCAGCCATCCTTGTTTTCCTTCTCTTCTCCCATTGACCACCACAGACCGATCCTCACGTCTGATCCATCTCATCCCAAAACGCCCTCCACCCTTCTCCAACTCAGAGCCAAGATGCTGAACTTTGCTGATCCTCCTCCCATGTACTATTCGACTGGGGCCCATCGACCCCTCAATTCCATTTCAGTCTTTACATTTCGAGAGTCTCTTGTTTCATTGTCTTCTTGTAGCAACACGATTGTTCTCTACTGAATATCAAAGAACAGCTGATCCATCTACATCCTTTCATTTGTATTCCTGCGACTCCCTGATCCATCTGAATCTCGGAGGAGCCTCTGTCTTGGTGAGTATTCTTTACATTCTGGCAGCAGAGAGAAGGTCTGAGATCATTACGACTAAACTGAGAAAGCCTACAGGGACCTGTAAAGAGAAAATAACGTACGTGCCTTCACACGTTCCAGCAGAACCAGATTTAAATATGCATTCTGTTTAGACGCAGGCGTCACAATTGAGAAGCCTACATCGCGAAATGCTTTAAACAGATCCCGGTGCCGACCTTGACTCTGAGGTTTGAGCACACGCCCAGTCACGCCTCTCACTGTGGATGGTATTCAATCCAAGCCCTACTCCATATGTCCATATTTACTCCTCCTCCGCCGCCGACTTCAGCTGGCTTTGAAAAAGCCCTCCAACGACGAGTGGCTTTCAATATGCCTCCCGCCTCACCAGCAGGCTGAGGCTGTCAGGGTTCTGGCTCAGAATTTCCACTGAGAGCTGATCAAAAAACATGCAGATTCACACAGGGCTGAGTGACATTTATTCCCCAGACTCCCGGAATCTGGTGAAGGCAACTTCTTCCAGTTGAACATACAGCGCTCCAGCTCTCACAGCTGGTGCGCTGTATGTTCTAAATCTGCTCTGCAGCTTCGGCTTGTTACCGAGCCAGTAACGGTGACATGGGAATACACTGGAGTGTGTGTGTGTGTGAGAGGGTGTGTGTATTCAAGTTTAATACAAAACACACGAATCATGTAGCTCTGTACAGAAAAGAACGTAGCAACTACCTGACTTATCAACAGACTGTCATACAGAGTTCAGTGTCTCATATATATTATTTCTTTAATCTTATCAGTCTATTTTCAACACTTGAGATTTAAATAGTGACCGAGGTCTCTACGTTGCCCTTTTGCAAGTAAAATAGTGTCGAAATATTTGCTTATTTTTGCCTTCCATGATGCCAAAACTACAGATGATACAACTGTAGCGGAACTATCTGATGTCACTTTCACAAATGAGCAACGGCTCACAAATACATTTCCATTGGCAAAAACAGGCTTCGAAATAGACACAAAAGTTTCAATTGATGGATTCAGAAAATTGATGAAATGAAGGGATGAAACCAAGAACAGCTAAATCAGAGGTGTTTGTGCTACTACTTTAGCATCAGAAATATTTTTAAAAACACCAAAATAAAGACATGAATGGGTCATGTCTTTATTTTGGTGTTTTTAAAAATATTTCTATTTATCTAGTTTAAAAAATCCAACTAACTTTTCCCCTCTGTGTCTTTATCTGTCTCTCATGATGCTCCCAAATATGGTATCGTGCCGGTCAACATGAATGTGGTGTCAGTTTCATCCACGGAAGTTCAGTGTTGAAAACAGCATTTTTCGTCTGTATGAGTGTTCTTTGGGATACTACGTCTAAAACACACATTATGTTGTGTAACACCGAGTCAACATTCTGTACATACATCAATATCACAGAACATCAGGATTTTAGCTAGGAGGGCGTCTGGGCGTCTGCAAAACATGAAAAAATAGACGCCCGATTCTTGACCGTCGCCTGGCCGCCAGATTACGTCAGTATATGGCGGCATCTGGTGGCCAAGCCACGGACGAGAATCGGGCGTCCATTTTTTCATGTTTTGCAGATGCCCAGACGCCCCCTAGCTAAAAGCCTGCACAACATCTTGTCCTCATAGTAAGCACCACGTGCCATGTTTGCCATGTTGCTGTCGACTACTGCATTGGCTTTCATGACATTATTCATGTGTACTACGTTGTTTTTAGTGATGACGGATGGACTTGAACCGACGGTCCAAAACAGCGGGGAGGAAGTTTGCTTGGAAAAAAATGACAAAAGTCTCTTCCATCAAAATTGCTATGTGTGTGTCACAACAACAGCAAAACCGTCTACAGTTGAGATCATGAATTGACATCATGTAAGCTCAAGATAAGGTCAGTCAAACGTCACAAAGCCAAGCAACTCAGTGGCAGCACTAAGTAGTGGAACAACTTTCCAATTCCAAAGTTACCGACCACTTTATCATAACTTATGAGCAGATTAGTCTATATCAGCATTACAACCTGCTGCCTGAGTTCAAAGGAGCGGTTCAACTCCTCATTTATCACCCATGATTTAAAACCAATTACACCGTGGGCAGCCAAGGTTAAAAAACAGCCAAACACCGGCAAAGTTTAATAGATTAGGTGCTCGCCTTTTACTGAGTAGAAGTAATCTCTGTAAGAGCAGTACTTTCATTAAAAAAAATGTAAAAATCACTCGCATTTTTATGCGACAAAGAGTGTTCTTTTAGTTTATGGCGTGTCGGAATTGAGATGAGGAGTTTCAGCGAAGACCAGCCCATTTGTTTTTTGTCCTTCAGCCAAGATCCTCTTACATCTCTCCTCCCGCTCTCACTACATCCCATCATTTACTTTGGCCTGGACATATACTTTCAGGAGAGCCTTCCGCTGAAGGTGAATCAAATTGAGAGGCTTTTCTTTTCTCTTTTTTTTTTTTTCCCACAGAGTTTTGCAGCTTCGCCAGTTGGCAGCCATGATGGTTTAGTGACTACATGCAATTTATTAGAGTCGATTGTGTCGAGTTTGTGTCCCGGGAGAACAGCAGAGCTGCTGTTCTGTGTTTGTGGGAGCAGGTGGAGACGGAAAGCTGGTTCCCCTGAAGTACATTTGAAGTTCATGTACTTTCAATCTCACAGGTTTTTGTTACATGAAGAGACTAGTAATTCTCAACTAGGGCTACAGCAGTGGGTTCAGTTGTGCTTTGCTTTCACTGGGTTTGTGTTGTTCAGCGTGGACGGGCGCTAAGGTGACCAACAACAAGAACCACGCCTCCATCTCACAACCATCTTGCTGACACACCTTACCCAGTCCTCTTCTTGCAACCACCTCTGCACCGAAGTGTGGTAACTCTACAGTGAAGTTCAGAAACTTAAAAACGTAAAAAAAAAAATGCTTTGGTTTATGCTTGAAAAAATGCAGAGCCACAAACGGAGCAGACAAGAACAAGTACGGTACTTCACATGTGTTTGGACGGAAAGTGAGAACATTAAGATAAAGCCAACTTTGACTCGGTTTCTGTGTACTGTAAACAGTAAGGAACAGTATAGGGGAGAGTGTTTGCGCCTGAGGCCATATAATTCTCTTCACCACCACTGCCGGACACTTTTTTAGAGCACTCACTGACCATGGTCAGCGCCCCCTGGAGGCATTATAGGGGCCAGGACCACGGACACCGAGCAGCAGGACGGTGGGGGGTGTGACCCAGGCAGGTCGGGGTCCAGCCCAGTCTGAGCCCAATAACTGTTCTGCGCCCAGGATTGAAGTCCAGAAACCAGACAGAACCAAGGACCGAGAAATGAGAGGACCTTTACAAGTCTTATTTTTGTTTCCTTTTTTAAAAAGCACTTTGCTCCTTGCCTCCTGTTTCATGTGTGAGAAAGTTTGGTCTGATCTCCTTTGGAAATGTCGGCCTTTACTGCGGTAACTGGGCATCACGAATGAACAGGGTCTCCCAAGCTCTACGCCACAACCTCTGAGTGACAACTAGATGATGAGGAACATGAACACCAGGTAGCGGGGCTCGTGCAGAGACAGTGAAACACGGATCGACTTAACAGTCTCCTTGCTGAAGGACACAGGAGCGAGCCTTCCGGGTGCACTCCCGTGTCTGCGTGTGATGTCGGAGCATTGTGATGCCTCGCAAACAAACATGTGTGACCATTCAATCATCCGATGGATTTAAAATGTCACTCCATTTAAAAGACGGCATTTCATGTTTAAAAAGCCTCGCATGCTTATAGACTGACTCACACAAGGCACGGTTGATCTCTGCTGTGCCGAACGCCGCCACTTCCCCATGGCCTTCCCTCGCACTGCTTTGACTTCACATGCATCGTCACATTGTCCCGTTGTGGCTTTGACAGAAAGGAAGGACGCTCTGAGCATTTTAGCTGTCCTCCTGGTGACTTCGGTCGCTACCACACGCTGGCCTTACCTTCCAGCTCAGCTCTTTCTTCACCACCACAAGGCAAGATCTGATCATAGATGGCCGTTTCCTTTCCTCCAAAATGAGTTTGTCTGCCATTATGATTGGGAAATATACAAGTACCCACCACTCTTTTTTCTGCGTGACATATTTATGTTGAGAATAATGTTGTGAAACAGTGCCCACTAGGTGGTTTTGAACAGCTTCTTTTGACGCAACGAATGAGCTCTGAAATAAGTAACACTGTTTCATGAAGCATCATCAGCCCTTCACTGGAATAATGGTTCACAGGAACAAGGCAGGAAGAGGAAGAGGAAGGCCTCCCAGCACTGACAGATGAAGCTTCGTGAAACGGTGAACTCATTCTAAAAGCCTAGCAGGAGGCGCTCTTGACTTAAAGGTATCATCTGAATGCTACTTCAAAAACATATAGCGGAGAGTCACCAAAGAGGCTCAGATCATGAGGCTTCATGAAGCTTCATTATGTCATGAGCACCTTCACCTCTAAGCCATGCACCTTCCTACTGCCCCCTTGTGTCCTACCATACAAAACAAAACAGCTCAGAAGTTTCCTCATCTCAGGCCGCAGTTTTCTGTTCGACTCAAACAATTTGTAATCCACTTATGAGGCATTCATGGTTGAACTTCAACACTCCCAATCACTTACCAAGCCTCCTCTGACCCACGCTGACCCTCCTCAGTATTAACACATTAGCGGTATTATTAATGCATGTGCTGTGGGCGCTGCGCTCAAGGATGCCCCCTGATGTGTACTTCTACTTCTAAAAGATTTCCGGCGCTCCTGTAAGAACTGCCTCGCTGGAGCAGAATACACAGCAAGACTTCCTGTTGAGACGGTTATTTCACGCAACAAAAATGCTTTCAAACGTCTGGTACTTTATCACAATTATCTTTGATAGGTTTGAGCGCCCCCTAGTGTACTGAAGGGCAAAGCCATGTCTTAGTACGGCTAGTGTAAGTGTTCCAATTCAAGTTGCACTTACATCTTATATGGTGTTGGCCTGCGTCTTACAGTTTGTGTGGCAGAGTTCGCAAATTCTCCTCGTGCTATCATGAGTTTCCTCTGTGCACTCTGGTTTCCTCCCACAGTCCAAAGACTGAATTGGCAGCTCTAACTTGCCCATAGTTCTGACTTGAATTGAGACACTGTGCTTTCACAGTCTGAAGTTGGGATCTCTGGAGGGTACCCCGGGTAGCTGGGGTCCTTTCTTTGGTTCTTCTCTGGGCATCTAAGTTTTGTCGCACAGTATGTAGTAGGTGGCGCCAATTTCTCTGTGCCCTTTGATGGACAGGTGACCTGCCCTGGTTGTCTCACTAGGCGTCACTAGTCGCTCGGTTCCTGAGCTACTAAATTTGTCAGTATGTATTTTGTATGAGGAGCATTATTTCTCTTTATTTTAAGTGACTTTTTCCACTAATATTAAGTCTCACAGTAGCCACATTTATTTTCATTGAACAGCTATTGAAAGTGAAAGATTCCAGAGCGGAGAACACTCTATAAATGAGGCTTCATGAAGCTTCATCATGACTCCATCTTTCCATCTCTTTCCTTCACTTGTGAGGAAGATTTCAAGACACTTTCCAGCGAGAGTCAAAAGTTCATTACGATCTAAAGAGAAGCTTAAGTCCAGCAGTTGACGCTGACTGTGGGATTGTACGGTCATGCGGTGGAAATGTTGATAAAAGGATTTGGATGCCAGCGCGACAAAAAGCAAACAAAAACTCGTGGCTATCGGAATAACATGCACCCACGCCTGCATGACCACGGGGTGAGCAAACACCACGCTGACCTGGATGATCTGAGATTAGACTCTCACACTCAGCTGGATATCCAGGTGAAACATCTGAAAATAGAAGCCACAGCTCGTGGTTACCACCGTCGACAGCTCAAGAAATGCCACGTCAGCTTTAAAGTCTCATCATGAATACGACCTGAAATTTGAGCTTCAAGGTGTGATGGTTCTAAACACCCTTTGGTTTTCGAGGGTTTGGTAGTTTTGGGTGCTGGACTGTGACTCAATCAATTTTCCAGACGGCTTGCTGTCTCAGCTGACATCACACAGGTCTGATATCATGACTGTTATTCCTAAATCCTTGACACTGAATGTGTCAGCGTTGAAGTGAAAGCCGATCTATACTTACCGGCAACACATTATGCGGATTCAGGTGTTGCTGAGGTGACACCACGATTCACACTCGTACATCACACTTATGTACAGACAATGTTTGCTCACAATTTATTTTCAAAACAGGAGTCATAATCCTTGCCATTACAGATGCAGTCTTCCTATAACTCTATGTTTAAAATGGTAACGTTGGTTTTCTCCCCGAAGTCTGGGCCTCTTCACTTTGGTTGTGGCCTCCTAGATTCAGATAAACAGTTCAAATTTTTATTTTTATTTTTATTTTTATTTTTATTTTTATTTTTATTTTTATTTTTATTTATTAGCACTTTATTTTGAAGCACTTCCCTAGTTTTAATAAATTCTATTCTGATTCTGATTCTGGTAAAACATGGTCAACAATCTGAGCGACTCATGTCCACTCAGCAAGACTGCGTTCTACATGACATGGGTCTGACCCTCAAGTGATCTGAATCTTGGTTCTCCAGGTTGGAGATGAGATCCTTCCCCTGCTGGAGGAGTTAAGTCTCAGGGTTGTGGGGGGGGTGAGCTGAGCCAAAAGACAACGCTCTTGATTTTGAGGAGGATATATCTGTCCCTAAAAGCTTGGGGTAGAGACCAAAAGAACTGGATCATCTGCAAAAAAGTTGATCGATGGAGGTCGTCTGGAGACTCAGAGGTCAGGGTGAGAGACTCAAGCCATTTGAGGTTCCGCAATATCTCCAGGAGCCTGGGCTTCCTTGCTTTGGTTGCAAGGTTTACAAAGACTGACCTACTCTTCTACACAGTAAGGTCGTAGACATAACGCACTGTAATAACACAAGGCCAGTCGCTTCAGTATTTCACTGTGAGGATGGAAATCCAACCATCCCCAAGGCAGGTAAGTGAGTCAAGCAGCCCTGACTCGCAAACAATGAGCAACGCCTCCTGAAAAGCACGGCCAGCCGATTCACCCATTTGTAACTGTGCCTACTCCCAGCGGTGCCGACGCTCCGGACCTCGGGTTGTTATCAGAGCAAGCGGGGGAAACACAAGAGCCACCAGTGCGGGAGGGCGAACGTCAACGCATCATCGGCGCGGACAGGTGTCCAGATTATTAGCCCACAATGAGCGAAGCGCGGCGCGGTAATGTGCTGTCAATTCTGCCGACAGGACGACAAGATGCTGCTGTTTCACGCTCAGACCTGCAGTTGTTGTCTGACGGCGAAGCATCCTTGCCATCATTCACTGTCTGAGGCGGCAGTGAATCAGATGCCTCACTAGTGAGCGTGTTTCACCCGGGGGAATTGATTATACGCCTTCTTTCCCCTGACATTTAGAGCCGTGCTGCTAATTGTACAATAAGCAGCATGTGGAACATTAATAATGATCTAAGTGCTTTGTTAGCCGCCCTCCCGACATGTGGGCTCGCGCGGCCCTGGTCACATTTTCGCTTTTTGTGGTTTTGTTTTGCATAAAAATGAGAAAATCGGCTGGTGGAGTCAAGCGTGCTGTGGCCACCCCTGTCAGGATAGTTAAGGATTATTTATGTATTATACCCATTCCCTTAAAAATACATTTTTCAGTTACATTGTTTTGCTTCACATTTTTTCTTATGTTCTATTATAATTCACATTAATTTTTATATGTACTGTACCATGTATTTTTATTTAACACTCCTAATGTTTTTTTTTTAATTTTCATATTTCTTAAAATAAATAAAAAAATATATTATAAATAATATTATATTATAAATAATGTGACTTCACTTGGCCTTTATTGGGGTATATTTCCTTTATTTATAGATGTAAATACAACTCAAAGTAAGCCTGTATTTTCCTGTATAAACATCACAAATTATTAAATAAATAACTAATAAATTTGTTATTTTCCCCCTAACTTTTTTCATTTAAATACTTCACCTTGCATTTCATTTTAAATTAATGTATTTTTCAACTTATTTTGTCTCCTGATTGTGCCAGTATTTTTTATATATATAGTTTTTTATATATTTATTATTATTATGATTACCATTTTTTTTTAACTTTCATTATTTAATTTTTATTTTTTCCTTAATTTATGTGTCATAACGCTGGGCACATCATTTGTCAGCTTCTGTCTTCATTTCAGTATTAATTATTTTTATTATTATTATTACTACTTTATTTATTTATATTTTATTATCTATTTATCAGAAAAACGGTTCATTTTACATCATAAAATATTTTAATATATTTGAAATATATTTTAATATATACATAACATTAATAGTTATGCACAAATAAGGATATGAAAATGAAAAAAAAACCCACAATGAAATAAAAAATAAAGTTGAATCCACAATTAACTTCAATGAGTTTCTCCCATTAGTTTAAAAAAAACCCAACTAAATAAATAATGACAATAAAGAGGGAAAAACGGTGTTCATTCTTCTTCTCCAAACTGATTCATGGGCTAAAAGTGCAGGCCAAACACCAGGCAGGCAGAGCAGAAGTTGTCAGGCTTATTATTCAACTGCAAAACTTCTACTCAAGTTTCAGTAACGGATGGTTCAATGGCCTAATTCCTGCAACTTAATGTATTCAAACAGACATGAAGGGAGCCGAGGCATAAATCAGATATTAACGCGACTAATTCGCTGGAAGCAGAAACACCTGCAGAGAGAAATAATATCGTCGTGGTGATTCACCCATTATTCATCCTGACGTCTTTATGTGAACGGCTTATGAGATTTTGACCGTGGTAATCTCGTCATGGCGACGTGTCAACTGCCTCCGCTTTGGCTCTGAACTCAACCTGTGTCTTTCTTTACCTGCCGAAAACTTCGAATATTCTGTTTAAAACAAAAAAGGGGGTTTAAAATAAGTCGCAAATGAGATGAAATTCATTGGGTTCTTGAGGCCTGTTTATGCTCCCGTTATGTACGAACTTGTAGCCGTCCGTTTCACACCATGTTTACTTTATGTTGTTCACTTTACTGTTTAGGTGACGTTACGTTGGTATTGCTGTTCACCAATATATCCACCAGGGGGAGCAGCCCAGAGTCAAAGGTTTATGACAACAACAACAGACTCCAAAACAAACACGGTGACTGCATGAAGTGTTGATATTGTAGCTCTGCACAGAGGCGGTGGTCGGTGAGGCCATTCAATATATCGCAACTGGAGGCCGCCATTGTTATGTCTTCTTCGTGTTTCATGAGCGCGACATATTGGGTACCAACAGCAACACTGCCCCCACTGTTTCTGGTGATACTGCTCCGTTTGGTACGAACAAAATACGGATGAAATGAACGCAGAGCACGGACGGAACGCTTGTCCGTATCTGGCTTAGAACCTAATGTTTAGCACAAATGGGCCTTTACAGTCTTAGAGACTGGTTTACCGAGGTCCCATGTTGGCTAATACCTAGGTCCGGAATTTACAATCCAAGAAAATACGGACCAGAGATGGTTATTTATTTTGGAGGCGTGACCTGAGCTCTGCTTTAGAGTTCGCATAGCTATTAGCTAGTGGCTCTTAAAACTGAAATTCCACATTTGTGGATTAGACCCTCACTATTATTATCAAATGGCGTCAGAAATAGTATACGCCAAGAGGAACGTGCCAGAAGGTGAAGTACCTTCACCACAAGATGGAGTAAGAACTGTTTGAGTGCAGGTTTCAGAGCATCACAGTACCATAGACACACACTCCTATACCCACATGTTTGTGCCACGGGGCTAAATAAACAAAGCCCTCTGCAGTATTTGAGGTCCGGACCCTTGTGCGAGTGACCACACTCGTGTTGAAGACACACCAGAACAACACCTTGAGGCCTCAAAAAAACAAACAAAAACAGGAGACTTTAATTGACATCATCATTTCCACTGTTCTTGCTGTCAGTTCACCATTCGAGTCGGCTATTTTTAGCCCTGGATTAAACTGGAGTGGATGCTCCAGTATTTGCAGCAGCGGGACAGTATGTGGGATTTACTCACAACTGCGCTGTGAAAAATAAAAACAACGTTTGCTGATTCCATTTCAACAGATTCTTTTGGTCATTTTCAGGTGCTTTACAGGTTTACGGGGTGCTATACCTGGAGTGGGGGGTTAGGGGGCCCCCTAGACCAGTGGGAGGGAACTGGAGTGCCTAGGCAATAATCTGTCTGTGGTCCTGTTGGCTGAGGATGAAATAACAACTAGGTCTAGTCAGGTTATTCTCTGTGATAAGTGGAGCTGGTCACACGTCTATTCTAAGTTGACTTTCACTGTCCACTAGATTTCAGCTCTGTTTCAAAGTCGAAGACTCCTGGATGTCTCAGCTCGATCTGTTGCGTAACTCGCTCGTCACTTTCCTCGGGGCGACGTTTACAAACCAGTTTATGAGGGAAACAAATAAGACGGGAGGCTTTAGGGACGTGTGCACGAGGGACGGGAGAGTTTCTTACGTTTATGATTTCATCTTCCATGGAATTAAAATGAGAACGCGTGGACTCTGTCGGGTGAGACTGCTGCATGTTTTGGGACTTTGACTTCTGTGTATTTAGCCGGAATTGAACCATCATCTTGTGAGGCAGAAGCACTTTCTTCAGCTCTGCTGTTCCCCTCTCTTTTAGCCCAATATTTGGGGCTGCAACTCATTGCTGATCGAAAACGGACAGAGCTTCAATTGGTCTCTTTTTATCCCACTGAGGAAACCTATTCCCTTTTCATGCATCACAAGCGTCTGCGTAATCCTGTTTCGTACATAAGAAAAAGCTACGTTCTCCTGCTGCACACCGTCCACATGCTCTCCAGAGACTGAAAAAGTGGAATTTCAAGTGCCCTAAAACCCAATCGATAAGCTCCTCCTGACCTTTATTCACATCAATAATGGTTTTTCTACCGATCTGAAGGAGCTTCTTCAGATAATCCTCCGACTGGGGTATTTCTCTGCCTGCAAAAACTGTTGGCTTAAGCTCCACAGAGCAAATACGCGAGGAGAAAAGAGTTTTTCCGCGCATCAACGCGTGCGCCAAAGAGAAGTCTTTCCTATTTGAACCGGAGCGAGTCTTCCCAGGTCATGTGCCTGGGGACCAGTGGTCTAACATGACATTGCTATTCAGTGTGTGCGTCCCTCTTTGTGTGTTCTCTTCTGAGTCATGCGGACTGAACCCTCAGCAGCACTAGGTACACGACCTTCGCTCCAACACCAGCGTCGCTCCCGGCGATCCACATGGCAACTTGTTAATGTCACTGCGCTCCATCCTGCCTGCCCCCATCTCTTCTCTCTCCCTCCATCAGAGGTGGTGAATTTGACCCGCAGGTCTCGCACATATATCCGATCCCTTTACGCCATCAACGGATCGGGACTTTGACTCTGACACCCAGGAACAAGTGACCTTTCATAGGCCTGATGAAAGGCAGCAAGACACTCACAGCAAGTGGTGGATTCACAAATTTCAGTACTTTAAAGGCATAAAAATCCGCAGGGGAAAATCATTTCATATGTACTTCTGAACCCTTGTATTTATTTGTGCAACACAGCAGACACCTTAGCACCTACCATCTCCCCCACAGAAAGTAAGGCAGTCGGTTGGATTCCTTTGCCCCTCAGCCTGTGTTCTTATCCATTCATGATATATTCACGGTCGTCCCCTCAATTCACAGTTTCCACCTTTCACACTGAGGCATTTCCTACCTGTCAGACAACCTACTGTGGCGTGTAAGACAGGGACAAATCTGAGGGTGGCTGGCCTCCATGGTGCCCAAAATTGGAAGGCATTCCGCCATGAAAAACTATCCTACGGAAGTTTTTTCTCAGTTTTCCCGGAGTCCTATATCGTTACGCTGGTCACCAGCTTTATCGCAAATATCAGCACATCTTCAGTATCTCTTCCATGAGCAGATGTGTAGCTGTATAGGACCATTTATGCTCAACGTCTGCAGATTTCCACAAGCTTAGGGATACCGACCAAACGGGGCAGTACCACAGGAAACCATGGGGGGCAGTGTTGCTGTTACTACCCGATACGTAGCTCTAATGAGACACGAAGAAGACAAAACAATGGCGGACAGTTTCCGTCCTCCAGTCGCGATATATTTAACAGCCTCACCGACCACCGCCTCCTACAACGTGCTTACGTTTTCTCCTTTGTGTAAGAGGTACACGATCAATACTTCCTCTACAGTTGGCATGTTTCTTCTGGAGCTTGTCCTTGTCGTGGATAGATTAGAAAACACCTTCGTATAAACAGCAGCTTTATGAAGACGATGACGTTGCTCTCTCCCACTCTCATTACACACTTGCCCATCAACATCTGTTGAGCATATCGGCATCTTCCACACAAAACTGTTGGCTAAATTTGATTCTGATTCTGATATTCGAAAGTCGCCACCTCACATCCACTTACTGAGCTCCAAAAACACGAGGACCACCACAACCTGGTTTAATTTATTTTGCTCTCCAGCTTTTATGTGCCATTTTTTTCTCTTTTGTTGTTACAGTATAATAACAACGTGTGGATGACTGAACGGCTTCTTTTTTGTGAATCAATTTTTTGAACACGGTAAAAAAATATCATGACATTATGTTTGTGTACATAGATAGATAGATAGATAGACAGACGGACAGACAGACAGACAGATAGATAGATAGATAGATGATAGATAGATAGACAGATGGACAGACAGACAGATAGATAGATAGATAGATGGATAGATAGATAGATAGATAGATAGATAGATAGACAGATAGATAGATAGATAGATGGATAGATAGATAGATGATAGATAGATAGATAGATAGACGGACGGACGGACGGACGGACGGACGGACGGACGGACGGACCGACCGACCGACCGACCGACAGACAGACAGATAGACAGATAGACAGATAGATAGATAGATAGACAGATAGATAGATAGACAGATAGACAGATAGATAGATAGACAGATAGATAGACAGACAGATAGATGATAGATAGACAGACAGATAGATGATAGATAGATAGACGGACGGACGGACGGACAGACGGACAGACGGACAGACGGACAGACGGATAGATGGATAGATAGATAGATAGATAGATAGATAGATAGATAGATAGATAGATAGATAGACAGACAGATAGATAGATAGATAGATAGATAGACAGACAGATCTGCCCCGTGTCTTCCTATCTGATGGAGCAGTTTTCGCCCTGCACAAACAGGTGGAGCTCTCTGGCATCAAAAGCACTTACATGGCAAGCACCAGAGAGAACCTGGTGTCCTGCGGCCAGTCATGCTTGAAGGCTCCTGCCAGGGTGACTCATCTACAGCAGACCGGGGCCAGGACGCAGTCTCTAAATGGTTCTCTGCTTCTGCGACATTGAAAATACATCTTTTTTATTGATAAAAACCGAGGTGGGTGCGACCAGACACAGCAGCTGATCATCATCTTATCATCGTGTTTTCTAAAGAGGGACGCAGCGTGGTTCTCCACCAGCACAAGTGTGAGACAGAGAGCCGGATCTGGGATAAAAGAAAGGCCTCCTGCACCAGCTGCCATCCTCAAAAGTGGTTACATTTACAGCAAAAAAAAAGGTGTGAGATCAAAGTTGACCGGCACATGTGGCCTCTGGTGTTTTCTGAAACGCCGATTGGTCGGCGGTAATGATATAAGGGACTGTTTTTGGTGAGCGGAGCCTGACAAAGCAGAGAGCGGATCAAAGGGCGGTCGGCTTTTGTGTGTTCGGATGGAGAGCGGCGTTATTGAGAGCGTTTTTCTGAAGAGAGAAGCAGAGAATGGAGAAGCGGCTATGCCATGTTGAGTCAGGATACTGACAGCTTGATCAGACTACTTCCTGGTTCTTATAGGCTTAAAGTGACTCCAGAAGGGGGCGGTAGTGCGCCTGAAAATTCACAGTGGAAGAGAGTGCCAGGAACAGAATGAGTGTTCTTACAAAACCCGGCGGAAATGACTGAACTTAGGCAAGACATTCTTTCTGAAACTACAGCTGCTATACCCCGAGTCTCCAGATGACAGAGCTCCTACCCAACTCTACGTCAATGGACCATTCAAAAAGAGAAGTGAGCACCTTCTTCCCATCAGGGGTAGACATCCTATCCACCTCCTCAACCCATCCACCAGTCACACCTCTTCATGACCACCACATCCATGACCACCACATTGGCTCCCTTGTTCTTCCTCTCCAGGTCTCCAAACCATCAACTTTGTCTCTCTGACAGACACAGAATAAACGGGTGCTAAAACTACTATTAAGTCAAGGCCTCATCCATCTCAATAGTATAGCTGAGCTTGGGTCGTGGGGGCAGCAGTTGAAGCGAAGGGGGCTGACTTCCCTCTTGACCCCTTGCAGCAAGGGGGAGGTTCCCCCTAACACCATCTCTAGGCCACAAAAAGTGGCTTCTCATCTCACATAGAAGCACCTGCTTCTCTCTCCAAGGCTTCAGCTACGAGACACAGATAGAGAGCAAAAGGGTGTATCTGTCCATTCATTTGAGAACCAGACCCCAAGATACACAGGTGTTAGTATGAAAAACCTGTGTCGCTTTGACACGTACATGTTTGTTGCTCATGTAAAGAAAGCCATGACAACTTTAGTGGACATGTTTGATGCATCTGGAAGCTCCTGTCGCTGACAGAACACCTCTTAAACAGATGCAGACCCACTGTGTTCGACAGCTTTCAAGCCGCCACTGCAGAGAAAAGAAATGTTTAATTAGAAATTCAAGGCCACGCAGGGCTCCAGAGGGCTGCGCCTTCCGTGAGCGACGCCTGTTGTGGTGCGCGATTGTGTCTGCGGCAGCACCGCTGCTCCGCGTGGGAGCATTGTTTCCAAGTTTATCTCCAATCATCTACATATTCCACCAGAGCGCTGCGATAACAACGCGAGCAAACGCCTGTGGGTGATGTTGCCAAAAATACTCCGGTGTTATGATTTCCTGACATCACGGCGTGACTCATTTCACCGCAGCAGGACACGTTGGGAAGAAAAAAAAAAGATCATTCCGCAAACAAATAAAGGTTGTGATTGTTAAAAAAAAAAAAGGAAATAAACTAAAGATTCTTTTGAATGTGGGCGCAGTACCGCGCTATGAACGCTAGGGGTTGCACTTGTATGAAGCAAAACATCTCTGGCTCTAATCTGCACTGCCTTCAAGTTCCCTCACTGTCAGAGTTTCCACAAATAAAGCAGCTGTGACAGACAATCTTGAAAACAATCCCTCACACGGAGCCACTTTTAAACCCTCACAAGCGCGCAGAAGAGAACAGAACCCCCTTTTTTCCACCCGTCTTTTTGATGAAGAAAGCAGTGATCTGAGCAAAGCAAAATAAACAATGTTGTGATCAACCTGAGCTCTCTGGAGATCATCGACTGGCGTCACCATCCTCTGCTTTCAGCTGGTGAATCTATAGGAGTGAAGCTCACGCACACCTTCTCAGACATGAGAGGGGGAATCCCCAGCGGTGAGGGGGTATTTCCCCGCCGTTTGGTGCGTATTCACAAAACATCTCTTGTGTATTTAAAAGTGACCATAGCGTACTCACCATGTTGACTTCCGACACCATGTCTATGCTGGCGATGTCTATGTTCATGCCCACTCGAACCGGCAGACCTGCAAACACAACACACATGAGCCAAAATTTAAATAAAAAAATAAATAAAATAAAATTGCAGGGTTGAAAGTGAAGAAGCTGAAAGTCACGATAAAGCATATTTATGGGTTTCCTCGTTGCAATTTATTGAATATTACTGTCGCGCACTCCTGGTGCGATGCGTTGAATTACCTCCGAAATCAGGTCTCAGTCGTATATCGTAACCTTTCAGCAGCCGGTCCACCGTTTCCTTCACCAGAGACATGTTACTGGGGTCACTGACACCGGCACTGTAGGACAACACAGTGGTGTTTGGACCCCAAGTGATTCCCCGACAACACTTCAAAAAAAGGAGTGGAGCGTCCCGGACCTACCTTTGCGCGCACACCGTGGCCACCACCAGCGGGAACATCCACACGCCGAAACACCTCGTTCTTCTCGTCCTGCAAACGGCCATGTTCGCCAGTGTTTTCCGCCTTTTTTCCCCCCCTTTTTCTTCAAGTCAAAGACGGACGAGCCACAACTTAGTCTTGCCAGTGCGGTATTTCCAATGCCGGGCGCATGCGCACACCGGACCACAACATCTGAGAGGCAGCGCTGCTGCTGCTGCTGCTGCTGGTTGTGGCAGAAGGAGGATTCAGCGTCGGGCGGGTTTTAAAAACAGGAGTCTCTCGGGAGGGAAACACGAGGGTCTCCCCGTGTCGGAGATGGTTGGGATTCAGCGAGAAGCAGCGGTGCCTCTCCGCCTCTCATGAGTGTTAAAATACATGAATAAATGACGGGACATTTTATAGGTTTATATATGTTTGTATATATATTTTATAGGTTCATATATATTTGTTTGTCCTGTCCTTTTTTTCCTCTCCAATGCAATATCGTATCATATCATATCGTCATCAAATCATACACTTCGATGTATTATTATTATTATTATTATTATTATTATTATTATTATTATTATTATTATTATTATTATTATTATTATTATTAATATGTAAGTATATGATTTGCTCAACCTGAAAATCAACTTGACCAAAGAAAGCAATGTGAAAAACTAGAGGAGAAACATCCGTCCAGTTCCGTCCTCTGACTCGGGTCGTGGGGGCAGCAGTTGAAGCTAAGAGGCCCAGGAGTTCATGCATGTCCAAGGTCTGTCCCTGATCCTCTGCTCAGGGGAGGTACCCACCATAGTTGCTGACTTTCTGAATCTGTCAGTGATGACTGAACTTCTCCTCTAGACCTTTGTCCTTTGGCTCAGCTCTTTCTTCACCATGGATGCTTAATGACTGAAGGCATGCCCTCACTTGTGAGCCAAACCCCAAGATACCTGAAAGTGGGGAAGGAGCCAACCTGGACTGAGAACCATGATCTCAGACTGTGAGGAGAAGATCTAGATCCTGAGTTTGAGCTTCAAACTGAGACAGAGCTGGTGTTCCTCAGCAAAACTCTGGTTTCCTCCCAGTCCAAAGACGCAGAGAGGATACTGCTGAATTGTCTGCAGGTGTGAGAGAATGTGGGAGAGGTCGTCTGACCTGTGACCTGTGACCCCGCCTCCTTCCCCAGGTAAACTGAGCATCACTATGATGTTGGCTGTGGTTTTGGATCTGCTAAGAAACATGTTTCTCTTGAAGTGTTGATGAAACAAAAGTAAACCCGACTTTGTAATATACGCGGTGAGTGATGTGAATATGTATGGCGTTTAAATAAACATGATCAGTCGCGCTCTTCTGCAGAACACTGTCAGCGGTCTGAGCTCAGAGACAGCGTTCCGCGGCTTCCCACTTTGGCACGCGTCCGTCTTCACACGCCAGGCTTCCGTGCTCATCGCGGCGGCTCACTCGCATCGCTCCGGGCACGCACGGAGAGAAGCGGTGAAGCCTCCGCTCTCCGCGAACGCTCGAGTCTCCACGCACCAGAAAACAGGACGCGCGCGCACTGTGGGGTCGACGTGGTCAGGGATGCGCCGGGATCAGAGGCGGATGCCGGGCCAGTGATCCCTGCTGCGGCGCTGATGCGGAGGGAGGGAGGGAGGGAGGGAGGGAGGGAGGGAGGGAGGGAGGGGAGCTCCGGTCCTGTCACACACGGGAGGAGCGCTGCGACCAGGTCGGCTGGAGAACAGTCCGTGCTTTTACGCTCAGTAATTCACACAGAGACGTTCGGAACCAAGACTTAACATTGACACGCGTTTCATTTCATGATTATGCCACATGAAAATAAAAATAACGAATGAATAAAGCATAAAAATTAACATTCAAATGGAAAACACGACACAATAAATGAGGGAATATATATATATATATATATATATATATATATATATATATATCTGAATATTTCTGTTTTATATGACAATCTAGATGAATATTTAAAATAAATCATGAAACAATAAATTCTGTTTATTATAATAATTATTATTATCATTGTATTTGATAGGTGAAAGTCAATGAGCTATACTGTATGTATGCAATTATTGAGTAATAAAGTTTAACTGATGTGATTTATGACTCAAGATGTGAAGTGCAAAAGCAAAACAGCGCCCCCTAGATATGACAGCGGCTGTGCTCTATTCAACTACATGTAAACACACGCATACTGTTTGTTTTGTAGTGGGAGGAAACCAGAGTCCATAGGAGATTCCCAACATCATGGGAAGAACGTACGAACTCCAGCTATGTGACTCCACCTTTAAATAAGGATGTTGCTCCGTGCACCTGCCCCAAAGCACCGTGCTTTTATGTGCAGCTCTGGTTTGTAACTATACAAAAATTGCAATAGTGACGGACCATTGCAGCTTGAAGCGCCGTCTCTGAAGAGCCTCTCACCCCCTGCGGCAACTGCAAATAAAATCTCAGGAGCCGCCTCTGCCGCCAAACGATTAAAGCCAGTTAGCCCCAACTGGACTGGACTGGAGAGAGGAACAGGTCTTCAGGAAACAGCAGGTTGTTGCTTCATTACAAGGAGCAGATGCAGCTTTATCTGCTTTAATTGAGAGATAAATGCTGAAATGATGATCCAGAATTTGTTTTTTTTCCTGCCCACCACATGGCATGTTTATGAATACCAGCCTCAATAAAGGCGGATTTAAAAACCTGGCAAATATCGGCCAGTAAAACGCAGATCAGATTTGTTTATTCACACATTTGAGAAACGTCCAAAGGGCTGAGGAGTTAAATGGCGCCACCGCTTCAGGCCCCACTGTGGCGTTTACACCTGGTCCGCAGGCAGCGGGGGGTTCAGCTGGGCCTTTGATAGCCATCCAGAGATGACGCTACAAGCCCACACATCATGAAGGGAATTGATGCAACATACCATCGCTGGATTCAACTGAGCAGGTCCCAACATCGACCCGTGAATTTTAGGAATGTAACATGCACTATATTCTGTGTTCCGAATCTGACAAAGGGTCCAAAATGGCCACCGTGCCCAATGAAATTCATAGTTCTGTTGGCGAACCTTGCTCCATGCTGGACGGAGCCTTCAGAAGCTAAAGATGGACACACGAAGCTTCATGAAACAGTGAGCTCATGTACAGACTCCACTAGATGGCGCTCCCTCCTCCATGGCTTTTGTTTGGAACACTCATTTGCATGACCTCACCTCATTTAAAACCAAGTACGCCACCTACTGGCCACTGAAAATGAGGACGTGAAGCCTCATCAGAACGAGCGACGGGCTCTTGAAGCTTCATGAAACGGTCCTTATTTTTCAGTGTCCACTAGATGGCACGCCCTCATTTAATGAAACCTTGCATCTTCCTTTGACCGACACTAACATCTGAAGATGAAGCTACTCGAAGCTACATGAAGCTTCATAAAGTTTCATTCGCGAGTCCAGGCTAAGTTATGAGGAGATACTTTCATTTCATGGTTTTTTTTCACGTGGTTCTTGATCTTGTGTCGGATAAAGAAGACCTATTGTTCAGTTACCCCTGAGAAACACCACTGAAGAACCCAATGCCGGCGTAGATGATTTGATGACTCAGCACTTTTTGTAAGCCGTGCTTTAACAAGGTCCGTTTTAAAGATCAATCGCTTGATCCGTCTCATTCTGTCCGTGCCAGTCGTGGACGTCAGGAAGTCGCTGATAGAGACGAGCTAATGGACGTGTTATCGTGGAATAACAAACGCATCAAGCAATATTCAGGAGCGGCAACATCCTGTCTGTCAAGCCAACCCCTGATCCATCTCCGTCTCAGGTTCATCTCCATGTGCAGCTGCTGCTCTTCCTCCACTCCACTTCCAGAGGATTCTACTGAGACGAGGAGATTTCTACACACATTAACGTGAGAGAAAAAAAAGACAATAAAAGGGGCACGGTGAAAACCTAACAGCTCAAACTGGACCAGGTCAAAGTGTCGCCCTGGGCCACATGCTGCCTCTTTCCTGTGTTAGAGTGGTCCTCACCATGTCTGAGCAAAACAACAAAACTGACCTGGAAGAAGAGCCGGATATGTGAAAGCTTGTGATTTCAAATCTGTGCTTTCAATTTTTATTTATTTATTTATTACTATTTTATTTTAATTACATATGTTTCCCAATCTTTCCTTCTTTTTATCCCACTGATAATAAATGGATTTTTGGGAATTATTGTTATTGTATTTTATTTGTTTATTTTTTTATTATTTACCCAAATGCTGACCTTAAATATAAAATTTCAGCCATTCCTCCTTTTTATCTCATTATTATTATTATTATTATTAATAATGTATTTTTTATTCACCCAGATGCTCACCTTAAATATAAAATCTCATGTCAACCTGTCCTTCTTTTTATCCCACTGATAATATGGATTTTTGGGAATTATTGTTATCGTATTGTATTTATTTTTTTATTTATTTTTATTGACCCAGATGCTGACCTTAAATATAAAATCTCAGCCATTCCTTCTTTTTATCTCAGTGATAATATATGCTTTCTTTTTTGGAATTATTATTATTATTATTATTATTATTATTATTTAATGTATTTTAATATTATATTTATACTTAAATTTTAAAATCTCAGCCATTCCTTCTTTTTATCTCAGCGATAATAAATGCATTTTTATTTTTATTTTTATTTTTATGTATTTTCTTGTTTTATTTACCCAGACGCTCACCTTAAATATAAAATCTAACACTTAAAAATGAGGACTACAAATTAACAAATTATTATCTAATTACTTTCTGATTTACTCTTAATCATAAGTAATTATAGTGTACCATTCAAAGTAAAAATACAGTCAAGCGTAAGACATTAATTATTACTTGATGATGATTAATTACTATTATAATTTATTTATTTATTTTATATATACCACCACCTGTCGGGTGATGGCGCGGTGCTCAGTGGTGGTGTATATATATATATATATATATATATATATATATATATATAGGATTGGATCAGGGGATTCAAAATTGAATTTCATGACAAAATTATGACGAAACAAAAAGTACTATGGAAGTATTAGGAAGGAAGGGAGGGAGGAAGAAGACTGTAGTTTCTGCACCCAAAAACACATGAAACTGTGAGTTCTATATTTCCAAACACCTTTCTATGAAGTATTTTAAAGAGCTTCCCCGTCACCGTGTGTGACGCGTACCTCCTTCACCATTAACTCCAGCGCCCTGAATGAAGGAAAACCAAGGTGTGTTTGTCCAACAAGCCAGTGAAAGATCTGTCTCCTCTCCTCTCGGTGCACATCAGCTGCAGCAACAAAACCAGCGTCAGAGCCCCGAATTGGAACAAGGAAGTCCGTCCTCCAGCGTTTCCGCCTCATTTACCCTCCTTCTGGCAAAGGAGGCACTTACTGCTGCTCTCTCAAGGTTATCCAGCCCTCTCTGGCTGCAGCGCCACCAAAAACAGTTGGCCTCCGCCGTCGCCCACCTCCATATCCTCCAACCCGTTTCATCTCCGCTGAAGTGCCACGCTGCCACCGGCGCTCGATCACTCCTCACTGCCAAAAGGGCTGTCGGGCGATGGCGCTGCGCTCAGCGGTGGTGGAGGGCTTCATCGGGAGGATTATTTACAGGCTTTATGGAAGAGTTGAGGAGGATGAAGATGGTGTGGCGCCGAGCGATAACAGCGTTTCACCTCCAGTCACCTGCGGTGGTGAAACCAAACACCACAGTAAAGATGGCCGCCTTCAATTCTGTTTAATCGGTCATAATGTTATTTTCTTGCGGTGCATTGGCGCAATGGTCAGCACTGCTGCCTCCCAGGGTTCGAATCCAGCTGCGGACCTTTCTGGGTGGAGTTTGCATTGTCGCCCTCTGCCTGTTCGTCTATGTGTGTGGCCGCTGCATGTGGGAGGGGTTGCCGAGTGAGTGAGGTCTCTCCAGAAGTGAAGAGGTGCCCGGTGCGTGTCCAGCTCTGAATGTGCGCTTCTGTGCAGTTTGGCTGTGACAAAGTCATAAACCAAGTCACGCTCTGTCCCAGACTCGCCTCATCCCTGTCCCAGCTCCAGCCCACAACAGGACATCAAACCCTGGAGTGAGCGCTCCAGCACCTCCCCTGTGACACTCTACCACGGTCCAGTGTGGAGACAGGAAAGGTTTTACACCTCAATATGAAGAAAAGAAACGGGACACGTCTGCATACAGAGGCTGTGTTATACACAATAACAAAGCGCGCCGTGGGTCAGCTGATCGGTCCGCGCACGTTATGCTTTGTTCCGGCTTTTTTGGGTACGTTCCAGTTCTGGATTTTTGTTTGAAATTCGAAGCAAAAAAATCTCAAAATTTTTGTTCGAATTCCAATTTGTTCAAAGTCCGGGACGTTCAAAAACCGAGTTACCACTGTATATCCTGGTGCTGTTATTAGGTTACAGTTTTTATCCAATCAGAATTCAGCTAGCTTGTGTCGTCATGTCCAAGGCCTTCAGCAGCAACAGTGCAGGCGGAGGCACCCTCGGAGTGAACAGACACATATAGTAGATGGATAGTTGCGACAGCCAATCAGATCATGAGTTGGGGACAGGGAGGCCACGGTGGTCTTGAACGTGTCGATTTTCATGGGCACGTCCCGCTACTGTGTCACACTGCAGAAGAGAATCTGTCCTGTACCTGAACCTCAGTCCGGTTGTGGACCAGCTTGTCACCCTGAATCCCGTGTACCAAAGCCGTCCTGCCCCTCCACTAACACCACAGATAAACCTTCTCACTCTGAGAACACAATCCAGAGGAGAAGTCACATGAGCCGCCGTGATTCCAGTCCCGACCTGGCGAGTGCAAACCGTTGTACGTCCCACGCTGTCTTTAGAGACTTTAGAGAACAATAGTTCTGCTGTTTAATTCCAAGAAATTTATTAATAATGAGCAACGCAGCCATCAATGTTAGATGAGTTCTGAATTATTCAAGTCAAATGTCTTCTCAGTGTTTCGCCTGAGTCTAGGTGAGGCGCCTCCCCTGACCGCACGTCACTGTGATTTAGGTTGCACTAACTGAGAGCCATTATTCCTTCAAGTGGGACGGTGAGGCGGAAACTTTTCAACACCGTCTGTAAAACACACCAAAGCATCACCGCCAAATTCTTACTCCGCTTCTTCTCAAGTGGAAAACAGCCCTTCAGTGACAGACATGTTGCTACTGCAGGAGACAGCAAAGATATCTGACTCAAGGACTGTTTTCTTTCTACCGGGGGAAACGTCAACATGTTTGACTCAACTAAAATGAGGGGGGGAAACGTTATAACACTTTGGTTCAATGTTTCACTCAATTATATTGTCATACTTTAATACTATACTTAATTATATTTCTTTAAAAGAGTTAGTAATTTTCATTGTAACACAAAATAAAATATCATTAAATAAACATTAAGTTGTTTAAATTTCTATAAATTTGTATGTGCATGTATAGATAGACGTATAAATAAAATAAATAAACAGATTATATATATATGTATATATCCAGATATAAATTCTTGTATTTTATTTAATGTTATTTTATTTTGTGTTTGAAAAAAATGTAGAAAATTACATTGAAAATTACTAACTCTTTTATTTTGATTTTTTTTTTATAAAATAACATTAAGTAAAATATAAGTTGTTTAAATTTATATTAATTTGAATGTGCATATATAGATAGCCATATAAATAAAAATAAATAAATAAAATAAATAAAAAAAACATATATACATACAAATCACATACATATATAAATTCTTGTATTTTATTTAATGTTATTTTATTTTGTGTTTGAAAAAAATGTAGAAAATTAGATTGAAAATTACTAACTCTTTTATTTTGAAATTAATTTAATTTTTATTCTTAATTTAATGGCTATATATATATATATTCAATTCACTCAATTATATTAACATACTTTAATATTATTATATATATATATTATATTAATATTACTTAATTCTATTTCTTTAAAATGTAATTTTCTATTTTATTTTTATATTTTCTCGTGTAATGTTTGGCAATTTAATGGCAACTAAGCATCAGTCAAATGGACAATATTTTGCTTCTGTCTATCGACCATATTTAGTTGATTTACACAAGAGGCTGAAAATAGACTTTGTTTTGCCGAGCGAAAACTTTTCTGGACTGTGGTTATTTACCAGTTGCTTCACTATCGACGTGCTCCTCTGGAGGCTGCCGGCAGAGTCTGCGCGGCAGCTCTCTCTTAGCATGCAGGTCAGTCATGGCAGCCAAACCTTTTCTTTTCTTTTCTTTCCCCCGGCAACAGAAATTCTCTCAGAATAAATCCCTTTTTCAGATCGTCTGATAAATAATGCATCTATTCTGGTACCGAGTAGAGACAGTCACAATCGTGCTGCTTGTGAGCAGGATATTTTCCGGATGTAGTTTAGTGACGTTTATGATCTGCGCTCAAGGCGTTTTGGAAGATGTCCAGCCAAATGCAGAGGACGGAATCAGGTGTGAGGTCAACAAAGGCAGCCGAGGCCGGTTTCTCCCTCACACAAAAATCAACATTTATTTTATCTTACTATGCTATGGTTCCGTCTCCATGGAAACTGGAGAGATGTTTCTCTCTTTTTTTTTTATCCTGATGTAAGATCCGCTGGAGGTGGTGGAGGAGAAAGTGTAAAGACGCGGCGCTGGCGCGTCGCTCTGGGGGTTGAGGGAGAGGAAGACGCCTCGCTGACCGACTTCCAAAGTTGGTAAGAATTCAAAAGTTCAGTTCGACTGTGGAGCGAATTCGGCCGCCGAGGAGCAGGAAGGCGCTGAAAGACGTCCAACCAAGAAGCCCACGCACTTGCACAATCAATAACCTCGATGATGCTCAACACATTTAAATATATATGAGCGGATTTTCCACATCAAAACACCGATGATTGAAATTAAAATCCTCTGCTCGACAGCTCCCCCGACAGAGAATTAAGATTATTTTTAGAGTTTTGGATGTCGGCTTGTTTCTCTTTAGGAGGATTGGTGGAGGAAAACGGCTATGTATTTGTTAGCTCAGACATTCAGGTGCTTAAAAGGGTCATAACTGTTCAAAGTTTTAGGTGAAAAATAGTTGAATATTTATTTTAGCATGGATGAATACAGTGATATTAAGTTGCAAAGGAATTACTGTGGTTAAAATCCTCATAATTCTGGGAAGTTTGGAGCAGGTTTTTGGCAGATGTGGAGCTTTTACATGAATGGAAACGTCCTGCAAAAGATGGTTTTCCATGTTTAATAACTTTGTTAGTTCCCATAAAAACAATAATTCACACTGCAGAGTTTCTAGTTAAAAATTCTGAGGGGCGCTAACTGTCAGCTTCTTTAGCAGGTAGCATTAACTTAAAACCAAAACCAGATCTGACACCATTTGTTGCTCAAGCTTTAAAAGGAAGGATTGTAAAAATAGCAATGAATGTAAACAAAAATTAGTAAGAAAAATGAAGTCAGTGACCTTGAATAATTGCTTGTAACACGATTACTCCATATCTACAGTGAATGATGATGGACTCTTATTTTGAAATAAATTTTTTATGTCAGTACTTGTGCTTTTCTTCAATGGTAAAAGCAGGATTAAGAGATCGTCATAATATATATTGATATATTGCTTTACTTTAAGTTAGTATTTTAGTTAAACATAAACATAAACATGTTTGGCTTTCAGTTCAGACCTTTTCCCAAAAGCTAGTGAAAATAATAATAATAATGAAAACTAAAAATGCCCATTAAAACAAGACATTAAACACCAGTGAATAAATAGGAAAATGTTAAATAAATACATTTTTAAGTGTTTATCCTAATCGCTAAAATAAAGTGAATACAATAATTTATATTAAAATAACAATAAATAGCATCTTATTGTAGAAAATAATGTTATTTATAGTTAATGTTATTGTTATTATTTATATTCAGCAATTGAACGGTGAATGTAGTTCATTTATTTAAAGGTATTTAGGGCTTTAGATGAAAAACAAACAGTGCTTTTAAAAATATACATACATATTAGACAAAAAAAGAACTTGCTAAGGTGTAGGCGCTAACAGTACAGGACGTGTGCGTTCTTCCTTCGAGCTATTTATCTCGGGAGAGATCACTTTCCAGCAGTTGTGAACTATTTTTAATTCTCACAGAGTCGAAATAGAAGCGATTCATTCCACCACACAAGCTTCTCCTACTCTAAGTGGTTGCCATAGAGACCACATGCTGAGGCTGTTGAAGTACAGTGGGTCCGTCTCACGAGGGGCGTTTTGTGTATTAATAGAATCTCAGTTGTGTGGTCAAGGAACATGTTGGCTCACCTTTCTGGGGTGAGGTGAAGTTCCATCCACGAGCTTATGTTCTGAATAGGAACGAAGTTCACGAAGTAACAGTGGGCGACGACACAAATCGAAACATGAACTGATTCAAACGCCTGGCTCAAGAGCAACTTCATGAATCACCAGTCCCTCAACTTGGCTGCCTGGATCACCTCACCATTGGACCCTCAGTCGGAGGTGACACCTCAGGGCACTGTCCTCTCCCTGTCTTCTCTTCACCTTGGCTTCTCCTGGGTTCAGGATGACACATCTTTAGAAGTTCACCGCCACCACTGAAGACGTCAGCTGGTGGTCAGCTCAGGTCTCCACAAGAGGTCCTTCAACATGAGCAGCACACTGGTGAAGAAGGAGTGGACGACCATGGAAAGCCCCAACCTCTCAGTGATCTGAGCAGAAGCTCAGACACTTTTCTTTCCATCCGCTTGACTGACAGGACACATATTTACTCGGGAAAACAGCTAAAAAGAAGCAGTTAAGACTTTCCAGAGCTCGGCGTCTGTCAGCAGAATTTCCAGGAATCTGTCTCGCGACAATCTGCTGACATGGCGCCGCGCCGCTGATACGTGCGGCGGCGAATCAAAACTTGGAGCACATATCATGACATGTTTAATTAAGCTCCTTTTTGCTGAATAATAAACTCATTAAAATCTTTTTCAAGGCCTTTTCTCCCGCCGTCTAAACAGCGCTGCGCTGTTATCTTCACCGGGTAATTGTATTCTCTAAATTGACATAATTGAATTGCTACCCACCCTGGCGTACGCATTGTTCCCGCGGACGGAAACGCGCCGCCTCGCAATCCATCATTATCGCTCTTCCTCTTCATCCGACCTAAAGTCTGGTGAGCGTTCGGTCATTATATTAAACAGCGTTGTCATCCGTTAATGACCTCTATTTGTTAGAAATGGCTAACTGTTTGCGAAGCTACTATGCAGCATGAGCAACAATAACATTTCATTTTTAAGGTTAGTATGTTCATGTTAATGTCTTGCTTGAGTGAAGGAAGAGAGTCGGCACTGGAGCGAACACGCTTTAGGAAACATTTCTGGGCAAACAGAGCTGAGCTAGAAGGCAGTGTGCTGTGAGTGTGACCACTAAATCTGTTGTATCTGCAGTCCAAAAACATATAGACCCTCATACATATAGACACTCCTTGTCTTTAAATCTTTATTTTCATTGTTTGTTTTTTTTATTTCCACGGAAGATTCTCACTGACGGACGCTATGAATACACTCATACTCATTACTTCATAACTCCATATATTGTGCTTCATATGTATGATGTCCGTACTATGTATCTAGAATGAAAACCATTGTAAAAATAAAGAAAAAAATGCGGAATGAAAGTGTGTTTCCAAACTTTTGATATGGTAACAAAAGTGTCGATGGACATACCATCAAATGACGGACTACATTTGCCTTATTTGGGGACAAGCCCCTCCCATTTTTGAGGTGTGGATAGGCAAGTCGAGTCGCTGTTGAATAGATGTGTCCTAGAATGAGAAATGTTTCCGGGTGAATTCAAATTCTTTGGTTTTATTGCTGGTGATTACGAACATTAGGGAGCGAAGAGTCAATCCCGAAACATATTGTAATGGTTAGGATGTGTGTGCGTTGGAGATCTCGCGAGAGTGGTGAGGTGCAAGGTGAAAGGTTGTGCGTGCGACTTGAGTTTTGGAGGGAGAAGCAGGTGCACGTCGAATAAAAGAAGCATCTCATTCTCATCCGTCTCGTCCCTGAATCCTGCGGACATTACAATATGGACTACATCCAGGGTCTTTTTCATGAGTGAGGGAAGGGCTGAATGAGAGATGGACATATGGATTGGTGTTATCAATAAGGACAGATTTATGGTGAATAAAGAGCTGAGCCAAAAGCCAAAGCTAAGCCTCACGCCCATGGAATAATGTATTGACATTAGGAAAGTGGACTTTTGCGTCCCATACTGACAAAAAAGGCAGCCTTCAGCGTTGACTCCTACTCATCGGTGTTTGAATGCACCCTCCTCAGAATGATACTCACAAAGACAAATGTTTGACGTTCCGGGTCAAAGAGGGACGTGGCTTGGACTGACATACGTTCAGAGTGATTAAAACAACCGTGTGTAAAATCATCATTTTAATGTGCAGGAGCGTGTGTGTGTGTTAATGCTGAACAGAAGGTGTGTGTGCGTGTGTGTGTGTGCCGGCGTGGCATGCCTTAAAAGCAGAGATTAATAATGCCACAGTGGGTGTGTCCCTGCCATGCTATTTAAAGCGCTAGCTAGGTGGATTACGGAGCGATGCCCTTATTTGTAGCAATGCGAGTGTGTTTACTCTCCAGATTTGTTTTGGCATGGAGACGAATCCGTCCGATATTAGCTCTTTTAAACTGACTAATCCATCATGAGCCATTGTTGTTGGTGAATGATTTATATTCTGAAGCCATTATATAACTTCTGTTTGGAGTACAAAGGGACCAGAGTTGAAGGATTAAGTTGCATAATCAGTCTCCACATTTTAATGCTGTCAGAAGAATATCCTATATTTTCTCTCCCCACCAACACTTTGAATTATTGATAGCATGACTGTGATACCACTTATAATGAAAAAGTAATGTGCTGCTGAAACCCAGTCTCATTGATCATCTACTGATAGGACACAGCGGAGACGCGCGCCAAACGTTGGTAAACACTCGGTTGTCTCCTGAGCGAGGGTCGAGTTGAGGAGAGGGCTGTTAGCAGCTTGAAATATCTTCCTCACAGTCCATTCCTTCTGACGTTAAATGCTCTAATTGACTGGTTCGACGGGCGAAACGCCACGAAAGTAGGACAACAACAAGAAATTTGGCTAAAACTAGCCGGAAAAACAAACGTGCTCTGGAAAGAAACATGGTTTTAAATTAAAATGGAGTAAAAGTTAAGTAAATTCAGGGTTAAGGTATGCAAAAATAGTATTGGTCTCTGGGTCATGACTGAAAGAACAAGGTCCTGGAGGCCGCAAGGGTGGCTCCCTCAGAGACAGGGTGAGGAGCTCGGTCACGCGGGAGGGGCTCAGAGTAGAGCCGCTCCAGATCGAGAGGAGTCAGCAGAGGTGGCTCGGGCATCTGTTTCGGGTGCCTCCCGGTCGCCTCCCTAGAGAGGTGTTCTGGGCATGCCCGACTGGGAGGAGGCCCAAAGAAGACCCAGGACACGTTGGGGGGACTGTGTCTCTTGGGTGGCCTGGGAACACTTTGGGGTCCCGTCCAAAAGAAGGACAGGGAAGTCCGGGCATCCTTGCTCAGCCTGCTGCCTCCGCAACACAGTCCTGGATAAGCGGATAAAGAAGAACGTCGTCCTGTTGCTGTGCCATGGTTTACAAGGTGAAGAGTCGGAAAAGTGTTTTGCCAACATCAGTCCGTGGGGCAGCAAGGTTATTCAAGTTAACCATGAGGAGATGACACAACAGTGTCCACAAGTGGAGCAGCCTTCCTCCCTCCCACCACTGTGGGGTCACTGGTGGGGCCCCCTCTTAAGGGGACCAGCTGGTCGACTGAAACCATCCTCTATTCTATGGGTGTTGGCTAAAACAGTGAAGAAGCCCTCAAAACTCCCTTCGTTCTGATCAGGCTTTGGGACCAACCTTGGGGGTCTGCATGCTGCAGAGACTTGAGCCACAGGAGTCAGTTCATGCCACACAGAAAAGATATCACGAGGTTGTTCACTCGCAAAGACTCAGCAATCATTGGTCTTCTTAAACCTGCAGAACCTTTGAAGCAGCATGAAGGACTTACTCTTGTGAGCTCTACCTTGAGTCTCTAATGCCTCACCAGCAGTTTACTTCAATAGGGCCATGGTACATTTAAAAAAATGAGCAAAGGGAAAAAGGAAAAATTGAAAAAAAGCACAAAAAACAGCAGCAGCAACACTGTATTTCCTTCTGTACATTGGTGGCTGGAGGTTCTAATCTTCATCCCTGCCAAGTCATCGACTCATTCGACGTCTTATTGTCCAAATGGTAGCAGCAACTCCTTGGACTCACGCATTTTCAAAACAAGATCTCCGCTGCTTATGCGCAGCCGCCTGGGCGACAGTAAGTTCCCGTGCAACATTGAAAATAAATGATGCAAGCTCTTGTTATTTATGACGCAGAAGCAAATCCCTGCCATCCAGGTGAGAACCAGCGCCGCTGCTTCCCTCTGGTCGATGGATATTGTAAGTTTGAAGTTGTTCTAAATGCATCTGCCGCCCACTCCACTTAACCAGCCAACCACTATATGAATCAGAGTTCATTGTGCTGCAACTCCAGCAGCACAAGCCCAGCAGCTTCTCTTCCACTCTGTGCACGGCTCTTTAACATTACAGTATTTGAGGTAGAGACTCCTCTCCTTTTCTGGCAGAGATACATGTCATGATCTTGATATTAATGAATTGACGTAGGTGTGAGTGAATGGTTGTTCGCTTACATGTGCGCACCATAAGTTGCACTAGTCAAGAAATGCATTGAAGGAAATATGTACGTCGCACTGAGCTATAAGTCACATGTTCTGAGGAACATTATTTTACTGAATTAGTTGATTGAAAGACACCAAATTATGTGACCGTTTCTGTGATACGTGTTGTGTTTTCCTGTTGCTGTGACTCTGATTTTACATATGATCATGCGAGATTTCGGACAAAGACCTCTGGATCGGTGGAGGGACGAGGTCACGATCACTGGGACGAGTCACCGACGTAATGTAATGTCTAATCCTCATGTTGGTCAGTGTGAAAGAACATTTAGGAACATGTCAAATCATACTGTATATTTCAATATACAAAGCAGACCTTAAAAAACTGGTACATTACGATCAGAATCTCAATAGAACTATGACACCAACTGATACAATGGTAAGTTTTCTTTTTGAGGAAGGTTTGTGAGGCTTATTTGTAAATGTTGGAGGGCGCCCAACATCTCCAAATCCCCCCAATTTTTTTTCAAATATTTCATATATAAGCACATCAAATTTGTGTACGCTGACTCGACTATAAAGCTGGTTGGTTTACTTTACATTTATGGGAAAAAAAACGGATGAATAAATGTGTTTAATGTTCTTGGATGAGCCACCGCTTGTTTGTGCGTTTATCATCTATGTCGTATAATGTATACCGTATAACAGCAGCACCAAAACATGTATATTGAAGTGCTGTTTTCTTTCTGGAATAAACATTACATGTACAGTATACGGCGGTTTATTTTGACCGTCTGTCTGATCCTTTTTCTTTTTAATCCCCGCGTCTTTATTAATAGTCTCATCGCTCGCATGATGATTTGCGCTGTATGTTTTTCCCAAACACACTTGGAAAAAGCCTGTCCAGCCCGCCGTCCCTCCTCTTCTTCTCTTAAAAAACTCCTCAGTTTTTTTTTTTTTTTTTCTCCAACTGAGCGAGTCAGACCGAGGCGCAACCGCACTGGAGGGGAAGTCAAGTCGTGCTGGAGTGGCGCGGCATCCTCGAACGCTTTACAACTAGAAAAAGAAAAGAAAAAAGCGAGAGCCGATCCGCGTTGAATCATGTTTCTACACGATGGACTATGCTGGTTTTAAAAGTCCAGAGCAGGGATTTGTAGTTTGCGAGGCATGGCGCTCCTTTTTGCGTGCTTCTTTCTGTCTTGGTGAGTATGGCAACTCTTCCACTTTTACGCACGGCGAACGCAGGACCGGGCGCGGATGTATGTTGGAATCAAACTAGTTCATAACCGCCGCCTCCGTTGCCTTTTGTTTATTTCATAGTTGCAGCAGTGTTTTGGGAACTCAGCACAGTGACACCAGCATCTATTTGGATAACATCACGCGCATATTGGATAGATTACTGGATGGGTATGACAACAGACTACGACCCGGATTTGGAGGTATATTTCAATATTCTTCCACTGAAAACCGCTGCTTCTGATGCTAGATAAAGTTTACAGACAGCTTTTATGTTATAATTTGAGAAGAATGAATCACTGTTAAATGCATCAGTAATGTATTATTCCCACCACAGGTCCAGTCACAGAGGTCAAAACAGACATCTTTGTCACCAGTTTCGGACCAGTCTCAGATGTTGAGATGGTATGTAAACCCCAGCGAAGGTTAATTCCAGTGTGCAGTCTATTTCCAACACTTTGCTGCATGAACACAATGGAGAGTGTATGTATAGATGCCTTGTGTGTGAATCTATATGCATGTAGCCCTCAAGTCATGGCGCGCTCAGCCTTCATTATTCCAGCAGTTGGGCAGGATGTCATTAGCGCAGCTTAGGATTTTAATCTGGTTGACAATCCTCGGTTAGTGAGCGAGATGTGGCCGGCCACTCCTGGCATGGGATAGGCTGAGCGGCTATATGTCTGTGATACTTTCGACGGGTCCGGCTTTAGGCTTTAGGTACTTTTCTAGAGCATGTAATGCTCACTCCAAGAGCCACCGCGGGATGTGCGGGTGGCACTTTTGCAAGCAAACGGATGTGCGAGTCAATCGGGTCATCCAGTTGGCTGGGACGGCGGAGCTTCAATAAATGATGTCAGTGGAGATGAGAAGACGCCGCTGATGTATCTATCTGGTGAACGTTCCGGTGAAGCGTCAGTAAACGTGAGGACGAGCCAGCCAGAAAATATTTCAGTCAAAGTGCGTTGAAAGTTGTGGCGTGGGTCGCAATGTTTCATTCAGGAGCCTTAAACCGATAAGTCAAGTGTGATGGATGTTCCCCTTTAGCATATTAGCTTAGCGAGAATTTTAGCTTGTTCTTTCATTTGTGACAGACAAATCATTTTGTTACCTGAGCCTGTTTATGGACAAAAATATGAAAGACAAAATATTGCATGTAATAATCACAGGAAAATTACTTACAACCGTTGGTAGCGGCTAAGGAATGTCGCCGAAAGTTGTGGCTAGCTAGAAGGATGGATGCTCTTCAAATGATGAGCTGAAGCTGATGAATGAAAAGAGAGAAATCTAAATCATATTTGTAATCATATCTTGTAAGATGTTGATGGACAGATCTGCAAGCTGCTAAATGGATGGATGGAGCAATGAAGACCAACTCATGTACAGAAATGCCACATGGGTGGTTGGATATTGATGAGACGCTGAGATGTAGTGGAGGATGGAACAATTGATGGATGGACAGAAAAGATACAGAGATGGAGAGTTATGAGAGACACAACTGGGTGGGTGAAAGATTGGAGAGAGATATGGAGTGCACAGAGATACTGGTTGGTTGGACAGTGGATGGATGGATGGATGGATGGATGGATGGTCGATGTAACAAATGTTGGGAAAGATGGGTGGAATGTTGGGAGGATGGGAAATAAAAAGCAAAATAAAATAAAAATAAAGGAAACAAAAACATAGATATATAGAAACACTGGATGGATAGATGGATGAAAGGATGGATGGCTGGATGGATGCAAAGCAGATGCAAAAGATACTGGGAAAGATGGATGGATAGATAGTAGAGTGGGATGGATGATAGATGGGTGGATGGATGGATGGATGGATGGAAAGCAGATGCAGAAGATACTGGGAAAGATGGATGATAGATAGCAGATGCAAAGGATAGTGGGAAAGATGGATGGATGGATGGATGGATCGATGGGTGGGTGGATGGATGGATGGATGGATGGATGGGTGGGTGGATGGATGGATGGATGGATGATAGCAGATGCAAAAGGCTTTGGGAAACATGGATGGATGAATGGATAAATAGCAGACACCAAAGATAGTGGGGAAGATGGATGGATGGATGGGTGTGGGTGAAGAGATGGATGATGATGGATGGATAGAAGGATGGACGATGCAATAGATACTGGGAAGTGATGGGTGGATTTATAGAGATATTGGTGAATTAATTGATGAATAAATAGAGAATTCAGTGGATACTAGGAAGATGGATGAATGGATTATGAATGTACTTATAAAGAGATATAGGTGGATGGATGGATGGAAAAAAGAGAGAAATACTATATAGGTATATAGAGATGCTGGATGGATGGATGGATGGATGATGGATGGATGGATGGATGGATGATGGATGGATGGATGGATGGATGGATGGATGATGGCTGGATGGATGGATGGATGGATGGATGATGGATGGATGGATGGATGGATGGAAAAAAGAGAAAAATACTATATAGGTATATAGAGATGCTGGATGGATGGATGGATGGATGGATGGATGGATGGATGATGGATGGATGGATGATGGCTGGATGGATGGATGATGGATGGATGGAATGGATCCTTGGAAACGGGATGGATGGATTTATAGAGATACTCGTAGCTGGATGGATGGATGGATGGATGGATGGATGCATGGATATATAAAGGGATATGGGTGGATGGATGGATGATGAGCAACAGTGACATACAGACTGAAGCTCAGATATCCATTGCTGCGAGATGGACGGGACTTGGAATGGAAATGAGGGCGATACAAAGATATGAAGAATCACTCAGAGGCACTGAATGGATGCAGATGGATCGATTGAAAGTGGAGATATGGATGGACGAAGTGATCTAGGTCCGGCGAGGAAGGAGTGAAAGTAACCTACATCCTGATCTTAGAAACATATTTTTAGAAGTGCGGGTCCAAATAAAAATACAGACGCAGCCTGCCAGGTTTTTCTGAAACGGTGGCTCACAAACCCATCTGCTGTTCTCTCCAGGCTTAGTGGAGTAGCAGCAGGAGCAGAAGCGGCACCAGCAGTAGGCGTGATCCGCTCTGTCTAACCCACCTTCCCTCTTCCAGGAATATACCATGGACGTGTTCTTCCGTCAGACCTGGATCGACGAGCGGCTGAAATTCGAGGGCCCCATCGAGATCCTGCGGCTCAACAACCTGATGGTCAGCAAGATCTGGACGCCGGACACGTTTTTCCGGAACGGCAAGAGGTCGATCTCGCACAACATGACCACCCCCAACAAGCTGTTCCGCATCATGCAGAACGGAACTATCCTCTACACCATGAGGTAACCGTGCTGACCTTCAGAGCTTTGCCAAGATGGGAGTAGTGCAGGCACGTGCGGAGGTGAAACAAAAACTCCCTCCCCCCCCAATGTGTCTCAGAAGCGCCCCGAAAACAGGCAGCCATCTTAACTCATCGCACCTCCAGAACACACATTGATATTGGGTCAAAAAAGTAATAAAATAATATATGAATTTAGGTGGGATATTCTCCTTTCTCACTTTATTACATTTAACACAAATATTGTTAAAAAAAAAAACATAGTTTTTACTAAATTATTTTTGTATATTCCATTGTCTTAAATTTCATTTATTTAATTCCAATCTTATTCAATAGACTTGATCTCTTTTTTATTTACATTTAAATTAAACTGTGTAAATGATGAATATTTTTTTCCATCGCAGTTGGACAACTTCACGCTGAAGCAGATGAGCACAGAAACTAATGTAAAATTCGTTACCATGACAACGAAGAGCCCCTGGTGGCGACAGTACCTGCTTACTTTTGCATAAAAATAAAACCCAAACAAACATGGCGTGTTGGAAGACTTTGTCGACATCGCGCGGGTCACATGACCAGTCAGCAACCGAAGCTTAAGACAGGTGTTGTTTCGAAGTGGAAACAAACTGTTGCTGCTGTCCAGTGTTGAATGAAACATGAATCCACGGTCCGCTCTCCTCCATTCCGACAGGTTAACCATAAACGCCGAGTGCCCCATGCGGCTGATGAACTTCCCCATGGACGGCCACGCCTGCCCACTCAAGTTTGGGAGCTGTGAGTTTGTTTGTATTGAGCCTTGCCACTCTGACAGATGGTGTCACTCTTAAACAACGACTCGATGGATGTGTGACAGGATCAGTGCGAGCTGCCGTTTTCATTTGTTGAGGAGGCAGTGACAGTGGGTGGTTTTTGTATGTGCTGCGGGGACAATGCAAAAACAAAAACAATATTTTGTTGGGTTTTTTCTTTTTTCTATTTTCAATCCAGATTTTTTTTTTGTCTGGATACTAGTACTTTATTTTTTTTTAATTGTTCATTTCTAATTAGATTTTTCCCTTTTTTTTATTATTTACTTGTTACTATGTTATTTTCTATTTTTTTTAAATAATTGTATCAAACGTTTGTATTGTAATAATATTTTTATAATATATATATATATATTTTTTTAGAAATTCATTTCTATTGTGGTTTATGTTTAACTCTAGTGTATTCAATTTTGTATGCTATTGTTTTGGATTTATTTTAAGTCATTTCTATTTAATATTTAACATTTGTGGAGGATGTTTTTTTAGGTTGAAGTTCATACTGTTTCATCCAAGAGGCTTCCAAGTTTCCATTTTGTCCACCAAACCACCAAAATCGCCTGCGTTTTCTTCTTCTATCGCAGCGTTTTACCTTCCAAATCTGTCCTTTCCGTGAAGCTTTACTTCTCCATGACCACTTCAAAGTGCCAAATCACCAGTTTGACATCAGCAAAGTCATCAAAGGCGCCCTGGCTCTCTCTGATGGAAAATCCCATGTCTTCTCAGACGCGTACCCCATCAGCGAAATCGTCTACACGTGGAAGAAAGGCCCTCTGTCGTCGGTGGAGGTGCCGCAGGAGTCGTCCAGCCTACTGCAGTACGACCTCATCGGCCAAACCGTGTCCAGCGAGAGACTAAAATCCAACACAGGTAGGACACACCTGAAGACACTGCTGCCACCGCCATCATGTTTTCCTCGACGGTTACTGAGGTGTCAGTTTGAGAGTCAATACACTCCCAGTGTGGACCCCAGTTTCTTTCTCTCTGACTCATAACTCCCTGACTTTCCGTCAGAAAGTGTGAGAAGTACAAGAGAAGATACTGAGGATGAGCACCAGGACGATTGTTGGTCTGTTTATTTCTCAGTTGAGCGCCAAGTTGCTTTGATATTTGGAGCCAAAAGCGAAATGAACTCTCTCCGTTTGTCTTCACCCGAGGCGTGAAATGATCTCTGTGATCACCTTATCTTCAGTTGACTGGTCGAGGAAGCGCATCATGCTCAGAGATGAGACTGGAATGAAGGGAGGATGAAAGCAGAAGGTGATAAACTCCTCAGTAAAGGAGTGGATTAAACCTTAAGTTTGAATATTCACACTTGTTTTCGATCGCTAGAAGAATGAGTTGAGATAACAGCTGTTCTTTTTTCGAGGAACAGATCTGGGTTAACGAATCCCTCGGGTCTCCTCAAACCATCATCATTTATCAGGGACCTTTAAAGAAGCCGAGAGATTGTGTCGTATCGCTTTGAACTAAAAGTGTAAAGGACAAAGTACCTTCAAGCAATCGCTCAGAGTAGCTGTATTATCTGAATATTCCTGATGGATTTCAAGGACTCGATGGCTTCCCATTCCTCCCCTGCATATTGTTCGTCTATACAGCCTCATTGTAGAAGCTTTTTGTTCCTCAGTTTGTTGAACTAGAATGACTGCGATGTGAGTTAAGTAAGTCAATGGCTCTGGAAAGACGATTAAAACCCGGATTGTTTCAGGCGAATACGTCATCATGACCGTCCACTTCCACCTCCAGAGGAAGATGGGCTTCTTCCTCATCCAGACGTACATCCCCTGCATCATGACCGTCATCCTGGCGCAAGTCTCTTTCTGGATTAACAAGGAGTCCGTTCCAGCCAGGACCGTCTTCGGTAAGCTTTAACAAAACCGCATTTCTCACCGTCCGCCTACTTCGTTGCACTCCAGAGCCCAGATGTAACTTTAGAAAACTTTACTGTCCACTCGCACTGCAGAAGAAAAGCCATAGCAACCGCTGCTTCCCGTCTTTATTCCTCCTACACTCCGATGAATTAATTGGAAATAAATCTATCTCTCCGTGTTTTTTCTAAATTGGTCATGCCAAGGCCAAGAGGGGGAGGCTGTTTACTTGGCCCACTTCCGAGCACTCACAGGTTCCGCTCTTTCACATTTCATTACGCTACAGTTGTCACCAACCTCTCGCCCGGGGAGCAGCGGCAGACACAGAGGGATGGACGGACAGCGTCTGCCCAGACAAGAACCTCTGGACTCTGGAGCGATTGAGTCCTCCTCTGAGCGGAATGTTGAAAGTAACATTTCCTTGCTTTGGAGTGAAAGGGAATGACAAATAATAATAAAAAAAAAAGACTTCACTTTGATGGATCAGTTGGAACGTCATTACTGGTCTGATCTGAAAAGCTGGCCCTGTGATGTAATCATTCATTTGGCTCTCTTGTTCCGCAAAACTCCACGAGCATTTGCAGCGAGTCCAAAACAAAATACCTCCCGCTCAGAGTACCTTTGATTGTTGCTGTTGTTTTTATTACCGGCTGAAGCTTAGATGAAAGACCGCTTTCATTTATTCTGACTTGAATCGGGAAGTTGATCTTGTTACCCGACGATAAACAAGTAGAAGAGATGCACTTGCTGAATCCCACACACCCAAGCGAGTCCCACAGACTTAGTGGTTTGTGGTGAATTATTTGGAAACTTTCTGTGTGACTCGTGAATGAGTCGAGCTGGGGAGAATTTTTGGGGTCAGTCATCCAGACTTGTGGATAGAAATCGAGGGAGGTTAAGAAGAGATGGTCAAGGTGAACAAAGAGGCCGCTGTGGTGCAGGTTTTGGTTCCAACCAAACAAGCACACACGGTTTAACCTATCGGGTGTGAAGCGAAACAAGTCGCACCAGAATGACAATCCACTGATCGCAGTCTTCAGACTGGTGAAACGGCGATTGGCTGGAGCAAAAACCTGCACCCACTGCGGCCCTTTGAGGAGCCTCAGGAGTCAGAGTTAGATGAGTCAGAGAAGCCTGTCAATGGGTGGAGAAAGGATGAGATCAGAAATGAAGGAGAGCTACAGTTTGAAGAGAAAGGTGGGTAGATGGTTTGGGCACGTAAAGGGGAGAGACAGTGTAAGTCCAAGAATGTCGGAGATTGGCAACCGCTGATACAAGAAGGTGAAGCTGATCCCAGCTACTTGGGGAGACTTGGAACATCTCCTGATGTGTCCGTACATTAGACTCAGGACAAGGCAGTAACTCTCATAACTGGGCATGTTTCGGGAGCCGATCACCACGCACAATCCGTCAGAGCTTATATTCCACTTGTCACTGTTAATATAAAAGTTAGGGTCCCATATGGATTCTCCATCTGTGTCGAGTCATTATCCTCGCTCATCCCGCTGTCGTCAGTCTCCACAGAATTGGGCCTTAAAAACTCGGGAAGAGACGTCGTGAGGACAAAAAAGTTCATACGGCTTGAAGATAGAGGCCGAGGAAGTCGACGGAGAAAACAGAAAGAAGCGGGAATACGCCACGCCGACAGTACATTAGGCTATAGCATGTTGTGCGCTGTATTGTCAGCAGCCTCTAAAAGCTGAAAGTCCCTTGAGCACAAGTCTCACAGACTTAATTGAGTGTGGCCTAATTTGTACCTTTTCTCATAAAAGCCCATAAGTGCCCCCAGCGTTTCATTTCTATCCTGTCTTCATTCTTCATCCTCCTCCCTCCCACTCGCTCCCTTTCTTTCTTTCTCTTATCCCCACCCTCCCACCATGACAGGCTTTCTTCCCTCCTCATCGGAAGCATTTAACTTATCCTTAAGCTGGAGACAGCCCGCGTCGATCGCTCCGAGTTTGCGCCGCAACTTCCCCGGCTCAAGTGGGGTGTTGAAAATGCTTCTCCGACATTCCCAGACACATTAAATCCCCCTTTCATTTCCTGCGCTGCTAATGAAATGTGCCCGGCTACAGTTTGCGCTGGGTGGAAGCACGGGCAGCGGCGTTCAATGGCCCCATTTGCCTGCTTGGTTTAGCTTGATAAAAGTGAATTGGAGATGTGTTAATGGGCCGATACGAGAGATCTTAGTTGTCAGCATCTTTATCCGACTTTGCCTAATGAGTGTCGCGCCAGAATGACAGAGAAAATGAGTCAAAGTGTAAAGCAAGTGAGAGTTCTGAACCTGGAGCGCCTCAGAATTAACCCCTGAGTCATGATCCCACCATTCTAATGACTCACAATCTTCACTTTTTGTTTGTTATAAAGTTGTACATGTGGTCTAGTCAGTGACCTCCATTCAGTCAATAGTCCTCCTTGGCGACAGAGAAATCTCAACAGGAAGTGAACTGATAGTAGGGAATTGGGGACTCATCTTAAGGTGGTTCATTCTAATGTACTTGGCAACATGTGAATGAGTCCCTCTGATGGTGGTTGGAGACTCGCACATCTCTATGTTAGTCAGTGAGACTCCATATGCAGATTATTTGGAGAAATCTCAGCGCGTTTGACTTCTCGTTCCTGTTGCTTATTGGTAACAGGAATATTGGAATTAATGAATCACACACATCAAGATGAGCCAGAGTGACTCAAGTTGTGACTCACTGCTGCATCAGGAAACACTAGAGGTAAAGTCCCTTGAGTCAGACGCACATATTCAAAAAACTGTTCCATGTTCTATGTTACATAGAATTGACAAACTCTATGCTTTTGGTGCCTCATGACTCAAGAGGATCTGAATGACTCATCAGTCAGAGGAGTCATATTTCGAATTGTTTCCCTGTGGGAATCACAGCCGCACATTTAAAGGCACTGATCCTCATCCCATCTGCTTCCCCTTCATATGAATGACGGAGATGAACGCCGCTAATACTCTGACTGATGCGGACTGTTTGAGAAAGGCTTGTGTCTGCCTCAGCCTCCTCTCTGGTGGCTCTTTCCAAAAATGTTTACAGATATTTCGTCTGTGTTATTGGCATGTTCATGAGGGGCCGGGGGTTAAGTCTGCTTTCGGATGGATTAGCATGCCCTGGAGTGACTTTTTGGCAAAACTCCCCCAAGCTCGATGTCACATGACGTGGCATTTTCAATGCCTGAGGCAGATGTCTAAGGGAGAATGGCTGTTTGTTGTTGGCTAGCAGAGTATGCAGAATACAGTCGGCTGTAACATCGCATGGTTTGGAGAACATCCAGATGTTTAATTCGATGTGGTAGAGACACAGACTTATCGCCAAAAAGGGAATCACTAGAAGTAATCTTCACCTGCCATTCAGAGGCTTTGGGAGATGGTATCGTTGGCACCATGACCAGAAGATGCATTTCCATGAAAGATGCCCCACCAAGCTCATGGACTTTATCTAAGAAACCCACCGAGGAGATTCAGGGGGGCTTCTGGGTTGGGACATTGTTGAGCCAGACTTGGTTTTGATGTCCACGAGCTCCATGCAGATCTGCAAAGAAGAGGGTATTGATGGGCTGAGGGGCACAGGAGCATTTGGCAAGCTGGTCTCTGAGTCATGGCCAGATGTTCCTTGGGATTTGTGGACGGCACAGAAGCCATCGTGGACATTGTAGAAACTAAAATAGCCTCAAGGTGGCAATACTTGAGGGAAGTGACCTGGTCATGCAAGGGTGCTGGTCTTCTTTTCCTTCTGGTTTCTCGCTTCACGGGTGGCCACAGCGGATCATCTCCCTCCATCTCCCCCTGTCCTCTGCTTCCTCTTCTCTCAAACCTACAACCCTCATGTCCTCCTTCACCACGTCCATAAATCTCCTCTTTGCCCTTCCTCTCCACTAGTACCAACCTTCTAGTACCTTCTAACTTCTAGTAGTAACTTCTAGTACCAACCTCAACATCTTCATCTACCAATGTACTGGCTCTCTCTCGTCGGTACATGTCCACACCGCGAGGTTTACCGCTGGTAATTTCTGTTTTTAAATAAAGCTTCACATTGATCAATATTAATATATTGTAGTTGAAATGCTGTTTCATGAGAAATATGAGGAACATATGAGGTTCTTTCGGGTCACGACAGCTCTTCATCATACATGAAGACATTGCAGATGTGAAAAATGCCACGTTGTGTTCATCCATTTACAACAGTGCGTCATGTTGCATGTGTGATTCCAGTTTTTGGAATGTGAGAAAAGACGCCGCACGCTTATCGGCACACTATTATTAATGCTCCCGGCTGATAATTAACTCCACACACTTCTGCAGGTGGAAGAAGCATTATGTTCATCACCTTGTGTGGAATGAAGGGCGCGCTCCCTTGCTTTAAAAAATGAGCTACCAGGAACATTAATAAGCAGCGGTTGGGATTTGGGAATTCAGCAAGGCAGACGTTGCATTCCCACGTGGAGTTTTCATCTTCACCACTTTTGAACCGGGATCCAGATACTGAAGCAATTTGTTGTCTCAAACCAGTGTAACTCTCATACTTTGCTTGTGTCACTGAGAATCTCAGGAGATTTGCAGTGGACACTTCTGTGAGTCTGGTTTTAATAAGGTTTCTGCCCTATTTTCAGAAACCATAGTAAATAGTTCAGACAACGTCGGTGGTTTTGGAGGCAATACGTAGCATTTTGCTAGCTGTGATCACAAGCCTTGGGCACTGACTGGAAGGTCAAGCTCTGGACCTTACTGTTCTCCAGAGGGCAGCTGGACTCTCCTTTAGAATCATCCAGGAGAGACTCAAAATAGAACCACTGACCCTCTTCATTGAGGGAAACTAGTTGCCAGACTTTCCTTTTGGATTACCCCCATATGAAGTGTTCCAGCCCTGTTTGAGTGGGAAGAGGTCTGAGGCAGACCCAGGACACATTTGGTCGATGAGGTTTCTCAGCCAGGAGCGTCTCAGCGCTGCTCTAGACAAACTGCTGGGGGTATCTGGAGAAAAGAAAGTTATCCTGGATCGGAAAATGAATGGCCTTTCCTGTACTGTATTGTGTCCAGTTCTCTTGGGCCTGGTATGTGATATCGTGGATTTTTTTTGTTGCAAGCCCCTATGATGACAGCTTAACATTCAGATTCCTAAAGGCTCTGACCCCACGATTCAGAGGAAGTCGTAACTGCTGTAGAGACAGTGAAACCCTTCCACGTGTTCAAGGACAGTAGAGTGTCGAAGGTTTGTAACCATTTCAAAGGGCTAAAATATGTTTAAAATATATATATTTCTATTTCAGTCTCTCTCTCTTTCGCTATTCTGGAACGTAACCTTCACAGCTCATTCCGATTTCCTCCAAACGGCTTCAGCGGAAGTATAATACTTTCTCCTTGTCCCCACTGCCTCCCCTCACCCGCAGGTATCACCACAGTCCTCACCATGACCACGCTCAGCATCAGCGCCCGACACTCGCTGCCAAAAGTCTCCTATGCCACGGCCATGGACTGGTTCATCGCCGTCTGCTTCGCCTTTGTCTTCTCGGCGCTGATCGAGTTTGCGGCCGTCAATTACTTCTCAACCCTGCAGGCCAACCGAGAGCTGCGGAAGGCAGCGGCCATGAAAGCGGCGGCTCAAGAGGCGGCAGCTGCAGGTGCTGCCCCAGCTGCAGCCGGCGGTGCCGATGGAGACGTTTCCTCAGTGAGTCTGCCAGACTTTTTCACACTTGACAAATATCTGCTGACTGATCTATTAACCAGTTTGGACTCATAATTAAAGGTCTCTGGTGGTGTGTCTGAATATGTGAGAAATGGCTTGAAAGGACTAGTCTGCCTCTGATGTTCCTTAAATGAGATTTATGAAGCTCTCCGGTTGAAAAGCTTTGGTAGATTTAGGGCAAGGAACTACTAGATAGTGAGTGAGAGTGGCGGATGGATAGAGGAGAGATGGTTGCTCAGGCAGTTCAGGACAAGGTGTAAGTGAGGGCAGCTCTGATGTTGTAGAAGAATTCAAAGAAGAGTTGTGAGAGAGGAAGTGTGGTGTTATATAATGAGAAGTTAGTGAGGGTGCTGTGTGTGGGGACTGGGAGACATTGTAGGCAAAAGAGAGGGAGTGTAGAGTTGGATTTCATCAGCTCTCAGGAGATTCTCCAGGGTTCTCCAAAAGTTTAGGAGGACTTGCTGTGGCAACCCTGATGGTACACAATATGAATACGAGGTCAAGGGTAACATCCCAGATACAAGCGGCTGAAATGAGTTTTCTCCGATGGATGGCGGATGTCTCCCATAGACATAGGGTGAGGAGGTCCATCACTCGGGAGAGACTCGGAGTAGAGCTGCTGCTTCTCCGCGTTGAGAGGAGTCAATTGAGATGGTTCGGGCATCTCATGAGGCAGCATCCAGGACGCCTCCCTTTGGAGGTGTTTCAGGCACGGCCAGCTGGGAGGAGACCGAGGGGTCGACCCAGGACCAGGTGGAGGGACTGTACCTCTTCACTGGCATGGGAGCGTCTTGGGATCTTCCAGTTGGAGCTGGTGGGTGTTGCTCAGGAGACCTTTTGAAGCTGCTGCCCTCGCAGTTGAGGATGGATGGATGGATGGGTACTTCTGAATATATTTTAATTTAAAGTTTCATGAAATGTGGACAAAGGAGTAAAGAACAGGTGATGACAATTCGGTGGTGTTCTTGAGCGCCCCCACCTCACAGCAAGGTGGTGACAGGTTCGCTTCCTGCTTCCAGTCCTTTCTGCACGGAGTTTATATATTCTTGCAAAGGTTTATTCTGGGCACTCTGGTTTCCTCCCACCGCCCATAAACATCAAGAGGTCAATGCAGTATAGGAGTTTTCCACACCACCACATTCACACACATGAAAATAAAACTCTGAAATTCTGAAAATGCTCTGTTTTCGTGGTTGCCAGATAAGATGGTTATAGCTTTAGCCAGTGGATTCGTGGTTGACTTTAGGGCGCTTTACACTCTGCTTCCCTGGTTCGAGTCCTTTTTGGTACTTACTTTTGCAAGTAGCTAAGTTCTCATGGAAGTTTTTAAAACCTGCGCTCTGGCGGAGGAATGCGCTCTTTGTCACATGGCTTCCGTCCCTGCGACGGCTAGAGCTGCTGCATTCATTAATACGACCAGATATCAATATTGCATTGTTTCAATGGCTCCTCCAGCACCAACTTTTTTCTCAGCGTTACACAAGAAGTGTGGAGCTGCCGTCGCTATGGCAACTGCAGTAACGTAGTTCTGCATATCAAGTATGAAAGTTTGGTTCTTAGCTGAGTATCTGACTCTGAGGACTCAGGTCCAAGGCTTATCTGGGACAGGTCATCGGAATCCAGAGCCAAACCGCGGAGAGGGACTTTGTGTTGTTTGATTTAATAATCCTCTGGACGTCACGTGCAGGTACTGCAGCGCTACCTCTTTTTTTTTTTTTTTGGTCCCTTTAGACACGGCATGTAAATAAACTCACAATCAAATGGGATGTTTTTATGGAGCTCATCTCAGCGAGACAACTCCTCACACACACACAAACATGCTCCACTTTCCCGCTGTGCTCTTCATGTGTTCCCTTTTTTCTCCATCCCAGTCTCAGTTTGAAGGTTCTGCTCACGTCTGCACGCGCTCATGTCCCCACAATCCCCCTCATAGTCTGAAACGTGAAGTGTGATCTATATGCACACGCAGTCAAGTGTATCATCCGTCCATCATCCGTCCCTCCTCCGGTCGTCTCTCCTGCCCTGTGATAGCCACTGCGAGTGACGTGAGGAGACAGCCAGTGGCTCTGTAAACGCTGTTGCTGCAGATTATGTAAGAGACATAGATTAAGGGAATATCCAGCAGATCACTGGAGGCTCACAGGGAGGGCAGCCGCCACAGCGGGGGGGCTGAAGAAAGCTGGCCCCGTGCACCCGCGCCGAGTAAGATGCAGGGAAACGCCAGGGATTGTTTTGGTGGAGTGAGCGTTGCACGGAGAGGGAAAATGAAGTGGGAGGGATGCATCATAGAAAATGCTTCACAAAAACATGTAGGAGGGAGGACTCTGCATTAGAGAAATGAGGAGAGAAGACAATGGTGTGCTGCTGGAAATAGAAATGACCACTTCTGTCACGATTTAAAGGTGCAGGCCGCCACGCTCGTGCTGTACACTCATGCGTAGTGTGTTTGGGCGCAAGCGAACAAGAGGGGGTGACCGCGACTTTGGCGGCCGTCCCAGCTACACAGGGCTCCGCCCTCACCGCAGGTGGGCACGACAGGTTCACATCATCAACCCCTGTTTCTGGCCAGTCCCGCACTTGACTTTCCTCGAGCTGAAGCCTCCTTGCTGCGGGACTCACATGCATAACTTCAATATTTAGCCTTTGAAACAAGATCCTCAGCAGCTGGACAGCGAGAGTCAATAGAAAGTTCGTCGCTGTTAAAATATTCACCAAGTTGAACTCTTTCATCGTTGCTTAATTAGCCCAAACACACTCAGATTATTAATAAAATCCAGCTCTTGTGCGTAAATGGACCATAAAGTCTCTTCATAATTTTTGCTGTGTGTGTTTAAGACTTTTCAGTCTGTCAGATGAAGTTCAAATGAAAGAGTTTCTGTTGCATGTTTGATGTCAAACTATTCTGATCCCAATAATGGAGATGTAACAAAACTTCATGGCATGACATTTGGTGAAAATATGCAATATATATTATATATTAGGAATATAATATTTAGAAACATTAATATTATATATAACTAACATTATTTATAATATATTTCGTCAATATCATATACAGTGGTACCTCGGTTTTCGAATGTCCCAGACTTAGAAACAAATCAGAGTTCGCCAAAAATTTTGAGATTTTTTTGCTTCGGATTTCGAACGAAAATCCAGAACTCTCGACACCTCCGAGGCTGGATCGTTCACTCCAGGGTTTGATGTCCTGTTGTGGGCTGGAGCTGGGACAGGGATGAGGCCAGTCTGGGACAGAGCCTGACTTGGTTTATGACTTTGTCACAGCCAAACTGCACAGAAGCGCACATTCAGAGCTGGACACGCACCGGGCACCTCTTCACTTCTGGAGAGACCTCACTCACTCGGCAACCCCTCCCACATGCAGCGGCCACACACATAGAGGAACAGCCACCTGCAGCAGACACTCTACATTCACTCCTACAAAAGACTATTTTAAGGCTTGGAACGCATTGTTTCTTTTTCCATTCATTGTCATGGGAAAAATCCATTCAGATTTCAAACAAATCGCTTCTTGAACGGCTGTCTGGAACGGATCGTGGTCGAGAACCAAGGTACCACTGTATTTATAAATATATATATATATATTTGGCATATCTTGTTTGAAAATACTGAGAATGCAACTTCTGTTTATCAAAACTTTGCGAGGATCTGCCAAAACAGACCCCATATATCATCGATGTGATGCGATGAGTTTGAAGATATTGTTCTGTTGAGCAAAACACAACAATAAGGTCAAAGTGTGCTCATTGTTTTGCAATCAAATTGTTTACCATCATATTTGTCATCTTCATACAGAGATTAGATTTTGTATTTTGCATATTATATTGTTGACCCGATACGACTTCAGGAGTATTTCAGATAAGATAGAAAACAATCCATGGGTGTGTGTGTCTGTTTTTCTCTGGAGCAAGGCACATTGTGGGTTTACATTTACATACATAATATCAAACTCAAGCACCTTTCATTTACAAGCATGTGCGCTCCCACTCAACACCTACCACGCTGACCTTTTCCCGCTGCTAGCTCTCCACTGTAGAACATATTAAAGCATGTAGCTGACGTGCTGACAGCAGCCGCTGCACGGAGACCATCTGCCCACTTCGACAGAGGGAATGTCCAAACGCAGCGCGGTGGATAAAAAAAGCAGCAGCCGATCCCTCTGATCAATGTGGAGGTTTTGATGGATCGGCTGTGTGGCCCCTCGCCGAACGCCGCACTTGAGCCTGAGGAGCTGAAGTGGATGTTGACATTCATCTGCTTATCAATCGAATACAGGGCTTCATTTTGAGAACGTCTTCCTTTCTCTTGTCCATCAACAAGCCCCTCAGTTGTTGAAGTCAGGTTTACATTTGTGTGTTGATCTGCGAGTAGGTGTGTGCTGATGTGTTTGAGTTTGTTTTGAATGCACGTAGGCTTCGGTGTCATCGTTCCAGTGTTCATCAGGGTCATGCTTTTAGATAGGAATCGTGAGATGTGGATTACGCCGGTAAACAAATATGGCAGCCAAGCTACGGCTGTATGAGTGTTGGAAAAATGGCAAATTTCTATCATAGTTGGCGAAAGTACTGGGCGGAAACATGTTTAGGGCGTCCTCCTGTGGAAACAGAAGGGCGTCCATTTTTTCATGTTTGGTCCTGAGGATGCCCAGACGCCCTCCTTGCTAAAAGCCGGATGAAGATGGCGCTCCATGTTGGACTTGCTACTGCTCTGTGCAAGCGACTTTTTGTGCATGTTTAGGAAGGTACAAGTGTTTCTCTTGTGCAGAGACACCTGGATATTTCAGTGTGTGGAAGTAAAGTTTGTGTTGCTGCTCAGAAACCTGTGGAATGGAGAGGAGAAACCTGTGAATTTTTTATGTGTATATGGGCGTTAGCTCAAATGTTGCCTCTAAAGTTGTTCGTGTTTGTTGAGTGTGTGTTTTGGGGGGGTGTTGCACCATGTCTTCCCTCCAACTGTATCTCATTCAGAGCGAGGCGCATGTGTACTGGTCTCGCTTTTGTTGTTGTTGAGGCGATAACCAAGTGTCAATTCCCTTCAAGCGATGGCTTTTGTTCTCTGTGTTTGCATCCCACAACTGTCAGTCTTTGTCTAAACTGTCAGATCCAAACTGTAAAGATTGCGTTGTGAGCGCAGGTTTGAGTCATCACCCGCCGCACGTGCTCATGAGCCGCCGCTGGTTTGTGTCTTTCAGGCGGATGCCAGCAACGTGCTGAAGAAGAGGATGAACTCCGCGCCGCTTTTCGAACGTCCGGCCAAAACCTTCCCCAACCCGCCGGTCAACGCTCAAGCCTTCCTGCAGCAGGGCTCGGCGGTACCGGCCAACAACGTTCTGACCGGCACCAGCATCATCGACAAGTACTCTCGCATCCTCTTCCCCCTTTCCTTCGGTGCGTTCAACCTGGTCTACTGGATCGTCTACTTGACCAAGGACACCATGGAGATGTCCAGGTGAGGCGCCAGTCGCGTGGCTACTTCAAATCCTCTCCTGGCTTGTTGACATTCAGCACCGCTGCGGAGCGTTTAAGAGGAACAGCAGGGTGTTTGGTGTTGTGTTGGTTACGAATGTGAGGCAAAAACAGAGGAGCAAAAACGATGCAGATGTGGAAGGTTCTGGAAGAGGCCCGGCAGCGGTGACAAATGTGGCATATGTAAAAAGAGGTCAGTTTTCTGCTCTTGCAAATGTGAGGGCGGAGCACATCAGAGATTCCAGCGAGCGGAAAGACGAGGGCAGAAATCGCTGCGAATATAAGAAGGTGAGAGGTGATTAGCTTCAGCGGGGAACAATCTGGCTGATTGGAGCGGGTCAGGAGAGGAAGAGGAGGAGGAGGAGGAAGAGGAGAGGGGGATGGAGAGGCAGGGGGAGAGGCGACTTCACCACCACAAAACAACAGAACTGCATGTTTGTTTTTATCTTTTAAAAAAAGTGTGATTTTTCTCGCCAGCAATTCAAGTCGCTTGTCAGCAGAAAAGCAATGTTTGACTAGCAAAGAGGCAGGTAGTGATGGGCTGTTGAGGCTTCATGAAACAGTGCCCTCATTTTCAGAGCCCACCAGGTGTCGCTCTCTGCTCTAAAATCATTGGTTTTTAACAGCTACTTCAATGAAACCAACGTTTCTAAGGCAAGAGTGCCACCAGCTGAGCCCTGATAATAAGCACTGTGTTTCGCGAAGCTTCATCAGCAGGCAGGTCCTCGACTTAATGTACAGCACATCTGACGTGCTGGACGATGTTTCGATTCTATCCTGTCGATCACTGCGTTCCTCTCACGTCGGAAGTGGGATGAAAGAGTTGGGAGTAAGTTCAGTGTGTTTCAGTCATTGAAGTCGGAGAAGGAGATGCACAAAAGCTATTCTCACGTGGACCTCGTCGACGTCTTGATCCATCCGCGCGGCCTTTGCGAAGATGAAATTTGTTTGTTTCATGTGTTATATTTCATGGATTAAACAGTTCTACTTCCTGTTTACATTCGGGTAAGCCATCTTGGATTTGGGGGGTGAGGATACTCTCACTTTCTGACTGGGAAATCTGACCCAGTCCGAAAGGGTGACCTTACCCGAATCCTAATCCTGATGTAACAAAGACAAATGGAACACACCATAAGGCCTAAAGAATTAGTGGGATACAGATCGCAATAACTGGGCTGAAAATGTTGCTTCTCCCAACCGAGGAGGGGCAAATTTAGGGTTCTAAATTTCAGTCGTAAATATAAAACCTATTCAGTATGTCTGATCAAATATCGTTTAGTGTCATAACTACAAATGGAACTGTGACATACCGACGTGTAGCTAATCCACGAGTCAACCAAGAAACTTGGAAGCACAGCAGTTTTGATATTTATTGATTTGACTACAATAGAAGTTTGTTATCCTCATGCCTAAACTTCACTTCCCTCTGTCGAGGTGTTCGACACGTATCGCCTAAATGTAGCCATTAGCATCGCGACTCCCCATTGATCGGTTAGAACCCGCCTGCTTGAAGACGAACGTGAAGCAGCGCTGCACACGTGGTTGATAAGTGACTCCTTCTCCAGGCCTTCCTTCATTATTCAGAGGCCACACAAAGCTAAACCCTTCGCTGCTGAATTATTCACCGTATGTCTCCGCCACAATTGCGCGGTTGCGATCACAGACGGCTGAAGTTGTAATTGTAACATGAGGGGGAAACTTTGTGTTGTCCCTCCTCCACGACTGCTCCACCACCACTGGCTCAGTGGAGCGTGGGCTTCACGATCTCTCCAAAAATAAATAAAATGTGACTTGAGAGACGTACGGATAAAGTTTTCCAGTTGTCTTCTGCTTCCAAACTGGCGAGGCGAGCGAACAAATCCGTCCTCATTACGATGATCTCAATACCTTCTGCTTGCTCGCCAACCTGGTGCAACTACAGACCCAAGTGAGCCTGCCAGGTTTGGCCTCTCGTGTTCACCCAACTGCTGCTTCAACGCCTTCCAACAGCTGATTTATTTAACTCCTTAGCCGTGAAATTCACTGTAACTCAGGGCTAATGAGCTGATGAGGAGACGTGGCGTGCGTCTGTTAAATTACTTTTCAAGTCTGCTCGCCCTGCTATTGATAGACGCCGTGAGGAGGAAGCTCATTCTCACCTGCCTGTGGCTGCGATCGAGGTCTTTCAGTCAAGAGACAGCTGCAGAGCTCATGTGACCCGATGGATGCCGTGCTCTGTCTTTTGGCTCAGCTCTTTCTTCCGAGCAACACTGTCTTTCATGAATCCTCCCTTCACTCGTGAACAAGACCCCACGATACCTGAAGGATCTCGCATCTCCTGTGAACTGTGGTGTGTTTGTGAACGGAATGTGAATAATATCATTTAGAGCCAAAGTTGTTCAACGTGACAATAATCCTTAACTTGATGATTTCATAATGAAACAGATTATTTTGGATTATTTTTGCGTAGATTTTTTTACACATTGCGTTTCATTTATTATTCATTATTATTTTAAATTTATTAATGTTAATGTTAGTTTTTGTGAATGTTGAACAATTCTATATATATATATATATATATATATATATATATATATATATATATATATATATATTTTTTTTTTTTTTTTTTTTTTTTTAATTTCACAATTTTAACTATATTATATTTCCTTTTGTTTTTGACTGAAACAACTTTTTGATTTTGAAAAAGTGTAACAAAAAAACCAAAACTAACAAAAGTTATTTTCTGGTTTTGTTTAAAAAACATTTTCTTAATCTTCATTAATCCATAAACACCATCATACACACAATAAAGTGTATTTTGTTACCTTGCAATATAACCATTATTCAAATCGTAATGAGCAATATATGATCATCTTCATTCTATATACTGTATGTATCATATACTTTTTTGAAGCTCAAATGTATTTGAAGGTGTGTTTTGATCCCAGCTGCAAGGAGTAGCTTGAGTTGAGAAACGTGCCTGTGAGAGCTGGTGCGCAGGTGCAAGTGTGTCTCCTCCAGTGAGGATGGAGAGGAGGCGTAAGAGCAGTGGAGGGGCTGGCAGCGATGCCTACAGACTGCGGGCTATTTTAATGAATAGCTCTATTCAGGGCGCGACGTGAAGGAAACACATTTGCAGAAAACACTTCCTCCCATGAGGGGCCACAGCTGGTTGACTGGCTGGTTGCTGGTTCCGCGGCTGGCAGGCGGCGCCGGTGTCAGAGTGGGCGCATCTCTGCTCCTCTTTATTGCCCATCACAACGCCGAGCCCGAAAACCACCGTCTTTATTGACGCTCATAAATCAAAATCGCGAAACGCCGTTCCCGACCCGATTCCTATTTTCCAGTGCCGTAGCTATAACTTTGAAGCCATGATCGTCCAATAACAGGCCACTCAGGAGGCGCACGAGAGGCGCCACCGTAAACAATCTTCCATCCATCATGTTCCTCATGAGATACGTCCCACTCACTTAGTTTGCACTCGGTGTGGTGAGTTTCCGCCACAGTTTGGTATTCCACCTCAGAATCAAAGCTCCGGAGGAAGTTAAACCAACAGCTTCAAAAGACACTGAGGTTTACAGGTAGCGTAGCATCAAGCAGCTTTTCACGTTGAACCTCATGGGTGAGTCAAGTTACAAGTTTCAAGAAGTAAAAAACTCAGGACATTTCACCAGTTACAACAACGTACATGTAGTTTTACTCCTGTATTCCCCAAGAGTTGGAACTGTTTTATTTACAATGTGCTAACACGAATGCAGACAGCACTTTCCTACATCAGGTTTTTCAGAAACTTTTTCTTTGCTTCTGAGTCGTCCGTGGGCAACAGTGTTTGACCAATGTAGCTATAGCTGTATAGAAGTTTTCGCTTCAAGCCAACCGTACGTACTTGTCAAAATAAAATTCAAAAGATATTGAAGCAAAGTAGCGTGTCATCATACAGTTACAGAAGAGCCTAGCTGACACTGCAACAAAGCCACATTCTCCGAGTGCCCTTTCACACCCGCACGGCTCGGAGCTGGTTCCAGTTTCCGATCAAAGTTTGAACCGGCTGGTGTCTTCATGCAGCGAAAAGAACTGCTTCAGAATTTGAATATGACATCATCGTGGGTGTGTCGTCTTCACTGTTTACAAAATGAGAAGCATGTCGAGCAAGTACTGGAATTTTTTTTGCTCTGGCTAAATACATCGCCTATACAGTACACAGTCCGACACGACTGTCTTCTACGTCATGAAAAGTCGTCGCATGTTTGATTGTTGGTTGAAAACAAACACTCCCGTTTTCATAGCCGCTTGTCATTTTGTCCGGGTGTTCGCCTCCGCCTGAGCAACAGGTACCAGGGCTTGTTTGATGGAAAGCACTGAGGTTCTGAGACTCCCGAGCGGCACCGGCTCCAGAACCGCGTTGGTCTGAAAGGGCTCATGGATCCAAACTAAGGCCCGTTTGGTCCAAGCCTGTGCTTCCGTGCGTAACAATTCTACCACATGATTCCAAAGGCAGCAACCATCGCTCCACGCATCAGTTAGCTTCTTAGGAGGATCCACTTTTGCCATGCTCAGCACCGGAGAGCCCTCTGGTGGACACAAAACTCCTCCTGAATTTTGACTCTTGGATCAATGTTTACATCGAGTCGCGCTTTGAGGAGATTTCCAATATTTGCTGACTCATGAATACTTACTCTTTTAATGTGAACTCCACAGTCATATATGGTAAAATATCATTTTAGAAAAAGAAAAAAAAAATAGGTAGCTTAAGATTGATTCTTTACGTGACCATCGGAAAAGTAAAAGTACTGCATAAGTCGGAGCCACATGCTGCGAACACACACAAGAGAGTTGGTTAAAAGAGGAATAACAGAGTAAATGTTGTGCGTGGTTTGTGTCGACGATGTACGTAAGTGTACTAACACTCTCCTCTGTGTGTTACAGGGACACCGTCTGAGATGGAGTTACTGGATACTACACTTAACATATGCAAACACACAGATTTATAAATAGTACACTCACCACAGTAAGTAAAGACAAGGATGCTCGCCAAGCAGTCTGTCACGCCGCCTCAGTGCATTGTATTCGGAGATGAACCGGCTCCTAATGCCAACACGACCCACGGAGCTCACCGGGACTGAGGGCCTGTTTCCGAAATCTACGTCTCCATCTGTCTCCCTGTTTCTGCCCTCAAAAGAAGGCCCTGCCATCCAATCGCCGGTGGGACGTGACGCTGGGATTATCTGGGCTGTAAACCGTTGGATGTATTTATTTCCGTGTGAATGCGGTGAGCGACTGGCGCGACGCTGCTCATTGTAGATTCTATTTGTGTGAACTGGAGCTGGTGTTTGGCTGAATGTCAAAAAGTGTATCACGGGTCATTTATTTGTGGCATGATCTCTTCTGGGGAGGATGGGAGCGGGGATCTTCACAGGGCTGTGGTGGTGCTTGAGAAATACAAACCTATTCTCAGTTTTAAACCAGAGATTTGTGGGGAAAAAAAATGAATTTGTGAGCGTAAAATAACTCAAATGAATTATCGTCATTAACATTCCCAAACTGGACCTTAGATCCAGCTTAGATTTGAGGTATGAGCGGGTGTTAGCTAGACTTGCAGCAGCAACTTGAGCAAGTCCAACTGGTGCAAGCTCAATTACCATAAATGCTATTGTAACTTTATTTTCAGGACGCATTTAGCATGGTCACACTTCAAGAGCACACTGAGTAAAAGCCAGAATTTTACACCTGGGGAGAGACTTCCAGTGTTCCCAGTTATGCCCTCTGTTGACCAGATGTAGAATCTCCTAGTGGGAAGGTGGGAGAATTGGCACCACAGCAATGCAAGATGGCTGCCTCTAATGTTAACAGGAAGCGCACAAGAAGAGAATTTGTGTTTCCTCTGCATCCTGTAGGTTTTCTAGTTGCAAGCGTAAAACGTACTTGAAGAAGTTACATGGATGTCACCATCTTCTTCTCCAACTTAGATAACTGGTATGCACTGAACATGGCTGTGATGCCATTCCCAGCTCTCACTTCTGAGGTACTTACAACGCAGCATCAGAGTAGCTCCGGCGCTCCGACTCAAAGCAGCTTGAGTATGGATTCAACCCAAGACTTTTTAGCATAGGGAGCTAGGGATAGAGACGTGTGCGCTCTTTTGACCAGACTTTGGATTTGCAGCAGTGGATGCAGGGGAATGTCGAACTGGGTATTGGTTTTCTTTGGTTCAGACAGAGGCAACTGCAAAATGAACTTGGCTCGATGTATTTGACAACATACTCACTACTCTTAAGGCGTAAAACAGTGGTGAACTGGACTTCCATTGTTGACGCGGAAGTTAGCCTGCATGTCATTTCATTTCATGATGTTCAAAAAGAGCGGTTGGGGTTGGGATGAGAACATGGAGGGTGACGATGGTTAGCTTTCAAGGTTATCTGACTTGTGATGCTGCTTGGTATATGCAGTACCTAATGTGGCCAGCAGCTGCGATCGTGCACCATCCCACGGCTTACCCTTTCCTTTCCTTAAACACTTCTTTTTTTGCAAAGGAAACTGGGGAGGGATGTGAAGTGTGATCCAGGCGGAAGCCAAATATGCGACACGGAAAGATGACTTCAGCGTCAACATTGGACGAAAAAGTCCACTTGATGTTACGCCTTAGGAGTGAGGAAGCCGACTTGATAAACCTTTCCTCCTGTCTTTAGGACCTCTGACAGCACTAATGGGGTCGGGACATCTACACGGTAACATGCCACGGCAGGTACCTTCTTGCTTGTGATAGGTTTCACGAAACAGTGCACTCATTTCTAGTAGACGGCTCTAAAGTTACTTTGTAACTTTGAAACTTTAAAGTAACACCTTGTGTTACTCTTAAGCCGAGAGCGCCACCTTCTGAGCTCTGAGGAGACTGTTTCGTGAAGCCTCATCAGCCCATCACTACTTCACGCTCCAATCGTTGCCGACGTGTTCTCTCTTCTATCCACAAACTCTATGTCAGATTTGAACAAATGAAAACGCATTTTTCGACGCACGTTTCAACCGTCTCTAAATCTGCCCCTTCATGCTCCAAGGTTATGAAGCAGCACATCATAACAAGAAACCCCAGCTTGCCAAAATACGGCGCTTCCACAACACAGCCAGGCGATTCCCCGGAGAACACTCCAGCCTCCACGAGCACGAGGTTCGTGTTTTCTCCTCTTCCTAATTGTATACAAGCGAATCCCACCCCAACTCTCCAGCTTCCAATTATGAAACAAGGTGACAGCTGCGTTTCTTAAAGAGCCCAACTTAAAACCCGTCATCATCAATTACAGCAAATGCCAAAACATGCTCATTAATAATCCTCCGGTGCGTCCGTGCATACGGTGATTCACCGCGTGCAGCGAAGAAGCGAGCGCAACGCGCTAAATCCACGTGCGGTGTCTAAATATAAGCTGCGCTGCGCGTTGAAATCCATCATCCACCAGTTCTGATCTCATTACCGTTGTCTCCAACAAGCACCGGGCCCGAAACCAAACACGGTATATGCACATTTGTTTATACGGCGATTGTAAATTTTTATAAATAGGATTATTTGGTTGAAATAAAATGGTGGTGAAGTGTAATTTGTCAGACACTTTTAGAATAGTGTTGCTGTTTTTCCATGTTTGATTTGTGACGAAACCGGCATGCGGAGTTCTGTAACACTGTAATAAGTGAACCGTGCATGTTGCATCTCAAGTGTTAGTTTTGCAAGAATTCAACTTATGCAATGCAATGACTAATGCAATACAGACTCTGGCTGAACCCCGACAAAGTTTGCCATTGTCGCCCTCGTCTGACCGGGATGGAGCCGCCGACTTCATCTGTAAAGAAAGCAAGAATGAAAAAAAAAGAGGCTCAGACGTGATGCCAAGAATATGTATCCTGTCTCCCGCTGAATGATTTAAACCTTTTCTTTGGTGCAATGATGGTTTAGTTCTGTGCCAACTGTTGCTTTGGGTTTGAATAATTGAGATGCGGGGAGGAAGGAGGGGCGCTGTAATTGTTGCTAGCCTGCTGGCGCTCAATAATTCAGTTGACTTAGCTAACATCCGTTTTGTTTCCTCCTCAACCACCAGGTCATAATGCCGTCTTTTTCTCTCTTGCTCCTGAAGCAGATCACGAGAACATGCTTTTAAATCATTTGGTTTTCGCTCCGTCACTCATAAGAAGTCCACGCTTCCTTCAAAAGGATCCTGATCCAGAATCATGGTCAAAAAAGAGCTGAGCCAAGAGGCAAAGCTGCTACTCTCACCTTCCATCTGAGCAGATCACTGTGTTGCTCCTCCAACACACCGAGCCGTAGGAAACCTTCCGACAACTGGTCTGAGTTTGTGCTATACTTAATCTGCATAGAAATTTCAGTTCATATTTATTTATTTTTTTACATTATTACAGTGGTATTTACAGTACATTTAATTGCAGGGTTACATGCTGGATGCGTATCTTATTTTTACATGGAAATGAAAGCAAAACTTGATGGAGAATATTGTAAATCTATAGAAGATAAATGTACAATTTGTGGGGAATAAAAGCAGAAAAAAATGTTGAACCATCATAGTGTAAAAATTTGATAATAATTTAAACAAAAATTCAAATGCTGTCACTGAAATGATGTTAACATATTAACCTGGAAAAAAAATACAAGTCTTATTTAATATAACTTGAGAACAAATAGAGTAGAATTAACTTATGAATATAGAGATTGAATTTATTTAATGATTTATGGAAGAACTTCTTCCCTTCAATAACTGTCAAACTGAATAGTATTTATGTGTTATGCATGTTTGTCTTCTGCTTATTTAAATCACATGCCATTCACATTGAACAAATTATTTTTAATAATATTTGAACCGATACAGAGGTTTATAACAGTCTCAGAACACACTACTGTACCTGTTGGATCTGTGACTACACAAAGTTGTGGTCTGCTGAGAGAGGCTGAGCGCGTGACGGCCGTTCTCAGCTCCATCGATGCGCCCTCTGACCCCTTGGCCCCGCCGCTCACCTCCCTCACACCGAGGGAGGACCTCATTTGCATGACCCCATGTGCTTGTTAGGGGTTGTTGAATGTAGAAGACATGGTCAAAGAAGCCGTTTAGCTCCTGGCGCCGTCCCTCCTCAGCTCCACCGCCGCCACAGCAGCGCCGCAGGTTACAACTCAGTTCGTGGATATGATCTGCTGCACCTCCAGTGGTGGACCCTGCTTGACACGTAGCTGCATCACACATGGGCTTGTGGTTTCCTCCACAATGTGCTTTTTTTTTTTTTATTTCAGAAAATGTGTTTTTATTTCTCTTGTACTGACACACGTCCGCGTCTGATGAGATTGTACTAAACATGTTGAATAAAGGAGAATTATTTCACTGTTCAACTTTCTGTTGGAGAATTTGCCAGATACATTTCATCGCTGAGCTCATGGCTTCATTGAAAAAAAAAAATGTAGTCGAACTTTTCAAATTAATATCATAAATAAATACAAAAAATTAATAAAATGCATGTTTGCTTTAATACTTGTACGGTTTAGCTCAGTAATGATCAAAAGAACTTAAAAACCGATATTCTAAAAAAGGTAAGATCACAATCGAAAAAAAATAAAATAAAATAGACTAGTTAAAATAACACAGCATCCATCCAAATAAATAAATAAATACATTTAAAAATGACACGATAGCTGGCTAAAATAAGTGCAATATGTCTGTTGTGTTTTGAATATGAGTATAAATATGAGGAATGCAAAACAAAATTTCTCTATAAAGAATTTTTAAAAAAGTGTTCATAAGAGGAAGTTGATTAAAATACAACGTCAGCTTCATTTTTATTTAGATTTTTTTTAAAATAACAAGAGCTATTTTAGTAGAAAGCTGTTGCTTCAGCATCAAGGGTCCACCTTCTTCCGATGTTTCTCCTTCAAGTCCAAAGATAGTTCCTCCTTCAAAACATCCCACGTAAATTGTGAACATTCATCTTTTATTCAGGGTGAGAAAACAGCCGAATGAAGGGCTTGTGGGTCACGCGACACAGGAGGTGCTCGTGTTTTTGGTGCTCTTTGATTGTGTGTTCAAGCTCATTTCAAGATAACTATACAGTGTGTAACCGCTAGAGGGCCACACTCTATGAAATGGCAGGCCAAATTTGGCCCCTGGGCCCTGAGTTTGACACAATATTAGTTGTCAAGAAGTTTATGTGCAAAAATAATCTTGATAGTTTGTACAAATAAATCAGACAATAATTACTATAAATAGGCAGAACAACTTTATGAAATGCTACAAAACCTAAAGAGGAAAAATAAAGGAAAAAGGAGCTTTGTAAAGAAAAATGAAAAGGGTTGTTTACTGTAACGTGTTGAGTTGGTCAAAATAAAAGACCCACTGAGAAAAAAGGTAATAATAATCAAAAGAATGAAAATATAAATAAAAAAATGTAACTGAGAATTAGCTGGTAAATTTGAATAAATGAAGGAAAAGAAAAACAAATGCGCAAATCAAATCTATGTAAAGATGAAGTTAAAATTCTGAATTGCAATGAATAATTTCTTGAAAAAATAAGAAATGTAAAATCATAATTTCTACTTTGAATAAACTTGCCAAATCGATTTTTATGTCATTATCAGCAAATTCCACATTTAATCTATGGTTTAAAATATTATTTACAACCTAAATAATTATTCTTTTCATTATAATTTTATTTAAATCACATTTTACGCATAAAACCTTTTAAAAAATCGCAATAAAAATATGAAATAATTTAGAAAAAAAAATCTAGGGAGGAGAAACCAAAGTCTTCTCATTGTCGCGTCACATTTCTTAACGTTATCATTGTGTTTTGCTGTAACGTGACCGTCAGTCATAACTTCCTCCGCGTCAATCCCCCACGTCTCTGTCGCCACAGACTCATTCGTCGCCACAAATCGAGTAGTGGCCGCCAATAATTCTCATTTCACGCATGAAGGCGACGGCTCGCTGCTCCCAGCGCTCTGACGAGCTGAGCCATGATGTCATGTGACGGCGGCGCCGGATCCGCGCTGGGCCTGGTGACTCGCATATTTATGTAATTCAGTCACAAAATGTCTCACTCAGAAGTGACGCCGCAGCACAATCGCATGGCGTCATCGCAGGCGTGCGCACTAAAGGTGCCAATAATGCGTGAGGAATCACTGCAGTCGGAGACAGTGGTGCAAACACGGAGGAGCAGAAACTTGGCGACAGACAAGTGCGCGTCCGAGCAGGTCCGAGCAACTCGAGGGTAGAGTGCCACCTATTGGCGCCTTTCTCCCAAGCCTTTCTTCCACCTACACACTGACTCACCATGCGCTTTTCCTCGTGCGCACAGGGAGAAAACCACAGTTGGAGTGAACACAGGACGCACGGAGGCTGACGTGTGAAAATACCTCCGGGGGGCAACGCGCATGAATATTAACAGTGAGGAGCAAATATATTCAAATGCAACAGACCGCAGGCCACAGCACAACACAACTTCTCACAAGGCAAACGCAATTGTTTTGTGTTGTATATGAATATAAAATCTGTTCACTGAGGCACACAGGGATTGTGCTGTTGCCACGTGGTGTGTGAGGGTTTCTCAGTCTTACTGACGTCTGTGGTCATGAAGTCCTTGGAGCGCCTGGTTCTCTCTCACCTGAAATCTATCCCTGCTTCTCACCTGGACTCATTGCAGTTTGCCTACAGAGCCGACAGATCTGTGGGCGACGCAGTGAACCAGGCCCTTCATTTTGTTCTGCAGCATCTGGACTGTCCAGGAACCGATGCCAGGATCCTGTTTGTGGACTTCAGCTCTGCCTTTAACACGATTCTCCCAGCTCTGCTTGAAGACAAGCTTCACCAGCTCGACGTGCCTGACTCCCTCTGTAGATGGATTACAGACTTCCTGACCAGCCGGAGTCAGCGTGTGCGGCTGGGGACGACTGTCTCCGACACTCGGACCCTCAACATCGGGTCTCCTCAGGGCTGTGTTCTCTGTCCATGGCTCTTCTCTCTGTACACCAACTGCTGAGAGATATATTGTGACACTGATACACAGTGCTGTACATTCATGACAACCATTCGTGTCTCTGAAGGGCTTTTTTGGAGGATGTTTTTGATCTGGTTTGGTCCTCCTCTGATGAGGTTCTGAACTGGTCTGGGTAGGTGACCCCCAGTCCCATCCTGAATGACCCAAACAGAGGGAGATGGCGGAAATATTGCATCTTAGATCAAGGACAGTTGGACTTTACAACGAATAGTAAATTTCAAACGTCCTTCAACGTGACCTTCACAGTCAAGTTCAAGATATATGTATATCCAGAGTGCATATATCCAACATCCATTTATTAAAAAACAGTGAACAAAGAACTTGAATGAAAAGAAACCCAAACTTGAGGAGTCTTACTCGAGAGCTGCAGGGTTTATCGCCTCTGACTGCTGAAGAATGGATGGTAGCTGCTTAAAAAAAAAAAAAAAATCCTGTTTGTGAAGAACCTTTGGACCCCTGGGATTAAACTCCTCACTCTGTCGCCCCTAACTTTGGTTTGGATTAACCTGAAGAGGATTCACATCCAGGAAGCTTAAGTTTGAGACGTGGATACAAGATCAGGTGCGACATCCCTCAAACTTGTTTCGTGCTGCACATGAGGAATATTTACCGCTCAATTTATCTGACTCTAACTTTTTGTTTTTGACTTCCTTCTGGCTCTATTGTGTTTAGCAGCTGATTTTATCACATTCAAACAGGATCCAGTGCCGAAACTCCTGGAGAAGCAAAGTTGCCGGTGCTTCATCGCGCTCGGTGTTTCAGTCTCATCTCACCCAAATATATTTCCTGCTTAATTTGATGAGGAACATCCTGTTCTGATTAGACCGCACACAGGGGAAGGTTAAAAATAACCCCAGATTCAGTGACAAACGACCTCCTTCCTTCCACACGCTCCGGCGGCTCCGGCGCTCGCAGTCGAGGATTAAAGAGCTTCAGTCATTGGTCTGCTAGAAGACCAAAGGGGGGTGATAAGATCAAATTCAAAGACAATATTCTTCCAAAAGAATATTTTATTTGAGAGAAAGTTTGGGGGTTCTGTTGATGCTGCACCCCGACCCTCACCTGTGGCCGTGAGCTGTGGGTCATGACCGAAAGTTTGAGATACAAGCGGCTGAAATGAGTTTTCTCTGACGGGTGGCAGGCGTCTCCCTTAGAGATACAGTGAGGAGGTCTGTCACGCAGGAGAGACTTGGAGTAGAGCTGCTCCTTCTCCATGTTGTGAGGAGTCAGTTGAGGTGGTTTGGGCGTCTCATGAGGACGCCCCCTGGAGGCCTCCCTTTGGAGGGGTTTCAGGCCAGCTGGGAGGAGACCGAGGGGTCGACCCAGGACCTGCTTGGCTCCGCCTTCTGAAGCTGCTGCCCCCACGACCCAGCAACGGCTGGATGGATGGATGGACGGACGAATGGATGGATGGATGGATGGATGGATGGATGGATGGATGGATGGACGGACGGACGGATGGATGGATGGATGGATGGATGGATGGACGGACGGATGGATGGATGGACGGATGGATGGATGGATGGATGGATGGATGGATGGATGGACGAATGGATGGATGGATGGATGGACGGATGGATGGATGGATGGACGGACGGATGGATGGATGGACGGATGGATGGATGGATGGATGGATGTTGCTGTTGCTCTCAGGTGTCAACAGAGAATGTGCTTGGACAGTGGTGAGGTAAATATTCTCCTGTTAGTATCCTTGTTGTTTGCGATAAATAAATATATAAATAAATAAATCTATGGATGTTTGGCTTCATGAGTGAGTCTGCTAAAATAAAATAAAATAAAATGGCCTTACTTTTCGTCGAGTAAGGCCATTCAAAATATCTTCCAGATTCCTATGAAAACTTCACCTCAAAGCAAAATACAGTACATCATATGTGTGTCAAAGGCGAAGTCTGGGGGCAGAAAAAGGCCCGCAGTGTCATTTTTTGTGGCCCACAAAGTGATTTTACATAAAAAAAAAACTGTATCAGAATGTGGGCAACCTATAGAGAAAACCACGCACACCTACAGGCAATTTTGGAGTCATCACTTTCACCTCGGAGGAAACCCACATAGAGACAAACACATGGCTTTTAAGATCCTTCCTTTCAGCAGGAAAACAGTGCCCCCCTGAACGGATCACCTCCGACCACATATCAACTGAGTGATGCAGGATTCTAATCCTCTTCTATTTCACCCACAATAACAGCTTGAGTTTTTGCTCTTTTGTACCCTTGCTTCGCCACTATAGCGTAGGTGTGAGGCATCTCTCCGTGATATAGAACTTCTCTCTTCTGCAACTCCTCCGTGTGCATATGATACGGAAAAAAAAAAATCCTCTGGACGCCATAGCAACTAAGATATTCTCATTGGAAGCAGTCCAAAGGGTCACGCGGAAGAAGATGGCACAGAACCAAAGACTCCCACGCACATATGTGAAAGGTCGCGGGTCAAATTGCGCGTCATGATGCAGCCACACATCTATGCACATCTTCATCTGTGGCATGGAATCATAATCATAAAGAATTGTTGCTGTGCAGTTATTTAAAATGAGTGTTTTCTAGCCCAGAATAAGCTCAGTAGAGAAGGACAAGCATGAAGGAGCAGAGCAAGGATGAGAAGTTCAATGTGATGGAGTGTGGTTTTTAAGAAAAGCTTCCTAAAAATGTGACATAATGTAACGTGTCAAGCCTTTGTTGGAACACGGGGGCCCTCTAGTGGACGTCAGCGCCACAACCAATACAAAATTCCATCGCAAAAACACCAGTTTCTCCCAACATATAAAGCGTTTTGTCACTTACAACCGACGGTTGTGTAGCTGCCTGGGCGACAAACAGAGAAGTGAATAAATGACATCACACATGGGGGAGAATAACAGTGTACACATGTTAGTCCAGGAGTCAATTCCCCAGCAACGTAATGAGCAGAGATGTCAGCGCTGCCGACTGTGACTGTACCGACTCGCATCCCCCCTCCCCCTCCCCGTCCACTACCTGGTGGTTCGGTGTTTGTCCTGACACTGCAGTTTAAGCCACGGCATTGACTCAGAGGATTACAGCGGTGAAGGGAGAGCGAATGACAGATAGAGAGTCGGAGGGCAAATTACCCAGCGGCTGCTGGGAGAAGCCTGTTGGTGCCTGCAGAGGAAGAACAGGCGGCTAAATAAGTCCCTCGGCCCAAGATGTTTCTCTGGAAATTTGTGATGAGACAAACGAAACAATGTGAGTTACATCATTGAGCATTTTTACGCGCTAAAGACTAGTCCCGGAAAGACACCGAGCTAATGGCTACAGTCAGAAATGGCAATTGCTTTCATGGAATTGACTGATGGAATTGAACCTTTTATTTATTTCATGTTTGAGCAGGCCACTTTCACTTTCTACTATCAATTTCCTGACCACATGAGCACTTGGTCGACCCTCTCGTAGGTGGAAAACTGAATTCTAACTCATGACTCTTTCATACAGCAGCAGCATCGCTGGTACTGACACAGAATGTTGCAATGGCTCCCCTTCTGGAAGGACCTGGAAACGCACTCGCTCAAAGACCAACATGTTCTACTGCACGATAAAGTGTACATAATAAGACATAAGGCCATGCTGTAGCTTATTGACCCATTTCATTCACACGATTCAGGAACTGGAAGCCAAGAGTTTTTCAGATCTAGACAAGCTTTTATATCCCACAATTCACTGTTGATATTCAACAACAAAGATTTGTGCCAGCACAACCAAATAAACAGCAGCAGATCCTTTGCAGCTACAAAGTGGCATTTTAATAACTACATGAGCCTCTCATCATTTAGTAAACAGAAGGTTCCGTAAGGCTCTAAAAACAATACAAGACTTTAAAAGAGTGGCTCTTCAACATAACTATTGACCGTGGATTCACCGATGACTCAGTACATAAAAGTACTTGACTACTTGAAGATAAAACAAATAATTACACAGGAATATGTTTTAGCGTCACATTCATAACCACAAATGTTGTAACAGCAAGCGGTCGTAATAATAGTAGTTCTAGTATGTAGTAGTACAAGTATGAGTTGGTAGTCACAACTGAAGAAGCAATGGCAGTAGAGGTGGCAGTGTTTGTAATATTCATACTACACTGATACTTGCAGTACAAATCCAAAGATGATTCATACATAAGTAATGTGCTAGACTATGTTCTAAAATATAATTGTTCGATGACTGATCACTCGATTCATATTGTCATGTGATAATTATATTTTATATATTTTCTTTTTCTTTCGATGACAATAATAATAATACATACATACATTCTACTACTACTACTACTACTCCTACTGCTACGACTACAACTACTACTAAAAACAGTAACGACATTTCATTCGTAATGGAATCGATTTTCTGATTCTTTTCATGACAATAATAAAAATAATAATTATAATAATACATACATACATACATACGACAACTACTACTACTGATAACAATAATGTCATTATTGTTATTAAAGTTGTTGATATTCAATATTCAAATGGTGATATTCAACATGACCCATTAATGAAGAAGAAAAAATCCCATATATATAGATATATATAATTCAATTCATACATTGTTGAATTATATATATATGTTGATATATATATATATATATACATATATATACATTTGAATATCATTTGAATATTGAATATCAACAATCCATCTCATCAATGAATAGAATTTAAGACGATGTCAGTGATAATACATGATAATACACGATAATACCCTCCCTTCACATTACACAGATATTGCATTAACTACCATCATATGTGAGTTCATAACTTCATAAGTCACGTACACATTAGTCATGAATAACGTGTTGCCTCTCTATCACCAGGAGAAAACATTTTTTATACTCTTCATCCAGCTCTGACTCTGAAGTCCAGAGGGGTGTCGGTGAAGACGGCGTCCTCCGCTTGTTGTGTGCGTGACTTAAGTGGAAGATTGATGACACACTTCACGCTGCGGACAGGAGCCATGTTAATGAGGAACACCGCCGACCTCCCCTGGGTTTAGGTTGCATGAGAGGAAGGCGGCGGCGAGCGGAGCACAGCCTGTGCGGCGGCAGCGCACGTACTGTACCTGAGCCTCTTTTGTGATGTGTAATGTGCTCTTAACAATGTCCCAGTGAAGAACGGCGCTAATGCAGGTCCTGTCAAAAGAAGCTGCCTGTGCCGTGGGCGTGCGATCGAGGGGGCAGCAGCGATAGCAGACGCAAATAAGGTCAAATCCACATTACCATGGTAACCCACCAGCTGGCCCATCTGTTCACCAGCTAACTTCAAGTTGCTTCTCGCACACCTCCGACCAGCTGCAGCTGTTCCCGTCTTGTGTGTATTCGAGCGGCAACGGCACAGCAGCTCCATGAAAACACGCAGAAACAATCGCCGTCGCGAGCAAATCAAGTCGCTCTTTCGTCTCCTTGACATGAGCTGATGAGCACCGTGTCGCAACATGTTAGACCTGACACTTCTTCCTGTCATGTGTCCTGTTGTTGAGGGACATTCCACACAGTGTGGGCCAGACAGCTCTTCGCTACCATCTAGTGGTCGTGGTGTGAAATAGATCAAGTTGATGGAAGCGCAAGTGTTAGCTCGGCGTTGCTGTCCTAAGAGCTAAGATCAGGAATATATATAGAGGGGTGACAGTGATATTGCTCCACGGTCACGTTGGTGTCAGGGACGGAAGACGAGGTTGGTTGCAGGGGATCAAACATTTTCACCATTAAATTCATCAATGTAAAAAATATTATTGCCTCATCTTGTTTTACGCTGCTAAGGCAAGGTCCCCTGTCTGACAAGAAAAATCAAACGTCAACCAATATATTATATTTGACAAATTAAAAAGGTGGGTAGAAATGCCCTCATGGCTTGTTATTTACTGAGTGATGCAACAGAAAGAGGGTTCTCACAATGAAGTGTTTAAATGAAGTTTAAGAGGCTTGTTTTCTGTGTTGTATCACACTTTAAATGTTATATTAATACAGACTCATGTTTGAACTAGGCTCATGCCACTCTGGCTTGTTACCATTGTTGTTATTTAAAAACGTATAATGCAGAGTTTAAAATGAGATCCAATGCAAAACAAAAAAAAAACTCATAGTTTAAAAAAAAAAAAAGTGTTAACTTCCTTACCTTGCAGTATGCCACCGTGGCTTGCTGTCCTGTTTGAAATGCAGTACAACAGGATGGAAAATTGACAAAAAAATGTAAACGTCTGAAGCTGAAAAAATGGTGATGCTGATAAATTTCCCTTTCAGAACCGAAAAAAATGGAGCTATTTAACTCCAGCGAGGTATTTGGACGGCAGTCTGAGGATAAGAAATGTCAGACATAACAGATGGAGAAACCTGTCATCTGGCAGGATGGACGACGACTTGGATGGAAAGATCCACTTGTCGATGCCCAAATATATCATTTATGACTTTCCCTTGGATCAAAACAACATATTGCCATGATTTACAGTCCCATCCGAAACATTTATAGCTCATGAGATCAAGATGCAGATGGTGCTGAAACTCTGAGGGAGAGTTTTGGAAGAAAGTCTGGATCCCAACAGCATGCGGGACCAACTGAAGAAATGAGTGGATAAAATGACATTCAAAAAATAAAAATATTTCAGAATGAAGAGAAAAATATGTTTAAAAATCTATTAAAAAATTTCATTTGTCCTCCTGACCGACCACATCTCCTCAATATTCCATCACATGGTATTGTTTTTGACTCTCAAATTGGTGAGTCCAGTCCGCTGCACCGTCAATGGAGTGGAATTATGCAGAACGACATGCGCTGACCTTCCAGCCAATCGGTCAATGAGCAGTAGTTGTTGTCTTGAAATGAGCTCACTGGAGGATCGAAGTATCGACACGCTGCAAGGGACGCAACAACAATTGAGCTTCTGGAAAGTCAAAGAAACAACATTAGCCCTGCAGATGAGTGTTTCAGGTGACTTACGCATCATAGTATTCACTTACCTTTAAAATGTATATAAAAAAAAGCATAAAAAAAAATAAATGTGACAGGTCACTCCTCATATTGGACAAAATATGCACAATATATTACAGTGCTACCTCGGTTCTCGACCACAATCCGTTCCAGATGGCCGTTCAAGAAGAGAGATTTGTTCGAAATCTGAATCGATTTTTCCCATGACAATGAATGGAAAAAGAACTAATGCGTTCCAAGCCTTAAAACAGTCTTTTGTAGGAGTGAATGTAGAGTGTCTGCTGCAGGTGGCTGTTCCTCTATGTGTGTGGCCGCTGCATGTGGGAGGGGTTGCCGAGTGAGTGAGGTCTCTCCAGAAGTGAAGAGGTGCCCGGTGCGTGTCCAGCTCTGAATGTGCGCTTCTGTGCAGTTTGGCTGTGACAAAGTCATAAACCAAGTCACGCTCTGTCCCAGACTCGCCTCATCCCTGTCCCAGCTCCAGCCCACAACAGGACATCAAACCCTGGAGTGAGCGCTCCAGCACCTCCCCTGTGACACTCTACCACGGTCCAGTGTGGAGACAGGAAAGGTTTTACACCTCAATATGAAGAAAAACCAGTCAGTAAATGGAGCTAACGGGACACGTCTGCATACAGAGGCTGCGTTATACACAATAACAAAGCACGTCGTGGGTCAGCTGATCGGTCCGCGCACCTTATGTTTTTTCCATCTTATTTCAGGGGTGTTTAAGTTCTGGATTTTCGTTCAAAATCAGAAGCAAAAAAATCCCGAAATTTTTGTTCGAACTCCGATTTGTTCGAATTCCAGAACGTTCGAAAACCGAGGTACCACTTTATTATTAAACATATTCATAGTTTTCATGTATTATTTTATTATTAATGTATTTGAACATGCATTCTTTCATCGAATATATATATATATATATATATATATATATATATATATATATATATATATATATATATATATATATATATTCGAAATTATATGTATGTATATATATATATATATATATATATATATATATATATATATATATATATATATATATATATATATAATTTCATTTATACTGGAATACTGTTCTGCATTCAATAAAATTGACTTTGACTTTGACTTGTAAAAAAATATCTTTGTAGTTCCTTGAAACAAAAAAACGTAAAAACGTATAACATTTATTCTACTTAATGAATTTATATAACATAAAAACTGAATAAATACAGTGACGCCATGGCAGACACTGATTCCTACGATCTAAAGTATATTTTAATAATAAATAAATCCAGCAGTTTATGGTGCTCAATGGGCAGAAATATGCGAATCCAAAATGCTAACAGACACCGCTGCGTGGCTAAAGCTCATTGTTTTGAAAGCTGTGGCTGAGATTTACAGGCGCTCAATGGCCACAGCCACGAGCCTCGCGTGCTGCCCACCAGTGGGTGGATTTGCATGACCAGGCTGGACGCAGCAGCAACATAATCCTGGCGGATCACTCACCCTGACTCAGATTGATGACTCAGCATTAATTGAAGCACTCCGGCGCAACGTCTCATAGTTCTGCGCCACAATAGTCTTTCAATAAAAAGAACGCTGAACGGCGACTCGTGCCTAACTGGGTTATGGAGACTGAGCTACAGCCCTGACATAATCCTAATCCTCCCATTTGAAATAGGAATCAATGGACATTTTTGGCGATGCCGGATCCCGCGCCGGTGGCGTCAAAGGAGTTGGAGGCCGCTTTGTTTCAAAGCATTTCAGAGTGGAACTTCACGAAGTGGAACTGTCGTCACCATGGCAACCATCACAGCTGCTCCGTCGCTATGGTGTCCCAGATAAGAAACCCGACGAAAACCCAAACAACTTTTGGGTAACTTTTGCTATTAAATATTGATGCCATTCAGCAGCCAAAACATTATGACCGCCTGCCATAGTTGTGTGTCGTATTGCTGCAGCTCTGACAGGTTCTCGCAGTGGTAAGTACCCAATGAAAGTGGCGCACAAGTGATAATGGAGTTCAGGTTTACCTGCTGTGGGTCAAGTCAAAATGGCAGTCGTCTCAAATGGGTGCGTCATATCAGTGAGCTTGGGAGGTGGTGTTTATTCCGTAAATGTACGTCCAAATATTCTCTCATGAGGATGCTGTAGTGCTGGAATGCATCCCAGCTAACTGGGGCGAGAGGTGAGGGACACCCTGAGCAGGTCGCCAGCTTAATGCGGATGATTGATATCCGCTTTTATTCACCATTTGTCATTGATAACTGTGAGTTTACTATTATTATTATTATTATTATTATTACAGTATAGTATAACAGTAGTAGCAATACAATACTTACTATAACATAATCATTTGGTAGAACATTTTTTAAAAATAAAAATAAATTGAAATTAGAAAATTGTGAAGAGTGAAGTGGAAGCAACAGAAAATGAATATGAAAAAAGTCTGAAGATAAATGTGTCTTCTTAAACAATGTATGAAATACATGTGATTAAGTCAGAATGATGATGCGAAACGCTGACTTTTCCGGAGCAAATTTAAGTTTTGCAGGTCATATTAATAATGAGGTTTGGGAAGGTCACCAGGAGTTTCATCTTAAATATGAATTTGGATATGTCTTCCTGTGGATTAGAGCGCAATAAAACCCTTTTCGCTGCCGTTATAATGACAAATGCTGCTCCGACTGATGTCTGTTATTGAGGACGCCCCAATTTTTTCTTGTATTTTCCTGCTAGAAGCCTTTTCAAAGTGATTTAAGAAGGTTATGAAATATGAAGAGTGGCCCTGATGAGGAGCTTCATCGTTCACGGCGGGAAGACAGGAGGGGAAGCGAGGACAGAGCAGTGAAATCTGCAGGAAGCTCATTTGAAGAGCGCGTCACCGCCGGCCTCAGCTTAGCCATGGTGGTCGGGTCGCCGGGGCAGCAGTTGAGGTGAAGAGGCCCAGCTTTACATCGCCTCTAAAACCTTCTCCAGCTCTTTCAGGGAAATGTTTTCAGATCAACTGTTCCCTAAAAAGGTAAGTCAAGGACAAGGTGGTTTGGACACGACTGCAAAAGTCTCATGATTCTTACCTGAGTCTTCACCATTTTCCAAAGACTGGCATCTCCACCGACGTGTCAAGGAAATTTTCTAGAATGATGGTGGAATAAGAGAATATGGCCACGAAGTGAGATCCAGCTGGGATGTAGAAAATAGGCCAGACTTGGGAGGAGGGGTGGAGGGGAGGAAGAACCAGCAGGTGAAAGCGGGATAAGGGATGCAGGAGGGAGATAAGGCTTTGGCTGGAGGCATGGGTGAAGGAATGGAAGCACGATAATGTTCGCCGGGATGGTTGGATAGTTTGTGAAATGTAAATGATGTTGCGAAGGGAAATAAATGAGAAAATGCTCCCCCTCTTTGTTGCGCTCAATGTTCTGGAGAGATAAGAGTGTGGAGCGAAGCATGACAACCGGAAGTGAGACCAGAGACAAAAACACGGCGAGAAGGGAAGCGGGACTTCAAAGATGGATGAAATTCAATAGCCGTCAGTGGATTTAACTCTGTTCAAGGCGGGTTTTCTTGGTGAAAACAGTCCAGCCGTCTTCGGCCGCTTATCGGTCGCTGGGTAGTGGGGGCAGAAGTTTCAACAGGGGGCGCCAGATTCCCTCTCCCGGGTGACATCCACCAACTCCAACTGAGGGATCCCGAGACGCTCCCAGGCCAGTGAAGAGATCTGATCCCTCTACCTGGTTCTGGGTCGACCCCTCGGTCTCCCCCCAGCTGGCTGTGGCTGAAACACCACACCACGCCCAGAGGGCATCCTCAGGAGGTGCCAACGCATTTCGCTCACGTCAATGAGAGAAAAAAAGTTTTGAAATTTAGAAAAATGATACATAATTACTGTGAGACAAAAGAAAAAATGTAATTGAGAGATTGAAAAGCCAAATATAACACAATTATAATTGTGATATATGGGTCTAAAATAAAATAATAAATAATAAAAAATAAAAATAAAATAAGAAAATTTGCACTTCAAAAGTCCAAACCAAAACACATCGTGTTATTGTTTGTTTATTTATTATTATTTTTAATTTTATATATATATATATATATATATATATATATATATATATATATATACAGTGGTACCTCGGTTTTCGAACGTCCCGGACTTCGAACAAATCGGAGTTCGACGCATTATTTCTTTTTCCATTCATTGTAATGGAAAAAATCGATTCAGATTTCAATATATATATATATATATATATATATATATATATATATATATATTTTTTTTTTATTTTGGTCCAGATGCAACTTTTATTTTCTTTTTTTTTGACAGGTGACTTTTAGCTCTCAGCTGAATTAAGGAAAATGAATAACGAAATCATAAAATATGAAGATTAAATTGGTGAAACTAGCGCACAGGCCGTGGGAGATTTTCAGCCTGTGAAGTCCAAAGTCCATTTTTCCCACTGAGTTTCAGAACACCTTTTAAATAAACATTTTGCCTGTGTGTGTCATTTCTCCAGCAGAGCGCTGCACTGCACGCACCAACCGACACGCAGCCTCCGTCAAGATGCTGACGGCGCTTGGGGAAATATGTGATCCGACGGGGACCTTCGGGTTAATGTTGAGTTGACACATTTCACATCAGCATATATCATTGCCGGCCTGACACGCAGCCATTCACACCAGAGCTTTTCTCCGCCTGCCATGCCGCGCTCACCACAGATTGAGGAAACGTGCGGCTTCCACGCAATTTCCCGGTGAAAGGCGAGCAGGCAATTTAACCGGCCGGTCGGGGATCTAAAGGTCACACCTCTGATGTTCCTGGAGTTTAACATTTCTGGAGTGAGACGGTGGAGACTCTTAGCAGTGGTGGTTTGACTCTGCGGCTCATTAATATGGATCCTTCAACGTGAATGTGGGAGGAAACCAGAGTTCAGGAAGGAAACTGCAAACTCGAAAATATTTTGCTTCACAATTTATTCTCCCATTATATATATATATATATATATATATATATATATATATATATATATATATATATATATATATATATACACAGTGGTACCTCGTTTTTCGAACGTCCCGGACCTCGAACAAATCGGAGTACGAACGTGGAAAACATTATTTCTTTTTCCATTAATTGTAATGGGGAAAAATCGATTCAGATTTCAAACAAATCGCTTCTTGAACGGATTGTGGTTGAGAACTGAGGTACCACTACATACATATATATATATGTATAGTTTGTAGTTTCCTGCTTGAACTCTGGTTTCCTCCCACAGTCGAATGATATACAGCGGTTTGTTGAAGTCTCTAAATAGTCAGGAGTGAGTGTTGTCTGTCTATATGACCTTTAAGGTGGTATGGACATATGCTCAGGGTGTCCCCTGCCTCTCACCCTATAGTGTTGGGATAGACCCCTGCCTTCCCCCCAAAAAACAACCCTGTTTATATATAGTATTTTTTTTATTGTTTCCTGTTGTTCACCTTCTTCCTTGAGTCCTTCACCCTGTTGTTTCAGGGCGAAGGACTCAATGAAGAGTCTCACATTCATGGAACTTAGCGTAAGACGAAAACTGAAGAGAGGTTTCAAGACAGATAACATAGACGTGTCAATGGCCAACGATTCATACATTGATACGGCACATTGGTTCTGAAAAGGTGTCTAAAAACTGCGAAATGCCCTTCCTAGGTCAGAGATCTGGTCCTACGCTCCATAGAACTTGCAACGTTATCCACTGTGAAATGGGTCCGGGCGAGTCTGTTTGCGCCCCCACTAAGTTACGCGTGAATATTAATGGGGTGAGTATTTTTTTATTGTTTCCTGTCAGCAAGATGGCTCCTGCCGTTGCCAGCGGTGAGTCCAATATACTGTATGTGGAGCCAGGCCACGACGTGAAGTGGCATCATCGTGACGCACAACAAAGTGACGCTGTCGTGGACGTAGCACCACAAACGCTTCCAACAGTGAGGTGTCATCACTGAGGTCACCGCGAGCACACTTTAATTATTTGACTCCTGCCCGCTGAGATTTACCCTCCAGAGCCGCCGTGCCTGTTGATGTAGCTAAAAGTCCAATCTGCCGCCTCAGCAGCCGACGCGTTCGCTCTGTCATATTGTCATTGAGGAAGACAGTCCCGGCATGCCGGCCATCTTAAAGAGCTCCAGCTGGAGGCGTCCGCTGCATACCAACGTGATGCTCCACACGGGCATCCGCCTCCCCGATCACGTCCTCAGAGGGGGAAAAAAAAAAGAGGCTCAATATCTACCTTGTTATTGTGATGCCGGCCAGGTGGGAGAAGGTAGAAATCCATTACCTGATTTGGTTCTAATGTTCAGGAGCACGATGAAACGTCACTCATTGTTTTGCCTCCATCCGTCTGCCCGTCTTTCACCCCTTATAAGAGGTCGGACCAGTGGGGCCCAAACTTCCCTCTCCCTGGACACCTCCTCATGATCGGAATACTGAGGTATACCGAGTCCAACTGCCCTGCTACGGTTCGACATTCCTCAAATGAAACTATATCCCCTCAGTTGGCTTCTTTTGATGTGGAGCAGCAGTGGTTATACTCTCGGTCTCTCCCAGATGACTGAGCTCCTCATCCCATCTCCAAGAGTGGACTCACCATGACCAATCCATCTGCCCAGCTCCATCCTCCCCCCACTCAAGAACAAGACCACAGGACATTTGCATGTATCCACTTGGGCTCAGTTCAATCGTAGTTACTCTAAGGCGTAAGCTGTTTTTTTCAGATGGCGCTATTAGGATAGATTTGTGAAAATAATCGGCAAGGATATGTAAAGAATTCATTTGATGTGTCACTTCAAATACTGTTGCTTTTACAGTTATGTTTTGGATCTAGAATCTGTTTTGAAACGTTTTGTTTTTTTCTTTGTTTTGTTTCAAAGTTTATTTGTTTTGCACCTTACAACCACCATATTTCCCGCAGTGTCACCTCTCCCGTACTGGTCAGCCCTGGGGTCAACTCCCGGGACGATGTGCCCAAAATGCCCACGTGAGGTGACGTTATTCTCTAATCTGTGGCACCAGAACCAAACCTTTAAACCTGGGCAACAGTCTGAGCAAGTCCAGTCCACATACGTTTCACTGTATTCCTAGAGGTATTCAGGTTAATCCTGTCAGGCTTGGCGCCTCCTGATACTCACCTAATATAAAAGCCTCTGACAACTCAATGAACTTCCACCTCTGTGCTAATAACTTTTGAATGTTAACTTCAAGGAGCACTGGACTCAGCATATATCGCTCTCGCCGTAACGGCGACACTCTAATCCCCTTCAGTCGTAACCCGAGCGCTCCCCTCACCTGGAGCAACGATTTCCGAATTTGTCATTTTAATCCTTTTGGTGACCTCGGGGGCCACGACATCCATCTCTGAAGAGGGAATAGATTTCCGCCGGACACCTGGAGCCTTTTTCACTCCACTGAGATGACCCTTCGGAAGTGTTCCGGCGATCAGTCCAGAAGTCCGGAAAAAGGCAATTTTCCTTTAAAAAGTGAGAGCGGATCATTTGAAAGTTTGAGTGTCTGTGAGTCTCTGTTGTGTGATGCAAAATAAAAGGGTTAAATAAAGTCATTCAATTCATGTTACGGGGAAGTAAACTCACTCTTGAGCAGCTATTATCTTGAATTACAACGTTAGCATCTTAATTCTAAAGGTTTCAAGTAGAGCCTTTAGCTAGTGCTACTCATGGTGAAGGACTCGAAGAGGAGTCTCACTTTCATGGAACTTAGCATAACAGGAAAACTGAAGAGAGGTTTCAAGCTAGACAACAGATGTGTCAACGAGTCATACGTTCATACGTTATTCCTGAAAAAGTGTTGAAAAAAAACGCCTTTTCTAGGTCGGAGATCTGGTCTTGCAACGTGTTCCGCTGTGGAATGGGTTGGGGTTGGGACTGTTTGGGTCCCTACAAAGTTACGAGTGATGTTTTTAGTCGATTTCACTAACGCTTGCTAGCAACAATGGCTTCCGTCGCCACTTGACTCAGATTTTACTCAGACCATGGCGCCTTCTCAGATCCCTTCAGAACCTCAAGTAAGGATCCCAAAAAATGGTATGGGTTTGTGGTAACGCCAAAATAAGCAACTGGCTGGAATCACGCTATCTTGTTCGCAAGTGAGGGAAAGGTGGAGCATGAGGTGGCAGATAGATGTCGCTAATCTATAACCCGAGCTGTACCCTGAATGGCCCATGGAATGGGGAGATCACCGCCCCCACTAGGAGGCAAAGAAGTACCGCAGGTGCCCACATGAATGAAACGGTTGAAATGCATGTTTCGGGGAACCAAAACACGAATGCCTGCATATCGTCTGTGGTCCTGGACCTTGGGGGGGCCACATAAAGACCCATACATTTGTGGGTAAAAGTGGAAGAAATGTGTTTTCTCCCCAGTGAGTCTGGACTCTCAGGATACAGGATCAGATGCCAGCAGGGGAGCTTGCCAGGGTGTCATTCTGGATATGTCCAAACTAGATGGAGGCCCCAGGGACGAACCCGGATTTGCCTCAGAGTTTCTGTCTCAGACTCTCAAGTCAACTGTCTTCATGGGTCAAAGAAGGCAAGGCCTCTCTTCAACCAGATCTGTGTGTGCTGGCCACAAACCTCAGGCTGTGTACGACGTAAACTGCTTGATAAATAGATTTTTAAATTGGTCATCCAAAAATACAGCAAGTTTTTATGGCGAGTTTGTTGCTACGGCAACAGTGGAACATGCCTAACGTGCGATCGAAGGTTCCAATTTCAGGACTCAGAAACTTTCCCGTCTCTCGACACCACTGCCAATGAAAGAGGAAAGGACCAGTTAGCTCGGTGTGGATTGTCCACCTCTCCCTGAAATTGAGACAAAAAAGGTCCATTTAACAAGCTGTGGAGCGTCGTGGACCTTTTCTCACCGACGCTCAACTGTGAGGCAAAAATCTATCTTAAAGCTCCACGATCAATGGCCCACCCGGGACCGGGAGTTTTCCACACGGTTGAGAGAATCGCCCGCCGCTGCCTGCCAAACATTTATATATTTTTGAAAAAGAACAGAGGGAGCAGAGTTTTAGCGAAACGGAAAGTTAGCAACAGCTTGCAATGAGACCAGTCCAAGTGGTGGGCAAGGCTGCAGTCGACACCATTGTGAATGACCATTAATGCCTTCTTTATTTCACGCCTCCGCACCATCTGCTACTTTAAATATTAGATTCTTATTCAGCCTCCAGGCTGGTTGTAGCGACTTAAAAAAAAACCCCAAAAAAAACAATGTTCATTTCTTTTTTTGGCTGCTGACTACATCTTATTCTTGCTTTCCTCTGGTTTTAAGTATATATCTTTTTTATTATGTATCTGACTCAGTTTTACATTATATTTTATAGATTCATTTTGGAGTACAGATATTTTTATTTGTCTATCTTGTCATTGATATATATATATTTTAAATGTATGTAGTGGATGGGTGGGTTGTTGCTGGTCTTATATATTGTTTGGTCATTTTAAATACCAGTAAAAGAGTCAAATATTTTGACATGTACATGGTTTTAATGTCATACTCATACGATTTAGGGTTCGGGTCTTTCATAAGCTCCCAAGGAGCACAAGATCCAGTCAGTCAAAGTCAAGATTTTTTTTTAAATTCAGTATTATTATTTATTTACTTTATTAAAAACAGTTAAAACCAGTTTGAAGACAGTGGGAACAGTTCATGACATCATAAGAAATGATAAGAGAACAGCCGTGTTGCTTTAGTTGAAATGCTGGAAAGCAAATGTCTTTGTTCAAATTAAAGACACACTATGAATAAAAATATGATGCTGTCGTATCCAAGGCAACAGTCCAAGGAAACATGTCAAATGTGTGACTGAACTTTCTCAGCTCCACCACTCTTTATCTCCAGTGTTGCCTCTGTCTCCCACTCGCGCCCCTTGTGGTGTCTTTCGGTATTGCAGTTTATCCAGTTCTCTGGACTTTTTGGAACGGATCAAGGAAATTCCGACGGAGGAACTTGCTTTGGGTTCGTGAGCAGTGATGATGAGCTGATGACGCTTCATGAAACAGTGTCCTTATTTAAAGCTCAGTAGGCGGGGCCATCGGTTTAAAATAGATGTGATGCTTCATTTAAATGGTTGTTCAAATCTAAATCGTTTTGAGCATACAGTGCCATCTAGTGGACTCTGGAAACGAGGACACTGTTTCATGAAGCCTCTTCTTTAGTTATGAATGTTTCAGCCTCATGTAATTCCTGGAAACTGCGCCCCCCATTGGAGACTCATCCCATGGTCCCACGAACACACTTTTGAGGTGACTAAAATAAGAATATTTTGTGAAGAATTCTGTTGCAGGTGAGTGAAACAGTCAAAGCGTCCGTTGATCTTTCATTTCCACCTCCAGTCTGGTGTGTTTACACACAAAAGAACAGTGTGACGTTTTCAGGCGACATCACACCAGCATCAATCTTCATTAGGCCCTTGACCTTGGATGTGTCCCCTGAAGCGCGTATGATTCCAGAGAGAACAAAGCTGGAGGGCCCTCGTGCGTCTGGAGGAGACGTGAGCAGGTGTGAACGTGCTCCTGAGGAGGATGTCTGCCGAGTTCACAGGAGCGTCTGAGGTCCTGCATAGAGGTTCCACCGTCGAGTCGCTTCTATCTTCTCAGGTGTTCTAACTGAGTTCACGAGTTCGAGTCACTGAGCTCAACAGAAACTTGATCATGATATTGTTGCTCTCAATAAGGCTTCATGAAACAGTGACCACTAGATGGCACTGTCCACTCCAAAATCTTTGGACTTCACAAAACAACTTTGAAGTTCAGCGCAACACATGATCAACAAAGGTTTAGCGCCATCGCCGTCCTGTGGTGGTTGAAATAGTTGCTTCCATCGACAGAGTTCTGGATTCAAGTTAACTTATAAAGTACTACTAGTTTTGGACGTAAGGGAATTTATTTGTTTGTTTTTTTTCGTCGTATCAAGTTCACTTCCAGCACGCTGTCATTTTGCCTGCCACTTCCTGTTGTGTGCTTTTCTCCGTGACTTCATCTGATTCCTTGATACTTATATTACGCCTGGGAATAATACTTGAACAAACATTTATATATACTATTGCATACTATAGCAGCGTTATTCTTCTTATTATTATGATTTTTTGTCATGTTTGAATGTATATTAATATTATTATCATCGTATAATACTCCCAACAGAGTCGAACATCTAGATATCTAGTCAGGATTGGAGGCCAAGTTCAGGAGCCGGAGAGCAGATGAGGAATGTCGCCGAGGCCGATACCTGGAAGACGGCCAATGAGGTTCACGGATGAATGAGGGAATGAGCAGGACAGGTGTGACTTGAGGAGGAGCGTGACTGGTGGAGGGGAATATGGCTGTAAGAAATGCCCAGGAAAGATCAACTTTTCACCTCCACACCCTGTGTGTGTCTCTCTCTCAATATTCTCCAACCCCTGTCTGTTCTTCTGACATGCAACCACGTCTATTAAGAGGCAGGTCAACACACACAAGTCAGTGTGCGTGTGTCCTCTTCTCCCTTTTGTTTGACACACGCTCTCTGACACCCTCCTCTCTCCATCATACGTAAACACACACACAGCCTCCCACACCTCCAGAAATAGAGGCAGCAACAGTCTCCGTGAATCTCGCAGCCCACATGTTGGTAATGTCACCTTTCCCAGTGTTTCATTACCTTGCGCTAACTATCAGAGAACGTCTCTGTCTCCTCTTGATCCCTCTCCTTCCTCCCTGGAGCTGCCTGTGTTTTCGCGGCAGCGGGGCGTCGGTGGCGATGTGTCGATTCATATTTGTCACCGATAATGATGGCGCTCATCTCCTCCAGCATTCATGAGTCTCTTTAACATATACAAACAGTATTTAGCATTTAGCATTCAGTTAGTTACCGCTGCGACTCATGCTGCCTTCATTATGATACTGCTTCACCAGTCCACCACACTACAGCGACTACTTCTGCTACTGCTAGTACTACATTGCTACTACTAGTACTGCTATACTACTGCAACTACTGCTTCCACTACACAGTCCACAGGTTCTTGTACTTAGCTAGTAATATGACTCCTACCACTTGTCATATAATCCCTACTTCCCCAGCTACTACTTTTGATCACTACTATGAAAACTACTAATACTTGTACTGTGCAAACTGATGGTATTACTTCAACTACTGCCATTACTGCCATACCTAAAAAGAAAACTTCAACTTCTACTACTTCCTCTGCGATAACTGCTCATTCTCGTACTACTTATAGCACTTCCTCCCACTGAAACAAAAAAACCCAAAACAACTAAAGCAACTACTAACATTACTTCTCGTAATACGTACTACTCCTGATGGAACAAATAAATCCCATTGTGATAACAACTGTTGTTAGTCGTTCAAGTTGGTCTAGTTTACTATCTATCTGTTTGATCTTTACTATTGATCCATATGTCTATCTAGTACTACTGACACAAATGTAAAAGTCGTAAAAGTTCTTATTGATGAAAGATGTTTGGACATACAATCAAATCTTTGTTAGGTCCAAGTAAAAGTGAGTCCAACAATTCAGAAACAGAGAAGAAGAGCTCATGTAACTTCTCGAAAAACATCACCAGTGAATACTTCAAACAGGAGCTTCTCAGTGCCAAGAACCAAAACACAGACTGTACCGCATCACGTTCACATCCTGCACACTGTCATTTTGCAACATGGCACTTCCTGTTGTGTACTTTTCTCCGTGACTTCAACCGTTTTGGGTCCCATATCGCAGCTGATACCTCACACTGAAACAACTACCAATATTACGTCTGGGAATAGTACTTGAACACACAACATCAACACATTTATATATACAGTACTGCATACTATAACATTTTTATTCTTATTTTGCAACACCACTACTGCTATCAGAGTGCTATCAAGTACTTCCAGTACTTCCTACTGTATTGCTACTTTTCAAACATGCACTACCTTCAGCATTTCATCCTACAGCAGGTACTTCAAGTAACACCTCTTCTACTTCTACACGCTCAGATGTTTACTGCTAAAACAACTTCTGCTTTTACAATAAATACCAGCTGACTTCAGTGACACCCTGAAGCTTTTGCTTCAACAACTGCTTTTTTTTTATTACCACTGTGTACTACTTCAATTGCAAGTACTACTGCCTCCACCTCTAACACAACTTGTCCAAAACTACTTGTACTAAAAGCTAACAAACATTGCATCCACAACTACTACCACAATCGCAGTGACTGAAGCTGCCACTTTATCTACTGCCAATTCCACTTACGGTAGTAGTACTTATCTAAATACTCTGAGGAGCTCTCCACTCCTCATCTTCTCTCCATAGACATTATCACCGCCATGTGTCCCGCTCTGCTCTCACCGAGCTTCTGCCGGCGTTAGATTTAATTTAAAACAATTTAAAAACGCTCCTCCATGGCAGTATGACTGGTTTCAACCAGTGTCTGGTAAAGTACTTGAGGGGGAGCGAACCCAGGCAGCGGAACAGATGGTCAGCGAGTAGTTAATGCCCGGGCCAACCTCAACTGTTGAACGTCAGTTGGCTAAATCTCCGAGCAATAATCAGTGTTATGTAAACTGAGGAGCGAGAGCGACTCGGCTGCGGTGCCATCGCCACGGCTTCTAAAGTCATCTGGGAATCGTAAACAGAAGAGACATGATTCTGGGTTTGGATGTGTGACAGTGCAGTACCAGCAGCAGCATGCAGGGGCAGCAATAAAGCGTTACGAATGTGTGCAATAATGTTGCTAATGGTCGGAACAGACGGAACAGGAGAGGAGCAAATGTCCGTGAACAAACAAGCCCTTGAACAAACACACCTCTGATTTATTGATGTCGGTGAAATCAAAGTGAGACCACCAAGCTGCAGACTTCTGTCCCTCCGGTTTTCATGAGATGCTCCCGCAGTGCTTTGATAGTGGAGGGGGAGCAGCTGCTCGCATTCAGTCAGCCTCTTCCTCTGCTTCCTTTTCAGTGTGGCCCGAACCAAGGAGACCTCAGCGCTGAAGGAGATCCAGAAGTTTCACCCAAAGAAATGTTCTTCTCATTGATCGAGTGTTGTGTCCAAGTCAAGCAAGTGGGAATTCAGAAGCCGCAATTTCGCGCCGAAAACATCTCCAGCAAAAACCTCTAGTGGGAGCTAAAACAAACAATATAACACCGACCCTTTTACACTTGATATCAGATCAAGGTCACTTCCTGGAAGCCTTTATTTTGTCACTTGCCACTTCCTGTTACACATGGTTCTATCACAGATGATTCCTTTGAGGCATCACCTGATATCTCCTCAAGGTACGTAACTCATTCCATCTTCACTTCCGACTTCATGGACTGACTTTCATTTTTACCCCACTTTTCTTGGCGCCTCAACTGTTCTGTTTGACAGCAACCCATGACACTTCTGGACTCTTTCATATTCCACTTAGATGATCTTTGGACATTCATTCCGGAGTTTGGACTTCACCTTCTGGATGAAGGACTTGAACCTGAACCATGAACCTTAAAGGAAGGAGTTTCAAACTTGGACTATGATGTTTTTTGATGACATAGTGAGCATAAAAAGAAGTGAAGGAAGATGCCGGTAGTGAAAACAGTGAAGGGAGATAAAGGGAGGCTTCAAGAGAAAGTGCCCTCATTTTCAGACGCCGCTAGAGGGCACTGTGTTCAAATATCTTTGGCTATAAAGTGCCATTTCAATGAAATCTCATTTAATTTATAAACCAAGTGCGCCACCTACTGAGCTCTGAACACATAGACACTGTTTCATGAAGCAGAGTCTGAGGTGAAGATGCAAAAATGCGGTGAGGTCAGAAGAACCTGCAGGAGATGTATGAGGGAGTCAAGGTGAGAACTGGATGGATTGTTTGCAATGATGATGGACAGACTGACAGGTGAGATGAGGGAGGAGTCTCGGAGGACGATGATGTTTGCGGATGATGTAGTGAGGTGAAAGTGTGTGACTGTGAGGGAGGCAGGATGGAGATGAGGGAACTGAGGACGGGAAACATTCAGTCTATCGGAGAAGTCTGGAGGGAGGGCGGGTGGTTCGGACGTGTGGAGAGGTTCGGTTCACTGTTCGGCTACGATTGACAGAGATATATTTACATCAGATATTACCCAAAAAATAAAACCAGAAATGTGATGTCAATGAGAGGACTTTTCGTTCGGGTGATTGATGAAGGCGTCGGGAATGAAGCCGCTTGTTTAAGACGTGCGTGTTGGTGATAACACAGCATCCTTCGGCTCAGAACCGGATGCTACTTCATCTAGCGGCAGGTTAAGTAAGAGAACCTGTCACAGAGGATCAAAAGAATGCGAAGCTGCGAGTCATTTTGGGGTTTACACTACGGTTATCAGTCGACAGAGACGAATCGTCCTCATTGAACGCCGTCTGGGTCGCGGCAAAGGTGTGAAATCCTGATGGAAATAAGTGGAAAGCCTGTAATTCTGACGACGATGAGCTGAATTCTCACCGAAGAGTCGAGTTTTAACAAGCTCCCCAACTTTCTTCCTTTTAAGGTCGACATCTCCAAACTCAGCGATCAGCGAGTGAAGTACAGAAAAGATTGTTTGCTCTCCAACGTGCAGCAGCTAAATTGGTCCCATAAGATGAGATGAGTTGATGGTGGGGTCGGAATGAGCTCGGGAAAAGTTGGGTTCGCTGAGACGGAAATCCAAACATATATTCTCTGATCACAAGCCTCAGGGTTGATGCAGGACGACTCGACTTCCTCTCCAGTCGCAGACTTAGTTGCACGTCAAGTGTGAGTGTGAATGTACCTGCCGCGTCCTTGTGGGACTCAAAGCAGAGCTGGTGATCCGTCACTTCCTTCACTGCAGTTTTCAACAGACACACAATAAATACAGCAGCTTTTACTTCTCTGGTTACTAGAACTGCTATTGCCACAACTGAAATGCCCACTACCTGAACTGCTGTAAACAAATACTACCAGATCAATTTCTACTCTATACTGCAATGTTCACTGCAACTGGTGGTAATACTAAATGCTTATTGTCACTACTATCCCTACTCGATTACTACATCAAAAAACACCACTGGGACTATCACAACTAGTATGACTGCTACAAACACAAATACAAACACTGCAAATACAACTAACACTACATGAGCTGGTGAAACTCTTATTGTTGCTACTTGTAGTAGTAGTTGATGCAAAGCCATTCGGTTATATATTTCATATAATGATGTCACCGTGTTTTAGCACTGCTATTACTACATTTTGAAGTATTAGTACAGCACTACTGTACGTATAAACTTTTTTTACGGATCGGGAATTGACAGAGCCAAGTCTGAGCTCCATGTCGTTCGCTGGAAATCCTTCCTTGTCGGTTGCTTTGTGAGCTCTCTGCAAAATGTGGACTGGATTTGCAACCATTTAGAATGGTAGCATTTAGCAGCACCAGGACCTAAAACACGTCTCGTAAACATGTTCACTGCTTGGAAACACTGCGCTCAAAGGGTATGCAGTGTTTACAGTAATTGTGAGTCTGTTGGAAGCCAAACTACATGTAAGTTAAGTGTTAAGACGGAACAGTGGAGCTGGACATGTCAGTGGTTGTCGCCTCACAAACGCAGAATTACGTCATGTCACTTTCTACACTTTTATCGAGGTAAATCTTGACTTATTTCTTTATGCAACAACTGTGAATGTTGTCGCTCTGCTGCCCAAATGTAGCAGCACCTTGATTTTATTTCTCTTGTACTTGTGTCTGTCTTGGATTCCATAGAACGGATTTCCTGTTTTACTGACGTCCTTTTCAGCTCTTACACAGACCTTATGTTGCATTTGTTAAAACAAAATGATAGTCATGGAGAAAATAATAAAGGTGGTGTAGGATCGGAATGATATCGGTATCGGCCGATATATAAATTCAAGTATCGCCAGTTTTAAAATATATATACACAGTATACTTCAGAATACTTTGCAGGAGCAGAAGAGATTTTTTACAGTCACTGGAATGTGCGGTTCATGGAAAGATGCTCCACTTTATGTGAAACTACATTGCGAGCAGAGCATCTCACCGCTCTCTGAGTGAGTCACCACTTGCCTCACTAGTCTAAATGCTTGGATTGCAGAAATGTCACGAGTACAGTAATCTGGCCACTTTATTTACGACAACACTTTCGTTCGGGCTGAAAATATCTGCGGCTAATTACCAGACGTCTGCTCTCGCCGGTTGGACCCACGTAGCAAGTCCACGAAGCCGAGCTGGCACGTGCAACCCTGTGAAACTTTAAAGAGTGGAGTCTAGTTAACAGCCAATAAGGCCATGATAATGAGTCTGGGAGCCTTGTGAAGCCTTCAACAGTCTCTAATGGAGTGTTCCGTTTTAAGACGTTGCTCACTCCAGAACTCCGTCCTGGCTTCGCCCTCTTTAAAATTCACTTTGCTTTCCGCGGGAGTCAGGACTTGCTTCGTGTGCCGCGTGGAGGAATTTGGATCCGCTGGCTCTCATTAAAAGTTGCTTAACAAAGTGCAGGAGTGTCACCGTTCGTGCCCCACATTTGTTTTCCTCGAGTGGGTGTGGAGGAGGTTCCCGGGAACAAACAGGTGACTGTAATGGTTCAGCACCGATATGTGTTAACAGCCTGCCGTGAGTCATGTTGCAGATGATGCTGCAAACCCATTATGATGAATGAGATGAATTCAACGGCTCAAACAAGAGATCCAGCTGTGTCGCTTGTGTCTCTGTCACTATCCTTCATTTTTATTTAGTGTTACAGTATTAAGAATCCAACTGCTACTTCTACTGTAAATACTGCGATCACACCTGTAACTACTTTGCCTCCTCCTTTCCAGTCTGACTGAGTCATATATCACCACCAAAACGAACGTCATTTTCAGACCAAAACTACTACTACATTTGGTACTATATGATTACTATCTCTATTACCACTGATACTACTACTACTACTAAATCACATTTCAACAACAAATACCACTATTACAGTACTACTACTACAACTAGAAGTAGTTCTCCTAAGACTCCTAACAATAACACCACAATTACTTCAACGACTATTAAAGTACTACTGCCACTATGATGAGTACAGCCAATATAATCACTAATACTACATCTATTACTATCATCACAGCTGCAACACTGTCTGCTACTATTACTACTGTTATTACAACCGTAACTACTAGTATTATTTAAATGGCTTCTACTCCCACGGTCAATTCTGTGGATACTGGTAGCACTGGTAGTATTGCTCCAGGTAGCACTAGTACAGCTATTACTACTTGTGCCAGTACCACCACTACTTTTACTGCTGACTTCTTCCACTATTAGTTCATGAAAAGATACTACTGCTCCACCTGCATATAGTTACCGATAATGCTACTGACACTTGTCACTTACAACAACTTTGTCAGCAAGAAGTATTTTTTACTAATACTGGATGATCTACTTGTAATTATCCACGTGTTTTTGTTTCTACATATCTGGTACCTTTCTGGTAACTGTCAGTATTTTCTTTACATTTTTGCACCAAGGGAGCAGCGCTCAAATTTCGTTGTACACTGGACAATAAAGGCTGTTCTATTCTATTCTATTCTGCATTTTTATCACGCTCAATCGAGAGTGGCGTCAAACGTACGTGACGTGACTTTGCGCAACAATTTGGCGCGACACCCACGTGACTGCTGAATGTTGTCATCGCTCACACAAGAAGCTGTCAGACGCTCTTTTTCAAACACTGTGTCAGCGCGTTTGTGGACGCGCCCAGGGAAGCAAGGGGGCGTTGTTTGTCGATAGTGGCCGCGCTGAAGATTCCCGAGCGCTGTTCACACACGCGCGCAGCGAGATGATTCTCACAACCTGCGCGTCTCTCGACTGAATCACAGCCATTCATCTCCACTGCTTAACCCTCCACACACACGCGCGCACTCTCACACACGCGGACGTGCTGTCATGTTGCCTGCACCCGGTGACGGAGCCGGGACAAGTCGGTTCCACTGCGAATTTGGGTTTAATTGAAGCGCAGAAGCGCGTTGGCGTGTATTTAACCCGCATCCTTGCCTGACAGGAAGAAGGTTGCGATTGCTGCGCGCGTCCCCGAGCGGGCACGTGTTGGCTTGGCATGCCCACACGTGCACGCGCGAGTGGAGTCACACGTGGCTGTGGAGTCTGGTGAGGAGAGAAGGCGACACTGAGGTGGAGTCACTCACCTCAGATCCAGGATGATGATGACGATGGTGATGATGATGATGATGATGATGATGGTGATGATGATGACATATTGAGGATGACAACTATTAATGGGCGCATAGAATTATTGGACAAGAAAGGCCGCGATAATGTCTCCACAGAGGCTTTATAAAAACGTATTCACTGAAGCCGGTGTCAATCTGTCAGTTTGTGAAAACCATCTAAAACTTATCAATTCGATAAAGTTTTCAGAAAATGATATTGGAGCAAGGAGCCGTTGGTTAAAGTCCCAGTGGCTCCTGCAGACCGGCCCGAGCGGACACCAACGTGGGTGACATTCTTGCTTGGTTTCCACTAGTCTGTGTCCACTGTGTCAGCAAGTTCTGGAACACGACTGCCACCTACAGTCCCACTGAATTCATTTGAATAGGATTATTTCAGATATCAATATTTTATATGACAGAAAACGATACTTAGTGACACAGACAGTAGATGAGCTGCTTGGCGGAGGTATACACCTTTCTTTTCTTCTCTCACTCTCGCTCTCTCTATATATTTATCGTACTTTGTGTTGTTTGTTTTGTTGTTTATTTGTTTATTTACTTATTGTATATTTTAGTTAATGGTTTAACAAGAGAACCAAACAGCTAGAATGACATATACATATACTATTGACAGGATGGATGGATGGATGGATGGATGGATTTTGGTGGTTAGGCAACAGGCTACTTCGATGGACAGATGAACCATAGATAGATAGATAGATAGATAGACAGACAGACAGATAGAGAGATCGATAGATGGACGGACGGACGGACAGACAGATAGATAGATAGATAAATAGATAGATAGATAGACAGACAGATAGAGAGATAGATACATAGATAGATGGACGGACGGACAGACAGACAGACAGATAGATAGATAGATAGATAGATAGATAGATAGATGGACAGACAGACAGACAGACAGACAGACAGACAGATAGATAGATAGATAGATAGATAGATAGATAGATAGATCACACGCGCGCGCGCACACACACATATGTTGACGCACGGCAGCAGAAGGCAGCGTTGCACTGCAGACCAGACTGACGCGATGAGACAAACCTTCAGTCAAAAGTGAGGGCAAAACCAACCAAACCACTTGCGCATCAGGATGGACTCCTATGTGCGCGCGTACATGTCAATTCTCCATGTCATTCCGGCCGATGATGTGTCCACCGACTTGCAGTTTGGAGTACAAAAGCACTCGCCGGGTTACCGTCGACCTTCTTTCTCTCCCCCCCCCCCCCCCCCCCCCCCCCCCCCCCGCCTCCCCTCCTCCCATCCCGCCCCCATCCCTTGCAGATCCACGCAGCGGAGCGCGCCACGCCACTCAGTCTGGAGTGGCGCGGCTGTGCAGCGGCACAACATTGGCGTGTAAACACAGACACACACTCGCTGCGAAACGTGGGGTTTTAAAGCGAGACGAGAGGCGAGTGACTCCTGCTGGATTTCTCCTAAATAATCGCAGAAAGGACGAGCGAGAGGAGGAGGAGGAGGAGGAGAGAGAGAGAGAGAGAGAGAGAGAGAGAGAGGAGGAGAGTGGATCGTCTCGTCAGTGCTGCTGGTGAGGTGCGACGCTTTTCTTCAACATTTTTGGGGGAGCTGTCATTATCTTCTTGTGTTTGCGTGCGCGCGCGCGTGTGTGCGTGCGTGTGTGTGTTACCTAACGCCCTGCTGCTTCTCCGTAAGTATATTCCACTCATCTGATGTCAATTTAGTGTCCTTGAAAATCCGGGGGGAAAAGGCTGCATGCGAGCTGAAACCTTCTTCTCCCTAGAATAAACCTGGCTGCCGAGCAGTGTAAAACGCACCGTCGTTTAGAGGGAAATGTTGCTGTTTTTGGGGAGGAGGGGGGGATGAAATTAAACGTTCCATTATGGCGCATTAACCGCTGGAGTTTATGAAGCGACCATTGGTTCGGCAGATGAGGTGGACGCTTTTTTGGCTTGTTGCTGACAGACGGAGAGAGTTGAGTGAACAGTGAGAGAGACCTGCGCAGATCGTCAGCAGCCGCTTCTCCAGCCTCAAGCGAAAATTCGTCAGATCTGAGATCACACAAGGATTTTTTCCCCCCCTCGTTTTTCATGCCTCTCATTCAGCTCGGATATTCACAAAAGTTTGAGGATATAGACACCGGGATACACCGCCTTCCTTTTGCTGTAAGTCGCTCCTATTTTTATTGTATTTTATATATATATTTTTTAAACATATCCGCGCTTCTTATACGAGAATCCAGACGCGGATCGCGTCCCTACACCGCCACTGCCACTCAAGCGTCGAATTCAATTCGATTTCTATCCTATTTCAGCACCAAGGACAGCTCTAACTAAAACACCACCATTTGCGTAATTACTCCGCCACGCACGAATCGGTGCGCCATGCGTGTGTTTGCAGTTGCATTTTTAATTCCCACCCAGCCTTAAATATTCTAAAAAAAATCCTCCGGAAGATGCTGGGATGCTTTATTTCACCCCGGCGTGACTTAGAAAGTGTGCGGGATTTTCTCCACCGTTTGTTAATCTGCATCATCCCTGATTTATCAAATCCTTGTCAAGCACAGGATTTATTTTTGTGTATTTGTGTGTGTGTTTCATCCCAGTTCATAACAGAGCAGGCAGGCGGCTCCGTACTTTACCAACCGCCCGCTTGAAGATTTTTTTTTAGGTGGGATTTAGGTTGCGGCGTTTTCACATTGCGGGGAATATCAGAGGGGAGGTCGGCGTACAGGTGCTCCACTCTTCCCATCCCTGCTGCTTTAGTCATGGTGCGCCATGGATGCAGGCGTGGAGATGCTTCTCCAGTGACAGCCTTCCAAACACGACGGCTTCATTTCCATTTCACGTTGGCCAGGGGTGGTGACAAGTCTGGGATTATGTTGGAACAACGCCCCATATGACTTGGCAGTGATGGTGCTTCTCCTCTCTTGTGCGCTGCTCCTGACCTCCACCAGTGAAAGGTCCTCATAGTGCAGCCATGTGTGGACGGAGCAGGGCGGCCTCGCTGTGTCTGTGTGCTTGCTTGCTCATCGCCAACGGTGCACTCGCTGCAAAAAGGTAAGACATCCTCACTATAGAAACCATAATAACACAAATGTATGACCCAACTTCTGCTAGTTTGAATCCAATAAAAGCATGTGCAGATAAGGGAAATGGGAGGAGCTTGAAGTCAATGTATTTTTTGAGTTATTATCCATTCATTCTATCATTCAAAACATTCAGAAATATCATTATTTTTGAATGTTAAGGACTTTTAAGAAGAAATTGATGATGGAATATGAATGTGTGGCTTAAAAAAAAAAAAGCAAAAAAAGACCCTATTGGCTGCTGAAGTTGTGTATTTCCACGTGGAAGTCATAAGCTGCGGTGTGGACCATGTTCAGATCCCAAGCCTGATCCCACACCATGGTACACGCCGACGTGTGAGTGCCAAGCGCAGCCGAAAACAAACACCAACAGTGTAAACAACAGGCGGCCAGATGTTGCCCAAAAATGTATATCAATCGTTCCACGTTCACTGGGAGTGGATTCCTTGAAGCACCATGAGTAATCAACGCCCCCCGTGGAAATTCATCAGCTGAGCTCCTCTCACCATCCTGGGACGTCTTCGGAGTCCTGCAATTTTAGAGTGGTTGAATAATTTAGAGCCGCTGTCGCAGGCGGTTGATATAAATGAAGAGTGAGGCTTTTTGTTTTTTTTTTGCAAGTCAGCAGTGATAACACAGAATACGCCGCTCTAAAAATAGATATTTGGCTTGAGACAAACCGAAGCATTGAGGCTGGATGAGAGGAACATGTGTGCAGCAGGGCGGCTGAGGGAGAAGACAGAAGTGTTGATGTTCAGATGACCTGTAGATGGGGATGGTGTACAGTGTTTTATGAGCAAGTGGCCTCTGGCTGCCGAACACCTGGGTTCCTCTTCAGTTCTCCACCATATTTCCTTCCTTCAGCCACAACATTGCACAACATTGTGCGGTTCGCCACTTCACACTGACAACGACTTTCCCGAGCAAAAACCGACATCATTATTCATGAATAATGTCAGTGATCAATTCTTAAAATCCGCACCCTAAAACAAGCAAGTCCAAATTGCAGCCCGAGGGCCGGAAATGGTCGCTGTTGAGAATTCTGGAGGTCCACAACCCCTTGTATTAAACTCACGAATTGTTGTGAACCAGAAACCACCACATTTCTTCACTTCATTGTCAGTGAAAAATGCTTTTCTAGCCTCACAACTCACATGTGAAGCTAAAGAGTAGCGACTCTGACTTCTAAATACCGGCGCCTTTTACGCCTGTTTATGGAATGCTGAGTCAGACGACGACTCAAATCAGTCGGTGAGATGAACGGTGAAATAACTCTGGTCCACTAAGAGAAAGGCATTGGTGTTGACGCTTAGCACTAGCATTTTGAGTAAGAACCTCAGGTGGAATTGAATGTATTTACACTTAGGAGTGTCAATAGATTGCATTTTTTATCAGAATTAATCGCACTAAAGCTGAGTTAACTTGCGATTAATGCCAAATTAATGACAGATTTTTTATTATCAATACAAAAGGAAGATTGATTCAACACAAGACTGGCGATTAATGCTAACAACATCATGCTTTTAGCATGTTTTTGAGCCTCTTCAGTGCCACCGAGGGTATTCTAAAGCATTGTTGTCCGTCCTTGTACTGATCTGACCTTTAAGTTATATTTAGAAAAGATACGAAATGTGTGATTAATTTGTCAATAATCGCAAGTGAACTCAGCTTTAGCAGGATTGATTGAGACTCAAAATTTGACTCTATTGCTTTTCCAATACCAGGCTAAACAAAGTGAGCTTCATTTCACTTGGTTTTGCGACTGAAACCTTAACATTTGAAGGCGCTGTTGAGTTTACCGCCATCTTGAAGGCATCAAAACCCAAATCAGAGCTGGAAAAAATGTCATAGAAATAAAGAGTGAATTTGACATTTGAGTGATGTGTGAAGTATGTGCTGGGGCTGGTGAGGTGGTTACATTAACATGCAGGTCATATCGTGAGGGAGGGAGGTGATATAAGTGGACTGCTAACCTGAGGAGGTTGTCTCCATGTCATTGAGGTTAATGAGGCAGCTCTGAATATGTTTGAATAAGACCCAGTTCATTGGAGGAGGAACAGCACTTTTACTTTCTTCCTCAACATTTGCTGGTCTTATATGAAGCAAAAAAGTTCATATTCATGTAGTATTTCCACATTTGTAGTTAAAAACTTGCACCACATTTGTATTCACAAAGACACAGTGAGATAGATTTGGTGACTATAAAGTGCGTGACTCGCCACAGACGAGTCTTTATCAGTTTAAAAATTGCACTTGAAAATAGTGAGCCGTCAGTAAGTGTAAAAATGTATTTTCACGTGAATAGAGCTAAATATTCTTGCAGGGATTGTGATTTCATCGCAATGAAATGTGAAACCAGTTAACCGTCCCATGGAGGATTGATGTAATGTGATTCTTCAAATTGCTAACGGAGATCAGTTTGGTTGCTAAGCTGCTGCGTGAATCCGTTGGTACCATCGAGCCGCGTGCCATGTTCCCTCCCGGGAAGAACCGAATTTAAAAGGATGTTGTTCCTCACTCAACTCCGAGCCGCCGCTCATCCCTCCGTCTTCTTGTCGCCGCGAACCAATCTGGATGACCTCGCTCTCTCCTTCCAGCTTCCCAGCTTGTTTCCAAACACTGGCTGTTTATTTAGCACGCCACCGAACCACTGTCGGCCTGGAGAGCTCCGCGAGGACGGCCGCTGCATCGTCGGATATTTTGGAGCTTATTACCATCGCAAACACAATATGTACACAACCGCGGAGATGCGCGTTAATCCAAACACTTCCGACACATCCTGCCTATACATAATGTAATTACTGTATACGTCTGCTTATAAATGAAATATTCATGCATGGAGATGCAACAACTCGGCGCTCGCCATTAATGATTGTGAGTGTTTTCGGCGTTGCTCTGGGCGTTTTTGTTTTATGCTGAGCGCGAAGAGCAGATTCAGCAGAAGCCTTTGTGGTCTAAAATGGCATATTAAGGAATAAATAATGTACAATAGGGATCTTTTATTGGCCCATGCCGCGCTCACACGTGGGCTGCGGCGCATCGGCATGTGTCCCGCTCCGTCGTATATTTATACCAACAGAGCACGAGCGGCTCAGAGAAACACTGTCATGTTTGGATATTTGCTTAAAATAGGTCTTCACAGCTGCTGGATGATCAAAGATGATTCGCGACGCGGCGTCTTTCTGTTCACGGCTTCACAGTAAAGGCCTTTGAATTAGTGTTTTATCGAAGCTGTCCGAAGGTTTATGTGGTGGGAATGGGCGTGTTTTGTTTTTCGGGATCGGTGAGCGACCTTTCTTGACAAGTTCCGGCCCCTCCTGCTGGACGGAATGGAAGCTTTGAAATCCTTACACTGCAACTGAACCCCTAAGACCTGTAAAGTAAAGTGAGTCCGATTCATTCATTGGAATGAGAGAAACGACTTTGGTTCAAGGTTTGACTGGGCGCGCTCATACAGCTCTCCGCTCAGAAAGACTCCCAAGTCTTTCTATGACAACGGAGAGTCCACAGGGGCCGGGTATAGGTTCTTTTAATCTGACTAGTTTAATCTGCCCAGCCATCCATCCTCAACCGCTTATCCGTTGCCAGGTCACGGGGGCAGCAGCTTCAGCAGAGCCCTTCTCCCAGGCCACATCCACCAGCTCTGACAGGAGCATCCCAGTCCAGTGAAGTGACCTAATCCCTCCACCTGGTCTTGGGTCGACCCATTGGTCTCCTCCCAGCTGGCTGTGCCCGAAACCCCTCCAAATGGAGTCAACTGACTCCCCTGAACGAGGAGAAGCATCAGCTCTACTATGAGTCTCTTCCGATCAACAGAGCTCCTCACCCTGTCTTGAAGGGAGACCGCTGCCACCCGTTGGAGAAAACTCACTTCGGCCACTTGTATCTCGTTCTTCCGGTCATGACTCACGGCTCATGACCATAGCTGCGGGTCAGAATGAAGATTGCTTTGTCTTCTGGCTCAGCTCTCTCTCTCACACACACAACAACTGCTGCTGTGTGCTGATCCACCGACCAATCCCCTACCGCCTTAACCCCCCACTCGAGCGCAAGATGGTTCAATCTTTAATCCTTAATTGCTAAATTCCATTGAGCTACGACCAATCAAGTAAAGAGGATTTTATCATGAAGGAATCTCGGGAGTGAGTTCTGCCAAATATAACGTGTTGGGTTTCGTGAAGCTATATTTTCAAGGTACACGAGAGGTGCAACGGTAAATGGAAATTTCTGTTCGGAAGTCAGTTTGAAACGGTATGGAACTTCAGTCTGTTAAGACGCTTCTTTACCAGCTATGAAGAATTCCACAGCACAAGAATGGTTAAAACAGGAGACCTTGGTTGGAGTTTGTTGTCTCTTAAATCTGGAAATGAACTGCACAATCCAGTTCCTGAAGAGGTCATGTGGTCCGCGTGCCTGCCAGTCGGATCCGAGTACATGTCCTGTAGCACCACAAGAGACCATGGAAACACCTCGGTATTCCTTTCTGGAGGAGGTTTCTAGGAAAATCACTTCACTTCAGCTGCCGTGTGGCAGATCGAAGGGGAAGACGTCTCATGATCCGTAGATAAAGGAACTCCCCACTTTGTTCTAAACTCTAGCTATTTGTTCCCTGTCGAGAACAGTAAGCGCAAGGGTCACGCTGTCAACGGATGGTCTCCATGGACACATTAGCTGGCTGAGAATGTCACCTCTTACGCGGTTACTGAAGTCAAGTGGCTTGTAAACGCGAGTCATGGTGCGATCGTGGGGAAAACGCTGGCAAAAATCCATCAAAACCTGATCTTTATTCCGAAAATGCTGCGAAGATGGTCAACAATTTCAATGTTTTATGCTGACATGATTTGATCAGAGGTAGTTTATGGTTTAGGCCCAACCATTGTTACGTTATTGGTGATTCCCAGCAGGCTGTTGTGGATGTTCATCATCAAAAACTGTTCCAACTGAACGCGTACAGATGAGCGAATGCGCCATGATGTTTGAGCTCAGCCATTGTTTACTTATTGATCTACAGAAGGGGTTGGCAGTTGGATTCTCTCAGGGCCAACAGTTAATGCTGTGAGGGGAACGTTGGGTGAAATCAAAAATAAGTAACAAAGACGAAACAGACCTAAAAAGATGAAATGTAATAGGCCATGAAACCTGTTAACATTTTGATGCATTTATTTCAATATAAAGATTTACATACATGAACTTTCTTTTGATTATATAAATATGACTTCATATCATTTTCTAGTTTTAGTTGGACCTCATGAAGGCCGCAAAAATACAGGCGCAGGGCTGCATGTGGCCCACGGCCCGACCCTTTTTCCTGGTGCCAGAGCTTCCTCCTTCATCATGCAGGATCCTTGAAGATCCAGGGACAGTGCATACGAGAAGAAACCTTCTCTAAACTTCCCAACAATGTCAGAGATGATTGGAGGTCTGTGCTTCCTGCTGTGAGTTTCCATCAATGTCTCTGCTTTGCAGCAACAGCAAGACAGATGAACAGAACGAAGACAACTCCACGGTGTTCACCAAGATCCTGGACAGCCTTCTGGATGGCTACGACAATCGCCTCAGGCCCGGACTCGGAGGTCAGTAAACCCAAGCCCGTGAATGGATGGATCATGGCGAAGGTGCGTTCGTGAGCTCTGGCACGGACTGTGATGTCTTTCCCCACCTCCAGCGACAGGCCTTTGTCTGGTTAAAGGAATCACAGTGTCACTCGTGGCCAGATACAGAAATGTCATGAAGCTAGCCTTGTAATTTTACATCTAAATGCCATTTTATTATGACGGGTTCCCACTCACTCCATTGTCGTCGCTCCATTCTAACAAAAGGAGAGAAAAATGGCAGGAAAGACGGCGACAAAACCCAATGAGAAAAATAGATAAGGAGCGGGGACGGAGATAATGTGAGAATTGGTGTGTGATGGACGTGGCTGTGAAAGGGAGGCCAGCAAAAAAAGGCCCCGCCTTCACTCGCCAGGAGGAAATTATGAACCGGGATCATTCATAAGTCGTGCAGCTGTATCTCAGCGTGGAAATCAAAGGAAGGCGTCCAGATGGCCGTCACTATTGCGGCACATGTCTGCAGCCCATGTGTTGAGACACCGAGGCGCCGCCACGGTCATGGAGCTGACAGTGAAGCCAACTGAGGTGGTGACTGACATCCTAAGCCTCTCTCCTGCATAGGTGTGTTTAGAGTGAAGGCGTCAGGCGCCGCCGGCAGGTGGGCTGGTATTAACAGGTAGTTAGCAGATAATGAATGATCGTCGCTCACTCTGGCAATTTCCTGCTTCAACAGAGCGTATAACTGAAGTCACGACTGACATTTTCGTGACCAGTATTGGGCCGGTTTCGGACCATGACATGGTAAGACTCTTTTCGCTTCTGTAAATGTCAGTGGGTTTCACTGCGTCCTCCATCCACTCCATCTGTTTTTCTCCAGCCGATCTATGTGTGTGTGTGTGTGTGTGTGTGTGTGTGTGTGGCCTCACGGCAGAAAAATATATGTTTGGTGATTCAGTCCATTAACCTCTGATGTACTAATAAAAGTGCCACATGTGTGATATGTATTTACCAGGCGTCACAAACCGTATCACCTTATCCTTCATCGGTGCTTGTAAAACTGGATGTGTGTAGCGTTGAGGTGTGGGGTGGGGCAGGTGGTGACCTCCAGACAAGGTCAGTGTTGAAAAAGAAATAAAACAAATAAAATATATTGTTGACTTTAAAATGAAATTTAAAAAAAATAAAAAAAAGGAATTTATTTTGGATCAGAAAATATGTTGAGGAAAAAACTACTACTAAAACTATTAAACAGTAGTAGTTAAGTAGTAAACACAGTTTTTTTTTTTTTTTTTTTTAATGCAATATGAATACTAGTATACTGAAGTAATACTGAAAATAATCCGTGTCTATTTTGCTTAAATGATTAAATAAATTATTTTGCTATTATTAACAACTTGACTATATATATATATATATATATATATATATATATATATATATATATATATATATATATATATATATATATATATATATATATATATATATATATATATATATATATATATATTTCTATCATCATCCATGACCACATGATTAAATATTTGTTTCAAAATTTGAACAATGTATTTTAAATACAGACTTATTAAGTGAATAATAACATCAATATATTAAATAGCAAAAAAAAAGAAGTTTTTGAAATTTTTATTTTATTTCTTTTGTCGAATATTCTGGCAATAAATATACATGTTGCAAAAATAGTTTTGGGTGGAAACCCATTGCATTACTTGAGTGTGTTCTAGATGAAAATCAATGTGAAAATATTCAATTAAAAAAAATGGAGAAAGAAAAGTTGAAAGGAAGCGTATTGTATGTGGAAATATTGGTGAAAAGACACAAGAGTAGTGTGTGCGTCGGTGTCAGTGGGGAGTGGAGCTGAGGAATGAGAGTTCTGGGAAGGATCTTGTTCTGGAGTGAGGGACGAGTCCGCCTGCGCAGTCCTTCCCACCCACTTGACTCCTCCTGTAACCAGGTCGATTCGTTGCGATCCGTGGAAGCGCGCAGCGATCTGGCTCCTAATGATATTCAAATTGTGTCCGTGTAAAAGGGAGAAGCCACGAATCAGACATGAGGCAGCGCGATCCCACGAGCAGAAGCTGCAGCTGTTATTTGCGAGAATATGATCATTGCCCTGTGTTCCGGAAACCAATTAATTTCATCCAAATGTCTCTCTGGCTCTCCTTTAACACTCGGCTGTGCGTGAGTGTGAGTGAGTGTGCGCGCCTTCTGACGTGCTCCTGGTTCACTGCGGTGGCAGGCCTGGACTGCTGCGCTGCTGTGCAGCAGCCAGAAGGAACCGCTGAAGAACCTTGCCTCTCCTGCTCTCATACTTGGAGTCTGGGACTCATTCTCCTGAGAGAGCGGAGTAGATAAACCAGGCCCAGAGCAGATTATTACATTTGGCTCGAAGCAGCTGTCATTAGCTGGTTTAATAATCCTCCAGTTCTAGTTCCGAACTTTGACGCTGGGTTGCTGCACCTAAGGTGAGCAGCTTCTGGTGACCCACTGGCTGTGGATCCTCCAGTTCCTCATCACTTGGTCAAGTCAATAATCTCTTTATCTTGTCATAATTCGATTGTTATGAGCTACATTGGTGAGGTGTTGGAAAATATTAAGAAATAAAAAATATGACAAGGAAAATGCACATGCAAAATATGTATCTCTATATTTTAAATGTAACGTTCTCCGTCGACTTTTATGAATATTAACATCAATAACTGATCTTAAATGTAATTATAAATTTGATTATTTCATATTTCATTCATAATCATGCAAAAACATACAACTGCAACGATAATTCAGTTCTGTTTATTGGAAATACATATAAAGTCATTGTATAAAACATTGAAATTAAATTAAATAAAGAAATGATAATAAAATTGAATTTAATAGAGACAATAAAAAATGTAAATATCAATTAAAAATATCAATTTTTGGTTTATTTTTATTCTATAATTTCATTATCAGATCTGAACTGTAATAAATGCATTATTTACAAGCAACACAGTGAGCTATAAAAACAATTCTATTTATGTTTATTTAAATATATGAAGTGCATTATATTTATCGAACGTTACAAAGCAATAAACAATAAGCATATTATGTTAATAAGGAAATAACCCACTTTTACAGATGTCCATGAGACAATAAGGGTCAATTCAAATCACACCTCAGGAACAGAAGAGAGCATTTTCTGTTTTCTTAAACTGATTTGAGGTGGAATGATGTTGACTCTAACTGTCCTCCACCTGCAGGAGTACACCATCGATGTCTTCTTCAGACAGAGCTGGAAGGATGAGAGGTTAAAGTTCACCGGTCCCATGGCCGTGCTGCGCCTCAACAACCTCATGGTCAGCAAGATCTGGACCCCGGACACCTTCTTCCACAACGGCAAAAAGTCAGTGGCTCACAACATGACCATGCCGAACAAGCTCCTGAGGATCACAGAGGAAGGCAAGCTGCTCTACACCATGAGGTCAGACACACTTCCGTGCACCTTTTGTAAAGTTCGTATCATGAAAGAACATTGCAGTGCATTGTTGTTCTCAGTGGGTTTCATGTTGCGTAGCATTGCTTGTCCTTCCTTGTAAAATATCATTAACACTAAAGAACGTGGTGCAAAAGGTTTTAGCTACTACTACTGCGAAAAATTTGAAAAATACTAGTTTTATTCAGTGAGAAGTTTACATTGCGGTGAAGGCTCGGCGCCGCAGCAAGCTTGGCTGCATATTTCAAATATTGTGAGGCTTTTACACTACAGCTTTAATCTTCTTTCATGTACTTTAGATGATCGGGTTGGTGTGAGACCTGCACCTGATATGATGACCGGAAAGATCAGGCTTAAAGGTAGCAGTTGGACGGAGTGAGGTGAACGCGACAAACCAGGATCTTTTGTTCTAGCACGCTTACTAGCAAGAGAGGCAGGGGGCGGGGCCCATATTGCTGTCACAGATGAGCGAGATGAGGGACGGATGGGAGATTAGTGTGTCACGGGTGGCCTGACATGCTGTTTTTCACCAAGCTGTCAGAAAATAGAAACCCGGCTCAGGGTAGCGGAGCGTTGCCGTGGAGGGGAAAGCAGACAGAGTTCAGAAGTGTGAAGAGCTGGGCGGGACGTCGGGAACCACACTGATGCTCTGCTCCTCAGCATTCAAACTCGAATGAATTGTGAGTTTAAATGGAGCGTCAACAGAAATTTATATTGATCACTTTAAGGCGACCTAGAAAACCTCTGCACGTCCAAAACAGAGTGAAAAAAAACAAAAAAATGTGATATTTTATACTTAAACACAGACAAAAAAACAACAGGACAAATGCACAAAACTATGTTTCTTTCTGGTTAAAATTCAGGAGAATTTTTTTGGCTCACAGTTCAAGTTCCGACCATTTCCATCGTGGTTGTGCGGTTTGTCGAGTCTCCTGAACTGCCAAACGGAGCCGGATTCCTCCCTAATGTGTGTGACTCTGTCCAGGCTGACGGTGCGAGCTGAATGTCCCATGCACCTGGAAGACTTTCCCATGGATGCACACGCTTGTCCGCTGAAGTTCGGCAGCTGTAAGTGGCCGCGCACACAACCTGTCATACGTGTTCATGACCACACACCGACACACATGATGCGCTGTCACTACTTCAGTCGACTGGAAGTGTGACACCCTCCCCACCCCCCGCCCCCATCCACCGTGCCTGTGCACGAGGCTGGGATAAGGGATGACAGTGTGGTAACATCTGTTTTCCCCGAGGAGCTGTCTGCTCCGGCCCCACTGCTCCCGCCGTTCAACCCTGCCAGGACTCTCAAGACCCTGCAAGACCCTGGCAGGCGAGCACAGTAAAGGCCGGTGTTTATCGGAGTCTTGGCTGGCCGCAGCGTCACACCAGCTGCTCGCTGCTGACAGAGCCTGCAAAGAAATGATGCAGGACGGGTCACTTTTGCGGAGCTGGACTCGCCGTCCAGCTTGGTCCTGTCCGTAAATATTTCAGTGAGAAGCTCTGGTTCCGATGCTGCAGTCGACATCCGTCCTTCACTCAGCGGCCGCGATGCGGCTCTGACAGGTCCGCCTGCCTGCCCGAGGCCGGAAAAGTGACTTTGAAGGTCACGTTGTCCTGTTGGGATGTTTTTGTGTTTGTTTCCTCATGTGTTTTCGGGGGGCGAGTCTTGACATGATAAGACGTGATGTGATGTTACATAACAAATGAGATCATTTTCCAAAACCAGACACCACAAGGATGGTGCTTGGGCACAGACTTCCTTTGATGTCACTTCGAGGTTGTTTCTCTTCTCCATCCGTGGTCACACCTATCCCTCTTCATCTCCTCATGTTTCTTCAACGTCATTGGAGGTCTTCCTCTTCTCCAGTCTTGGTCCAACTCTGTCTCTCCTCCTCACGTGTCTGAACCATTTGGCATCTCCAACTTTGTCTCCAAACATCTCCACACGTCCCTCTAATACACTCAACTTTGACGTTGTCCTTTATATTCACTCACACTGACCACCTCCGTATCTTCATCTCTGACTCATCTAACCCCTGGTTTTTACAGAACTGCTTTAATTCTAGTCAGAGACAGTGTTTCCACGAGTCGCAAATATCCACATCAATCTTGAGTACAGTGGTTCGTACTGGCAGGAAGTCAGTGTACGTCTTGAAACACAACCACAACACATCTGGAGGACATTTTCTCATGAGCACAGTGTTCCAACAAAGCTGGCTTAAATGCCCATAGCGCATTTAGCACCATGAAGTGGCCTCTCCATTTGGTGAGGCAGGACGCCAGGCTGCTGGCATGTTCGGCAGAAATGGGGGTTACACTGACTCCTGAGCCCCGAGACCATGCGGGGACCTGAGGGACCAGGTTATATTTGTGACCGTTGAAAGGGGTTTTTGTGGACACGTCTCTGCCTCCTGAAGTCCACATGTGAGTTTTAACATTTTAGTTAACTCCTGGACGGCCACTTAAATACAGTCAGAGGGACAAGTTTGGCCCCCGGGCCGCACTTTGACATACGCCTTGGCAGTGATGACTAGTGATGGGCTGATGATGCTTCATGAAACTGTGTCCTCACTTTCAGAGTCCACTTGCTGCTACTCTAACATCAGCTTCATCCCCACCCTGCCTCCACTCTCTTCATCGCTTCCCTTCATATACGAAAAATGACCCCCTCTCCTCTTCTTTCCATGCACCTCCTATGGTGAATAGTGTGAGAATAAAGACAAATACATAGGATTAACGTAAGCACAATTTGAAAACTACACAATCCTCCTGGTAACAACAGGTTTGTCCCTTGGTTGTGTTGTTATGTAGTGTCACTGGCAGTTTATTTTTAGGGCGTGCAATCATGCAAACCCACTCATTTCCATACTCAAGCCATTCTTTGATGAAGCCAACGTAAGAACAGCAATCACGTCTCATTTACAAGCGCAGGTCTGGGGTTTCAGCATCATGATGGAGACAAAATAGCTGTTAGATGAAAGGCAGAGAGTTCGGAACAACTCTGACCTCATTTCGCCGGCGTCCTTTTGTTCACCTAAATAAATATATAACAACGCTTGTGTGTTGCTCACGCTTGTTTGTGCGCTGCGGCTGTTATTTTTAGATGCGTACACCCGTGCCGAGGTGGTCTACGTTTGGACCAGAGGGGCGGCGCAGTCGGTGGTGGTGGCGGACGACGGCTCCAGGTTGAACCAGTACGATCTGATGGGCCAAAGCGTGGACTCCGGCGTGGTGCAGTCCAGCACAGGTGCGTCTCGCCTCAAACCTCAGCCTCATTTGAATGTAGGCTAACGCCAGTCGCCCATCAGCGGACGCTTCATAAATAACTTGAAAGCCGCATCATTTCATCTGCATCGCCGGTCTGAGCGAACGGGGCTCGTGACCTAGATTGATTTCCCCATTGGCTTTTAGATTTCCATTTTGCCTCTCAGTCCATGGCAACGTTCAGCACAAAAAGGAGCATCTGAGGCTGTACGCTTCTTTGTTTGAATGAGTTATTTATCCTGCGTGTGCACGCTACCATGCAGAGAGCCTGCTATATGCTGCGACTCATAAACAACGTCCAGACACGAAGTCAACATGCTGGCCTCATCGAAGGAGCCATTCCGTCCTGCAGGAAAATGTATTGCTTGTTTAAATGTCAGTGTTTTTTTGTCGTCCTTGTGGCTGTGTGAGAGCGTGTGTCTGACAGCTCCCAGATATTTGCAACTTCAACACAGTGCATGAAAGAGGTGCTGAAGATATTCAGCTTCTATGTTGTGTTGACATTTCTTTTTCTCTGGGGAGAACAACGTCAATGCTATATGAACTAGACTGGTCAAACAGAACTCACAATAGGAGCGGTTTAATCAACACACATAATTCAAGACTAGGAAACGGAAAACCCAACTCTGTAACTTGTGATGAGGCTTCATGAAACAGAGCTCAGTAGGTGGCGCTGTGAGTTTAAATATCTTGTGAGGCTTCATTGACATGTTTGCTCAAATCTATATTTTTTAGAGCATAAAGTGGAATAAAGTTAAACTGAGGACAGTGTTTCATGAAGCTTCATGAAACAAAGTTCAAATGGATCACATCAGAGTAAATGCAACCTCTTTTTATTGTCTTCACATTAACAGTGTCCTGGCAGCAAAAACCACCGCTGTCATAGAGAGAGATAAGTAATGTCTCTTTACTCTCTTGGTACCCAGTCTGAAAAATTAAAATCGCCACTGGCCCAGTAACTCGTGATGAGGCTTCATGAAACAGTGTCCTTATTTTCAGAGCTCAGTAGGTGGCACTGTGAGTTTAAATATCATGTGAGGCGTCATTGACATGTTTGTTCAAATCTATATTTTTTAGAACAGAGAGGACAATGTTTCATGAAGCGTCATGAAACAAAGTTCAAATGGATCACATCAGAGTAAATGCAACCTCTTTTTATTGTCTTCACATTAACAGTGTCCTGGCAGCAAAAACCACTGCTGTCATAGAGAGAGATAAGTAATGTCTCTTTACTTTCTTGGTACCCAGTCTGAAAAATTAAAATCGCCACTGGCCCAGTAACTCGTGATGAGGCTTCATGAAACAGCGTCCTTATTTTCATAGCTCAGTAGGTGGCGATGTGAGTTTAAAAATCATGTGAGGCTTCATTGACATGTTTGTTCAAATCTATATTTTTTAGAACAGAGAGGACAATGTTTCATGAAGCTTCATGAAACAAAGTTCAAATAGATCACATCAGAGTAAATGCAAACTCTTTTTATTGTCTTCACATTAACAGTGTCCTGGCAGCAAAAACCACCGCTGTCATAGAGAGAGATAAGTAATGTCTCTTTACTCTCCTGGTACTGCGATGCTGCCATGGCCACGCCCCTTTTACTGTGTACCCCATTAGAAAGATTAGAAAGAAAGAAAACCCAAAGCAGAAATCATCAGCATTAAAGACCAAACCCTGAAGATGACAAAGTAAAATTGACATCCATGGAGGAAAAGTTGCACCACCAAAAAGAGGCCACCACAAACGCAACAAAAAAGAACCAAATGAGAAAACAAAAAAAAAACCCAAGTAGAAGATGGAAAACCCAAATATAGTCGTAAAATACAAAATATCCAACGCAGAAATTAAAGAGTACGAACACTAACCTCAGACTACAACATTTAGAAGATGCCAAACAACACGGCGAAATCCCAAAGACGAACGTGAACCTCAAGCAGACAACAGAAAAAAAGTGGACTGAAACGACAACAGAAAAAAAGTGGAGGCTGGATCCTGACATTGCAAGAGGAATGCGATGAGTGTCACTGTTTTTTTTTTCCCCCTGTCCATCTCTGCAATCTAAGAAAAAGCTGTCACATGCTACACACTATTTCAGACTTCAATATATTGCATTGCGCATCTACCTGACTGCGTTCCCATTTCATCACGCCGCAGGAGAGTACGTTGTCATGACGACCCACTTCCACCTGAAGAGGAAGATTGGCTACTTTGTGATCCAGACGTATCTCCCCTGCATCATGACGGTCATCCTGTCTCAGGTGTCCTTCTGGCTCAACAGAGAGTCCGTCCCTGCAAGGACTGTCTTCGGTGAGTTGCTCTTTCACCGTCCGTGTCATGTGTTTTCCGGCACCTGCGTCCGCGACAACCTTGTTTTTTGAGACCCTCTTGTCGAGTGTTTATTATCCTGCGGTTGTGAAACGGAGTTGATTATCGCGAGCAGCGACGGGATTGGCTGCCGAACTGTCGACATTATTCCTGCATCTATTCAGTGCTACTCAGACAGTCAAATGGCGACCGAGATTTTGATGTAATTGCTGTCACAACCACTCACAAGGGCCTGTCTGCTGCAAGAGAACAAATCTGTTTTTCGATGGTGAAGCATTTTATTAAGAGCAAAAATATGACGTAGCGGCCAGGAAGAGCTCCACTGTATTCAAATGTAATTTGAAAAAATGAATGACTCGAATCTGCGTTACGTAAACGCTACCGGGGAGAAAAACAAAGCCGTTTAAGTCGCCACTTTTCAGGGATTAACTGGTCCTCCTGTAAGGCCGAGGACCGGATGCGTACGACTTTAAATACATTCATTTAGGAGCGGGAATTGAACCCTGGATGATACAGTCGCAATGAATGGCTTCACCCACTTAGTTTGAAAACAACCAGGATGAACCGTAAACATAAAAACTAAATTGAGGAACCAGCCGATTCCTGTCTCTCCGCCGGTCTCCTGGCAACCGATGACATCAAAGATGTATTGATCTCCTCATTGCTTAAAAAACACCGATATAATTAGCATACTTCTCCATGTTTCCCGTGCTGGTCCTTTAAAGAGCAACGCAAGTGAAGGATTTGACGGAGGACTATTCAGTCCACGACTCATCTTCTGTTCTCTGCTGCTGTGAACAAGAGCTTTAATCAGCCGGAGCTGGCTTCAATAGAATTTCAAGTGAGGAGCTCAGTGTGAATCCACATGTACGTGCGCAGAATGTGCATGCGTTGGACGTGGGCGCGCGCCTTCGCCGACAGTGCGCCATGTTTGTATGTGTGTGTGTGTATCTGTCTGTCACACTGAGGTCTTACATAATAGGGCCCAAAAGGAAAGCTCTGGCTCGTCTGCAGCAGGCGAGAATGTCCTTGGCTTACCTCGCTCGGCGCCCCCTTCTTTGTCTTCTCGTTCCTGGGCCATTGCTTGAAGAGCAACTCTGCCTCGGTGTGTGAGGGCGAGTGTTTGTCACAGCCAGTTACCTGCATTGCTCATCACATGTCGACCACGTGTGTTGCCGTGGAGCCAGTTTGGCTTCATGAGGCGCAAACACAAATCGATGCTCAGCCATACATTCCAGCGAAGGTTGGTTAGGTAGGTCATCCGGCAGATTAATGCACATCAGCGCTGACAAATGAGCTGGTTCTCCGGGGAGCGCGTGATGTCCGTATCAGCGTAGATGAATCATTAAAAAGGCATCGCAGACAATAACAATATTTCAGTGGCTAAGTCAAAGATTTACGAGCGGAATCAAACCATCATTTAACATGTCTTAAGTGCTGCTCGGATGAAGAAGCACACTCCGCTGTAGAGCACCTTTAAAGTATTGGATTTTGATTCTCTTATTTGACCGTTTCTGAGCCAAAACTACCAGTCTGTTTCTCACAAAAGCTGGTTTCCTACTGAAAGATTTGTCACTGGTTTGTTTTGTTATGAATAATAATAACTGTGAACCAAGATTGTGGAGCAAGCCCAACGTATTCTCTCTCCGGGAGAGAAACATACTGACCGTCCAGAGTGTTGGAGCTGAAATCTGCCTTTCACGTTCCATGTTGACACACAGACTTCTGAATGAAATGTTCCCCTCCTGCGGTGAACGGTTGAGGTTTGGATGGTGATGTCAGGGGACCATACGCTAGAATGAGATTCGAAAGTTTATAGGCTTCAAATGTTTCTTGTCCCGCGGCCCTAAACCTGTGATGGATAGAGGACTGTCTAACCCTGGGGTTAGGGCCGCAGTGGGTGCACTGTCTGGTGCAGCCTGACACCGTATTGGTTAACCTATGTGTGCTTGTTTGGTCTCACCAAAAACCTGCGCCAACTGTGGCCCTGGGTTCGACAGTCCTATGTTGGATAGTCGATAGTAGGAGAGGAAACGTTTGATCCAAATTGTAAGCCTCAACATGCAACGTGGGAAGCTGCTGCGACGCAATAGTCCACTTGGCCAACGGCAAAATGTGTTGGAAAGCTGGGATCCACTTCAATAACCAAGTTGTGGTCTGCTTATTCCACAACAGCCTACAACTATCGGCATGCTGTTATACGTTTAATCCATGCTGTGGTCATATGAGAGAATTTTCTTGGAATACTGAGTCGGAATCACATTGAAACTGAAGAAGCAGTTGGCATCAGGAGCAGCATTATTCTTTCCTTCAGGTGCATCAAGTGAGAGAGGGAGGCAGGTGCCGACGCTTCAAACGCGATTCCGAAATAGCACAAATCAGAAAGCGAGAACGGGTGTGAGTACAGATGGTAGGAGTGGCCCGATATGATCAGGCGCTCTCAAAACACCGACAAAATCGCGAGGGAGAGGAAACGTAGTTTGAATCTCAGGCAGTAGAGGAAGAAGAATGAGCCCTAAGTGTGTGTTCAAGGCCAACAAAAGGCAGCTCAGATCGGCCTTTAAAAAGAGCAGAGAAGAACCAGCACAGGAAGAGAGCGACTAAAATAAAAGCCTCCGGAAGTGGGTTGTGAGGAACAAGATCCGCGATAACAAACTGGTGCTGGTGGGAGCTTCGGTCGTCTGCACCACATGGTTGGATCACCTTAAAAATGCATTAAATACACTCTACACTCTATACAAACTCGCTCAGTCTTTCCTGGTAAAGGGGCTCCTGATTCTAGCTTCCTGATAGTAGGTATGAAATGCTGATATTAAACATTTATAAGCCAAAAATGAATTTGCTTGTATTGGACTGAATCTGTAACAACACAAGAATGTAGAAATATTACGATTGTGCTTCGGCACCGATGTGACCGGGGCTTTGACAGGAACATTTTCAGAATACAGATGAAGACAAACAGCCTCTGATGCACTACTGTTGTAGGTGCCTTTTAGACACGCACCTTGTTATGTAGGCTACGTTGTGCTCTCAGAGCCTCTCTCACGGCTGAACGAGTACCCAGGTGACTTTTACATAAAAGTCATGACAGCAATCTTTCTAGGTCAGTCTTGTAGCGGGTCAACAATCTCACCGTCACTTGTGCAGCGTCTGTGGAGCTGCACAAGTGAGATAAATAATGGAGATGACCACGCAAGAGTCGAGCGCAGAGGACAGTTCATGGTGTTTCACACCGTAGTTTGGGTTAGTTTGAGAGAGAAATTAGACATCGGACGACACTTGCATGAATAGGTGTGTTTGTTATTGCAAAAATGTAATCACAATTATTCAGAATATTGCCATATTCACTCACAATTTATCGCTTTTTATATCTGTTCTAAATGTACCTGAAAGGAGGACTTAACAGTACATCAAGTTATCTGCAACCTGAGTTTTCACCAGGCTTGTTGTGTTGTTTTATACCTGTTAAATGAAATATTGAAAGCTTCATCATGTAAAATATTCCAGGGACACTCCGGTCGTAACTTGGTTCATTTCGACACTGACTGCAAATGACTTGAGTCTTGTCAAAAGAACCATCTTTAAGAACCAACCCCTCTTTAATCTTCGCTCCCCCTCGAATCGCACATCAAAAATATTACTTATAGATTTTTTTAACATTAACATATTTTTCATTGGGCACACGACATGCAGCACACTACTTTAAGTCATCGGCTGTTGGTTTTGGTTTGCCAAAACATTGAGATGTTGAACAAATCATCATAACTGGCGTAAACATTGCTCTTACTGAATGGAGTTTTAAAGTAATTCAAGTAATTTCAGGCCTTTTCAGACAACTTTCATGAATAAAGTTGGTGATAATCAAAGAGAGCAACAGCTGAATATAAATTTAAACTATTTTAAAGTTTACATCCCAAGTTTGTTTATACTCAGGAATCCCTCCACAGTTCACAGGCTCATATCTTTTCCTTGATATATTCCTTGAAATATAGTGCATTAACTCGGTATATTTCATAAGAACGCAGTATTAAACTTTTACCTTTAAATATATTTGGCCTTAGAAATAGAAAAAAAATGTCAATGTGCAATAAATTTAAATAAATATATGGGAAGCTGAAGCAGTAAAAGCGTCCACAGGAGTTTTGCACTAGTTTATCCGTATCCTGCCCACAGACGAAGGCGAAAATGACTTGGTAAAAACAAAGAAATTCTTTATCCGGAGCATATAGATCGGCGCTTTAGCAGTTGCTAAAATGAGCGTTTATTTCACCCCGTTAGGATGATGTGCCATCACAATAGCTGTCACTTTCCCCTTGCTGTTCCTGTCAAGCCGGCAAATAAAATGCGGCCATTACGACTATAAAAACACAAAAACAATAACCGCGATCTCGTCGACTCTCGACACGGGTCCATATTTCCAACACAGACGTCCAAAGTTTGACAGGCCAACCCCATTAAGGTGAACAGACGCGGCATTGAGAACATTGTTTAAAGTTCATTACGGCACCATAAAGCTCGGCCCCGGCACTCAATCTTTCCTAAAGGCTGCCCTCTAGATGAATAGGCAATTTAAAAACACTGCTGCGGGTCGAGTTATCTTATTCATCACTCTGCCGATTAAAAGCCAGATGACTTTAAAGCTAGTTTTGTGCGTTTGATTCATGCGGACCATAAAAGAAAGCGGTCACTATCTATATAGTCCGCCGCTCTCTTAGCTAGCATCATCGCCGCTAATCACCTGAGCGAGTTATTTGTTCGCTTGCCTTTAGCGCTGGTTAATGTTTCTGCACATTATGACATAACTCCCTGCGAGGACGTGGGTGTGTGTGTGTGTGTGTGTGTGTGTGTGTGTGGTGAGGTTCGACAGCATGTGTGGCATGAGAGTGTCGGAAGGAATCAATGTGTCTTGGTGCCTCTGTGATAGCTGTGATTGCTAACTGACAGCATTGTCGGCAGCTTGTGTTCCGAAGACAACTGTTGGAAAAATGTTGCGTTGCTTCTGCGTGGATACGCGTCATGGGCTTAGTTCAGCAGCAAGTCCCTCCATTTAACCTACGGTGATCGCTATCTCTTCATGTCCCCTTTCGCCACATCCATCAACCGTGTTTGTTGCCTGCCTTTTAACCATCTGGCCTCAATAGCTTCACTCCGTTTCTGGTGTGTCAAACACCAATGAATGGAGGCTGCCAAAGACAAAGTGTTGGAGAGGCTGGACCACAGGATTTTCATGCTCACCATTGGCTTTTTGCTTTATCTGGTGTTGTCGTGTTTTTGCATGTATTCCCTGTTGGTAAATGGTTCAATGCCAAAGTGAGCCTCTTTAAGATCTACAAAAAAAGGCTCCTTCAAAAAAAGACCACCAGAGTATGTTCAACATTAAGATGCTAGCATGTTAGCTTCCAATACCACTTTCATGATAAAAAAAGTCATCACCACAATGCTAGCTACATACTTGCAACACAATTCAAAGTATATTAGTGGGGTATCTGCACCTTAAATTCAAGTACAGGATTTCAAGGTGAAGCTTAAATGTCATCCATTGGAATTCACTTACCCCATGTTTTCTGAACATCTCACTTTGGACAAGGAGGGGCCAACCTCTGGGGGCCACATCCATGATAAAATTGGGCTGCAAACCTGCATCCTGAGGCTGGCAAATGGCCCATGGGCCATACGTTTATGACTCCTGCTCTTAATATTGTGACATTGACCACCACTGTCCAATAATTTCTTGTCACTACTTGTCACAGTCTACACTCTCTTTTTCACCGCCCTTCACCATTGCTATTACTCAATTGTCACTTCCTCTATTCCAACACATCCCCACACTTAAGGGGTCAAATAAGGACTATTGGTCAGCAGACTTCTGCATCAAATGTCACCGCCGTCGGCCTTTTGTATGACATTCCAAAAGAAAGGTTTTTTTCATTTGAGCTATATAGCAAACTGTAAACTTAGCGACGTGACTATTTGTATGGAAAGAATTCAAACCTCTGTCTCTCTGTGGCATCACGTGCTGGCAGTGGCATCAGGATATGCCGTGTAAAGTGAAAGAAATGCTTCAATTGAAAGGCTTATGCATCAACATGCAGCTAGGAAAACTCACTTTCCACTTGGAAGTAGCAACCCTTTGATGCCTATGGAGTGAGAATGAGCCGCAGTCGAGCCTCAACCTCCTTACTCTTAATACAGCGTAGATACATTGGCAAACCAAAATTAAAAACATGTTTTCCCTTCCAGTCATGGAAGGAACTGGAAGCAGCTCAGCTCAAAGCGATGCACACAGATTTCCTTGACTCCAACCATTTGAGCCAGCTGTGACTGAGGTGTCTGTGAGGAGATGCCGCGTAGCCAGAAGCCAGACGATGAAGCATTAAGACAGATCATACTCTGCTCCCACAATAGGTTGACACAGATCTTTCTAACACAATAGGCCGGATATGTGTCTTGGCAGGAGCCTTTTGGTTGGCGGGGCTCTGTCATCGGTTTCCTCCTCTGGAGTAAATGCAAAGTGTCCTCCACTGGTTCTACACCTGGGACTTAAAGGCGACTCAATGGTAGTTTTCATAAACCGTCGCACGCTGATGTCATTGTGATACTAAATTCAAGTGTCATGTGACCTCAGCATACATTGAGTCTCTTGAGTTTTGACAGGAAGCCAGTGCCGGTGAGGCATCTTAAGGTTATGCTGGGATTAGAACGGATGTGAGAGGAAAAGACTCGGCCTGAAAGGTGAATCAAGGAGAGGCGGAGATAAGAAGCGACAAAGGCAACATTGAGTCAGTTGCGGGGGAATTTGGATGTCCACAGTAGCGCACTGACTCACGCGAACCGTTCAGTCAGATCCGATGCTCAATAGTAGGACGACAAAGTCGCGAGATTGTACGATGGATTTTGGGCGCCCCTCCCAGGATCAAGCTGGTTTGAACTTCCCAGTCCGCCGATTGTTCTCATTATACCAGCCATCTCATTGTCCCCGTATATCACTTGGACTCATTTAAAACCCACACAGGACGCGCGTAATAAATAAAGCCGGTGCTTTCCTGAATGACTCCTAAGAGGGTCCATGGCTAACTGCGGGACAGAACCAGGTAATTATTCCTCCTTAATTTAGGGAAAACCCCAGCTGCCAGGCTGGTTAGCAAAGTCGCGCACCCGTCCGCTGCCCATCGATCGTTGTTAGCAAAACAACAGCTCTGTTTCACTCCGACTTTTCTCCGGTGGGAAACTTGTTTCCATGACAACCGAGCTTGTCAAGCGCAGTAAAATATATATAATTCCAAGAATCTGGCCCTTTGCTGAGGACTTGTGTAATACCCAGTGGTACTGCCGTGATCCTCCCCCACAAAATTAACTGATTTGCCAGCTTACAGTCCTTTTCTCTTCCGTCCACCTTCTCTTATCTCACTTCTTCACCTCATATGCGACGCCGTATTTCCATATATGCGGGAGAGGCCTTTATCCTTCCTCCACAGATGTGTAATAGTACTGATTCCCGGTGTCCACATCTGTCGCTTTTAAATACACTTTAATCTCCTCCGTCTTGCTTCCGCAGCTCCCGGCGGAGCAGCCGTGGTTGTAAGGTGCTGCTCTTTTGTGATCCGGCACCTGCTGGGGCCATAAGCGCACATGATTGCCGGCTTAATCACTTTGCACTGGCGCCTCTCCAACGGAAAGTGTTCCGGCGCCCACATCATAAGCCCAGACACCTCGGCGTTACGGAGCAACGTCCCGCTGCCGCTCCATGCATTTCTCCACGACTGTGCATTCAGTCAAACGCAGCTCCACAACAAACACAATGGCGGTTCCTGCAATCGCAATTTGCAGGGATCTAATCCACGTGACAAACCACCGTAGGTAAATTTAGCTGAATATACGTGGAGTTTATATGTGACATAAACTCGGTTTGACGCCTCCAACACTGAATATTCATTTACTTTTTAATAGCTGTGAGACAAAGAAAACCGGAACATTCCGTTTCCTTGTTTAAACATACATTTTATTGGCCAAAACAAAAGTGATGAGAATTATTCACTGTCAAGCAGTCAACCATAATGTTTCCATATATAACTGGAATGCTCAAACACCGGCATGAAAAGTGCCCCTTCAGCTGTTCTCCGATCAATTCTGCCAAAATATATTTTGGTATCTGATGCTGCATTTATTTGACTTCTTGTTTCAGAGCTCTAAATTTGCTCATTTACTTGGATGTATTGCAGAATTCTTAAGTTGAATTCTTGAGTGTCTCCTCTAGTGGTGTTACCCGATACTGCGGTGATGGCATCACCAAGGTCATAAAATCTCCAACTAGCGTGGACAAACATATTTTGTCACTAAATACGTACTGGAGTAGATTTATGTCAGTCATTTTATTGTATGCTGTGTTTTATAATTCATAAATAAAAATAATAAAAAAAAACATTAGGGATGCACCAAAAATTCGGACAGAAATTTTACGTCCGAAAACTGAAAACTTTGGTGCAAAGACTTTTACTACCAAAATATACGGCCCTGATCAGATGTTGGGATGACACTAGCAAAGTTTGAGTTGCTAAGTACAGAGACCAGCTCCACAGCGGACATGGTCTATTTAACTGCAGTGGACCACGAAGCCAAACAATAGACTGCCAACATTCTTTACATTGAGATCTATTCAAGCATCATCCACATAATGATCGTATTTGGACAAAAATAAATACATTTAATGGAGTTGTCTCTCTACACCCTCGTGGTCTTTTATGTCAGTTCATGTATGTTCGATAAGCTGTTGTGTTTTTGGCCAACAGGGAAAATATTTTTAATTCTGAAGTTCAATTTTTTTTCCATTCCGGTGCATAGTAAACATGTAACTCTTAAAACGCTCTCTGAAAGTGCGCCGTATTTCACTGCACCGTGGGAAGCCTTTCTCTCTGGTTCCATTTGGACGTAGCTCCGAGCTGCGTTTAGGCTCTGAGATGCCGTTTGACCTAAAAGGTGGTGCTGTAAAGAGCAGCGATATGTGTCACTATCCCGCTCCGAGGGACTGTGACCAATATGTCCGCTACAGCTCGGGAGGGCCAGTGGGGTCAGCCCAGGTCTACTGCTTGGCTGCTCAATCGGGCGTCCGAGAGATTACGGACAAATCGCTACGCCTCACGCAAAGTTGTTCTTCAGACGACTGACGGTGCCACAGTCTTCCCTGTCGACTGGACGAGTATTTTTACTTGACAAGATGGCTGCCCTGCTATTGTACTTGTAAATGTGACTCATAATATTCTCCTAACCGCCGTGCTCTCCACGTGTCAACAAAAGCCGAGGGTGTCCTACTTAGCAGAGGGTGCAGTGCAGAACACGCTGGTGGACTTTGTGGCATCACATTCCGGCACCACATGCTGCTGCCAGATATTTAGCTCTTCCTGGAATCAGATACTGGTTATTCTTCAGGCAGGTGTTGCTTTTATGAAATAAGCTGATAGATGAACCGAAATAGCTTTCTATTTTGGAGCCGTCATGGCCGACGGAGATGCCGCGCACCTGCTCAGCTACGTCACCTCAGAGTCCATTTTGGCCGATGACTAATCTTCATCATCATCGTCCCAATCCTTCATGCCTCGTGTCACCGAGTCAGCAAAGCCCAAATCATGAGAAAAGACTGGAGCAGCGTGGGAGGATGAGGAGTCCATGATTCATCGCTTCAACACTTCCAGTGAATTGAGGAGGAAGAGGAGCAAGAACTCATAACTCTGAAGAGAAACAATAACAGCGGAGGAGACGCGTAATAGCTCAGCACCATCTGCCTCCTGCCATTTGTAGGATGTCGCCACGATTGGAATGAATCAGGTTTTCTTTCAGAGCCTGGGCTCCGATAATGACCATAATGATGAATCCCAACTTGAGGAGTGGTTTCAAGCCGATCTTTTCAGCCACTTATTTGGAAATGATCAATTATTAATAACTCTTTTCAGCACAGATTTATTTTCCGTGCTCATTTTTGCTGATCAAGCGCTTTGTACGCGGGGAGGGAGTGAACTTGCGACCCGCAATTGAAAAATGAATGAGTTCTTGAATGTTTTATTTACCTGTTCTACGCCACATTTACTCACTTTTTATGATTTATTCAGATTTTCACAACTAAATGGAAGAGCAGTGTTTCCTTTATATGGCTCCTTGTACTACTACGTTATTTCAGTTATTCAGTTATTTCAGTAATGAGAATGTCTTGGGATGCTTCAGTGGAATGAATCCATCCATCTATTTTCCACTGCTAATTCAAGCCATCCTCACTCTCAGGGCGTAATATGTTGACCTGGGGAAAGTGGACTTTTGCGTCCAATACTGACGCCGAAGGCAGCCTTCCGCGTCGCATGTTGACACACGAATTTCAGTGGAGTAGGAAACGTTTTCCGTCGCCTTCCAGATGAGGCGCCCGCTCCGTCCTTCTTTTGCGTACCGTGCTTCAGGATGTGACGCGGAAGGTGGAACGTGTACTTCCTGGCTTCCTCCTCCTCCATCTCTATCCTGGTCAACAGCCTCTCCAGCTGGTCTCTGCCCAAGACACAAGAGTCATTTCAGTTGCTTGTATCTTTCGCTCGCCGTAATAGGAACTTGATTCTGCTCTTACTTCATACAACGACACACTGGGCTTCTGCTTCATGTTCCGCTGTTCTAAAGACAATTAAAAGGATGGCGTTTTATTCTAGCATGACTACATATGCGCTACGAGCATTAGCATGACTCTCTTCATGCGCCATGCCGGGAGTAGTTCTTCATCCATATTTTATAACTCCGGTAAGAGACAGATGTTTCCCATCAGGAGAATCCAGTCGGATAAATTTACTTTCTTTTAGTGGGAGGGTTTTTTTTTTTTTGTTTGTTCTAACGTCGGCTGCCTCCTTTTGCGCGAGGATAGACATTAGACTGCTCCTCTTGCAACTTTTAATCTGGAATTTTAAGAATTTTTTTAAGAGGTTCCACTGCTGCAGTAAAGGACTCAGTTAATAAATACATTTAAAAAAAAGACATCACATATTTTCTTTTCCTGATGAGTGATTTAAAAAGAACCGCTCCTTTTGTGAACCTTTTCCAGCACATAGCATGAAAACAAGCCCAAAATAATGCTGTCAGACACAGGAAGTACGCTCGCCTTTAACGCAGCTGATTCTCATGTTCTGTGGCTCCTCACGACTTTACATCAAGAGCAGCGCTTTCTTTTTCAGTTGCTGTTTTCTCTTCATCCTCTTCCCTTGAGCTTAAAATATCTCTCCTCCCAGTCTGATTTCTCTTCCTTGGGCACAGATGTAGGTCTCCTCGCACTGTTTGGTCTCAGCGCTCGCCGCTTTGAAGCTGTTCGGAAATATGAAACATATTTGGCGTCTGGGGAGAGAAGAGTAGAAACTGACTTGGATTTAATTATAGCGCGCAAGTTTTGATTCATATTTGACAAATAATTTAGTAGGACGTCTTTAAACACACTGAATAATCGTCTCCATGTGTCACTGAGCGCTCATGCGTTGGTGGCACGGTTCACCAGAACCTTGAAGCTGACTTGGCATTTCCTCTACCTATTGCTACTGGGCTTAATTTAACTCCCTCTAAACCAGAAACCTGGATATGTCGTTGCTTCCTGGTGGAACTCGGAGGCACTCCCTTTAGCGACCGTCCAATTCAGCGTTTTTTTTACCTGTATGTATGTAGGTGCAGGACGGATGATCCACAGTCGTAGGTTAAACACATAGGATCTGTGCTCCTTCAAGACTCAGAGATACTCTGACTACTGCAAAGGTGTAAAGTCACTGCTGTCACCCACTTGCTCCTTTGAACCATGTCGTGTTTCATTTTGGAAAGTGGGTCGCCCAAATATTATTCCTCGCGCTCTAACTTTGTGGTATATTTACAAGCTCTACAGCACTCAATGGTCTGACCTTCTCTCTCGTGCAGGAGTGACCACCGTCCTGACCATGACCACGCTCAGTATCAGCGCCAGAAACTCCCTCCCCAAAGTGGCCTATGCCACGGCCATGGACTGGTTCATCGCTGTGTGCTACGCCTTCGTCTTCTCGGCGCTGATCGAGTTTGCCACCGTCAACTACTTCACCAAGAGAGGTTACGCTTGGGATGGGAAGAGCGTCGTGCCAGAGAAGGTACTTGAATTGTGCATGAGCATAAAATCGTAGACACACACTGGAGAATTAGCTGGGGCCGTTAACGATCGCGAGAGGTGGGTCGGGGGAGAGGGCACATATTGCATGTCGCGCTTGTTGTTGCCGACTCATCTCATCGAAAATTCAATTTGTGTAACATGACGTGAACATAAATAGTTTATTGCTCATCCTGTGCATTCTGCCTGGCTTGTCTTTGGACTGCATTTAGCGGCGGAGCAGCCATCGGGGCTCTCAGCAGATATCGATGGGAGCTGTTGGACACACAACGTTTGATTCTAAATCCTCTGTCCTTTTCCCTTTCACCCCCTCAACACACCCCCATCAGCAAAAGAAGAAGAAGGAGTCTTTGCTGAAGAAGAACAACACCACAGCCTACCCAGCGGCCACTGCGACAGCCTTCGCTCCAAATATCGCCAGGGACCCTGGCTTGGCCACCATTGCCAAAAGCGCTCCGCCACCCCCTACTGAACCCAAGGAGGAGCCCAAGCCCAAACCCCCGGAGGCCAAGAAGACCTTTAACAGCGTGAGCAAGATTGACAGGATTGCCAGAATAGCCTTCCCTCTGCTCTTTGGAACCTTTAACTTGGTCTACTGGGCGACCTACTTGAATAAGAAGCCCAAATTGCAAGGGATGACCCCACACTAATCCCTCCCTTTTCGATAATACCTGTAAATGATTTCATTTTTTTTTCTTTCTTTCTTATTCCTTCAAGAAGAAACACTCTGTTTATTTTCAGACAAACATGGTGTCCATGCTGGTTGGAATCCCAGTTGTTGCATTGCTTCTGTGTTTACCTACATTTTAATGGAGAAAAAAAAAAGACGGGAGAAGAGAAAAAAAAAAGAAAAACATCGTAACAGACTTTTTAAAAGAGGTTGTTCAGGTCTGGAAAGATGCTACTACGAACATGCTTCTATAAATATTTAGCCAAGAGAATGCTATTCTACAACTGCACATGGCCCACAGCTGTACGGGCTTCTGTTTTGATTTCAACATAACATCACAGCACTTGTGTATATGCATGGGCAGGGCATCCTTATTATTTACGTTTATTTATTCACAGAGACATATCAAGCTGACTAATGGTTTATGTCCACCTAATACTACATGACTTATAAAGGGGTTCAGTCGCGTAAAAGCGGGTGTGATGAGCAGAAGTTGTGTCAAAAATTCAAGTGAATTTACGGACGTTGTTGTCCATAAATCAGTTTGCTATGGTTTTGCCACAGTGGCATCTGTGGCAAAACACATTACGAAATCTGATCTGACCTCCTTCCGCATTGTTTTTTAAACAAATCCCCAAATTGTGGAATTCCAACCCCTCTTTATTGACAGAATGGTAGAAACAAAGACGACTTTCTCCTGTATTTGTTATCGTAACAGAATTTTTTAATAGATTGCGTAATCGTACTTGAGTGCCCTCTGGTGGAGGCTTGTGGAAACATGTCGCATGGGAACGTACGCCCATGAATTCGCATGTTCTCAAGGACTCAACGCAACATACGCCCAGATGTTGCTGAAGCAGAGAGACGAGATATTGTTCAAAGACAATATTCATTGGTTGACCTAACAGGAGAAGCCTAAAATGTGTTGGCTATATCCGTGTGCTTCAGAGGCACCAGGGGTAGATGGGCTCTTGTTGGGGCATTGTCTCGATCTCAGTCACGTTCCTCCAGGTCCTATTTCACTAACCTGTTACTGGCTTTATGTACAGACTTGCCTCCCACCGTTGCGGAATCATTGGTTCAGACAATGTGGACGTCGACGAAAGTGCAGTCCGCAGTCGAGAGAGAGGCTTCACCATTAGAGGGCTTGGCCTGTTGGTTTGTTTATGATTCGGAATTTAACATCAGCTCGCTTTACAGCACAGTTCGGATTCCTGAGTTCAGGCGGGCGAAACCAATTTGCTTCATTACGCTTGCAGTACTTCTGTCCTCCACCAGAGACTCGGAGCGCAGTACTACTTCCGCGCAAAGCGACAAGCCATTTGAAGTTTTTGCTGTTAATTCCAAAGTCATGTGGTATTTGGGAGGCATTTGTTTATCTGACAATAGCAGTAAAAGGCCTCTGTTAAAAATATCTTCCATTGTCTGTATATATATTTTTTTCATAATAGAAAATATTTTAGGGCAATAGCAATAAAACATGTCTCAGTGGACGCACCGTTTATTTATGGGGGTAAAAAAAATACAGAGCTCCAATCATCTCTGCTTTGAAGAGAATATTTATTTCCTTTCACTGCGTTGTAAATAGTATAAAGTGTTATAGAGATGTCAATATTATGTTGAAGCTTTGCAAAGAGTAACTAAAGGGTATGTACCTTTTGAAATTATTTATTTTTGTCTCTGGGGAAAAAAAAGAGGTGATTCATGCTTTAGTGACTGGTTCTTGTCAACTTAGCGCTCTACTGAAAGCTACTTCTACACTTTCACATCTGCAGACAGAGAGAGAAGTTTTTCAAAATGAAAAAAAAAAAAAAACGGTTTTCCCAAACAATGAAAAGGAGGAACAAAAATATCACTATATGTGTTCCTTCTTACATTAATACTGCGGCCCGGGGACCCAAGAAAAGACGGAAGCTTGCTCTCTCAGCTGGGGGAACTTCCATGAGCTACCTCCAGTCCCAGGCCAGTGGCAAACCCTAGCATGCCTAGAGAGGTTGAAGGACCCAACAGGAGCTTGTAGGAATCTGTGTCCTGGATTCATTCCATTGTGACAAGTTGTGGTTTTGGGATGCTACTTCTGGGAGAGAGCCATTGGTTGGTGCAATATGGGAAATTTTCATGTCCTTTTTTTTGTCTCTCATGAGGGCATTTGACCTCTTAACTTGTTGGCTGAGGACCAAACAGATGACCCTTGTTTGCAAGATATTTGTTGGGCAGACGTTCGATTAAGAGAGCAAGGCCGTCCCCTGCGACGTTTTTTGGTAAATCAGGGTATCCGCTCAGCTGAAGGAGACCTCCCGATGTTAAGGTTCCTTTAAGTCCTGCCACCCAAGGAAAAGACTGTTGCTCTCAGTTGGGTGGACAGAGAGATTTTTGGTAAGTACCTGAGGTTGAGGACCTGTGATGTACCCTTGAATGCGGGAACTAGCTCCACTGAGCTCAGATCAGAATGGTTGTTCCGCCCACTACGGGTTGCAGAAGGCCTTGCCGAAGTTTACTTTGAATGGATGCTACAACGATTTAGATCTTGGTACGAGGTGCTGACCTCTTAGCTGAGTGGTCCCATGGGTGGATGCATGTGGATTAAGGTGCCGGAAACAACTGAATCCGTCACAGTTTACACGGCAACATAGTTTCCAAGGGAATCTGACTACTTTAGAGAACGGGGTCCAGAGTGGAATCTTTCTGTGACAATACCAGATTTGTCGCTGTGTAAATGCACAACTGAAAACGTTGCTGTCGCCCCTGAGTTGCATGTCAACTTTGAAGGTAGGATGGTCCGGATGTCATACAGATGTCATGAGCAAACATAGTTTAGGGACCCCGTAGCCAGGTGGCACCAATGGAGTTGGCAAATCTAGAGGTCCTTTTGTCCGCACCACCTCATGGTTTATGGTCCCCTCATTCATGGGGTAACAATCCTCAGACATGGAGGCCATTGACAAATATTGGACCCAGTGTTGGTAGTGTCACTCAGGAGCCAACAAGGTGCTTTGGCAAGACATTGGTCCATTTTTTTGTTGCTTTATTGAGTTTCTTTCTTTATTTTGAGGGCAGCAAAAAATGGGAAAACATGTAGATTTTCATTTATAGAAGCAAATCAACAACTCACATTTGGATCAGAATATAATATACTGGAGTTTAAATTCATTTGACATGACGTGTCTGTTTGGGGACTTTGGTGAGGAGTGGTCTCGGTTGCAAATAAAAAGGAACAAAAAAAGAAGAAGAAGCACCATTTCTTGCAAAGTAAAGTTCGCGATGAAGGACGGGGCACATTGAGAGGGAGAAAGTGCCTTTTCCATTTTCAGAGTCGGAGCTTTGATTGCTTCTACTTTGTTGATCGATGGCGCGTCTGTATTTTCCATCCCACTGTGTCCCCAGAACCTCCTTTTTTATTATTTCTCCTCCTCTCCGCCACATCACCCCTTCAGTTGCAAATTGAGACGTTAACACTCAGAAAGTACCAGCTACACTGCCTTCAGTATCACTTGCCTGTTTGGACTCCTTTTGTTGCTGCTTGTCGGTGAGCAACAGCGCGAGACAGGGACAGAGACGGAGCGAGACAAAGACCGAACAGAGACAAAGTGGCGCTGTAATCTCCACTTTAGCCGGTGCTGTGTCTCACAGTCTTACAGGTCGACAGTCGTGACAGAAATGAATATATTTTTGTAGCATGATGTCATTCCCTCTTCCAAGATAAGAAAACAAAAGCCAAAAAAAACAACGCAAAAATGTTTATCTTGCTTGCTGCTTTTATTTTTCTTTCGACATATACACTTTGATGAAAAAAAAAACAAAGCTTCTTCTCTGTTGTGGCATGTTGAGCTTTCCAATTGGTCCTTTTTTGATTATGTTTATGTAGCAATATTGATTAGCAAGGGCTTTTTTAGGACCTGAGTCTGGAGGTGATGTCCGTTGTAGCTTTACATTTACGTCATATAGAGGTCTGACGGCCGTAAATCAAAGATACAAATTTAACATCAAGTTGTTGGCCATTTTATAAAAGTGAAAAACGTCATGTTTGTGGTTCTGTGTATCATTTTTGCCAGGCTTGCCGATCCGGCACTGGCCCCTGTCCATCCTTCAGCCAGTGAGGCCCCCATTGAGGCGCTCATAATACCCAGTGTCAGCAGGTGGTTTGGGGTGCTATAGATGTTGATATCGAGGATTGCATACTCTTCCTCCAGCGGGTTCCCACTAGTCCAGATTCACCGCCTGGATGGCTCTGTTCATGGCCCAGGTGGAGTCCTTCCTCAGCATCCAAGGCCACTGACCTCCATTTTCAGCGGTCGTGGTGCTCTCCTCGACTCCCCTCCCGAGGGTCTTCCCTCACTCGCCCATCTCTGTGACAACCCAGGACAAACACTCCGGAGCCTCCCTCCGTTTCAAAATGAAACACCACTGTTCGGAAGCTCCGATCCCATCGCAGTTCCGAAAAATGACACGACTGGTTCCCGATTTTTGTTTTGCTCAACAATGGCCGAACCAATGATACACAGAACTTACAGACACAGCGATTATTCCGACCAGAATATGATGTTGTTGCTATTGTTTTCATTTGCCTCATCATCATTTCGGATTCCCACACCGACCCCCATCCTCCCCTCGTCCTCCCGTCACCTCCGAACTGAAAGGTGGACAGCAAACGTTCAGGGTGTAGAGTTGTATAAAGATATTTGTATGTATGTTGATTATCATGCAGAATATTTATATATATAAATATGTATTATACATAACAGTGTTACTGAAAAAAAAAGATATAAGCTGAGATGATTAATTTGTATTATGGACATGCATTTTGCACATTAGGAGAACAACGTCATCGCATTTATGTAGTCAGCTTCGTGCTATGCAAGGACGGCTTCAACCTTCATTACACTGAAAAAAAAAAAAAAAAAAAAAAAGACCCTGCATTTTGTTGTTTTAATGAAACCATGTCGATACAGGGTGATTTATTTTCATTATCGCAACAGGCGGAGGCATTTTTTTCTTTTGAAACAATGAGCAAAATAACAAGCTAACAATACTCCCTAAATAACAGAGGTCTTGTCTTGTTTTGCTTTTTTTTCCTCATGCTTTTCGCTCACAGCAAACGATCCTGAGCCAAGTTTGCTTCAAGGGAAGAGAGCCTGACATACACAGTGCTATCATGAGCTTCGAACTGTAAATAAATCACATTTGTAAGCAGTTGTTTCCATCATCGCCGCTCTTTAGTTGTTCCCTAGATCCCCACCGGAGTTTCTCTTGTATTTTTACCGAGCAAATACATTCAGATTTTCACAACAACAACAAAAAAAAAAGGAATTTTCTAAAGCACAAAAGGTGATCAGCGGACATGGCGGCGAGCGCGTGTATCGTTGCGTGACGTGCACACAGAATGTGAATATGGACAGGGTTCTGATGGATGTAGATGAACTGGTGAACCTCCTGTAAATGTTTTCTTTGGTTTCTCTTTTTTGTTATGATATGGCCCTGTAGAATCTGAATCTCTGCATTAGTCTTTAAATAAAAAGAAAACTGATGAAAGACGTGTGCTGTTCTTGTGCCGTGAACTCTGGTTGGCTTTTTTTATTTCTTTTGTGGTGGTTGAGAATGGTTGACTTTTGACCGCAGTAAGAGCGCTGCAACCGTGAAGTGGAAGGAGAATGCGGTCCATTTCTGCCCTGAGGACTGGGCTCTGAAGTGAAGATGAAAGTGAAGTTATTCCTACTGGCATGTTTAAATCATGACGTGAAGGTGTGTTGTGATGATGGGATTTGAAAAGGTCCGAAAAAGGTCAGGTCGCTGATGCAGCAGCTCATGTAAAGAAACTAAAACACACTCCTCCAAAGAATTTTCCTGCAACTGAGTGACCTCTCTGTTGTTTCCGGGGTCTGACCCAGGGCCTCCACCCAATTACCTTGAGGATCGCACCAGCTGTCTCTACGTTGATCAGGAGTAGATCTGCTTTGAGTGTCTCACAGCCCTGATAGCAAAGTGTTTCTGGCCCGACTATAGGACCTGTTCCAGATCCGGTACAGATCCGGGTCAGATAGCAGCTGACTCCGGACAGGAGCTGGATATCCCTTTGGTGGACGATTCTTATCCAGGTAGCCGGATCCGGTCGCCCCTTGAAGCCTAGTCAAAATGGAAAGCTTTGCCTCACTGGTCTCAACCAGAGTTGAGACCAGTGAGGCAAATCTATCAATATATACTGTGGTGCCTAGGTTTTCGAATGTGTTGGAATTCGAACATATCGGAATGTGAGATTTTTTGCTTCCAATTTTGAACGAAAATCCAGATCTGGAACGCTCCCGAAAATAGCCGGAAAAAACATAACATGCGCCGATCCACGACGCACTTTGTTATTGTGTATAACGCAGCCTCTGTATGCAGACGTGTCCCGTTAGCTCCATTTACTGACTGTTTTTTCTTCATATTGAGGTGTAAAACCTTTCCTGTCTCCACACTGGACCGTGGTAGAGTGTCACAGGGGAGGTGCTGGAGCGCTCACTCCAGGGTTTGATGTCCTGTTGTGGGCTGGAGCTGGGACAGGGATGAGGCGAGTCTGGGACAGAGCCTGACTTGGTTTATGACTTTGTCACAGCCAAACTGCACAGAAGCGCACATTCAGAGGTGGACACGCACCGGGCACCTCTTCACTTCTGGAGAGACCTCACTCACTCGGCAACCCCTCCCACATGCAGCGGCCACACACATAGAGGAACAGCCACCTGCAGCAGACACTCTACATTCACTCCTACAAAAGCCTGTTTCAAGGCTTGGAACGCATTGTTTATATATATATATATATATATATATATATATATATATATATATATATATATATATATATATATATATATGTTGCCTTCAGCATGAAACCTCATATGCATTCCCATAAAGAGGCATTTTACAAGGAAAGGCAAGAATAGCCACATTTATTTTCAGTGGTGCTACACGTTTTCCATTAGAATTAAGCTTGTGTTAAGCTATCACCAAAGAGTCAGACTATTTAAACATCTGTATGATGATGATTTATTGATGTTTAGTCGAGGTTTGTTTCCTGCCCCCTGCGCTCGTGGCTCGTCCGTGAGACTTCAGGTGCTCAGGAACGTGCGTCTCTTCCTTAAAAGCATGTGAGCTGCCAAACTGTGAGACAGTTATGTAATGAAGCCGCTCCTCACTGGCAGAGGAGACGAGGGAGAGGGATTTTACTCTGCTTCTCTCTCTCTCTCTCTCTCTCTCCCTGCTTGTTTCCGTAAGAGACAGATTTGGGAGAGGACACAAATCACAGTTGGGGAAAGAGAGAGAAGGCAATGGGCCACGTTCCAGTTGCTGGGAACTGAGTTCGCAGTCAGAGCTTTTAGGTTTGGGAGTGCGTCCCACAGAATTATGTCCTTGACGTGTGGGGATGGGCTGCAGTAGAGCAAGGCCTTGCTCCTGGGCTTGTGACTCACCCACCAAAACTAGCATGCACCAAACCATGCCAAAGAAAGCCGGAGTGTCCTGGGAAACAGCAAAACCATTGAGGCTCCTCATATGAGCCCTTCACACTCCAGAGAGTGGTATTTATGCAGATGAACTGGACGTCCTGCTGCAGCTCTCATTTGAACCGCATCCGGAGCGATGGTCGCTTCCAGCTGAGTCACCCTAGTAGCCCCGTGCAATTCCCATCTCCATCTCTGCAAAATTGAAAACCTTGTCTGTCCCATTACCCTACACCCACTGGGTTTTGCGCCTCACATGTGAGTGTAATGTGTCCCAATACTGCTACTCACTTGGAATGATCCCTTCAAACCGACTACCCGCACTTCATCTTCGAGCGGATTCCCAGGGTACCAAAGTTTGAAGTGAATAACACGACTGAAAAACAATGGGCGACAGGACCACAGGGACATTTTAGTAACAACTACTCTGTTTGTTTACTTTCTCCTGCTGTCTCATATCCCAGTGTCGACTGTGTCTGACAAAAGCATGTTGTTATTTCTTGACAACAGTCAGCTAGCATTAAGGCTAGCGTTAACGTTGGCATACCTCTAACAGATGCCGACACATGCAGTTGCAGAAACGCTGGAGCTGGCTTTTCCAAAATGCCTCAATATATACATTAAGCAAAACACACTATGGCGGCCAATGACGCGAGACGTAAGTAAAGCGTAACGTCACAAAGTGCTGTCCCAATTCTTAGGGACGTCAATCGCTTCTCACTTCGTTGCCGGAGGACGCCAAGCCTTACATACTATGGAGTCTTTCACCAGTTCAAGGACAATCATCAGACGCCAATTCCCCCTTGTACCAAAACTATTGTATTGGCGTCAACCTCCAGCTGCAACACTCTTCAGCTCACCAAGGTCTGATCGTCCAGTCAGCGTCACTCATCTTACTCACTCATTGCTCTCCTGCGTCACACCTTCATACCCTGAATTGTAGCTGTTTTCCCCAAAATCAGGCGTCACTATGAAAGATATGCTTAAACAAACGCACACAGGTCTATCTTTATGGGGTCCACGGATGTGAAGATGCCATCCCTCTGTGAGACACTCTGGAATTTGACACCACCAGCAGCACTGTCAAGTCCAAGTTAAAAAAAAGTCCCGAAATAAAAGGGAACATTGAGACGTGAGGGTTTTTCCAAAGAGAACGTCTCTGACACAGAAACTTCAACATTACTTTACAGATAAAACTTCAAAGATCAGAAGTAACTATGGCTCTCAACTGACTGACAGTACCACACAACACAACATATAGGACCTCACACTGACACAAGTCACACATACAGTGATCACCGCTCCGAAAAATAAATAAGGAGTCAAAATTATATATATATATGGAACTATTTCTGTACAGTAAATACAGTAAATTGAATTGTAAATTGAAACGGAATGATACATCGCCATATTATATAAATGGCCACGCAAATTTATCATGTCAGGTATGTTGACAACAGGGTGAGGAACAGACTCAAATATCAGTGGTGTTCAGGTTCCCCATCAGGATTTCAGAGGGTCATGAAGATGTCTTGTCTTACATGTGCATAGTTTTTGTTGGTCATACAGCACAACTTGATCCTTTCAAAGCTAACGAAAATGAATGCATTTATATGACTCAATGGAAATGGAATGGAAAACCTGCCTTTAAACAATAAAAGCAACGTTCCTGGCACTGTGGTGACAAAATGTGTTCAGCATTGTTTTTACGGTTTTACAAATGGAGTTTTCAGTGTCGCTGGTCATCTAGCTCTCAACCCATGAGGTTTAAAGAGTGGTTGGAAAATGATACTTTTTTTTATTGACATGAGCCAACACACTTCTTGAATCATGGAACTTGATTTATTTATTTTTTTTCATTGTATGCTACATTTTTAAATCCACACGCTGACTGGCAGAGGTTGGCACTCTCCCAGTACTTTTATAGTTTATCAGCTGGGTGTCCTGGTGAGGACCCATGAGTGGAAACAGGATTGACAAATCAGAGTTCAGATTCTTTGTTGAGACAACAACAGTGGTCGGAAAATGATACTTTTTTTTATTGACATGAGCCAACATACTTCTTGAATCATGGAACTTGTTTTTGTTTTTTGTTTTTTTTCACTGTATGCTACGTTTTTAATTTCAAAAGGTGACTGACAGCGATTGGCACTCTCCCAGTGCTTTTCTAGTTTAACAGCTGGGTGTCCTGGTGAGGACCCGTGAGTGGAAACAGAATTGACAAATCAGAGTTCAGATTCTTTGTTGAGACAACAAAGGCAAAACCGAAACATGAGTCCAACAAGCCCAGAAACTGTCCACTGGTGGGGAACACTCCAGAGTGAAGGATCTTCTTTGAGTCTTTGTTGCCCAATAGTTCCGACACTCATTCCGTCTTTCTTTGGAAACCAGGAGACGCAGACAGTTACAGTTATGGCTCTTTTAATCAATGATTCTTTTGAAGGTGTCAAAAAGATCAATTGTTCTACAAAAACCTAAAAGGAAAAAGGTCTCCACGGCAGAAAACACTGCGATCTTTCCCGCACAAAACCAAACCCCTGTGTCAGGTGCAGGAAGCTGCATTCCTGAGGTGCATCCCGGACTCAAATCTCCTGAGGTTTTTTAGCCTCGGCGTCTGACTCTCCTTCTTCTCTTCCTTCAATTACCCTTCGGAAAGACTGAAGATTACCCGCCAACGTATTGGGACCTGTGATTTGTTTTTTCAATTGAATAAATAAACAGGTTGGAAAACACAGCGAAGGCTAAAGATAATTACACTGCGCTGTCGCTCGGCTTCAAGCGAGTACTTCTTTCAAAGGGGTCATTTGCTCGTTCGGGTCATTTCAATTCTCAGCAAATGCTAGTTTACCGTTTTAGGAAAGTCCGCACCTCTTTTTTTTCCCCTCTCCTTTTCAGGGTGAGTGTTCTAATTAAAAGCGCAATTTATTTTCCCCCAACAAGGCTTTGAATTATTTCCCTGGCGGCTGTCGTTTCCGTCGCACCTTTTACTTTCTCAATAGGAAATTTAAATGGCAACTTCATCCATTATGTTGGGGAATGTGGTTTGGAAACAACTGGGAAATAATGGATTCAACACCGGGGGACAAGAAATATCTAACGTACCGATAACATTTATTGTATGGTCTTCTTATTCTTCGGTCATTTCCCTCCAGGCCTGACTTGATCGTTCTCCCAAGTCGCATCCGATTCACCCCATCCACCTCTTCTTCCATCTCCAACATTCTTGATCCGACACTGTTTCTCCTCACCACATGTCCAAACAACCTTGTCTCCAAACTTACCTGTTTTTGTGGCAAGCTGGAGACTAACCCAGCTACACAGGGTGAAAAGCAGGCAGGACCTGAAACAGTCCGTCATTGGCCAAAGATAGATGGACGAACGCTCACATTTCTGCACAATATAGAGTCATCAAATAAGTATATTTTGGGTGGTAGAGGAACCAGAAAACAGCTGCTCAAACCCAAAACCGCCGTACGAAATGCAACATTACATCTCGCGGAACATCGATCCATCTCACAACAGCGAACATTTCTCCCTCTTTTTTGGGCACCAACTCCCAACTTTTGTTCGCAGCTAGTACAAGGTCGTTTTTTAACAGAGACATCAAATCAATAGCACGTATACATCATACCAGCCGCCTCTGTGGCTAACGCAGTTTGGGACCAGTGGTTGACGTTCGAAGGAGCAGCGTGACAAATGTGTTTCTGGTGGTGATTTATAACAACAACATCCAAACAAGCTTTTTAAATCGTGTGACATTCAAACAATCATGATGTTTATTGGAGAACTGATGCTTTAGTGCAGGATTTTTCACAAACCAAAAACCATCTTTAGCAGAGGAAACGCCTATATTTTCATGTCCCGTTCAATGGATCACTAAATATCCTGTCTTCTTTCCCCGCCTCTTTGTTTCCCTTCCTACTATCCCCACCTCTTCTCTCTTCCCACCATGATCGATTTCCAGGTCACGAGCCGAGCGACAGAAGAGAGAGGACATGAAGAGGAGCAACATCGAAATGAAAAAGTCCTTCAGACACAGCACTCGGTCGGAGGGACGAAAGAGTGTGGCTGAAGATGAACGATGGAGTGGACCTGACAAGATGAACGGAGGATGGAGGGGAAGTTTACGTGATCAGGAAACTTCAATTTCAGAACATTTTCTTCTTATTTCGAATGAAAAATTGAGTCTTTTTTCATTTGCAGGTCAAGTTTATTGGCGTGAGGAGGACACACTGATGAGATCATGTCTCTCAGTTGACCTGAAGAAGAGTTGGAGGAAGAAGAAAGTCGGGGTCTGTTTAGTCCGACTGCTGCCCCCTGCATTGCTGGAAAATTCATGGATTCACAGTGAAGCGTTTGGAACACAAAGAGTGTGACTCGACGGTGAGCGATTCGCAAATGAATCCCTCTTAGAAATAAACAAATCTGGAGTCCGGTTCCCACCTTTCCCTCTTCGCAACACTTGCGCTTCCATCCTTGTTTATTTTTAGATCTTTGACTGACTCATCTTCCAAATCACACACACGCCACCTCCTCGCATCCAAATATGAAATCTGGATCTCATGGAGACAAAAGCTTCTTTGTCATTTCACGAAGAGAAACTTTGCTCCGCTTCAATCGACGTGTGCTTTCGGCCCTGTTATGCAACGCCGTTGCGTAAGATAATTATAACTTCATCACTGGATTACGTTCTTGCGCCGACAGTCCAGAAGTGTCATTTATTTATTTATTTTTAAGCTTGCACCAATTTCAGGCTAAATTTAATTCCAGATCGCTTTTGCTGCTTACGTCACTGAAGACCTCGTTCTGTTCAATTGAAATTAGAGGCTTAAGTCTGAGTCTCATTTCAAGAGTGCCAGTCAAATTCAACCGCACACATCAAAAGCGTTGACTGACAGACACGACAAATCCGACTGTTGTGGATCAGTCTGTAAACTCTCCCGACTATTTCAAGACAATAGCAATGTTTATGAGTGCAAACTCCGACTGGATGTGATGGTTGCTCCAGTCTGACCCACTTTTCACTTTACGTCATCTGATGTCACTGAATCACTCTCTTAAAATAGATCGATTCACTTCCTGTCTGGCATGACTCATGATCATTGCCACTGCCTGATGCGGTCCGCCGGAAATTCCGGGACTGGAACCGGAAGTTAGGAACACGCATGCGCAAGTTTTACGAATTGTGTTTACTGGTTATATCGCATTGTTGTGATTTTTTTTTTGTTATATAATTTTAAAACAGTCTATATTTAACATTAAAGTCCGGAAATTATTAGTTTTTACGCGCATGCGTAAGTACGCAGTGTTCACTGTGTACGCGCACGTTTTAGCGTAAAGATGTCATCACGTCATCACAATCTAGATTGAGAAATTGTTTGTTAGTATCCGATATTCTATTTTTTAAAATCCAGCGTTATTGAATCAATAAACATTTCAAGCTCCACGATTGCATTTGAGCTGCGCAATGTATTGCTTATTGCGTACGATACATTATCATTACTGTACAGGAAACATTTCTCCTTACAATTGTTTCACATAGGTTTAACAGGAGCAGGAGCGAGCGCTTCTGCCCCTGAACCAGGTTTAGGTCTGCCGTGGTGCGGTGCTTGAATTTGTTTATGTAGTTGGATTTAAAAAAATAGAATATCAAAAAACATACAATTTCTAAGTCTAGACTATTTTAAGTAAAAAAACACTATGTTTATACGCAAAAGAAGTTCATCGTCTTTGCGCAATATAATAACCATGTACGCATGCGCTTAACAGTAAACGTCAGTTGGTAAAACTTCCGCATTTCCAGATCCAGTACCGGAATTTCCAGCTCAGGCATCAGAGAAACCCTGAGCCACACTGTAACTTCCTGTTCGGAACTTCTGCTATTTTATGTAACTTACGATGGACGGGTGGACGCAACATATTTCATACTTGTAAACATGTATGACAAGCGTCGCCTATATCTATCCCGACTCCTGCACCTCTCCGATGAGATGCCATGATGTACAGCATCAAGTCCAACTTTACCGCTGCCTCTCTCGTCCCCGAGCAGACATCCACAGAAACGAAAACACCATCATGTCCTGGGGGGTCGGAACAATCCGGCACCGCTTGAGGAGTTTGAAACCCAAAGTCCATAAATCCATTCTTTGTAATGACACAGCAGCATTTATGTGGAACCAATTACAGCTTCAGAATTCCTTTCATTCAGCCCCGTTTCGACCCAATGGGGGAAGGGGAATAGTCAGGATGTCCATGCAACGGAATACAGAGGCAGCACTGGACAGAACAGAAAGTGAAAGTCAGTAAAATGGTGGGAATATGGCTGGTACCAGGTCTGGGACCTGTTTGTTTCTTGACTGCGAAGATTATCACCAGCCACCGACCAGAACAAAGGCAATATAGAACGGATAAAAACACTTTACTTCTTCAGCAGCAGTTGCCTGGTGTCACAAAGAGTAAACAGCAGTTGTTGTCTGAAACATCAACAGAGAACTAATGAGCATAATATTTGACTGGCACGACGTCAAACGTGTCCATGTTCTCGCTTCTTCTCATCACGGCGGCTCGTCCGCCCCCAGGGTGCGCGGAGTAAATCACATAGGTCCATTCATCTTCTCCAACATGCCTCCTTCATCGGCGTCCTTTATGCCTCCCTTCAATTTTCCTCCATTGGTTTCCATGCTAACAAGCTGCGCGCTTCAAACTTTCTGCGGCTCAGCCAGACGCTCACCTCAGCGCGAGGCTTTGAAGACACGGCGAGGCACAAGCGCTGTTTTACCTGTTTTTACTCTGCATCTCAGGGGATTACTGGGAGGAAATATACATTCAGAATGTACCGTAGAGTGTTTTCCTGGTAAAATATGAAAGAGGTTTCCAAATGTTAGCAAAGGTAGTGAACGGACTCCTCTGAACGCCTGGTAAACCTGCATCACGCGCTCAATGTCAGCACGCCCTCCGCTTCTCTCCTAATGTGGCGCTGTGTTGATGGTGAGCAGCAGTTACTTTACCGTCATAGATCAATCCTTGATGGGGTATAAACGCCGAGCTGACAGGTGCCGCATCACATGTCCACCTCCAAAGCGTATGCGGGATGCTAACAAACACTTAGCGGGTGAAATGCAAAGTGTGGGAAACGACAGATCGATGCTGGTTAGACTAAAAGCATCCCAGAGTCTCACCCCGCCGCACAGATGTGGATGGAAGGGGAAGTTGTTGACTCATTTATTTTGTCATGAGAAAAGTTTTTCATTTGTTGACCCTCTCGAACCTTGCTGCTGGATTCCACACCAGTCCTCGGTTAAAGTCACACAAGTCCACAGAGCCCTTAATGGAGTTCAGCTCTCACAATATTGTAGATCTCAAACCGCATCCCAGACATCTGCTCCAGCGCTCCATTACGATGGCGATTCATGGAGTCTGAACCATGATGTTTGTTGATGATATTGTGATTTGTAGTGGGAGGAAAGTGGAGGAATGAGCAGGAGGGAAAAGGAATGGAGGGGTAGAAGCGGTAGACGAGGTAGAAATAAAAGAAACTGTTGAGTAATGGACGGAGATGAAGGTGAAAAAGAGAGTCCAGGTATGATGGAATAGATGGAACATGTTGTATATAAGGACATGAAGAGGATGTTGATCGATAAAGGAGGCAGACATGGAGTAAGAAAAATGTCATAGAAGAAGAAGGGATTTTTTTCACTGACATACTAAAAACTGAAAACCAATTTATGTATTATAATTTATGAAAAAAAAAAAATTGTAAGATAACGTCATACCAAGAGGAAACATATGTAAAATGAAGTAGATGGAACTTATTATTAATAATAATAATAACATTATTATTATATAATTAAATAATTTTAAAAAAAAGAAAATAGGGATACAAAGATAAAACATCCCATACATGAGCTCAATAAATTCATGAAATATATATATTTTTAAGAAAAAGAAATGAAGAAAATTATTAAATATTATTAATGGTCTAAAGTTTTTGTTTTTATTTGGAAAAAATGGGATAATATATTCATTCATTTTGATTTTTATAAATGCACTCCCATCATTTTTTGTTCCAGCTATAGCAAAATAATAGTAGTGATAATAATAATAATAATAATAATAATAATAATAATAATAATAATAATAATAATAATAATAATAATAATAATAATAATAATAATAATAATGGAAAAACTCATAGAAATATAATGAATTTTGTGTATGTGTTAAATGTTTACCACATGAATGCAATAAATACATTGAGACACATATACATACATATGAGATTGGAATTGGCAACAATATCAGAATGATTTTGAAAGAGTAATGTATGATATTGGATTGGAAAAATGTTATTAAGCAATTTTTTTATAATAACAGTTGTGTTCACTCAGCTTTATATGAATATAAATTTGATGAAAAACCAAACAAACAAAGGTAACTTGAATGGAAGTGCAGCCGAGAGTCCTATAAAAGGTGAGGGCCGCGGCGGCTGTGAAACTTGGGACTCACTTGGGCCAGGAAGCAGGCCGGCGTCCAGAGATTGGCTCTGCTGCAGTACGCTGCATGTCATTAGCTTGACTTGATCCTCTCTCCCTCCGCTCCTCGCTCTTTCTTAAATCAGCTCTGGAGTGTAACTCTGCCGTTTGAAGTCGTTCAAAGACCAACTCCCTCTCAGCTGCAGTCACATGGAGGATGCAGGCGCAAACACACACACCCGAGTCATCGACGCTCTTCAGCATCCGCTTTCTGATTCACGCAACGTCTCTCAGCCTGAGAGACAGACAGGCGGGAGAGAGAGAGTGAGATGGGAGACAGGAGAGAGAGAGAGAGACTGGAGAGTGAGAGAGAGAAAGACAGACAAGAGAGAGAGAGAGTGAGACAGGAGAGAGAGAGAGAGACAGGAGAGAGAGAGGGTAAGAAAGAAGAGAGAGAGACAGGAGAGAGAGACAAGAGAGAGAGAGACAGGAGAGTGAGAGAGACAGACAGATGAGAGAGAGAGGGAGACAGGAGAGAGAGAGACAGGTGGGGAGACAGACAGTACAGAGAGAGAGAGAGAGAGAGACAGGAGAGAGTGAGACAGGACAGACAGAGAGACAGGAGAGAGAGTGAGACAGACAGGAGAGAGAGAGAGTGAGACAGGAGAGAGAGAGTGAGAAGGAAGAAAGAGAGACAGGAGAGAGAGTGAGACAGACAGGAGAGAGAGAGAGAGAGAAAGAAGAAAGAGAGACAGGAGAGAGAGACAAGAGAGAGAGAGACAGGAGAGAGAGAGAGACAGGAGAGAGAGAGACAGACAGGAGAGAGAGACAGGCAGGGAGACAGACAGTAGAGAGAGAGAGAGACAGGAGAGTGAGAGAGACAGACAGGAGAGAGAGAGTGAGACAGGAGAGAGAGAGACAGGCGGGAAGACAGACAGTACAGCGAGAGAGAGAGAGAGAGAGACAGGAGAGAATGAGACAGGAGAGACAGAGAGACAGGAGAGAGAGAGACAGGCGGGGAGACAGACAGTACAGAGAGAGAGCGAGAGAGAGAGAGTGAGACAGGAGAGAGAGAGTGAGACAGACAGGAGAGAGAGAGAGTGAGACAGGAGAGAGAGACAGGCAGGGAGACAGACAGGAGAGAGAGAGAGAGACAGGAGAGAGAGAGTGAGACAGGAGAGGGAGAGTGATACAGACAGGAGAGAGAGAGAGAGAGAGTGAGACAGGCAGAGTGACGGATCCAGGAGCCTGACAAAAGCTTCAATATTCATCTGCTCATCTCACTGCGGAGGAACCAGTAGGGGGCGGTGTTGCGATGTTTGGCCGCTCACTGTCTGTCGAGAGCTTCATTAAACTTGCACATACTTCATTAAACAAATACATTTCCGACAAATCAGCAGATCAATTTCAGGCAGAAAAGACTCTTTTGATATGTGGCGTGCTGCGTTCCGCTCCTTTTTCTCTCTCTCTCTCTCTGAAACAGAAGTGAAGTCAAAGCTCGAGGTGGTGAAATGAAACCCACTTCTTCTGTTTCAGGAGGGAAGAAACACAACAGACGCGCCACTTATTCTGCTGCCATCCACCATGACTTAAGCCTTCGTAAGATTAAAAACAATAAATATGAAGACGAGCTCTGAAGCTTCGTGGAATCAGAGTGCAGTAGAATTTAAAAGAATTCAGGTGAAAACAGAGGAAGAACTGCGTAGCAATAACTATAAATAGTAACTGGGGCAGAAGCTGAGTGACGTGATTAAAATAAATGTTTGTGAATACAAAACCAAAATATCTGAGGGAGACAAGATGTGGAATTATAATAATAATAATATAGAAAAAATAATAATCAATATTTATTGTTTTTAAACAATGAAAGGTGGGTACTTTTGAGTAGGGAAAAGTACATTAAAGTTTGTTTTTTTATTTATTTGGCAAAATTATGTTTATATTTTGAGATGACAATTTTATGAAGCTGGTCCTCGCTGGAAAAATTCCCTATAACAATGGAAAGCTTGTTTGTATTTGCTGAAATAATGACAATATTAATGAAAATGAGCATCTATTTTATATTCCATAATTCTAATTTCAAACGTCACAAATGTCTTTGAATTAAAAAAAAAACAATATCTCAAGTAGTTATTATAAAATTATATATTATAAATTATTATAAATTATATATAATGAATTAAAATTGTCAAATGACTGAAAATAAATTGCAGGACAAACCAAATTAAGTTACAATACAATACAAAATTTAAAAATAAACAAATAAAGAAAAAAAATGATAAACCACATAAATCCTAACCCAAAGGTGATAATTAAAAACATAAAAAAAACCCAAAAATAACAGTGACAGCGCAAGGAAAAAACTGCTTTATGTAAAAAAAGTCAATTAAAAAAGAAAACGTAATGTTGGGTTTTTTCATTTCAATTTGCCACTGTAACTGTTGTATTTCATTCCATTGATGTTAACAGCGACCATAAAAGACGGAGAAAGATCAGGCACATCAGAGGAAGATGGTAGGATTCTGAGGCCAGAAGGTTTGGAGATGAGGAGCGGAGCAGAGTCGGACCCCGAATGTCAGAGATGAAGAGGAGGAAGACTGTAACGTGTGACTAGAGAGAGATCAAGGCGAAGGTGGGCGTGGCCAAATGGAACGTGACCACAGAAGAAGAAGCTCTAAAAGTGTCTCACCAACATTAATGAATCTCAGAAGTTGTTTTCAGAGATGAAACGCTTCTCCACTGACCAGAAAGCCATTAAACTAATGAAGCAAATTGTGTTGCATGAAAATGGTGTGTAACCAAATGGCTGTGAGGCAATTAACTCTCACTGAAGGTGACAGATTCTGTTTATGGCGCGTAAAGTCCGCTGAACCACAACAGCCGCCGCAAACTGCCCCGGTGAGGGAGGCGGGTTCATTACCTCAAAAGAGTCGGAATGATGGGGCAACTTTTGATGTTCACTGTCCAGCGCCGTGAACTGACCTGCAGCAGAAGGCTGGAGTCACATCTCACGCGCAGTAACTACTATAACTAACAGTGCTTTGCACGACAGTAAGGCAGCGATGAATGGATCATGAGAGGGTGTCTCCTCCTAGGTGAGGGCTGAGGCTTGTCATATTGAAGGCATTTATAATATTTGACATACTTCATGATGTCATCAAGCAGGAGGTCATTCATAGAGCTACTTGTTAGCTCTCCAGAGCCCGCTAGGATGCCCAAAGACAACCCTGAAGATAGACAGGAAAACATCTAAGACCGTGTTTAGATCCTTTTTCCTATGACTGCTACTGAGTCCCGGACAAGGACAGGGATATCTGATGGTGTTTTGACTCCATTGTGAGTGAGTGGAAGTCGAGATGTCCCTTTCAGTGAGAGAAGCTACGAATCCTGACCATGAAATTTGAAAGAACGTGAACGAAGAACCTCCAAAGAGCCAGGCTTCTGCCTGGAATCCAGGGTCTGGCATGAGCACCTCCATGTTACAGATGTTACCAGAAGTGGGATTGCCATTTGAAGTTTATATCCTGATAGAAAAGTGGGTCTGACCTGGAATCCGTTCTAGGCACATGATGTTTGAACAATGGGACACATCCGGTATACATATATGCCACAGACGGCCCAGCATCCTGTGGCCGAGATCCAAGTCAAATACAGCCCAGATCTGACCCACGTACAGCCCAGATGTAGCCCAGATGTATTGTGGGATTGTTCCGGATCCACATGTCATTGAACAGGGTTGCATCCGGAATGGATGCTTGCCAGATCTGTCCCAGGGTAGCAAAATGAATTTACAAGGAAGTACAGATCCGGGCCACATCTGACACAGCATCCAGTCTAGCCCAAATCCTACCTGGCCTCGATCCGACCCATGTCCGGCTTGATGTGGTCCAGATGTGTTCTGGAATCCGTTCTGGATGCACATGTTGTTTGAAAAACAGAAGTGTGCCAGATTTGGCCCGGAGTACCAAAATGAAGTTACATTCCAGTACAGATCTGGGCCACATTGGCACAGCACCATGTCCAGCCCAAATCCGGCCCAGATCCGACCCTCGTCCGGCCCCAATGTGGCCCTGATCTGGGTGAAATATGACAGTCAGATTCCAGATAGCAGCGGACCCTCCACTGGATATCCATCTTGTACATCCAGCCCAGATCCGACTGGTATCTGGGCATGCTTTGACAGTACCACCATATCTTTATCCTCAATAGAGTCCCTTCTTTTTTGTCATTTCCCTGGATGCCTCCACTACTCGAACCTCCTTGTCACACCTCTTCATGACCTCATGCTCATTCCTCTAAACCCCACACTGCTCCTCCTCTCCACAAGCTCAAACCATCTCCCTCACTTCACCTCCAAATTTGTCACCCTCATTTCTGATCTCGTCCCTTCTAGTCAGTCCAATGACACCTCAGTATCTCCGGCTCTGCCTACAGGTTGACAGTCTGTCTGAGAGACCAACAGGACTTGTCAGGGCGACGATCATCAGCTCTCTCTCGACTCAGCCGTGACAGTTTTCGCCCATTTTCATATTCCGCTCCAGTGGTACCTGGAGAGGAAGCGCGGAGCCCAGGAGAGGAAGAGGGATGAAGGAAAACGTTTAGAAGTGGAGGCGGGAGGAGGGGAAGAGGGGGAATGGAAAAATCCAATACAGGTTTTGAACGTTCTCCAGAAAAAGCATTAAGAGTTACTTAGCTAAATCCATTATGTCTCAGAGAATGCGACTGCCTCTCTGCACTAAATCAAATCATGCAGCCAGGTAATTGTTCTCACATTGGGGAAATTACACAGCAGCATGTCTGCGAAGTGCTCTTTCACTCCGTCCGACCATCACGACTGGAGGTGTCCGCGATCATTCTGCGGCTTTGAAATCAGAGTTCATGCAGAGAGTATGATCAGATCGTGGTCACCACGATGTCCAGAGAGCTGTGTGAGTGGCCGTCGGTCTGCATGAGTCCAGCCGTGGACCTTTGCTAGTGTTTCTCAGTCAGGAAGAAGAGGAGGTGAAACATGAAAAGAGAGTGAGGCTAAACAAAAAGAGCTTGACTTCTGTTCTGTTTTTTCTTCAGCTGTTGACTCTCACATACTCACAGTGTGGCTATAGATAAAAAAAAATGTTTTTAAATCTTTATATTTACCAAGTTTTATAAAGTCAAAGTTTGAAAAATGGCCACCTCAAACATTCCGCGTCACATGGACATAAGCTCAGTTCTGACAGAATGTGATGTGGCTCCAGCTCCAGGAGGAGCATTGCAGTAAAGTCTGCTTAAAGTTCAAAGATTGCTAAACAAAACAGATGCTATTTTCATTGACGACAAATAATACATGAAAGTCATGTAAGCTACTTCCTTTTTGGCACAACATTTAGCTTTTTCCTCTATGGCGGACATTCAACTGCTTCCTGTTTAGCCACACGACTTCCTGTTCAGCCAGACTACTTCCTGTTCGGCCAGACGATTTCCAGTTCAGCCAGACTGCTTCCTGTTTAGCCAGACTACTTCCTGTTCGGCCAGACTACTTCCTGTTCAGCCAGACTACTTCCTGTTTAGCCAGACTACTTCATGCTCAGCGAGACTACTTCCAGTTTAGCCAGACTACTTCCTGTTCGACCAGACTACATCTTGTTCGACCAGACTACTTCCTGTTCAGCCAGAGTACTTCCTGTTCGGCCAGACTATTTCCAGTTCAGCCAGACTGCTTCCTGTTTAGCCAGACTACTTCCTGTTCGACCAGACTACATCTTGTTCGGCCAGACTACTTCCTGTTCAGCCAGACTACTTCCTGTTTAGCCAGACTACTTCCTGTTGGCTCAGAATCATGCCAGCATGAAGCCAATGCTTCTCCAAGTGCGTCTCAGAGCAACAGACACTAGTCAAACAAAAGTTTCAGTGAAAGTTTCAGCCACTTCAACACTTCAATTCAGGAATGTTTGTTGACTTTTAAAGAGTTGTTTATGCTTCATTATGACTGCAGATGTGCGATAATTAACTTAATGGAAGCGGCGCTTGCAGACTCCACCAACCAAGACTCCTTCCAAACAAATGGAAAAGAAGGTTGATTTACACTCGATTCCTTTTAACAGATGACTTTGCAGACCAAAGTCTCCCAAGTCAGGGAAATCAATGTGGACAGCCTTTCTGAATAGATGGGTCGACGCCCACAGCTTCATAATGCATATTTCAGACCAGCAGAGGGGAAAGACTTCAACACACTCGGTTTAAAAATCACATTAGTTGGGGATGAAACATTTAAAATGGCCTCTGAAAGGTCTGAGTAGATTTGGTTACGCGCCTGAAAGACTCCTCGGGCCGTCTGGGACAGGTGTTTCCAGGAACAAGAACAAACAGAATCAAACAGCTTCTTTTTCACCGCCGAACTAAATGTCCAACTGTCTGTTCAAATTCAAGTCGACGCTTGATTCGGAGGCTTTTGAATGAATCGACGAAGGAACCGGTGGCTGCTGGTGATAAATTTAAGCGGCACAGCAAACAAACAGAGGAGGAGGAAACAAGAGACGAAAGAAGCGTCGCTCATTTAGAAACAAAATTGAAAAGACAGCTGAAAGTTCAGCCAGGATCCAGAGTTTGCTTGTCGAGGCGGAGGTTTAGCGCTCCTTTCCAGGGTGTCCCACACCTCCCCTGGTGTGGGACAAACCTGGTCATCTTCATGACACTAAATAGGTTGTTGTCCCGTTTGGAAAAACGTGTTTTAGAGTTGAATAAAAATCAGAATAATTTATCAATCCACAGCAAATGGCTTCCACTCTGAGTGAGTCACTGAGGCCCAGCGAGAGATTTCATTTTCCCATCCCTGAGCATGGGTCCATTTTTAACGTCGCCCTCAGACGTGTTTGACCGTGAACGCAGCGAGGCCAAGCTAATCATACTGCAAGCGCTTGTCGGTGAGCTTGAAATGTCTCTTTCCAACGCAACAGCCTTGTTCCAGCCATGGGTTGACGCGCCTGTTTTTTTCGGCGGGATGAGGATGAGGATACAAGTATCCGTAAGGAATTGCTATTTTATTTGTTATTGCTACTTTTTATTGAGCTTTTAATCCACCATTTTTCCGACTGTGGAACCTGGATTTAATAGAGTTAAATGTAATATAGTTCGATATGATTATTTGAGTTGAAATAGTATTTGTAGTGATATAACATTTGTGTGTTTATTGTTATTGTATTTATTTATTTATTTTATTAACTACAGGAAGGACAGACTCTCAAAGTGTAAATAAATAAAGTAAACTGAAAATAATAACCTAAAAAATCCCATTCTTGCATGCTGTATATAGGACACTCACCATCAGATTCCTCAGACTGACAACATTGGCCCTTTAATCCCCTGCAACCAACCTCGTCGTCTGGAGTCCATTTCCTGGTCATATGGGGCGGGATTCTATTCCAACTAGTTGGCGCACGAGGCGAAAGGAAAGCTGACCAAAGACACTTCACTAATTGTGGGAGGAAACCAGAGTGCACAGAAGCCATACGGGCAGAGGGAGACAAACACTCCAAAACCAGAGCTCAAACTGGCATCACTCATTTTGTCTCCTGGCACGTGATATAGCTGCATCAGTGACTTCGGGTCGCCAACATGTTTTTCCTTTGAACATAGAATCCACCAAAATAATGCCGGGGCTGAAAGCAAAACTCAGTCTTATCTGCCTTTGGGAGGGAGATTATGCTTGCTTCACATCCGGCGGACCAAACGCCAGACAAACAGGCCGTGAAAACTCTCACCGCAGAGCGAAGGTTGAGAACCGACAAGCCACATTTCAGCGCAATGTCAATGCAACAATTAAAAGTCAAACACCGCAGCCTCCAAGCCGGATGGTTCTGCCTCAGTGAATGTTCAGTAATAGGATCTCCAATTCTGTCGTACGCGGATCTGACTGCGCTCAATGGCGCTGCCGATAGACATTTCAAAATATAATAGGACTACATGAGCAAGCTTGTTGACTCATCTGTGTGCTATATTTACACCTGGGGTTCTGTTTGGTACCTCGCTGCGGCACAGCACTGCAGGGCGAGAGGTGAGTCTTCTCCATGGTGCTTGTCTTTCCATGGTGCTGTTTTACTGCCTATGGGGCCCTTGGACTGTGGAAGGGTCTGCTGCTGCTACTACTCTGTTTTGGATTTGGCCCGGAGCGACAGTAAGATATGAGGGAGCTACACTGGACCAGAGACCCTGCAAATCCTGGCGTAACAGACATGGATGTACGAACACTTCTACATAGTCTACATGCGAATCAGCCGATTTTTTTTTTTTTTTTTTTTTTGCAAATTTTAGCCAAAAAAGCCTTGAAACTGATCATCATTTCATTTTATGTATCTATTTTATTTTTAATGCAAAATTTTTAATATTGCGACTATTGTGAGTTGTTCTTATATATATATTATAAGAACACACACACACATATATATATATTTATTTATTTATTAAGAACAACTAAATATATATTATATTATTATATTTGTACTTTTTTCTGTTAAAATGGGTTTCTGTACTCTTACATAAAAATGGGTAAAATAATAATAATCATGCCACATTTACATATTTCCCAGGGATAATTATAGATTTATTATTAATAATAATATAATAACAATAGTAATAACAAGAATAATAACACAATTGGAACCTTTTTTAATGATCCGACAGTGTTTAAACCAGTCCTTTTGTGGAGGGTGAGGAGCGATACCTTTTTGCCAAACTAGAATAAAGTGTAAATCCACATCCACTCATTTATTTTATTTTTATTTTTTAGGCAAATTGATGCACTTTAAGTCTTTTCTGTTGGAGACAAAACAATGTTAATAAAGTTATTCTCGATTGGAAGTTGATCTATATTCTTTCTTTTTTCTTTACTTTAATGTTAACAAGGATACAATGTTAATTTTATCAACAAATAATACCATTTACAGAGGCAGCAGAGAGTTGGGTGGGGCGGTAGTCAAACGTTGACTTCTTACTTGGAAAAATAATAATGAGAAGCACTGGTTTAAACCAACAGTCCTGATTGTATTGGAGGGTAAACAAGCGCAAGGCGACAGAGCGGGGACAAGCACCGCCGAGGAGCGAAGCAGGTGCACTGGAAACATGCAGGTGTTTGCAGAGTCATGCTGTCAGTTTGCATTAGAGCCAAATCCCTGCTGAGCATGAAGTCCACAGGCACACTAGGACTCCAACTGCTACACCCACGTTCTTTACGGAAAGCGCTGGTCACTTAGAATTAATCTAAATATGTGACTGGGATGTACGCACCTGCGCCAGAAACGCTCGAGTCAGGCGACGCTCTCTGCCCTGCAGGCTCAGTGGCAGTTGCTCATTCATGCTTCTTCATAACTGGGCAGGATACAGGCGTCACAGCTCGTCCAGTCTTCCATAAAAATCCAATATTATTTTTCATTCAAAACACTGGAGAGAAGTGAATAGAAAGGTGGTTCTTGAAGGCCATGTGTCGACTGAGTAGCTTCACTTCTGACACCGACTGTCATGGGCTGGGGTGGTTCCTCACCTTTTAAGCTTCAGATTTCTCACATATTCATGGTATCTGAAGATCGGGGTTTACCTACATCATACTGGGAGTGTGAATGAGCACCACTGCAAGGCTTCACCACACATAAGACTGTCCAACACATTCACTGAGATGCTTCAGTCAGTGACCTCATGTGAGTGAGTTGCAGTTGCACCCTGTATCAGAGCTGGAGAGTGGAACAATAAAATAAAATTTGAAGGGTCTTAAAGGGGAGAAACAGGAACTACAAGCTCACAACTCACAATATCTCAACACAGTTTTAACTTCACCAGTTCGAACGTTCATGATGTGAGCTCCTCCCTCAGACGTTTGTCATTACGCGAGCGATAATCAGATGTGTCATCTTGAGACAAGCGCGGAGGGAAGTGCCGTCGTCGACAATGGCATCATTGAGCACACAGATGCCCAGTCCCACTATCATTCCAGTTTAACAGCCCACACATATGCTGTCGCAGCGCTACTCAGTTAGCATCAAGCTGTGGAAGCAGAATGATCCAGTGTAAGCACAATTGGACAGGAGGAGCAATCTGGCATCCACGCCAGAGCGCCTCAATCCGAGCAGGAATGAGAGCCGATGCACCAATTAGTCAGGAGATTTCTTATTGTTATTTATTTATTTATTTCTGGCTTCGTGAGGGAGATCTTATCGCCGCAATTTGGCAGGTGGAGGAATGGCGCTTTGGAGTGACTGTCAAAGTAAAATTAGCTTTGAACACTTGGAACGATTGATAAAGTTAGCGAAACAGAACTGGACGTTATAGCAGCTATTTTTCCTCCCTTTCTTTTAATGTGTTCACAAATTTGTTAGGACAACTTAGTGAAACAAGATTTTTTTCTTTGTCCTTTCCATCCAATTATAAAATGTGAATCTATTTCAACAAATTATTTGTTTATCCTTGGCTAAAAATAAAGTAATACACAAGGAGAATAAAAAGTATGATTTTATATACATGACCTTCTTTTTAATTGTGTCTTAAATGTATTTGATTAATTAATTTATTTTGCATATGCATTAAAGAAAAAAAACAAATGATAATACGAAACAACATCAATATTAATAAGCACTCTCGTAAACTCACTTTTAACTTCTAAATTATTACCACTTATTTGAGGTGAAAAGATGTTTTTTTTTTTTTTTTTTTCAAACGACCCAAGTACATGACTCGACAGTCCCCCAGCACCGGGATCTGTCCTCGGTCCTGATTGGTCGTAGACTGCGCAGTTAGAGCTGTCCGAGGTTCTGAAAGCCTCGCTGGGATCTCCGCTCCGATGAGGACCGCATATATATATATATATATATATATATATATATATATATATCGCAATGCTTAGTGGTTACGACACAAAAGCAAAGCTTTTATTGAAATTATATCTATAAGCATCAACATTGTTTTTTTTATTCAACTCATGTGAAGCTCCCGCTGGCCATATTTGGCCCGCGGGCCTTGAGTTTGACATGCGATCATGTGTTATAGCACCTATTTTGCCCTCTTTCTTTTAATGTGCCCACAAATTTGTTGTGTCAACTTAGTAAAACAAGATTTTTATTAACCATTGTTCTTTGTCATTTATTCACAAATTTTAAATAGTGAATAAAAAGTATGAATATATATATATATATATCTATATATATATATGACTTTTATTAATAGTGTCGTAAACGTATTTGATTTGTTTTGCATGTGCATTAAAGAAAACAAAAATGATAATAAGAAACATCAATATTAATAATCAATCTACTTAACTCACTTCTAATTTCCAAATTATTCCCGCTTATTCGAGGTGCGAAGATTGTTTGCAATTGTTTAATAGAATTTTTTTACATTACATTTCCGTGTTATTATTATTATTATTATTACTATTTGTTTTTTTCTAAGCTTTTATTGAAATTATATCTATAAGCGTCAACATTTTTTTGATTCAACTCATGTGAAGCTCCCGCTGGCCATATTCGGCCCGCGAGCCTCGAGTTTGACACCAGATCAATGTGTTGGTTTTCACATAAATTATTTGCCACTATGGCGAGCATCAATGTGACGTGAAGGATGTGACGGCAATGGAGTCTAAAAAAAGAAACAAATTCAAGAAAATAAAACACGGTTTATATCTTCGCCGTTTCTCCGGACAAGAAATAAAAATGTCAGTGAAAGATGAAGAAGCGAAGCCACCATTTCCCGTCAGTCTGTGAAGGTCCGCGTCCACGCATGTGTTGCTCCGCGCTGCAGCAGCGCGCATCAGTTCCTGCCTGACCTCGCCGTTAATCTGCCTCCACGCTCGGCGCCTCCCCCCCGTCTCTCCCCGCTGCTTAATATTACAGTAGCTCGTTAGGTTGGGGGGGCTTCGGCGTCTGTGCTGGCTGTTTTCGGGCCCTGCCGAGCTGTCGATCGGCCAACGGAACGAGCGGATCGAGCCTTCGACTCGCGCATCGATCGCGTTTTGGGCGATTACGCTCGCCACCGCCGCCGCCGCCGCCGCGAGTCCCTCCGTCCTCGGGTCTGAGCATCCGCGGAGCCGCTGCTGCCCACGCCCGTGATGTGTCGCGGAGAGGAGTAGAGAAGAAGAGACGGACATCTGCGTTCAGAAGAGGAAACGACGACGACGACGATGACGACGGCTTCTCCAAATGTAGCAAGCAAAGGCTCGGCTGCGATGGCGAGAGCTTCCCTGCCGGTCAAGCTGCTTCTCTGGGCGTTCATTGCCGTCAACCTGCCCATAAGGTAACGTGATATACGCTACACTTTTAACCCAATTCTTACATGTTTACCAACCCTGGCTGCTCCCGCGTGAAAATGCGACAAGAAAACACTTGACACAAGTGGTTAGATGTATCATATTGTGCTTAGAATGTCACGTTTTTGTTTCTAAACGAGCATATTCGCAGGCATGTTCCTCCGTAAAGACACTTCTCCACCATCTTTCCCCCCCCTCTCCATCTGCCTGCTGCTCCAAATAGCATGCTAAAGTGAAGCTAAAGCTACACAGCTAAGCTGCCTCCAAGGATCAAGTCTATTCTCGGGATTTCAGTCCCTGCGACCTGCCGGCGCCAGCACAGGTGTGGACCTTAGGCGAGGTGGGAAGAGCTGGCGGTGGATGTAGCTGTTTCTGCCGACGTTTGAGGAAGGGAAAATCGTTTCAAAATGGCAGACAATCACACACAAGTGAAGGCACAATAAGGACTAGACACATGCAGTCATCCCACTTCCTGTGTTCTCCACCAAGCCTCTTCATCGGCGGCACCTTCGTGTCGGAGGCGCTTTTGCTCCCTGTTGGCTCCGGGGTGAAAAATGGAGACTGTGGTGCTAATAATCGCTGCCTTCTGGTTCCCTCCCTGCCCACGAGTTACACGTTTAATACCATACAAACCGAACAAAGTGACCGTTGGTTCGTAAACAAAAGTCGCTTTGTACTAGTCAGGTTGTTGCTAGTTTACAGCCAAACTCCACAGGTGGCGTCTAGGGACGGGTCCTGTCCGAAGTGTCTCCCCAGGTGGATGCAACTTAAAAAAAGGATATACCTTCTTCTTTAAGTCCTTATTTGTGTTTGGCTTCTCTGGAAAGGTTGTAGTCACTGACTCGATTAGTCGACTAGTGTGGATATTACGTGTACAGGTTGATGAAGACGGGAACACGTCGAAATAAGTTGTAAACAGAATAAAAATAAATATAAATAAAAATATATGTGTAAATTATTATTAACACTTTTATGGTGGTAAATGTTGTTCTGAACTTTTATATTTGGATTTTATTTTCCAAAACCATAGTGTGAGTGACATGCCTCCCTGATAATTTCGATGTTTTGGGTCACGTTGGTCACGTCGCTTCACGTCTCCTCCAAGTCACAACTAGGCGCCTGCTGAACCTATCTGCGACTTTAATAGTCAACAATAACTTCATAATTTCAGTTGGCATGTGGAAAACTGCTTCAACATGACACTGCAAATACATGACTGGAGTCTTATTTACAGACTTTATTTGCAGATCTCTATTGTAAACTACAGCTGGTTGACGTAGTCGACTATGATTGACTATTAAATTAGTTGCACAAAATTAAAATTCGTCTGCGACTTGGCACCAAGTTTCCAAACCACATTATGAGGAATTAAATGAATATATCTAAAGTTTTAAAGCAACCTTAAACATGAGTCACCAACTACATGATAGTTGGTGATGAGTCGACTATTAAAGTAGTTGGGTTAAGTTTAGCCATAATAGTAACAATTTAATCCAGATATTTGGCCCAATAGTGGGCTACATGAATTTGAATGACCTGGTGCTTGAGTGCCACCATCTTGATCAATGAGTTAGCAGCCACTTTAGCTCTTATTTTAGCCTTTAAAAAGGCACCTGTTTACTCTCTATAGGCTTTGAAAGGTTGTTGTTGACATCCATTCATGGTTGACTTGTTAAATTCTTCAAATGATGTTCCTTTCTACCACACAAAATTCATCATTGCAGTTGTAGTTCCTTCAGTTGACGTCGCAGAGGTGCTGGAAACATTCCTCAGAGATCTTGGTTCTCCTCCGCCAAGCCTTTAGGAGGCCTTGTTTGGGAAGGTGCCCGCTTCAAGCGATGTTTGAGAGTGGCTCCAAGATGGTGGGACTGTGCTGCTCTGAAGAATGTTCCATTCATTGTTTAAATGGTAACTGAGCCTCATGGCCGCCCCCCTGCCTTCTGTTGTTTCATTATAGTCTGGTAAATCTGGGCCACTATGATGTGTTTCTAGTTGACAGGAGGGGAACCAGGTGGGTTCCTCTGCTGTTGTAACCCATCTGCTTCAGGTTTTTACATGACTGTACACGCCATTTAACGTGTTTATTCAAGGTTACACAGTAGCTTGTTGACCTGGCAGAAGGGACCTCACTGGGATTCGAACCCATTGTCATTGTTGCTGCTCAGCTGAACGTCAGAATCGACGATCTGAGCCATGACTGAAGGTCTGTGAGAGGCCTGTCCTTGTGGCACGTTTTCAGCTGGCTTCATTGTGAGTCGTTGGCTGTTGACGTTGTGTAGATCGTCGAACACAAAATGCTGCTGGCAGCGACCACAATCGAAGATTCAGGTGCTGCCTTTGTTTCTGTCTGTCTTAGTTAAACCAAGCTGGTGACTGAAGATGAAGGACATTGGTGGGACGCTGTGAGAAAACGCAGCATTGCAGTGATGATAGCACAGACCTCAGGTGTGGATCCTGCATCACAAGGTCGTTCTGACACCATTTACAGCGTTATTGGGTTTTTGTCAAACCACTGACTGGAATTCAGATGAAGTGGATGCAGGACTTCAGCATAGGGCTGTAAAACTGATCATGAATTCAAGAAGAAAGCTCTATTATGAACCATTAGAAAACAATCTGCGAGTTTTAGTGGCTTTTAAAAAGTTGCTGATGAATGTGGTCGAGTGTTTTTCATCGGGAAATAATGGTCTCTGATGTCGCTTCCTTGAAAGGTCGTGGTATTCCGTGCGTGTGTGTGTTTCCTTCACCCAAGCTTTGAATCCGGTTGCTTTTTAAATGACACATATATATTGTATTATCAGTCAATGTCAGGAAAGTACACTTTTTAAAGGGCAAAAAACTTGCAAGTTGTCTCTGGAAGTGAAAGCCAACCTTTAAAAATATCGCAGTACACACTGTCCTGCATTCATTTTGCCAGCTGCATTTTGAATTGCCACCTTCTACATGTGACAATTCAAATTGAAAAAGTGTTTAAAGAGTGAAGCTTCAATCCAGCCACCATGCAGTCTGTGTCAGGTGTCATTTCTCAAATGCTGTCTCTGCCTCGTAACGCTGTCACCCTTGGTCCTGCCTTGATGCCGATATGAGCCGACGTCCTTCATATTTCTTACTTTCTTACAATGGAAGTTGAAGCCTCATAACTTTTTTTATATATATTTTCTCTAGCTTCCAGAGATGCAAACATCTTAAAATAAAGGGGAACTTGTCAATATGTGCATTTCAGAAGTACTTTTTTCTCTCAGGACACGGAGATAACTGAATTTACAGGCCAACTAGAAGAAGCATCTGGCAAAGTTCTACCAGTTCTACTCTCTCAGATCCCATTCTTACTGCAGTATTTTCACCGCTAGGTGTATGGCTGGTCGATGAATGACATTTTTGTCAAATTACGATTATGTTTTCCGCCGATTATGACAACGTGAAACCATTATTTATAAGCCACTCTGGAAGGCACAGTGAGCCCACTACGCAGAGGGAGGCCCTCAATGCAGGAGCTTGAGCCTCTCTTTACACGGCGTAGAGGACGCTAATATTAGTTGCTGTTAGCTCCCGACTCGGTCGCCTGTATAACTGAGGAGCAGACGCTCATCCAGAGTCTTGCTTGTTGGAGATGTTACGAAAACCAGTGATTATTTGGAAGTGGATACATAAGATACATCGACCTGAGGCAGGGGTGGTAAGCTCAAGCGCTCCGTGTCATGCATCACGCAGCAGAGACGCAGGCAGAGCGCTAAAATATGGAAGTTTTATCATCAAAGAAGTGACTTCTCTCATGAGCTCCAGAAAAAAAAAAAGACTAAAGTCCCTGCTCAACTTGAAATATTGTCTCCTGTCGCCAGTGTTCCCTTAGTGAGTGGTGTCTATAGAGAGAAACCCTTAACCCACACGATGAAGGTGAGATAGAACTGTTAAATAATTATTTATATTTCATGCATTGTTCAATAAAGTTTGAGTTTGCGATGAATCGCGATGATCATTTTTGCCATCAACGTCCAGCCCTGGCTATGTGTGTTGATCACAGTCACGAACAGGGTCTTATCCTGGAGATTCAACAAGCATCTTGAACCCGGACCCACCTGAGATCTTCCTGTGGCTATTGCTCTCTGGGAGTGTAACCTGGCCTGCCCAAAACCCATTGTTAAAAAGAAGCCAGACCCCCGTCGGTCTCAAGAGGTTGCGGTTTTTGACTATGGGTGAAGGGAGAAATCGAAGGCTCTGACACATTGCAGCCGCTACCACAGCTCCTGCAGCTTCCCAGCTCGGCTCAGCCCACGTCCCTATTGTCTGTCACTTTGTTACCTGCTGAGAACTCTGCCCTCGAAGTAGGAGGCGCGAATCCATATCCATTATGATGCACATTCAGAAAAGGTTGCGTGTTGATGGGACACACGCAAAGGTTTGGCTTCATTCAGCTTTGAATTTAAGCGACACAGAGTTGTGGACAAGAGTTCTAGGTGCAGATGGATGATGTGAGCAAGTGCGCGCTGACTTTTTCTTCATGGAAATATTCGGAGCACTGCTGAATTTCCACATTGCAGTTGGAGTAATTGAAAAGCAAAACTGACTGGTAGCGTTTCTCTACTTTGGCCAATAAGGTTGTTACCTTGGATGGCGCTAACACCGGTGCTAATTGGCAAATAATGTGCTTCCATTTATTATCCGCTTCCAGATATAAGGTCTCCAGGTGATCGCAGATCTAATTTCCTTGGCGGCTTTTGGTCCTCGCATTCATTTCCGCTCATTAAAAAACGAATGCAGGCTGCTGAGTCTTTCCCGTTGGTTTGTGTGACGCGAGGTTGTTGTCATGGCGGCTGTCAGAAAACCTTGATAGTGCGAGGTTTCTATCGCTCCTCACAACAGCGTATTGTCTTCGTGAAGCGCGGCGTTGAATGCAGCTCAGCGTTCAGTCCTCATCTGCGCGCGGAGACGTGCGCATGCATATGCATGACAAACAAACACACACACGCTCTCTGCGGACCTTCAGGTACTGAATTAGCAGGCGAACGCTCAGATCTGCCTGCAGTGAAGAACACATGGCTTGCTTCTTTGATCTGCTTATCTTTGGAGCGCTTCCATATACACTTCCCTCTGACCTGAATATCAACGATGCCGCTGCAGACGCTGAAAGTTTTATTTGGGGCCAAGCGGAACGGAAAGTTTCATTGGTGTGGACCATTCATGATGCTATGTGCTGGACATGTGTGACGCCACTTGCTGACAGACATGCTTTACTCAGCCACGCCGCTTTGGCTCAGGTGAAACGCTTATCACTCTCTGTCGTCCATTAGACTCGAGGGTAAATGACTCGAGACTTGACTTGCACTTAAGTTGCACTTACCCATGACTTGAGACTTGACATGGACTCAAGGGCAAATGACTTGAGACTCAACTCACACTTAAGTTGCACTTATCATTGACTTGAGACTTGACATGGACTCAAGGACAAATGACTTGAGACTCAACTCACACTTAAGTTGCACTTATCAATGACTTGAGACTTGACATGGACTCAAGGACAAATGACTCGAGACTTGGCTCACACTTAAGTTGCATCTATCAGGGACTTGAGACTTGACATGGACTCGAGGACAAATGACTGGAGACTCAACTCACACTTAAGTTGCACTTATCAATGACTTGAGACTTGACATGGACTCAAGGACAAATGACTTGAGACTCAACTCACACTTAAGTTGCACCTATCAATGATTTCAGACTTAACATGGACTCAAGGACAAATGACTCGAGACTTGGCTCACACTTAAGTTGCATCTATCAGGGACTTGAGACTTGACATGGACTCGAGGACAAATGACTTGAGACTCAACTCACACTTAAGTTGCACCTATCAATGATTTCAGACTTGACATGGACTCAAGGACAAATGACTTGAGACTCAACTCACACTTAAGTTGCACTTATCAATGACTTGAGACTTGACATGGACTCAAGGACAAATGACTCGAGACTTGGCTCACACTTAAGTTGCATCTATCAGGGACTTGAGACTTGACATGGACTCGAGGACAAATGACTTGAGACTCAACTCACACTTGAGTTGCACTTATCAATGACTTGAGACTTGACATGGACTCAAGGACAAATGACTTGAGACTCAACTCACACTTGAGTTGCATCTATCAGGGACTTGAGACTTGACATGGACTCGAGGACAAATGACTTGAGACTCAACTCACACTTAAGTTGCACCTATCAATGATTTCAGACTTGACATGGACTCAAGGACAAATGACTCGAGACTCGGCTCACACTTAAGTTGCATCTATCAGGGACTTGAGACTTGACATGGACTCGAGGACAAATGACTTGAGACTCAACTCACACTTAAGTTGCACTTATCAATGATTTCAGACTTGACATGGACTCAAGGACAAATGACTCGAGACTCAACTCACACTTAAGTTGCACCTATCAATGACTTGAGACTTGACATGTACTCGAGGACAAATCATGGTTACTGTTTGGACTCACTCCCCTGTAGGTCTTCACATCATAGCAATAACATCAGACGATCGAGTGCTGCTCACTCAGCTACAGCTGCTCCGCGTATTGCAAATACTGACACAAAACTTTCAGCTACTCTTCCATCATAAGAAGAAGGGAATGGTCGCTGTAAACACAGACACGAAAACCTAATCCAACATCCCATCCTCACATCTGTTAAAAGGTTATGTCAATTCAGAATGGTATTTTTTTACAAAACCAGTACAGCTCCTGATGATGATGTCACAGTTCATGCTTTGATTTCCAGCCCTGGTCTAGGACTCGGGAGGCTGGATATTGGCTGATGCCTGACTTGGACTGTTGTCCACAGACTTGAGACTTGACTTCTACTTGTGACCATAGACTTGAGACTTGACTTGGACTGGAGCTCAATGACTTCAGACTTGACTTGGACTCATGACCATAGACTAGAGACTTAACTTAGACTGGGGACCAAAGACTTCAGACGTCACTTGGACTCGTGATTAAAGACTTCAGACGTCACTTGGACTCGTGATTAAAGACTTCAGACGTCACTTGGACTCGTGACCAACGACTTCAGACTTGACTTGGACTCATGACCAAATACTTCAGACTTGACTTGGACTCATGACCAACTACTTCAGACTTGACTTGTACTCGTGACCAAAGACTTCAGACTTGACTTGGACTTGTGGACAAAGACTTCCGTCTTGACTTGAACTCATGACCAAAGACTTCAGACTTGACTTGGACTTGTGGACAAAGATTTCACACTTGTCTTGAACTCATGACCAAAGACATCAGACTTGACTTTAACTCGTGACCAAAGACTTCAGACTTGACTTGGACTTGTGGACAAAGACTTCAGACCTTGACTTGAAAAAAATGACATGCATCTCAGCTCTTGAAGTCAACAAAAACTGTTTACCTCCTAACATTTTAAAATCAAACTGGTCTCCATTGCGCTCCGCTCCTTCCGTTCCTTGCCCTTATCTCCGTCCTCAGCCGTGGGGCTACACTCTTTGTTGATTCCATCGCAGCTGCTTTCTCTCGCTGCTGTTCCACAAGAGTGGCTCGGCGCCAAGAAGAGCCGAATACATTAGCGGGCGAGCTTCCATGGCCTCATCAAAATAAGAATAACTGGACCTTTTCTTATACATCCCGTTCACTTCACCTCCTGATTTAATCATACACAGCCGTTTCTTCGCGGAGAGGACACTCAGAGTATTATTAAGATTTAATGTCGGAGCCGCTGTGGCAGCGCATGACACTTGATAGCACTTAAAGAAGTCCGAGAACAGCCAGCAGCATCTGCATAGCAGTGGAAAATGCCATCGGCTCTCTAAAGCTTCTCCGGACAAAAAAAAAAAAAAGAGAAATAATTTAGGAAATTGCAGTGATTCTGTGGTCTGTTTTTAGTTATTAATTCAGTCAAGTATTCTAAAGGACCCGTGTAGCGTTTAATCCATGGCGATTGTTTACATGTAGCGGAAACTCTGGTTATACATTTGACCTTTGTAATGGTTTTGAAAGTGTTGTCCACACCTGGTGGCTAACTAAAGCTGTGTAGTTGTCTAGACTGCCGACCTCTCCACAGTGTCCCCAGCCTCCTCCCCCAAATAGCTGGGACGGAACATGAAAGAATGAATATGCTGTTGATATTTGATGGAACTGCGTATTTATTTAGGCAAACCTCTGCTGATATCTATTTAGCAGGCAGCAATAAGTAACCGACAAACATTCCTCTAATGGGCGGTAAATACATGGCAAAATAAGAGGCGAAGCATTCCGGCTCATTATCCTCCATTTGGAATGTTTACGATCATTCGGTGTGTGACGATCATCGCATTAGGTGAAATATGCCTTTCTATTAAACAACTGCTCTACGCTGAAAAATCTTTCATTTTCCCTCCAACTTCCACTATTGTTTCATGTTTACTAGATAGTGTTGCTGCCCTCCAGAAGTGAAGTTTTCTCCGCCATTAATGTGACAAAGATATAGTACCAGTCAACAGTCTGCGAATTTTATTAGCGTACAGAAGCTAACCGACTGTTTTCCGATCAGAAGGATCCAGTATCAGCCACAAATAGGCGCTAGAGCAAAGTTATGTTTGAGGGTTTGAAATCCAGGGTGATGTTAGGTTTGGGGCTGTCACTTAGGGATTGTCAATATGGACAAAAACAGTTATTACGATAAATGATAACGCTAATTCTCACGACAATATATTTTAATGTTGGACACACTACCCTGCCATGAGTCGACCCATGTATTTATCAAAGGTTTCCTGTTTAAATACGTTTAAAATTACGACCGTGAAGCAAAGTCCACCACACTCTCGGCTGTCAAACGCAGCGGCGCTGGAGAGCGCGGTGCGCCGCCATGGTCTCGTCTTATTCATGTATGCAAGTCCAGTGCAGTGAGTGAGCTGTGTGTTTATCGAATTTATCGTGATATGCAGAATGCTCATTGTGCAGATTGTGTTTGGTGGTATATCACGAACAATATGATATGAATTATTTTCGGGGGCAGGGCTACTGGACGATTCTGCCAAGAGAGTTTTTTTTTTTCGTTTTTTTTTTTTTTTCGTTCACTGTCCAATAAACAGGAGAACCTGTCTGTTGTCACACACTGTCAATGTCTAGGGTATGACATGTACAAAATCCGTTCTTAGGTAGTACCAAGTGTGAAGGCCTCATATATTTCTAAGGTGAAAACAGGAAATGGCAGCGTACCCGTGTGCAAACCAGCACTCCATTGGTCAATGACGCTTTACAGAAACGGCCCCGTGGACCCTCCTGTGTCGTGACAGAAATGCCCGGGCTGCGCCTGGATCCTTCCTAAAGGATCATAAAACTTGACTCTATTGTGACCAACACGTTTTCTCTTCAAACAGTAGGGGCTGAAGTGAATCAAATATCGTCTTGTTCCGTGGTACCCGTCACTCACAGGCACTTTTGTTTAATCATGAGGCAGATGTAGCCTCAGAAATTGCTGTGCCTCAGTGCACTCTTTTGGGCGATGACTACATCTCCCTCTGTGTTACTCACTAGTATACGCTCTAGAGGAACCTCCTAGCTCAACTTTCTTGTTGCTTTTGAACTTTTTATCCTTTTAATTTCACTTATTTGATCTTTGAAAATACTTTATTTATGGTTACATTTACATTTTTTCACAACACGATATTACACACATAACATGCACGCGACCCTCTGCAAATATGTCTACTCATGACAAAGGTGCAGGTCAAATGGTTTAAATTCCTGACTTCTCCTCTGCAAGATAGAGGAGGAGAAGAAAAACAGGAGACAAGCTTTATTAGCTCTCAAGGAAACAGATTTGTCTCACAGACGTTCTCATGTAATTGGAGATGGAGATGATAGTAATAATACTAATGAACTACTAGGGCAACAGCAACATCTCGCGCTGTGATGTTACATTTTTAATCTTTGTTCCTCTGAAGTTAAACAAGCTTCTGTTCCAGATACAAATGACCGAGGAAATGTCAGCAAAAATATAGTTTACGCTTGCAATTGGAGAGAAATGAAGCAAGAAGGCGGATTCTGTTGCTGCGGACGATATCGATGAGTCTTCATCGCGGCCCTTAAACGCCGGCAAATAACTCGACTCCATCGCTGTCGTTTTAAATAAAACTGCAATCAAATGAGGTAAAACTCCCACCAATGGCGAATAACGTTCAAGGTTCCTGGAGGACATGACTGATGGTTATTACAATTTAATAAAGATAACTGAGTCGCCAGCCTGGTGGTGAACGTGAGCGCTAATGCATGCAAATAAATCAGTTATTAAATGTTATTTTCATTTCATTTTAACCAGCAAGAAGATATATGCGCTATTAGTGCGTCATTCCATAATTAAGCGCGTCGTCTGGGGAATGAAGAGTGATTGTTCTTGGAGGCTGAGTTGAAGAGTCATGAGCGTCTTCAGTCTGTGGTCGGCCATAGATTCTTAAACAGTTTAGAAAAATATATCACGCTCTTAAAAATAATTCTTGATTCCAATCTCTGTCTTTCACGCAGCTCCTTCCAGGTAGACGACGACGACGAGGTGTCCAACAAAACGTGGGTGCTGACTCCAAAAGTGTATGAGAGCGACGTCACACACATCCTCAACAGTCTACTAGATGGATATGACAACAAGCTCAGACCTGACATCGGAGGTAGGATGGTGTCCTTGTGTTTGTCAGTGAATTTCAGGGTTTCCTGGTTAGCCGAGGACGGGACACTAGTGGATGACAATGTAGTACACATGCCAGTCCTGTAAGTGGTGCTGTAACTAGAGATCAGGATTTTGCCGATCACCGATACCGATATGAAAAAATGAACCATTAAATCGTTTTAATTCAGACATGTTTTTATATACCTCATCAAGATGGGTAAAAAAGTAGAAAAGTAGTATTCTTCTGTGAGATGGACAACTGAAAAACGATTTGAGACGTCGCAGTTTGGTGAATCTCTTGAGACTTTGCTATGTCCGTGAAATATTAACACACTGGCCGCCTGTAGCGGGACTCCGAGGCAGAGAGCACTGCATTTATGGAAGTTTCCGCTCTGGACGTTTTATAAAGTTTCAGGTGGCTAACGAAAAACCGTGGCGGTCTCAGTAGTTTCCATCTCCGTGCAAACTACACATAAGAAAGGCAAGTCGCGGAGCTCGATGAAATTTATAATTATTTATTGGGCAGTTTGCGTAGAGTTCCAAATGTCACCCTCGGACCGGCAGGTGTTGCTAAGCGTTAGCTGTGCTAACAGCCTGCTGCTGAGGAACCAGCGGTTTCATGAGCCATCTCTGTTCTCTGTCAAGTGCTGGAGCTTTAAATTGTGTATTTCATTTTAATGCACTTCCCTGCATAGCATTTTCCAGTGCATGTGCTGCAACTTTACTTGACAGATTGAAAGAACCTCCACAGCAGACATGCTGCTGCTTAGTGAACAGCGAGTAGGGAGGAGCAGACACATCACAACCAGCGTGGCTCCATCAGAGCACCAACTGACACATGTGATCGGTTGTTGTGATGGGCAATGACAGGTCATGATCGGATCATCCCTAGCTGTATCTTCTTGCAAACTACATAGAAGAGGTGACACTGTTTGGTGTCCTGCAGAGAATGCTCTGAGATGTTCATGCTACAAGGATGAGTCAAGACGGTAGTGCAATCACTTTCAATGTTTTTATGGTTTTGTTTTGTTATTTCGGTGGAAATGGATGTCGAGGCAACTGTGGGAAACTGTATTTCGTGATGGCAAAATATAGTGTAAGAATAGTCATGAAACCAAAAACTGAAGCTTCACTTCAATGCGATTAAATACCATGACTCAACATGTTCCGTATATTGACATGTAAGGTCAAGGAAACGCGTGATGAGCTTTACAAGGTTTGATTTCGCCGGCCTGCGTCCTTTCTGCATGCTTCATGGCCAAACTAGATGACTGTCAAGGTCTGACAAGGCTCGTCGTATTTTTACAGGATGGAAAGTGGTTGAATTTCTCAACATTGATAGGCAGGCGAGCGGCCGGCTCCGTCCTGAATGCACATATACCCTGAAGGCATCTCAGAGTAAATACTGCGGCTCATACATTTGATCTCATTTGTACAAGAGCCGGCGCGCATCACGGGTGTGAGCGAGACGCCGCGCAGTTCCCATGAATGACAGTAACTGACTTATATAAATTCAATATTGCTTTCTGTAAAAGGGTCTGTTTGTGGCTTCCCACATGGGAACGTGGTCCTTTATTGGTTACCTCACTGACTCACAGAGTTTGAGAAGACGCTGAGGTGGAGTTACCCACAGTACTGACTCCCACCACTATGGTATTTGCTACTTTTGATGGCGGCCAGTCTGTGCGGTGAATGACGCTGTCTAAAAGGTCTTTGCAGCATAGTGCTAGCTCTGCATCTGCTCTTCTCTCTACCCTCGTTCTCAGTCCCATGTTGGTAGTTAGCTTCATGGTATCGGTTCCATGGTAAAGTTGTATCAGTTCGCCTTGTAGAGACTCTGACAAAGTGGCAATCTGAGTATAAGGTCCAATCCCATTTCTATTTCCTGTCAGCTAGTCCTCCACCATCATCTGTCCAGACCATCCGGCCACCCTAACTTTGTCTCCAGACACCAGTGTTAGTTTGTCTAAAATAGCAGGTCATGATAATAGCCATCACAAAAAGAGGAAGAGCTGCGTTGAAATAGATTAAAATTTAAAGAGCAGAACATTGTGATCATAATCGAATTATAAATAATAGCATGATAATACACCCACTCCTTAACAGCCTCGTTGTCAGAGATCCAGGCCTCTCAGAAAGCGTGGCATGGCGTTTCAAAGGTTGAAAACCGTGTTATCTTTTCTGTGTTGTGGGTGTCTTGGAGCAATTACCAGAACCCACAAGTGTTATTTTCAATATTTCAAACCTTGTTAAATGACGGAACTGAATCTACTGCGTTGTATTGAGCTGTAGATGATGAGGTTGGAACGCATGCTTTGAACTCAGTGAAACTGACTCTGTTTCTTCATGAAAAAAAAAAAAATCTAAGCAAATTGTTAAAATGTCAGCAGTTTTTGATTGAGGACTGGCGAGACCCTCATCTTGTGGCTAAACAAGACCAGAACTCAGTAAGTGTGAGCAGTAGTGGACAGTCTGCAGGGTGGGCAAGGACCGCCTGGAGCCTCCTCCGAGTTCTATGGAGAGTTTCACCTCAATTATCTCACTTTAATTTTGCCATATATCTGCAGTCTTCATCCGTCAGTACCCAAATTCGTGACCACACTTGAGCGAAGAAATCGACCGGTTCTAAGAGAGTCATGTGTTTTGGCTCAGCTCTTTCTTCAACACGACAGACCTGTTGTCGATCTCGCCCACCAACCTTCCTTCCTTCACCCAAGATACTTGAACAAGCTTGATAATAATGCGTCACAACTACCGCTGTACACCACTGCACTATGTAGCCTGAGTGCTAACACTGCCCGTAACTGACCTAATGAAGCTGGGAGCGCGGCGAGATTGAATGTTCGGCCAGATGAAAAGCAGCTGAGTAATAGAGGCTCATGCTCCGCGCACACGGCTGTTGTTATAGACACTGCAGAATGTTACATAAAGCAATTCTTCACTGCCCTGAGACGTAAGGCTTGAGCTAGAAATTGATTCTCAGATTCACTTTGAGGTGCAGCGTCAACTCGGAGCGCTGCAATCTTCAAACAGACTGAGATCCACCAGCTGCTGTCGAGTTACACAGCTACCGAGGTTATAATTAGCCCTCGACACCGTCATGCTACGGACCAATCAAGCAGCTCAAGTCTCTCGGCTGGCGGATGCTGTGCAAGGCCGAGCGTTCAGATCTCCACTGGTTGTGCCACTTTGAAGTCCATTGTGATGTTCATTTCATTTTAATACCCCTGGAGTCTACTGTACAGATGGAAGCAGAAACAAATGGGGTGGGGGGGGAGGGATGGAGCGGGGGGGCGGTGAGCGGAGCGTGATTCTGAATCCGTTATTTATAATATACTCGCAGCTTTGGTCAATGTCGCTGGCTCTGTGTAATCCCCGTTGATTGTTCAACAAACATAAGTGACAATGACAAACTGCTGCGTACAAACATTTCCTCCGTAATCCCGCAGTCAAAATCCTAACAGTTATTCAATTCCATACTCGACAGTGCAGAATCATAATAGCAGAGTATCAGGTGTGTCATTAACAACGGGTTTTTCCACAATATTCACGCAGTTATTAAAAACCTGGACACGTTTTGGAGTTGTGAATTACAATTTATCGATGCTTTTTTAAATTCTTTTCTGAAACATGTCAGTCGACCTTGGTCCATGAAACCATTCGGTTCTCACTCCATTCGATAATCCAGAAGAATATATTTATATTTTAACAGTAGTCTGTTGATGTTCTCAATTGTTTTAGATATTTTATCAAGAGGGTTAAAAAACATGTTTGGCATGTAAAAAAAGAAAAATAAATCAATAAAATGTTCTCCAAATTGTTCAAAAAGAGAGAATATATATTAAATAAATATTTATAATATATAAATCATTCTACATCCGTGTAGTAATACATATTTGATTTGAGTGCATTGGAGTGTCAAATATATGTCAACGATCTGGGATTTTTTTCTTCCATAGTTCTGTTCAGCTCTAGAGTCATTAGATTATATTATCTTCATGTTCTTCAAACCTTAGGTCTCTCTTGACGCAAAGCTGTTCTGGACAGAAGTCATTTGGTTATTTACAAATCAATAAATATTTTTCACGCAGCTTGCGTCTGTCATGACGTCATTCTATTATAAACACATCCAAAACAACTGCATTGTGAGGTAATTAAAGGCCGTTCATCCACGATGGTGATTCATCTCCATCCACGTGTCTTCTGACATGAAATATGGATGCAAACGCAGGCGTGCTCTCGCTGTCAATTGCTCACATCCATTATAGATCGAAGGCGAAGCCTGAGTGCGGCTGGAGTCCTTTAACCGGACATTGGGTCCAGTCATCCATAGACAGTGATGTTAAAGAACAAGCGTGAGCTGACTCAGAGCATCTGACTGTACACGAGCTGCAGCACCGCGTCTTGTAAACACGCTTGGTTTGACATAGTTTAATGGCATGTTGCTGGAGTGGCTACAGAAGGTACTTCACCGCAGCATTCCACTCTTTACATATAGAGACTTATATTTATGAGAGACAGATTCAAATGACAAGTAAATGACAACTAGTTTGACCAGTTCACCCTGTCCCTTTCACCTCCTTCCTTGATCTGGTGACCCACTCACTGATCCTCCCCTGCTGCCACTAAATGTATCCACCACCGTATATTAGCCGTGTATACTTTGGCTCTTACAAATAGTTCTCGCCGGTGCCGCTCTGGGAGACGGCGATTACCGTAATAATTTTGCTGACAGTGTCTCAGCAAGGGTGTTGTTAATCTCTCAAATGGATTTTTCTCCTCTTCTTTGCAGTCAAACCCACTGTGATCCACACCGACATGTTTGTCAACAGCATCGGCCCAGTCAATGCCATCAACATGGTGAGTAAAGAAGCCAAATGAATCTGACTGCGGGGAGGAATAAACACGCTGCTATGGCAGCGATAACTTAAAGAGAATGCTTGTTGCTAAATTTATGTAAGATGGGGCGCCATCCACGGGGAGCGGAGAGTGTAATGATCTGCTCCGCTGGTCTCCCTGCAGCTGGCAGCGATTCAATGTTGCTGAAGTACAGCAGAGCGGCAGATGCTTGCTTTCATGGAGGACCGGTCGCTCGGACTAATCACTGCGCTGCCCCACTGCCCTTGTAGTGAAGCGACACGGTGCAGGTGTCAATCAGAGACTTAACATCGGCTCCCGCCTCATGATCTTTGTTCTGTATCCACTTCTCTGTTGGAACAACGCCGCATGTGTCCGGGCGATTCCCTATTAGAGCAGGCGGCTGGAGATACTGCATCACCTCGTGATGTTACTCTCTGGCAGTATCGGTTCAGACAGTGTCGGCGTGGCTTATTTGCTCCGGGTTTTGATGGACAGCAGCCATTGAGGATATGAAAAGGCCTGCGTTTGACCACTCATGTCTGACTGACAGATTCAGGACGTCGCCTGTCGCCAACGTGACGGAACTGATTTAGAAAACAAAAATTGTATATTTTATTACCACATGTGGTTGCAAAGTGATCCATATTAGCGTTTCATAATTCAAGACTTGGATCACGATTCAATTGTCAGATGTTTTAACTGTAAATTCAGTTGCGCGTTCATTGATCCAATATGAGATTGAATGAAGGATCTTTTATCGTGTCTAATTTTGTTTCAACATCCTGGTTACCTCGCCACATCTGACCTGATTCTATGTGGTGTCTCGACACCCCAGTTCACCGCCTTTCTTGACTCATTTTGTAGTATCTTAAACCTAGACTTAGATTTCCCGCATTGTCATTGCTTCCGGTTACAATAATAATACCTGTACAATAAATACCAATGAGTGCAAAAACTAACATACTACTGAGTGGAAAGTTAAAGTAAAGTAAGTAAAGCTAAGTGCAAAACAGAAAATAGAATAACAGAATGACATGTATGTAAACTGTACAAAAAAAGCAAACAAAAAAACATTGTAGCATTATAGCATTGAGGTTATTGCACGTATGGGAGGTAGTTTATAATACATCCATTTTGTATTTAATAGTCTGATGGCCAGGGGGACATCGCTGTTTCTGAATCTGGTTGTTACGCAGTGGATACTGCGGATCTTGTCCTGTCATGTCATACCTTTTTGTCACTCATTCCATCACTTGTCTTGTCGCATCTTGTCTTATCATCTCGCATTTTATCTCTGAGGATCTTCTCTTGCGTTGCCTCTTTACATCTTGTCTTGCGGTGCTTATCCTGTCTTGTTATCCAGTCATGTTTCGTTGTCTCACGTTGCTGCTTAATCTTATGAGAATCCATTGTATCTTGTTTCAAGTCATGTTTTAGTTGCCGCATCTCGTGTCATCATGTTCTGTTTTTTCTCACGGGATCTTGTCATGCGCTGCCATTTTGGATGTTGTCATATGGCACTTGTCGTGTCGTGTGTTATCTCAAATCTCGTCTCATGTTGCTCCTTATCTCATGACAGTTCCTTGCATCTCGTCTCATGTCACATTTTAGTTGCAGCATCTCGTCTCACCGTGTAACAGCATGTAGAGTCTTATCTATTCCGATGTCGCACCATTGATGTTGTGGAATCTCAACTAACTCCTGTTGTCTCATAACTCATAGCATCACAGTGACTCTCATCTTCCCACATTTAATGCATGTAAATAGCCCATCATGCACGGTCCCTCTGCTTTATGTCGAATCTGGTTATCACATTTGGTCTCATTATTTTGCATGAATCTTAACTGACCATATTGTTGTATTATGCTTTGAAATATCTTGCATCAACACTCACCGCGGCACATTTTTTAAGTGACAATACGTGGCCCCTTTCCATGTCGTCTCCTACGCTTAAAGGGGGGTTTTTATCTATTCCCATGTTGCATCTTGTTTCACCACGTTGCATCATGGCTACCCTATATTTTATTGCATCATATCAGGCTTTTATTTACGTTTTTTTAAAGAGTGACTGACCCCTAACCGATGCCTATTGCCCCCATACAAAATATGAAAGCCTTCAAAGGTGCATTTGAAAAAACATATTTTTCTTTTTGGTCTCCTCCGTCCAGTGTCTGGTGAAGCTATGCCGCACAATATTTTCCACGCGGATGATAATGTGGGCGTAAACGGGCCGGAAATATATTCCTCGGTTCTCAGCTGAGTGACCATTTTATATGTCAACACAAAATTGCAGCCCACCCATTGTCTGTATGATGTGATGTGTATAATACAGTAATGCTGGGGAAATGCTGCTGCAAGTCAGTGCTTCTCTTGAGAAGAAGATGAATGCTGCACTGTGTAATATCTCAGGGAAAGAAGGGCATTTTCATTGAGTGCAGCAGCGGATTGATTTTAATTCTCTTCTAAATGAAAAAAAAATGACATCAGTTAAAAGGGCACGAAGTGTGAAGAAGAACATGTTGAAAATGAAAAAAATGCTGAATGAAAAAATAATGTGGCAATGGAGGTAACATAATAATGAGTTTAAATTGGAGAGAAATCTAGTATTTAAACAAGTTTATATTTAAATAATTTCACTTTCAAATCCTCCTTTAATGAACCCAGGAACCTCAATGGTTTCTCTTCTCATTGTTTCCATGTTAAACATTGTCTATTCGAGACTGTCTCTTCTCTCCACATGTCTGTCCGATCATTTCAATGACAAGCTCAGTATCGTCTTCTCTAACTCTGACTCCTAAGTCTCTAAACCCCAGATCACAGCAGTCACATCCAGCCTTCTCTTTAATTCTTGCTGCTTCTCCTCCGGTTCCCCTGCCTGCATTCTCTTCTTCACCTCCCACCGTACGCCTTAATACTCCTTCTGTCTAGTGACATTCATTTGAATCTCCAGTTTCTTCTCCACCTCCTCCTAACTCTCACTTCAAGTCACTGTATCATCAACAAACATCATCACCCACAGCGTAGTCAATGCTCAGTTAGCGCGTCATGTTTCACATCTTAGTGAGATATCATTTCAAATTGGCGCTGACTCATCCATTTTTGTGAAATAAACCACATGATGAAGACCCATTTTTCACAGAGAGAGGTAAATATTTTATTTTTTTTGCTTTATGAAGTTGACAAACTGATTTAAACTCATTTTGATTTTCATTCATCCATCATGCAAAAAGGATTCTACACAGCGGAATTGTGTAACTGGTGACTAAACAGTAGAAAAGAGTTGATAAGTGAGACAATGTGATGTAAAACTAAGGGCTTTTCATAAACCATTATTTAATGTGCTATTGTTTTCGGCTGCGTGTCCCCGCAGAGAACCCACCTCTTTTGTAATCGCTCGGCGGCATCTGCTCCACATAACCGCCGCGTTCCATTTCAGTTAATCTTTGCTGAAACACCCACTCTCAATAACTGTAGTCACAGTCAAGTCGAAGGAGAAGCATTGATTGGATCAGTGGGAGAATGTGTTTTTGCTCACGCCGGGGAGTCTGCCTGCATTATGTGTGTCAGAAAATGTGTGCGAGCGTTGGGCCGACATGAACGTTTGACTGATTGCTTCATATCTGGATGAGATCACAGCGGCCGGGCTGTTGTGTTCATATCGTGTCAGACGTGTTCTTCTAATGTTTTTTCCCTCTGCAGGACAAGAAAGTGACTAGTCCCGCACCAGTACAGGCTGTCTTTTACCTGGCTTTCAAGTGTGTGTGTTCTGATATCAAACTGAAATCTGAGTCACCGACATCACCGTTGTGCTCGACGCCGCATCCTGTGGATGGTACAAAATGGGGCACTTTTGTGTTTTAAGCCAAAGGGTGTTTTCCGACATTGGTCTCAGTGCCTCGATGCCATAGAGACATACAGGTCTGCAGTCGGTCCCAGTTTGAGGGGTTGATGGTGGACTCCCCAGTGGCAGTGTTGAGCAGAATCCCATTCTGGGCCACAAGAGACCACTTCAGGTCTCGAGCGAAAGAGGTACCAGCTCCACTCCGGCCCTTTGAGGACCGGTTTGCCCACTTCTACCCTAGACTCATCATTCATTCTGGAGCCTTTCACAGATCTTGGGCCGAGAGCTTGCTTGACTATTACTGGTTACACACTGACCATTCATGTATGCACTCACGTCTACTGGTTATTTACGGTCCTCGCCATGTTTTTGGTCAGTGGGAGGAAACGGAAGTGCCAAAAGGCAACCAGGACAACCAAGGAGAAATGAGACTCCATACAGAACAGACTTAATTCAGCTTCGTAGGGACTCACAATGCTTTCTCAGGGCAAGTTAATAAGTCCCTCAACTATTGGTGTTGTAAGTTACAAACGTTTTTTGTGACTATATTTACTCTGTGATGGAAGTTGGGTAGTTGGGTAATACAAATGTGCTTGCAAATGACGCGGAGGCCACACCGAATTTGAACGCCTCATGTGCTCTCTCAAAAATCTCCTACGTCACTCCAAAATAAATGCCCAAATGACAGAAAGGTTTGTATGTCGTGAGCCCATAAAGAGCTCAGGTTGCCTAAGAATTTCTTGCTTACTATTGAGTCCAAAGGTGAATCCACTGCACGTCGAAGAATTTGAGATGGTCCATTCAACACGAACAGGAGTTTTCAGCACGAGTTATACAGCCCTCACAATAAATGTCCAGCGCTCAGTTGTAGAGAACTTACTAGATATGTCTGTTGCAACCTAATGTGATCCAAACACGAGCTCACATCAAGGCAAGATGCCTGGTATGGGAGGTGCAGGAGATGAACAGAAGAAAAAGAATGATAAATTAAAGCTTTACGGTTGGCAGAGCTCCTCGCCTCCTCAGATGTTGCTGCTTAAAGTGATAAAGGTTCTAGACTGATAGCGCTCGGAATGCTGTGCAATAACTATATATATAGCTCTCATTGCGACACGTCGCTCTGCCTGTGTCCGATTAAAATGGTCTGTCCGTTGTCAGGAGGGGATTTTGGCATGATGGGAATGTACAAATGTTTGTCAAATCTGGTTTGGGACCCTTTTTGGCATGGATTTAAACTGCGTTGCTGGGCAAAGCTTTTCTTACTAAATTAATGCCATCACGGCCTCTTGCACACAAATCCCCTGATATATATTTTTGCTCCGCACTTTACTCTTAAACCCCAGGCCCAAACCCGTCTTTAATAACAAACTAAATAATAGAGCTTTGGCTGAAGCCGTCGTCTTTTCTTCCCACATTAGACCACATGTCACCTCTGCCTGCGGCTCCTCCACCGTGACTCGGTCGCTGCTCTTTCATCCGACGTACGTGCGTCCTAACCTTTCTTTCAAAAGGATTGACTGAAGGACGGAGCGGGTCTGACTGAGTTCGTGGGAGTCCGATAATACCTGCGCCCCAACAATGGGAATATTAATTGCCCAGTTGAACATTTCATTTTCAGGTTCATGAACCTTTTCAAAAAGGCTCTTGTAAGTGGCTCGACTCCTTGATGAAAACGCCGTCGGTATGAAAAGATGTGATTGACGGCAGGTTAAGGTGTTAACATGCTAATGGTTTCTTCGCCCACAGGAGTACACCATCGACATCTTCTTTGCCCAGACCTGGTACGACCGGAGGTTAAAGTTCAACAGCACGATGAAGGTGCTGCGTCTCAACAGCAACATGGTGGGAAAAATCTGGATCCCGGACACGTTCTTCCGTAACTCCAAGAAGGCTGACGCCCACTGGATCACCACGCCGAACCGCATGCTTCGGATCTGGAACGACGGGAGGATCCTCTACACGCTGAGGTCACGAAAGATCCCTTGACTCTTGAATCTAGTTGGCAATATTTGACACTTCCAATCGCAGTTTCCGGGTCTCATTTGAATAGTAGATAAAGTGTACTTCTGTGGAGTGGATGGTTCCGTGATGGATGTTCCCTTGAGCTGAACACACCCCTCCACAAGCTCAGCTTATTGCTTTGTTAAGGAAGTTGGAATTTAACTGCCTGTTAATTAGGATAACCGCTGCGATTGGGAGCACAATGATACATGACAAAAGCGCCCGCACGGATGGGTAAAGTCATTGGAGGTCATTCGCTCATTACGGCGAAGTTTAATGACTTTGCCTTCAAACTCCATCAAGTATGAAAAGGGGAAGATGGGCGTGTCAATTGAATTCATTTTTCTATGCAGCTTTAATGAATAATGCCTCGTGGTGACACTTTCAAAACCTACCCTTTACTGAATCTCCATATTCCGTCGCTGCAGGTTGACCATCGATGCGGAATGCCAGCTTAAACTCAACAACTTCCCCATGGATGAGCACTCATGTCCCCTGGAGTTTTCGAGCTGTAAGTTTGGCCATATGCTCGCTCCCTCCTGTCAGTATCCACAAACACACACATGAACGCATGCGTGCGCAGACACCGCGTCCGTACACTGGCTGCATATTTTCACAAGTAATCCATATGCACAGCACAGAACACTTTATACAACAGAACTCATCGGTGGAACGACAGAAATAACTCACCCACAACTTTAATAAAGTGGCTACTTCAAATGTTGGTTTAATGGGAAGTTGCTATGAGCACAAACGCCGTGTAAACAAGCTGTTGTTTGGTGGTGGTGACATTTTTAATCACAAGTGGTATGTATGTTTGTCTTTCATTTCAACCTTAAAAGTGAGGATATTCGATTGGTTCAAAAGTTCTGCGTCACACTTTTGCCATAGGTGACTGGGGACGGCCATAACACTGCCCAGGTCATCTATGGCAAAATTGAAAAACAACAAAAAAAACAACATTTCAAAGTGAAGTATGTAGTCGTCTATTTGCCGCCACTTTCCTATGCCCCAAAACTACCATAAAATAAATGTGAAGTACTGCATTATACTACACCACACACCGCATGTTCTCAGCCAAGTCCTGGAAAAGATGTATCATAATACTCAATAAACCTTGTTTTAACTTGTCATACATGATTATGAACATCCATAACATCTATTGTGCCTTATGAATGCACTGTGAGGTCTTATAATTGTAGTAATACTGCATTATAGAGGAGACCTTCAAGTAAAGTGTAAGCCTGAATTCAAATTATACTCCAGTGAGGATGATTTCAAAGTGTTTTTCCGCTCTTATTATAAACTTGTGCAGCAATTAAAACAATAAGATGCCACTTATTTTCAATGGAATGTGCCACTGCGTGTCAAGTCTGTACATTTCCCAGGTATTTGTCAGTACTCATGGATATGTGACAGTTAAAAGCTTTAAGGTAGAAAGGTGAAGCGAAGAGTCCCTCCATCTCCACGCTGATGCACCATTAATATTTTCTTGCAGCGCCAAGCAAATAGAAATAGAAAGATAAAAAGGCCTGAAAATAAAAGCCTGCATTTAAATTTCATGAGACCTATATGTCGTGGATGTGGTCGGAGGAAGTGGCTGGGCACAAGCATCCGAAGAAGGTCGATGAGAGAAACAGGACAAATTGTTGTTTCATTTCCTGAAACTTTAGCTTTCATTGTCCCGACTTATCGCTCTCTAGAATTATTGTCAACAAACAAGATGGCTCCGGTCAGGGGTGGCTCTAATTTAGCAGTTCCAGGAAACGTCTGAGGGAGAAAATGGGATGGATTTTTGAGGTCACCATCAGAACTTGCATGTTCTTTTAAGGGGTGTTCACACCAAACGTTTGGCGACACGCCATGCTACTCACACCCAAGCGGTTGTTGGGTTCAACAACTTCCCATTGTTTTCCACCAAGATTTTTTGAAATAGCGGCTCCTCATTTTGCCTGTCCTCCTCGACCCATTCACAGCGCCACTTGTTGTTCAACTCACACTGCATATCAAAGTGCAGTATTATTATTATTTTGTCATTTTTAATACACTGAAGAACCATGGATGCCAAGTCAGGCCAGGTGCATTCCTGAGGTAAATCTCCAAGCCGCTCTGCTTACTTTTATATTGTAACTCCTTCAAGTTAGACAGGAGCAGGTCGTTCAGGCAGGAAATCTGTCTGTGAAAATTGATGCGGTTGTGGCAAATACTCATTATAACACACCATGTGCACTTGTATTGCATTCTACAGCGCAAAAGCGACGTCAAATTGAGACGCTGTTTGAAACATGTTAGTACAGTAGTTACTGAGACTAAGTTGGTTTTATTAGATCCAGCTATTTCCAGCCCTGTTTAAAGTCATGAAAGCCCCGTCTAGCTCAGTGATTCTTAACCATGGGGCCGGGGCCCAAGTTTTCTTGTTTTACACCTTTGGGCCTTGAGGGCTGCGAGACGCTCAGTTTTGATACATTAGCCACGTGTGGTGGTAGTTGTGCGCCATTGAATTGACTTGGCAGCTGCAAATTTGTGATAGTAACCAACTAGGGAGAAGTTCTTGAAAAGAAAAAAATGATAAAGAACATGAAGTCGCCCCCCCCCAACAGTAAAAACTGTCCATAAAAGCACCTGTTGAAGCAGTTTTAAAAACTACATTACATAATATTTTATGGCGATACTTTACACTTACACTTTACTTATATCGTCTTTGGAGTTTAGATACCACGTGGTTTCATGCCATTTCACAAGGTTTTGGTTTGTTTACGTGTATGTAGATTAAATGTGGTTATAGATCGTGGATAAAATCAAGTGTAATGAATCAGTTCTATTACTTGACTGGGCCCCGCATCCATTTGTTCTGGGAAAGGTGGGCCCCGAGATCAAAAAGGTTCAGAACCAAGGTCTAGACAAGGCTCAGAGTGTGGCCACTGCATTCCTACATAGAAAGGAAAAGTCTTGTTCATTGTCATTGTTATAAGATGTCACTGAAGACAGATATGAGTCAGTGAGAGCTTGTTCCTCATTGATGCCGCTATATCCTCTACTAAACTGTCCTTTCATCATCAACCAGATGGCTACCCCAGGGAGGAGATCGTGTACAAGTGGAAGAGGAGCTCAGTGGAGGTCGGCGACATCCGATCATGGAGGCTGTACCAGTTTTCCTTCGTGGGCTTGAGGAACACCTCGGAGGTTGTCAGGACTGTCTCAGGTAAGACACACCGCTCTTGCTACTGTACGTGATCCATTATACAGTCGAGCAAGTCCTTACCTTGTTGTGATGCATTGTGAGTTTTCTCTTACCTTCAGGGTGAAGTTGAACCTCAAAACATCCACAGACATACGTGGTTCAGCTATGCAAACATAGTCAAATCCCTTTGAAAAGTCAGCAATTTTAATGTACTCCACCAGATGAAAGCGTCTCTTCTCAGTGTAGATATATTAAGATGAAAGCCTGTGGAATGCTTCCCTGCTCTCGTGCAGCTTCATTGAATATTCTAATCCAGTCTGTAAACAGCAAAAAGACTACTACCTCCTGGTACTTTGGTGCGCGTAATGGAAGTAATCTTGACAACATGCAAGCATGAAAATGGATTGGCGTTCCGAGCATGTTCGACGCTCGTAGGCATGATACATTAAATTGACATTTAATATGGGCAGCAGTAGTCTGGCAGCGTCATTTGCATTTTATTAGCTTGATGCTGTTTTCAGATGGAGGGTTTCAAGAGGGGAGCTGAGCTCTTGAGGAAAGTCCAACGGTTTCTTGGCTTAATGAAATGCCATTCTTACTTACACGTGTGTTGAAGTATTTAAGCATAAATTCTGGTGTTTGGATTGTGTGCTTTGGCATCTGAGGAAGATCCACCTCCACTGCGCCGGCTTTGGAAGCCAAGCGCCAAAGCTGCCTGAGAACACACAGTGATTTTATCGAGTTGTGGTGAGAGGACTAAAAATAAAATCCAGAAAGGCAACGGCTTGACAAAAGACAGTCAGGATCTTGCACTGACATCAGTGGAAATCAATGTATTTATTTATATTTCATTTTCTAGCTGGAAATGTGGCATGTCATAAGTAATAATAATTGTAAATAATAATAAGACATTTTACAGTGTAGTCATTTTAATGCAATTCTGTTCCCGAAACTTGTTATTGCATTTTATTTTTGTCTCGAGATTTTTTTCAAAATTTTGTGTTAGATATGGATAAAAATAAAATTTCCTCCATTGATTATTTACTTATAAGTGTCCTGATTTGCCCGCAGTGGACCACAGAAACAGTGGTTCACCCTTTGAACGATTTATTTATTTATTTATTTTATATTAAGACGTGACTAAATGCAATACAAAGTTTTCTAAGAGACTGCGTGGAAGGTTCATAAGTGTATCGACGTGGTGTCTGCAGACGTCCACACGCAGCCAGCAAACAGTCTGGTGTTTTTAATGTGGGAAATAAATCTGCCTTACTTTCAGTGAGTGGGTTTCAGCTGCACGACTATCACGCTGTCATTTGAATTTGGCAGTGTTTGGAGTGTTTGCAAAGAGTGTGATGTTTGTTATGCCTGTTAGGTGACCTTTAATGATGACTAATGAGAACTGCAACAAAACAAACTCTGCAAAAAAAAAAAGATTCTGCAGGGAGAAAATGGCTCATTTCGGTTTACAACAATATCTCCAGCCTAAAACATCCTTCACGGTAAAGTGCGGTGTCATTTAAATGCAGTTCATGAGAGGTGGAACTCTGATGCCGTCTGTTATTTCCACCATCTGCTCTCAGTGCAGAGAACCTTGACTGCGGTCGAGAAACCTCTCGTCTCATTGTGAATTCACTTTGCGTTAGCGGCCCATTTCAGGTCTTGGTAAACACATCTGTCTCAATGAGGGGTCGGTTAGGGTCCCTGTCGTCCGGCACTCACAGATGCTGCCGGACTTTGTGTGTAATGAACTTATAGTTTTGCTCGATCGGTTAAAAAAAATACAAATAAAAGTCCCATCCTGCATAAATCAGGTTCCAAAGGGTCATGGAAAGTGTGAGGACCTCTTTAAGTTGGGTTGAAGAACGTAACAAAGTTCAATCCCTGATCCAGTCCAGATCAACTGAAGATAGGCAACTCGGAAAATCTCTGTTGTCGGTTGTCAAATCCAGGCCAAACATGTTTCAATCCGTCTCTTGACATGAGAGACATTTTCCATCTACCATGTCCCTAAAAATAAAGGTCGTTTCTGAAAGTCAAAACAAAGTTGAAGCCACGGTCTCATTCCTCCATTTGCAGCATGGAGATGCGTCATGTTTTATTAAAGGATTTTTGAGGTTGCTGGAAGATGGTCCTTCAACAGCGTGACCTCCGGGTCTCGTCTCGGCATCTGCTGGTGCGCTTGTGCGTCATACCCAGCCAGCATGATAGCTCGAGTCGTTCACATCTCCAGGGGTCATTTTTCGCTTGGATATTTTTACTTCATTTGAGTCGTGATGCTGAATCACCATCAAATATTGTCAACTAAATAGATATAACTGGACCAATGCAGGCGAGCTATTAAACTGTCTGCAGTTGTCCGACCTATGGTCAAGCGTCTTTGTCCAGATCAGTGTTGTTCATAGCAAAGCAATTCGGGTGGTTTGTGACCGTATTCGCCGTCCATTCTGTCTGCTTTTATTTGCACTGGCTGTCCGGCTCAGCCAGTGTCCGAAGGCTCGCTCTCGCAACGTGTCACTTCACATCACAGCTACATGTTCTGCCTGGAAGCCTGTACCTGCGTTCGTAGTCCAAGCCGTGGCATGCAGATATTTGTCTGGCCTGGAAGACTTTTAACACATCCACACTTGCTGCTGACAGTGAAGGGCATCTTGTAGGTCAGTGCACTCTGGCTTTCATCTGACGGAGATTTGAAACAGCAAAACTGCGTCTGTCGCACCCAACGTTCCTCTTCAAAAGTTACTTGCTTTCCTGGTTGAATCGCCAACAGATCAAAATGGCATTGACTCATTAATGGTGCTTGAATTGTCAGCGGAGCAGGAAATATCAGGCTGAAAGTGAAAGTGAGCTTTGAATTAGCATTGTTGCTCAGGCCTTTTGAATAGTGGCCGTAGTGTTGAGGTGTAAAAAAGTATCACTCAAATATCGTGATACTTGATTGCGTGATATTGTATCGATATTTTTGCTGAAATATTGTCTTCATATTTTATATTGTATGTCGATATTTGATGCACAGATACTTGGATATGAAGCTACATGTGTGATGTCTTTAATACTAATATTTTCTTTCTGTACTGCAAAGTCTTACTGGACTGACGTCATAACAATAAACGCTTTGGTACATTGTGCAATAATAAACAAAATAAGTAAATAAAATGTAATAAATAAACCAACAATAACATAAAATATAAATGAATAAACCTAAACAATAGTAATAGAAGTCAATAATAAATAAATACATGTGCTTTTTTATAAACTCGTTTTTATGCATCATATTGTACTGTATTATCAGATTATTAGATGACAGCTCTTATTACAATACATTGCTGAACTTACACGATCGGCATATATTGCAGTGCATCGTATCATACTGTATCGTATTGTATGGCAAGATACCTGCTAATAGTGGTTCACTTCAGCACATGGGAGCACTTTGTTCCGAAGGTAGATTTGTGTAGGTTCTTCTCCATTTATCTGGGTTTAGGATCTTCAAATCGATACAATGCCTGCAACTCTTGTTGAGCAAATCGATACTTGCATCACCCATAAAAATACCTTCCCATGTGCAAACAGAATCAAGCAGCTGCGCGGCAACAAATCAGAGATGCATTTAAAGCGGAGAGGCGCTGGCTCGCTCGCTGCCCTTTAAGCCTGGTGTATCTCCCAGCGCTGGATCTCCACTTGAGATGGGCAGAGTGCTTCTGTATCCATGAATTATTGCATGTTTCTGTTCGGCTCGGGTTCTATGTGCTTCTTTTTTTGCGTATTAAAAAAAAAGCTATTCTTGGAGTGACCTTCCAAAAGCCGTAGCGTGCTGCCCTGTTGTCCGTGTGCGCCCGCCTGTGTGATTCAGCTTGAGTGGAGAAAGCCTTGGGACACATCAGCGGCCCTCTCCCGGTCACAGAGCTCCGCGGTTTGCAGACGACTCTGTGATGGGGCAAATCTGGGGGCATGGTGGTTTGAAAAGAAAACGCGGCCAGCGAAGGGAAACAGTCAGCATGACAAACACATCCATGCACATTCACAGGGTGGACTGAAAGCATGATATTGTAAACACGGATGATCTCTGACATGTGACAGAACTCCATTTTTTTCTTTCTATCTTTAGGCCTCGCTGGAACTGCTCCAGTAGTGCAGATTTATGGAACATACAAAGGTGGTTGCTTCTCCGGTTTAATTTGTATTTCTGCAAATATCAACCCTTCAGGCTCCCGTGACCTTTGGAATAAATCCTTATTTCATTTACATTTTTATTATTATTTTGGTGCAGTGTTTATTACCCTTTTTGGATTATTTTTAAAAAATAATTTCCCCCTTTTTATGGATTACGTAAACATTTTCTTGTATATTCTATTGTGTTTTTTTTCCTCTTTTTAATTTTTTTTCTGTGTGAATTACTATTATTATTATTATTGTTATTGTTATTATTATTGTTATTATTATGTTTTTTCAACTCCAATATCCGGCATTTCATCTTTATTTATTTAATCTTGCTTTTATTTATTTATTATTTTATGTAAATTGATTTTATATTTATTTATTATAATTATTATTATTTTATTTGTTATTTGTTTATTTGAAAAAAATCCATCATATAAAATATACTGGAAATTAAAGTTCCTATGTACAAAAATGTGTATGTACTAAAAAGTTGAGTATATCAGTTAATTCATTTTAAATACTTTCTAATGCTTCTCTATATCTTGATATCAGTTTCAACTTTTTTTTCAAGAAGTGAGCAGAGCACTGACTTGTTTCCAAATTCCGCTGTTAGACTGATGCTTCTGAAACTAGTTTTCATTGTAAAACCCAACTAAATGTTCCTCGCGGCGCAGCCACCAGTTGATCACGTCGCTCATATCTGCCGCCACTCAGCAGCCGAGATTAAAATTCAGCATCACATTCTCTGTTTCCGAAGACAGAAACACCACTGAGACGAGCACGCGTGTCACTGCATCAGCGGGTTTTAATCAAGAAAAGTTGGAGGCAAAACAAAAAGCAATAAAACCCCAAATCCAATAATTTGTCTCATTGTTGCTGAGACGCTGAGATCCCAACGTAATAAAAAAATCTTGAATATTTCATCCTTCCGCTGGCCCGCAGATTGAATTCCAAACATCCCGCTTTCACTCTGAAAACCCCAAAAAGGATGTATGGCTTTTAATGCACCGCTTTCAAAGACAATCTTAATGGCGCTGATTCAATCGCGGCGGCAGGACGTCAGAGCTCTTTATCAGAAGACGATCGCTCTTCGCTGGAGGAAGGTTAAAAATTGCTGAAACAATCCATTAGCTGCGGTGCGACGCCATTCTTTTAATAGCTCCTCTTTTCTTCTAATCTGCCCGGTTCTCTTGTCTCCCCCTCCGCCGTCGACGCTGCCCCTCGTGCTTCTAGCTGATGCTTGTGATGGACAGAAGTGGGAGTCAAAGCTCTGACTCAGCCAAAATCCCACTTTTGTGTGGAGTAAACCAATTTACATCCACTCTCTCGAGTTCCCACCCAGTGCAGGGCTCCAGCTGATTTTGTTTTAAAGTATTGCCACCCTAATAAAGCTGGAATGTACCTTGCCTTTTTGCTTCCATCTTGGTCGCCGCGCCTGATCCGTCGCTATCTCACCCTGAGCTGACTGACAAATGAGCGCAGGATTGATTTCCAAGCAAGTGCCTGTTTGTCCAGTCAAGTGCTCTTTGTTATTCAGTAGACAGTCAATTCACTTCCCACTTCATCTATTGTTATTGTAGTTACTAATCCTCGGGTCAGCGGTTGGTAGGGTTGTGTTTTTTTTAAATGTTTTTTATTCAGTTTTACTTTACACATTTGTGCTATACAATAGAGGGACGAGGTTTTTCACTCGGTGTGAGTAAATATATTTTTTTGTACTTGTTTTATTTAGTTCCAACAACAACTGGTAAACAAAATGTTTTTCTCAGGAAAATCTCAGTAGTACACTACACTGCAGACACATAAAAAACAACAAAATATATGCATTTTTTTCCGTTTCTTAAAAAAGTATATACACAAAAATGTAATTTACTTTTGGATTTTTTTAATATTTATTTATATTACCTCCAACAATTTGAAGTCAACACTGACAGACAAAATGTTTTTCTCAGAATTTCATTCAGTATACTATTCACACATATAAAGTAAATTAATTAAATAAAGAAAAACAAAAATGAGTATTAAGAATAAATTAAAAGATAAAACAAATAAATAATAAAAATGTAATAAAATGTAGTTTCAGTGTGGAAAAAAAAGTGGTTATTGCTTCACCAAACTACACGACGGCCAATGTTTTTCCGAAACACCACTCGAGCTGATGAGCTTTAATAAGATTAAGGAGGACGCCCCAAATTTATATGAAGCAAGTGTGTTCCAGTGGTGAGGTTGTTTACTAAAACCGGGTCAAACCTTGAGGGACACAATTAATGGCTAATATTGTTTATGTCTGCTTTGAAACCATGTCACTCTTGAAGTTAACAAGGTCTGGAATGGCATCAATTTGAACTGGCGTGTTTGTGGACCAGTTTCTCTTATTGCACTGCAGTGTTTCACTGTTGTATACGCTACTGCGGTGTCACATAAAAGTGCTGTCAACACATCAAAAAAAGGACTTTGCAACGTGTTAATGTTGTTGTGTAAATATGTGTTTCGATCTTTCTGACACCATCAGTGAAAAGAATGAATCTCTTCAAAAGTGAGGACAGCTTCCCGGACGCTGACGTAAGCAGAGCACATTTGTCAGAACACTCCCCCAATATTCGATTATGTAAAGTGCTCTATTTTGGCAAAGAAATTTGTCATTTTAAGACCCCCAAGCTTTGAGCCAACATTCATCAGGAAGGATATAAAACTGCAATCTGTTACAGTAGCTGGAGATGGAAATGGAGCCTTGGCTTCACACTGTGGTTGAGTTGTGCTACACATTTCTCCAAAAATGAGATTGTTATGAACCCGAATAGCCAATATATCTTTATTATCATGATTATTATTATGATACTTCACATGCAAAAGAAAAGATGACCATATTTCACTCAAACCAGAGGAAGCTTAATACGAAAAGAGCTTCAAAAGTGACCTGTGTAAAGTGTAGTGGTGCTTTCTGAGCGCTATAACAATTGAACCCTTCCAAGTTCTGACAGATATATTGACATCCGACGCGTAAATGTCTGCATCCTTGTTCCTAATGGCTTTACATTCATGGGTTGCAACAAAAACCTCAGTCGTCCCTTTTTTTTAGCCTGAGATAACAGTTATCTTGACATAATTTCTATCTCGAGATAATTTTTATCTCGGGATAAAAAAAAAAAAAAATAAAGTCATGCATGTCGCTTCCGGGGACACGTAATACGTACGAGTATAAAGCACTTGATCAGGGTGTTAAAAGCGCACAGACAGTGACTGACAATGTGGACGAACAGTTACGAAGCCATGGGAGACATAGTGGTTCCAGGAGGACGTATACAAAATGCTTTGCCAGAGAGGCAGCTACGCATGCGCTGACATTTACGATTGTATCTTGAGATAAAAATTATCTGTTATCTCGGGCAAAAAAAAATAAAGTCATGCACGCCACATCCAAAAAAAACCATATGCATGTCACTTCCAAGGATCCGTAGAAATGACCCCCAGTAAACACAAAAAATGACTTGCAAGTCCGATACAAACACTGTCTTTTCAGCAACTGAGCTCTTCGTTCGTGCTCTTGCCCCGTCAGTTTCACGCTTTCTCTTCTTAAGACTCTTCACTGCGACCTCTTGCCTCTGCCTTGATGATAATGAACGATCACTGCTGAGTTAGCTTAGCATTGGCGGCGTAAAATGATTTGCTAGTGGGTGTGTCTTATACTGAGCGCTAGCGACACAGACTTGTTGACATCTGTCTGAAAAGTGACTATGAATGCTTGAAATCCAAAATATCCATCTCAAAGCGGTAAGAGGATCGGTGTTGCATGTCTACTTGGTTCTCTCTCCGGTGATTTGTGCGTTTGATGTAAGTGTTTTTCCAGTTTTATTTTTATATCGATAGCTGTATTGATTTCCTGCAGCAGTCAGGGAGAGTGAGGGGCGAGGACATCAGCTTGAAATAAATTCAAGAAATACTTTAAAGATTGGTTGAGGGGCCCAGGAGGACAACAGCATACAGGTACGAAATTGATTTTATTTTGTGTCTTTCAGAGGACCAAAGTAAATGGCGGTGTTGTGCCCGCGGGGTTCTCGCAGAAAGGACTTATTTATTCGTGCTCTGATAAAAATAAAACGGAGGCCAAAACTCAGACGCAGTTTTCTTCACTAGTTCAGGAAAAAAATGTTTGGTTTTTGATGTTTAGCTTAAGATGCTGCAGGCACTCCAAACCGTGGTGGTTATTCCTTCTTTATCTCATTTTTTTCTGTTTATTGTAAAGAGGGGGGTGGGGGAGAAATTGCTGATCTTGCTAATCTTGGTCTTTTGGAGTAAGCACTTTCTGGCTGGAATGGAACTCGTGTTTGTGGGAGAGCAGCAGCGAGTTGAAAGACCAAAGCTACGAAACATTTGACTAGACACTTCTTGAGGAGTCGTGCATTAAAGAAAGTCGCTCACAACATGCCGGGCCGCAAGCTAGCTCGGCAAACAATCTGGTAGCCACCAGAGATGTTATGCTAGTCAGTAAACTTGCCATTAAATAACTGACTTACTATTGAAGCTAGTTTTTAATTCAATAAGGAATGTTGGTACGTTCTGCGTGAATTGTTTATGTAACCTAATAATGTAAGCCTTTTGCATGTTCTTGAGCTTCTTCAGTGCCTCTGAGGTTATTCTAAGAATGTTCTCGACTGTATGTGTTCTGTTGGATTTTTGGAGTAAACAAATGTTTGCATGTAACTAAACCTTTAAGTTACATTTATAACAGATACAGAATGTGAGATTTGAAAAAATGAAGGGTCGTCGTGCTGAAAGGACAAAAAGTATTATGACCCAAGGATGGGTTGAGGATAATCGCCTCTTAAGTTGGAGGCCATGGTTGTCAACTGGAAAAGGGTATGGAGTCCCTGCCTCAAGTAGTGAACTTTTGACTAGACACTTCTTGAGGAGTCGTGCATTAAAAAAAGTCGCTCACAACATGCCAGACCGCAAGCTAGCTCGGTAAACAAGGAAATCTGGTAGCCACTCCAGATGTTATGCTAGTCGGTAAAGTTGCCGTTAAATAACTGACTATTGAAGCCAATTTTTTATTCACTAGGGAACGTTGGTACGTTCTGCTTGGATTGTTTATGTTCTCCTGATCGATGTGATCAGGGACATAACAGCGCTAAGGGAAGCCCTGCCCATGGTGTCCACTGTTGGCTCCATTTCCCATAGACCTCTTTACGGGCAGAGAAATATGACTGAAGGCCGATATAATTTAGGCTTCTGATCCAGAGTACTTCTGATCAAGAGTAAGTTAATCTTACATCTTGTAGTTGCTTTAAATGTAACTTAAATAAAGGTTTTTTGGATGCAAGAGTGCCCAATAATGATGTTCTTGAGCTTCTTCAGTGCCTCTGAGGTTATTCTATGAATGTTCTCGACTGTATCTGTTGTGTTGGACTGTTGGAGAAAACAAATGTTTGCAAGATGGAGTCATTGCTGGCCACTGTTGTATTGAGAAACCTTTAAGTCACATATAACAGATATAAAATGTGAGATTAATTTGCCATTAATCGCGAGTTAACTCAGCTCCGGTGCGAGTAACTGAGATTAAAAATTGTGATCATCACGAAACAGAGAGCACTAGCCTCATAAATGACTCGCCTAATAAGATCATCACTGGAAAAAAATCCTCATCTCAAAGCCTTAAAACCAACATCTCGCTGATCCAATCTTAGAAGTGTTTTATTTTTAGCCAATGGGATGTTATTGATGTTGAAATCCATGAGCATAAATACGCGGTGTTGTTGATCTGCCAGACTGAAGTGAAGCTTGAATAACTGCGGCACCCGGCCTAATTGATTGGAACTGAAAATATACATGAGCGTCAGCGTGGCAGGAGAGAAAACACGGCAGTGGATTTTGGAAACCAGAGCTTATGTAATGAATGTGAATCACATCCTCATCAGTGTGTGACGAAGAAATAATGATGCTATTTATAGCAGCGGCTGGATGGCGACAAACACTTGCGAATCGACCAGAAAATAGACTTTTCCATATATATTTATGTTGTCACAAAAACAAACTTGGGTACGGCTTCGAATGACCAAAATGAAAACACTCTGTTGTCATCTGCAGGCTTGGTAATAGCCTTCATAAATCCCACAAACATTCTTGCTTTCAATAATTCCAAGGCCATTAGCGCGTCTGTGAGCGGGAATCATCATCCGTCCTTGTCGCGGTAAACACAATGTTAACAACAAAGCAATCAACCTCCATGGACTCCTGTCTGCTGTTTAATCACAGCGCCGTGTTGCTGCAGTTACTCAATATGACAATGATGTGCCTCTTTCTGGGGTGACATCATCCCACCAGTCACCAGTGGAGCGGAATAGCTGAGAAAAATAAGAAAAAAACAACTCATATGGAGCCTAAATGCAAATAGCTAATCACTAGCGCGTCGCCCCCAGTGGTGACTTAGCATTGTCTGCGTGCGCGGTCGACCCCGACACCCTGCCATGGCGTCACCCCAGTCATTAGCAAACCCGCTGTCTTTCTCGCATGCATATATATATATTCAGACCACTGTCTGTTGTCACCTCTGATGTAGATGAGCCTTGACAGCAGAGGAGCTCAACGCGACAGTAGCTGTCAGCAGCTCTGCTATGTGTCCGTCCTGTCTCCTTTGCTTGGATGGCCAGCATGTGCCTGAGGTCTGTCCTGCTCATCCATATCCACAGCAATTACAGCCGGCCCCCCGAGGGAAAGACGTTCACACGCGACACGCTACATATCTATTTACATGTGACTTGTTTGCAGTTATGTGTCGTCAAACTGGCTGGAGGGAGCTTGTGTCGGGACATCAGGAGCCAGATGCCTCCTGATACTATAGTGCTGGAAAGGGCACACGATTTTGCAATGCATTGTGGGCCATGGTCGCCATGTTAAAAAGAAATGGTCGACCAAACACATCAGATAAACTCACGGAATTGATCCATATGAGGCGAACTAAATCGAAAGTGACTGAGCAGATTCATGCTACTTACGAAATAACACTACATGTGTTGGTGGAATTTCTGATCGATAAGTCTCCCGTGAGTGAAGAGAGATGATTGACTCGCTGTTTCTTACCTTGATCTACATTTGCTAGCGCTAGTGCCAGTATTCCGCAATACGTCATTCAATAAACTTCAAATGATGAGTTACAAGAGCAGTGTATCTATGTGCTCTTATGACTTCATGACAAGATAGTGCTGGAAGTGTCCCTGAATATGCCTTGCTAGTTTTGAAAAAAATGAAGGGTCATTGTGCTGAAAGGACAAAAAATATCATGACCGAAGGGTGGGTTGAGGATCATCAGTCGGAGGCCATGGTTCTCAATCGGAAAGGGGTAAGGAGTCCCCGCCTCAAGTAGAGAAGTATAAGTATCTTGGGGTCTTTTGGCGAATCAGCGCAGCAGGGGCAGTATTGCTGTGTCTCTACCAACAGTGACTTTCTGTGTAAGAGAGAGCTGAGCCAAAAGGCAAAGCTCTCTATTTACCGATCAATCTTCATCTATGTTCATGAGCTGTGGGTCACCGAAAGATTGAGATCCCGGGTACAAGCGGCTGAAATGAGTTTTCTCCGATGGGTGACAGCGTCTCTCTTAGAGATGGGGTGAGAAGTTCCGTCACTCAGGAGAGACTCGGAGTAGTAGAGATTGGTCATTTGAGGAGGTTCATATTTGAAGGATTTCATATCAAACATGGGCATGAATTTACCGTTTCCAACACACAGCCGAGGGTCATGACTTGAATGGATCCTAGGACAACAGTGTGACAGTTGGAGGTCTGGGGAACCCAACTCTAACCCTTCTTGCCTGGTTCGGATAAATGCCCCTGGTGGAATGTTAAATCTGAAATCTATTCCGCTTCATTTGTTCTGAATCCCAACCTCCTCATCGCTATGATTCCTTTTTATTTCCGTGTCATTTTTGCCACGATTTGAAGGTGTCGGATATCAATGGCTTGCAATGCAGCAACATGTGGTGACTCCTTATTGAACGGAAACCGATTCATAGATTGTTACTGTTGTGAAATCCGACCCAGGCACTTAATGCCTGCTGGAAAGATAAAAGCCATATTGCTCCCGCCATGTGATCAGGAAGTCGTTTACAAACTAATGCTTTGCCACGAAGCCATAATGGCCGTCGAGCTGATATTGATACCTCAGCTTTGGCAGAACGGAGGGCATCAGTCAATAACGTCTTCTCAAAGTGTCTTCCTGGCAAGTGTTGTGTAATGAAAATGGCGATCAGATGAAGAGAGGCACGCGGCGAGGAAGGTCTAGCGCCATCTGACCTCACCCCTGCGGCGGAAAAGCCATTATCATTAAGAAACGCAGGAAATGTGAAGGAGGGTTCACGCTGCTGACAAAGCTGGAATAAGTGTATTAACCGGCGGTTTGTCTGCTGTCAGGGGTCCCGGTTTTAGGCGCCGGATAATGTAATGTTAATAAAAATGAAGTAGTGGGCTGCTGGACCCCAGAGTCCGCGCCATTCTACAAACTGTAATACACAGCGCGCTGGCCTGCATCAGCAGAAAACACGTGCGTTGATCGGATTTTTGCTGCGCTGGTTATTGCAGTTGCTTTATTTAATGAAGCAGCTGAATGGTGGCTACGCTGGGGCGGCTTGTAAGGAGGCCTTGGTTTGGTGTCCGTGCTTGAAGCTGGGAAATGGCTGGCAATTCTTTGTTTAACCATCCAAGGATGTGCTGTTGAGGTGGCGCCAGGTCTTTCACCAGGTCTTTATTACATCATGTTTTCCAGTTACGCATTTACATTTGTGTGTTATCAGCGGAACCAACTATTAATGTATCCATTGGCGCAACAATGCTGTCAGCTGTGCTTCTGTTCTCTTTGCTAAAGGGGTGAACTGAACTGCACACAGGCCACTAAACGTCGCTCTCATCTGGGCTGAACACCTAAGCAGGTCCCCCATTACTTTGATATTACGAGAAGTATAACTTTCTTTTCCTCATTTGTTTCTGCCAGCTACATTGTTCCCTGCGTCCCGTGCAAGCAAACTATCACGCCTCATCTCTGCTTATCAGTAGATTGTGTCCAAAAATCCACTTCTCCAAGAGGACCCAAGTCCAGGTCCAACACCTGGTGCATTTTGTTTTGAAGTTTTAAAAGGTGTATGGCAGAACTGGAACTGAGAGCTGAAGCTTGTTTATGGACTTAAAGTGGAATCGACTGTGGAAAATAAGTAAATAAAATGTATGTTTTTTTTTGTGTAGCCGTTCCCTTAAAACCTTGAGTCTGGTGGTGATGTCAGACTGCAGACTCAGTCGTCTTGAGTCTCATCCCAATTGCCTGACTCGTAAAAAAGTGTTGGCTGGAAACAACAGTACGGTTCAGTTGTGAGGAGATTTGCTCTGTGTCTCTCACTTTAACTTTTAAACTGATGCTAAGCAACTTTAAATGCAACTTTTTTTTCCACTTCTGCATCTTCGTTTTTTACTCAAACACCCCCTGGCAAATTTGCCTCTAAAAAAAAACGCAATCCCTAATCTGCAGCAGATGGATAAAGCCGACTGACACGAGCGAAAGGAACCCTCTGAACAGAGCTAATAAACACTGACAGACCTGTCTCGTGCTCCGCCACTCATTAACACACAAATACACAGATGTTGCCTGTTTTGCAGTAAACTGTTGTGCGCCCTTTTTCATGAGGAAAATTATTAGCCAGATGTTTGTTCCCCAGCTGCAGAGAGACAGATCCGTGTTCCGCCAGTGATTAAACACGCCGATGTACACTTGACAGACCGAGTCGAGGCTCGGAGAAAAAAAAAAAAAAAAAAAAGAGGCTCATGCCCTCCAGGTTGCTGAGAGACCAGGTGAGGCTTCCGACGCTGTTAACACTTTGATGTTAATCAATTAGCAGACAACTGAGTGAGCTGCAGGCCGACGCTGAACTGCCGCTAAACCCTGAGAAGCAGACAGAAAGGTACATCAGCTGAGGGCGACGGCGACTAAATAAATTGATAAACTGTCAAGCAGTTGCAGCGATGCCAGTGGGAAGCGTGACAAATGGGTCTGTGCTGGGTGCTGGTGTTGGAGGACCACTCACTCGCATTGTGATGGAGTGGCCTGCTCGCCAATAGCCAACAGGAAGTCTTACAACAAAGTTGCTCACTGCTAGTTGGTCAAGCGACCGGCCATGTTGGCGAATGCTAAGGGCTAATGGATGAGCAGCCGGGAAGGTGGGAGCATGAATGTAGCAAGACAACGCAATCATTCTCCCATACCGTAAAGTTTGACATTGGGAAAGTGGACTTTTGCGTACTATACTGACAAAAAAAGGCATCCTTCAGTGTATGTCAATGGGCGAAAGTAATGTTTTCCTGTGGATGGTACGCTGCGTGGGAGCATGGAACATCACGTTGTGTTGTAGCGTTTTAATTTGTTGCAGTGTTTGCAGATGTGTTGTGAGTTAGTGTTGTGTTTTGGTGTTAGCGTTTATTGCCGCATTTTGCCTTTTTTGTGACCTTTCCCAGCCACCGTACTTTACGGCATTACGCAAAGTGCGACCTACAGCATCAGGAAGAGCCACTGAAACCGGAAGACATTCTTCAATTGAATGCCTAATTCGTCATCAAAACCAAAGTCCACTATCCCTTGACCGTATATTATGAGCAAGATGCAACTGTTCGTTCGGATCCTGGATTTTGAAGCATGATCCAGTCTACAAAATACCTTCATAAAGCTGAAGATGAAGTCTCAAAATGTCTCACAAAAGCCCATTACTGATCCCTGTATCTAGGTTTACTGCATGGCTATATACTTTTGGAGGGAATCCCCTATTATTTGGAACATTTAGCCCCTCGCCCTCAAATTGATCTTCATCTCACAGACTCGTGCCTGCTAGTATTAAATGAAAAACAATTGTTTTGTTTTTTTTTTTTTTGGTCCAGTCTGAGGTTAATACTCTTGAATATTTATACTATTGAATATTAATATTCCTGGCCGCTAGTTGTGTGTTTCGCAGCTGCCGGTTGCATGGAACCTGGAGCTAGCACGCTTAGCATTAGCATACTTATCCTGTCCCTCTGCAAGCCTTGGGTTTCGATTCTCCAGGAAGTGACTTCCAGCAGAAAGCAGTGGTCGTCTACAACTGGCTGTAATGTGATAAATGCTTCTCTCTCTTCTTCTCCTCCAGGGGACTACGTTGTGCTGACCGTCTTCTTTGACCTGAGCAGAAGGATGGGCTACTTCACCATTCAGACCTACATCCCCTGCACTCTGATCGTTGTCCTCTCGTGGGTCTCTTTCTGGATCAACAAGGACGCAGTACCTGCCAGGACGTCCCTCGGTCAGCAAAACCAAATCACTTCTTTCTTCTCTTTCCATCCTGACTTTTCTTTTTTTCCTCCTCCCTTTTTTTTTGTTTCGTCCACGAAGCTCAAACACTGTTGGGCTCATTAACCAACCTTCTAAAAATAGCCAGTGTAATTAGGACTTAAACAAAGTCTCTATGACGTCGGGGTGTAATGAAAACTTCTTCATGTCGCCAATTTCTGCGAGACCAAAAGTTGCTGAGGCAGCATCTTTCCCACCATGCTGCATAATTAACGTCTCATTAAAGCAGGGAAACGTGCATCTGGAGATTCGGTGGAAACAGAGCGGGAATCCTGCTCCCATTTTGGATGGGAAATTACCGTGATGGAGTGATGACAAGATGGAGGAAGAGTGCGTTAGGACAGGAAGTTTACACCTGCGCTGTGATTTGGTTTTTAATAAAACACAGATGAAAAGTTCCCATTGTGGCTCAGGGAACCAGAACCAAGTGCTAAAATTGTTGCTGGTGAACAAAAGACTCGTAAAGTTTAACAGAGATTCTAATACAAATACACAAAACACAAACAGAAAACAGGAAAACAAGGGTGGCACCACCAAAACTCGGAGCGAGGAAACAACATACAGGGACGGAGATAAACCTGAACCAGAAAACTGGTGAATGAAAGTCAAGCCTTAAACAAGGGTGTGAACAAAAATGTACTTGGAAAAACTCACGAGACCCAAAGAACTAAAAGCGCTCAGTGATGGGGGTACACACACACAAGAGGGAGACAATGAACTAGAGAGAACAAAAAAGTGAGTAGCTGAACACTGTCACACAGCAAACAATACAGAAGTCAAAACAAGGAATGAACTAAGAAGGCGGCAGATAAACATGCACGCGCAATCCAAATCTATCAATGGCACGAGAGGAAGAACTTTACTGGTGGATGTGAAGTAACCATCTGGCGACACAGACTGGAACCAGGGAGGAGATGAACACATGAGGGGAAGGTTGCAGCTGTGCGCCTGCAACGCTGGGGCGAGGAAGTCACAAAACACAAGACAATACAGAAAATGACACAAGTGAAATTTTAAATGAAAAAAAAAAACGGTTTTCTCATGGGAGTCATGGAGGTCAGGTGACTACTGAACACAGTGAAATAAAAATGACTGCCGGCCACCAATTTTTTTAAGTTATTGCATTTCTTAATCCATGTTTTTCCTCTGAGAGACTCATCAATGTTTATGTCACTCCCCCTGGGTTTATACTTCCTGATTTATCGTCCTCTAATTTGTCTAATCAAAACTAGATTCATCACTTATCCATTTGATGTATTACACTACACGCTCTTGGAATACTATTTATTATTGCTTGAGAAAAATCAAATGCAACTCAATAAGCTCATAAATGTCAGCTATAGAGTCGTATTATATCATTAGACTTGTGCTCTTCCTGTTTATTTGTCTGTCTGTAGGTTTGTTATCCTTTCTGTCTCCCCACCTACCAGTCTGTGTGGCGATCTGTCTCCCTGTATTCCTGGGTTTTGGTATTCCTTCCTATTTCACGTGTCACGCATCTGTCTGTCTTCCCTCCAGTCTGTCTCCTGGTCTGACTGTCTTTTGTCCTGTCCCCTACCTCTGTCTTTTGGTCTTACTTACTGTTTCACAGTCTTTGTGCCTGTCTGTCTCCCTCTCTGTCCGTCTTCCTTCCGAGCTGTCTCCCTGTCTGTTGGTCTTCCTCCCTGTCCTCTGCCTCTATCGTTCTTCCTACATGTCTCCCTGTCTGTTGGTCTTCTGTCCAGTCTTCCTATGGTTCTGTCTTCCTATCTGTCCTTCCATCTGTCAGACTTTGTGCCTTTCTGTCTCCCTCCCTTTCTTCCTTCCTTCCTGTCTGTTGGTCTTCCTCCCTGTCCTCTGCCTCTATCGTTCTTCCTACATGTCTCCCTGTCTGTTGGTCTTCTGTCCAGTCTTCCTATGGTTCTGTCTTCCTATCTGTCCCTCCATCTGTCAGACTTTGTGCCTGTCTGTCTCCCTCCCTTTCTTTCTTCCTTCCTGTCTGTCTCCCTGTCTGTTGGTCTTCCTCCCTGTCCTCTGCCTCTATCGTTCTTCCTACATGTCTCCCTGTCTGTTGGTCTTCTGTCCAGTCTTGCTATGGTTCTGTCTTCCTATCTGTCTCGCCATCTGTCAGACTTTGTGCCTGTCTGTCTCCCTGCCTTTCTTCCTTCCTTCCTGTCTGTCTCCTTGTCTGTTGGTCTACCTTCCCAGTTATTTTTGTTTTTCTTCCCGTCCTCTTTATGTCTTTCTGTCTCCCTGTCTTTCTGTGTCTCTTCTTGTCTAACTCCCTGTCTGACTGTCGTACTTCCAGGATCGATGTGTGTCAGTTTTTCTGCCTCTATTATCCCAAGTCCATTCAAAAGTTGAAGCTTTTCAATCGAAAAATCAAAACAAATGACCCACACAGCTTTCAAACTGGTCCAATTGGCGTTGCTGAGTCAGTGATTTAGAAACACTAACTAAACTTCTCTGCGAGTCACAATGGACTGAGATGACTCAAGCCAGTCGCCATGGTGACGTGAGCATTCTGTATCTCAAAATAGATCTGTTTTTATTTTCATCTCCCTTTGGGATTTGCGATGAAAAAAAAAAAAATCCTGCTAGGAAAAAAACAAACTTCCCAGAATCAAACGTCTTCATTTCCTTTTCCGCTGTGTGGGCGTGGAAGGATCCAGGTGGTGCGGCTGGATTAATGTAATCCTTCAATAACCTCCAGAAATAGACGTGGAAGTGCATGTTCTCTTCATCAACATTAATTTAGAACTCAAACGCGTTCAGGCGAAGGTTGATGGCTCGGCTAATCCGCCGTTCGGCCCGTCATCCTCGTGGTTAGCGGCCGACGGGAAAGGGTGAGAGCCCATGGCAGATGGTTGATGTAAGAGCCGACAGTGTTGGTGGTGATACGCAGCAGAAACACAAACTTGTGTTGGGCACGTGTGCTCTTTAACAGCTGCTTCCCCGCCCTCTCCCCCCCCCTGTGACCTTGTGACTGATACACGCTCGCAATTAATATGCTGCTCTTCGCATTCATGTTTCTGCCATTTGAAGTGATACACTGAAGAATCTGCTCATAGTATCAGTCTGTCAAGTGAGAATTTTTTAAATAAATATTATCATTTCATTATTAAATGAGGAATTAAGTTAAGAAACTCCAATTGTACAAAATATTATTTTGGCAAAAATACTTGTATTATTATGTTTATAGTTTAGGGAAAAAATGACTTTTTTTTTAATTTAATCGCAAAAGAATTTTTTTTAAAACATTTGTTTGTAAATATTATTTTAATGTTTTTTTTTATTTTATTTTAGATAGATTTATTGATCTCCCACGGAGTATTGCATTTATTTTAAATAATCCTCAAACATAATTTCCCATGCAACCAATGAGCAAACTACTGAAAAAATAAAATAATAAAATGCTTCAATAGTAATGCTTATTTTGATTGTCTTTTTTTTTCCTTAAAAAAATCCTTTCTCCTTTTTTATTTTTTTATTATTATTTTTGTAACATATGGTCATCACATAAAAGTTCATTTATGTATATATTTTTGATGTGTAATTACTGTGTGGATGTTGTTTAGAAAGTAGTTTTCTTTTCTTTTTTTCTTCTTTTCTTTACTCTAGATTATTTTTTTTCTTTCGTATGCATTTGTTTTGACACGCTGTTGTCCCATAAAATCACGTTTTATTGCGTTTTTCCATTGCATACATGGTGACCAGCGACTTCCTGAACTGTAAAATGGCATCTTGACTCCTTTAAGCGCCAAATCTGAAGAGGAAACAGCAGAAATGGAACTTATACGTGGTGGGAAATCTGACGCCGCCTGTCTTGTCCTCAGGCATCACCACCGTGCTGACCATGACCACGCTGAGCACCATCGCCAGGAAATCGCTTCCCAAAGTGTCGTACGTGACCGCCATGGACCTGTTCGTGTCCGTCTGCTTCATATTCGTCTTCGCCGCCTTGATAGAGTACGGCACGCTGCACTACTTTGTCAGCAACAGGAAGCCCAGCGCCAAAAAGGACAAGAAGAAGAAGAACCCGGTGAGTGAGAATCCAGCACCCTTCATGTTTCACTGTGTCCATCTAAAGTAGGTCAAAGGTTCACGGACTCTCCCTCCCGCTCAGCTAAGGGAGCATCTTCTCAGGACAGCTATTACTCAATGAGCGTCTCCTAATCCGCCACACATCTGCCGCAGTTGTAATTTAGTTTCATGTCACATGACCAGGGAATTGAACTCACTTGAGCCTTCAATCCCCAAAGAGATGTTGTTGACAATGTTGTCCCTCAAGTCCACTAGTTTCCTAAACACTCGTGTCTACCTTTGTTAATTCCGGAAACTGAAAGTGACATTCCATAGTCTGGACTGTAGCCCAGCCGCTGGTAAAAACACCAAGTATAGAATGAAATAAAGAATCATTTAGACCAGAAAACTTAATAAAAAGACAATAAATAAATAGACAGCATGTCTATTTATTTATTGTCTTTCTTTTTTTAAATCCAACCTCACAATTTCCAACTGATCTTCATCTTTCCTTCCCATTATAATACTACTTTTTTGAATCTATTTAATATTCAATTTTGTTTTCGTTTCTCTCTTTTTTTAATTTAATGTCACATTGTCTTTTTGTCAATCCAACCACCAACACGTGTGCCTTACTCTCAATCTGAGAAATAGATTTCATCTATATTTCACCACCACTGTTATTTTACTGCACTTTTTCTTTCTGAACACATTTAATATTCAAGATATTTGATTGCTGATGTTATAATTATGATAAAATCTGGATTTATTTCACATAAAAATAAAAGCGGTTTTATTTTTATTGAATACATTTGATTTAAAAAATGTATTTTTTTTTTCTTTTTGTGTATTATATATTTCATTATATTTCATAACATTATTTATTTCAATTTTTACATTTAAAATCATTCACTATTATTGATTTTTTTCCCCACATTCTTCAGTTCAATTAAAGTACATTATTTAGATTTCATTATTATCTTAACATTATTTTAATTTTAATTGTCACATTTAAAATTATATTTGGACTTTTTTTTCCCTTTTTTAAATTCATGTATTCATTTATTTAATTTTTCCACCATATTACCTAAATGAAATTCACTCTCAATGTGCATTAAAATTCCTATTAAAACCCCCGACCTACAGTCCAAATCCCAAACAAGGGTGTTTAATGTGTTCTCCATTAGAAGTGCCTTTTAGGGATTCCTGCAGGACTCCAGGTAAGTTGCTGTGAAGTGGCAAGAATGAGACTTTAATGTCATTTATTGAAATGTGTAATTGTGTAAATGAAAAGGAAAAGCTCCGAGAGATTCTTGTCTCCATGGCGATGGCCAGGTTTGCTTTCTAAGTGGTGCCGTCCTGCGTTTCCCTCCGTGTTCTTCCATAACATGTCTGTCCTCTCTCTCCGTTTTCAGTCAGGTCATTTGGAGCAAGTTCTCTGTGCGTTTATTTGTGCACTTGTTTTCCGTTATTCAATTTTATTCTTTGTCTCCTGTCTGGACAAAAGCTCCTCCGGCTCTTTTCCTCAAAGGTATATTTGCCTGTGTCTGACTGCATGTGTCTGCTGCATTTTGGCTCCGTGAGCCCCCCCCCTCTCCCAGCACCTCACTGCTTTTCTGTCTGTTTTTTGGGCCTTCTCCGTCCCCCTTGGTATCTCTCCCCCTCCTCCCCCCTCTGAACGAGAGTGGACGTTGAAGCCGTGCGCTCTGTTGTGCACAGTGCGGAGGCAGCCAGCCGCTCATGCTTATATGACTTTGCCTTAAATTCATATAAGCATCCAGTCAGCATGTCCCGAGGAAAACCCCAAAGCCGCCCAGCGTGGACTCACTCTGGCTCCCTCTGTCCTGTTCCACCTCTTCACCACTGCCAACCGGTAGCCGCTGCTACACCCTGCTCTTTTTGCTCCTGCCACTCGACTCTTCCTCTGTGTTTGTTGGGCTTCTCAACCTGACGCTTCCTCCGGCGTCAGCAGAGCCTTAACAGACTGAAACAGACAACCCTGGCGCTGTGCTAAGTCTAATTCCAGTTGGATAATCGGAAGATTAACACACGATAATCTTTAAACAGCCAGAAAAAAGCTTCCAGGGTGGCCAGGATCTAAATTTAACACACATTCTTCCAGCGAGAGGACATCAGTGTGGAGGGCAGAGATGGTGCTGGGCGGTGTGACCCCGGTGAAAGCTACGGAAACATCACTTGAACTCCAAATGTATAGCTGCGAATTGCCTCCTGGATTCAGGTGACAATAATAGATGAAACACTGCTGGACTCCATGAGGCTCTAATGTTGAATTCATTCATTATTATTGAAGATCGCGTGTAAAACTCGCTTCTTAAAAAAATACATTCATATACAGTAAAAATGTTCTTATTATTTAAGATTTTCTTGTGATAAAATAAAACAATATAAATGCATGTTTTAGCTTTAATCCTATTTATATTTTCTTAAATCAGTAATAGATGTTTTATTAAACTTTTATTATTATTAGTTCTTGCTTATAAACATCTATATTTATTTGTTATCTATATTTTTCATCTGGTTTTCAATTTTGGAGGTGCACCTTTATATTTGTACTTTGTTGTCGTAGTTTTTACTTGCACGTCCTTTTTGTATTTTAAATGGATATATAATATGTATGTTGTGTACATCTTGCTCCTACCAAGACTCTTTTTTTTTAACATATTAAAATATTTTAAAAATATTATTGAACACATTTAAGTGATATTTTGAGCTTGCTGATGATGAAGAACAATATTACATTTTAAATAATTTATTTTTCTCATATTCATTTCACAATTTTTTTTACATATATTTTTTTAGAAATATTATTGAATACACTCAAATATCCTTTTGAGTTCACTAATCATGAAGAACAATATTACATTTTGAATAATTTATTTTCCACATACTTATGTCAGAAAAATCTTTTCTCTCTTTTTCATGTTAAAATATTTTAGAAATGTTATTAAATACATTAAAGGGATCCTTTTGAGTTTACTCATCATTAAGCACAATGTTAAATTTTAAATAATGTATTTTCCTCATATTTATGGCAGAACAGTCAAATATTTTCTCATTATATTGAATTAAGCGTATTTGTTTTTGTAAAAATATGAACAACTTTCCAACACTTCCTGTCTGAAGGTGACCATTACCTCTGCTTATATATTGTTCCAGCACTGTCCCGCAGCTCACTGTGAGCATTACCGCCCAGCACTGGTTTGTTAGCGACTCAAACACCTCCAGCAGGCACACATGACACAACACAAGTCACTAACTCGGCGTGTGTGTTCTCTGAGAGGTTGTCTACTTTCAGCCAGTTAAAGTTGCCACTGTGTCTGTTTATCATTACTTTGTTTTTCTTTGCTCGCACCGACTCGAACACAAGGCTTGAGCCAGCCACGCGACAGGACGCTGCTCACGCTCCTTCTGCTTGAGCTTTTTTCTTTTGTTTTTTTTGTGGTTTTTTTTCTCCAACTGACCCCTCTGCCCCCCTTTGAGAACTGAGTCATAACCTGCTAGCGCCCCCCCGCCCCTGGACTCAACATGCTGTCCCTCGAAAAATGCGGGACAAGATGCTGAACTTGTGTGAGGTTTTCAAAGGGACAGCAAGGTCGTGTGCACCGGCGTCAGATCTGTCTGAAGACGCATGCTGACACTTGTGATTGGAAGGCGCATGCCAGCTCATAGAAAACCACGTCATACTTTTTCACTCTGCTCCGAACAAAACCAACAAATCTCTGCAGCAACTCTCGCCGATCTATTTTTGAATTCCCTTCACTGAAAAGTTATTTATAAACTCGAGGACTCGCTGAATGGCGGCGGAACATTGCTCATCATAAAACTGATAAATAGACTCCTCGGATGATCAGCGAGGTCAAGGATCCTCGCTTGCTTGCGTTAAGCTGCCGAACATCTCAAAAGAGTCTCACAGTGGCATTTGGAGATAAAAGCTGGGGAAATCGGCGCTGAATTGACGGCGGAGCCGATGCTATTCTCGCAACATTCGCCGAAGAAAGGCCTCCAGTGACGAGCGCAGATTGAATAGAAGGTCGGCGGTTTAACCTTTGGAGACAAAAGGTGTAAACAGTGTTTTGAAGGGAATGACTCTTCTGTCTTGCGTAAGCTAGTTTCAGGTCAGAATCCTCTTCCTTCCGTCTTTTATCTTTATTTGACCGGGCCACCTCGCAGTGGTACCTGGGTTTATGAGTTCCCCGAGTCACAAGTGTCTTGGCGACCAAACGGCACAGATGGTCACCGGCTCTCATCATCCTCGCCAAGTACAGTGCTTACGTTGACTTGTTTTGAGGCTGAGAGTGACTATTCATTACAGCCACTACGCCCCCGTGTGTGTCTGTGGCACCAGGACCCCACGCAGACACACACGGGCCGCTCAAGTTCTACCCTCCGCCCACTCGCTTCAGACACTGCCCTCCGTTCTGCCACTCCATTTTAGGTCACCAACATTGGTTAAAATGTATCTGAAGCTGACACCGTACTGCTTTTTAAAGCCGCAGTCCCATCTGAACAGAGGGGTGGCAGCACCAACTCCAAAACCCGAAGTTCTCCGTCATGTTTATGCACGTTTATGCTACTCGCTGGTCCGATGCTTTTCGGGCCTCTCGCTGCTCGGGTGCTTGCTTCTTCTTCCCGGCTGCCTTGCCGCATCCCTGGAAAAGCTTCTTGCCGTGGACGTTTGAAACACGCTAAGGCCTCAAAAGCCACGCCCACTCCCAGAGAGGGGCTGTGATTGGTTAACAATCTGCGGCGCTTGATGACAAGAGAATGACCACAAGAATTTCAACCTCGTACAGCTGTGAGGCATTTATTAATTTACAAACATGAGCTTCAACGGTTTTTTTTCTTTGCATTTCACTCCCAAATTTGTAGTAAAAGAGGTTTCTGAAAAATGAAAAAAAGTGAGGTTTCTACTTTTCAGTTCATATTTAGTTTTTACTAATTTGACTAAAAGTCTGAAATTGAAGGGTTTTATTTTATTTATTTATTTATTTATTTTGTAGTTACAATATAAATACTGGACCACAAACTTTTCAGTTTGTACAATTGCGTTTGTGTATGGTCTTCTTCTTTTTTTTTTAAATTATTATTATTATTATAATCAGTAAAATATTTTTGGGTGATTTTGCTGCCTTTGTACATGATTAATTTCTATTTAATAACAATATAATAATAATAAAAGTATGGTCATTTTATAAAAGGTAATTATGAAGGAAAAAAATGACCTAGATACATTAAATCATTTAGATAATTAAAAAGTATTTAACTTCTTTTACTTTTATTATTATTATTATTATTATTATTATTATTATTATTATTATTATTATTATTATTATTATTATTATCAATAATAATAATAATAGTAATAATAATAAATATTCAGGATGATTTTGCTTCTAAGATATGCATTGATTCATATATTCAAATCTCCATTCATTTCAATAATAATAATAATAGGAAGAAGAAGAATAGTACAGGTCATTTTATAAAAGGTTATTACGGAGGCTTTATTTAAATACATTAAATCAAAAACTTTACTTTCATGTTTGTATATTCCAACCATATCGAGAACACACCCCCTGGAGACATCTTACCTTTAACTGTTTTGGCTCTAAGAAGATTTATTTGCGGGTGACATTTTTGCCGAGTAATCGCTGATATAACACACAAACAAGTTGCAGCTCACGCGTACGTGGCGTCGGTGGGATCTCTAACTACATCCTTCTCTTCAAAAGCAGACGCCCACCGTAGACATCCGTCCCCGCTCGGCCACGGCAATCCAGATGAACAACGCCACGCACATGCAAGAGCGCGACGAGGAGTACGGCTACGAGTGTCTGGACGGGAAGGACTGCACCAGCTTCTTCTGCTGCTTCGAGGACTGCCGCTCCGGGGCCTGGCGGCACGGGAGGTTGCACATCCGCATCGCCAAGATAGACTCGTACGCACGCATCTTCTTCCCCACCGCGTTCGGCCTCTTCAACCTGGTCTACTGGGTCTCCTATCTCTATCTCTAGACCGCCACGGAAAGACTCCACCCGCTGGTCCACTCTGCTCGTTTCTCCCGACGTCTTCTGTGTTTACCGTAGCATCGTATTTAACGGCTTCAGGAGACTTTTGTTGTCGGTCGGAAGCTTCGTTCGCAGCAAAAAGAAATGACAGCAAGTGATTTGATTTTGACACCATCTGAAGCACTTTACCAGACTTGGCTCATGTTCGCGCACAATTCAACGTCTCATTAATCCATGTGTGGTCGAAGGAGAGTTGTTACACTGTAAATATTTAACTGTTACATTTACTGCATGCTCCCTCCAGGCCAGAAAGCTTAGCGCTTTTATGGCGTTGTATCGTTTTTGGGATCAAACACGACAGTCATCGACCCAGTTTTCTCTTGTGTGGGAAAGTGCGTACGCTTCCACCTGAGTTGCTGTAGATTCAGTTGTTTACACTGCCCTTCTTTGAAGCGATCATTTATGAAGGTTGGCCGTCAGCTCAAATACAGTACAGTGAATACAAATAACAAACACGTTCAGAGGTCAAATAATTCAGCATCATTTATAAAGCTGTGTTCCCATATTAACGTTTTTTGGAGACATTTGTGAATGGTTTCATAAATGGTTTTGTTTAGGATTTGGGAATGTTTTCATGAAAGGTGGGAAGAAAGGTCCCTTTACGTTGGAAATTGTACCATTTCTGAGAATGTTCCCGTCACTGATCACAGTCTTTACTTTGCTGTTAGCCACTGTACCCACCATGGGGAGCAGCCCATATCTTTTATGGCATTGACAAACTCCAAAACAAACATGGCGACTGTGGAAGAGGTATCGATCATGTACCTCTTAAACTAAAGAGTTGTACGAGGCAGTGGTTGGTGAAGCTGTTAAATATATGGCAACTGGAAGACGGAGAATTTCCACCATTGTTCTGTCTTCTTCGTGTCTCATTACGTATCGGGTAGTCACAGCAACACCGCCCCCTATGGCTTCTGGAGGTACTGCTCCGTTTGGTCCGTACCCGTAGCCCCTGCCATCTCACTGGCCGCGGTTACACAGGAACCTTTTCCACTATTTGTAAACAAAAGTTTGTTCTATATTTGTTTTGAATGTAAAAATATATTAATCCAAATAATCATACAAAAAAAAAAGGAATTGAATTGAAGTTACTGTCAACGTCGGAACACTTCACTCCTAAATGATGCTTGAATTGATCGCACACCTCTTTTGTGTTTTCAAGTCGTTGCTCTCACTCACAACAACAAATCTCAGCATGAATATCTAGAGCAATGACAGCTTTAGCCAGTAAGTTAGCTCATCCGCTAGTGTCGCTGAATCGCCAAAATGGCCGACGTGATCCGCAGAGCACCCTCCATTGACTCTTCTGTCCGACTTGCTACAGGGTAACATGAAATCTCCCGCTGAATGCGTCCATCAGTTTGACTCACTCACCCATTCACCAGAATCTTGCTGCCAACTGCCACAGAAAACTTTCCGCTCATGTCGCAAAGTCCAATACGATTTGTAAATGTCCTGTAAAAATGTTGTGTAATATATAAGCCGCAAAACAAAAAAATGCTTCACGAGTCATCGTTCCAAAGGCTGTAAATTGAGTTGATGTACATAAATAATCACGAACGGATCAAATATTGTCGAGCCCTCGGGGGTTTTGTAAAAGGGTATATATTAATATATTTTCTATCTTCTGCATCATCATATATATATATATATAAATATATATATACACAGTATATTAACACATTATGGTATTATGCTGGACTTGTAGACTACTTCAGGGTTATTTATTTATTTGTTTATAGATGGTATTTATTAATTTAATTGGGAAAAAAATTATGTTCCTTTAACTTCACCCCTGAAAGAAAAAAAAAAATCTGAAGCTTATTTATCCTGTTGTCTTTATGTTGTGATCGATGTGTTTTCACGACGGGCCCGTCCGACTGTTTTGTACGTTCAACTCGTGACAAAAAGAAAACCTATCTGTCGTGCAGTTTTTCAATGTCTTCAGGGGTCGTAAAAAAAATAAATAAATAAATAAAACTGCACTTAAAGCGGTTCCCAGAAGAGATGAAGATTTTTTTTTTTTAACTTCACATGTTACTTCCCATTTTTTTTGTGTTTCTTCTGCTCCGATTGCTTCTTCCATCTGTGGACTATGTCATGGATCCGTGGAAGCGTCTTCAGCCAGTGTTGCACAGCGGATATACAACATGTGAAAGTGCCAAAATGACACGCAAAAGAAATAGGTTTAGATTAAGCTGTGTATTTAAAGTAGGGCTGTCGATCAACTTCCCTACCTAGCCAACTTGTAGCCCCGCCCCTCAAGGACCTGACCAAAAGTGGATTCTCTGGAAAGTACTTCTGTTTACAGGCCTTATTGTTATTTTTTTGTACTCAATTTAAGATGTAGAAGTAGCAATTTTGTCGTCTCAAATGGTCCCCATGACGTGTAATTCATTCCTTTTCCACTACTTGAGTAATTCCCCTTGCAAAGCCAATCCCAGCACCTCGGGGAGAGAGGCAGGGGGCGCCCTTAATAGAGAACTCCTCTCACACACTCCTTGGAATGATTGGGAGTCATCAATGAACCTTGTATGTTTCTGGACTGTGGGAGGAAACCAGAGTGTCTGGTGAAAAACATGCACACAGTAAGGTTCGCGATAAGAATTGGGAATCGAACCAGCGACCATCTTGCTGTGGGGATGCTGGTAACCCTTATTTTCGAGCAGATGTTTTGAGCTAAAAACCTCCCTCTGTCTCCGGTTTCTGTTACGAAGTTGTTGACAGCTCTACTTTAAATCCCGAACCATCAGTCACCACCAGAGTTCCCCTTGTTCCCGAGACGTTCACCAGTGTTCCAGCATGTCTTATGTTTTAGGCGTTACACACACTGTGGTGGTGTTTTTCTTCAGCTCTCCACGACTTGTTTAAAGACTTTTTTCCACTCTACTGTAAATGCAAGGGCACGGCGGGAGCGTGGCGGCGTGTTCGTTGTGTGCACGGAGCTGGAATGTTTGCCTGTCCACCTATTAGGAATCATCATCATATCCTCCACTTAGCATTTTGATTCCACGCTATTTTTGATTTGTGTTTGTTTCGGGACCCACAAACGACTGAACAGCACATGTAGATATTTTCTATTGTTATGTATTTTGTCAGAGTACTGCAAACAAAACAGGCACTGGGCTCAGTGGACAATATCAAGAGCAAAATAAATTTCATATGATTCTCATACGACATATTTTGTCATCTGTTTTTTTCTGGTTTTTTTTTTTGAGGGGGGAGGTTAGTGCTTCTAGAGATGAAGCTTTGTGAAGCCTCACTTTCAGAGGCTACTTGCGACTGCATTTTTGTTGCTTTTAATGAAACTTTTTTAGCTTTTCAACCACCGTCTGAGCTCTGAAAATGAGGCTTCGTGAAGCTTCACAAGCCTGTCACAATTGCACCCTATGCTCCATAGCTTTGACCGTAATTCCTGGATTGTAAGCCGCTATTTTTTTTTTGTTTTTTTTTGGTCTGAACCCTGCAGTTTATACAGCGATGTGGCCGATTTTTACAGGCTGAAGAGCATCATGCTGCCAAAATATTGAGCTTCGTCACATCAAAGCAATGACATCACAGGCGTTTTATTCACCTTAAAGTGCTCAAAATGCAGCTGCGGTGTCGTAACTTGTCGGACAAGCGTGTGAAAACGCCACATTTTAAGCACTTTAATGCCAATAAAAGATGCGAGGAGGAGTACATGATTCAAGCTCTATTTTCCTTCATAAATTTAGTGGGTGTGGCTAATGCTCCGGTGCGCCATATAGTCCGGAATATAGGGTAAATAAAAGCCTATTATTTTCAAACACAGCGCCACCTCCTGTGCACACATCCCTGGCTAAATACTCACGCATCAAAGTAGCAGTGGCAGAAGTGAAGGAAAGCGCTTCACACTGACCAGATTTTGAAGATCAAACTTCACCTATAGCTCTTGGCTCTGATTCGGGCTCGTGCCACCGACCTACAGCTCCTATGCAAATGTTTTTAAAAACCAGTCGACAGTTCATACTCCCAGAATTCTGGCATTCATTTATCACCAGTTACAACCTCAATTTAATTATGCGCCGCAGAACCATTCTGGAGCGCCGAGTGATGTTTGATGGATTCATCTGCTGTCGCCTGCAGAGGACGAACATAGGTCACTCTGTCATGGAGCAGTTGTAACAGACGTCTGGATAGATTTGAAATCCGGTTCATGACCGACCGTCGACCATTTTGGGGTCTGCAGCAGCTCGGATGAATCCCCGATGTTTGCTATGGAAAAAATGGCGGCTGGGTTCGGTGTATTTTTAGAGGTTTAGATGGAACGATGAGGAAGAATAAAGCTTGTGTTGCGCATCATGGCAGAATAGAAATTGGGGGAAAGCCACGAAACAGAGATAATAAATCGTTTCCGATCTTATTGGATAAACTGCCTAAAATGGAAACACTCCCATTCTGTGGCGGGAAGTTGTCACTTTAGAGGTTAAGACGATTGGCATCTCTCTTTTGCCAAGTCGTCGGTTCTCCAATTCTACCAACTCAGGTCCAAGAATTGAGTGGAATATTTGGCAGGGGGCGCCCTTAATAGAGAACTCTTCTCACACGCACTCCTTGGGATGACGTAGAGTCATCAATGAACCTTGTGTGTTTCTGGACCGTGGGAGGAAACCCGAGTGTCTGGAGAAAAACACACACAAAGAAAGGTTTGCGTCAAGAATCGCGCTCTGAAACAGCTTGGATGAATCCCCCGATGTTTGCTGTGGTAAAAATGGCAGCTGAGTTCTAAGGTTTCGCAACAATGCGGAAAAATAAAGCTAGTGTTGTGGATCATGGCAGAACAGAAAATGTGGGAAAGCGAAAATAAACCATTTTCTTCTGCCCGTTTCCTTATTGGATAAACTGCCTAAAATGGAATCACTCCCATCTAGTGGTGGGAGGTTGTCACTTTACAGGTTAAGACAATTGGCATCTCTCTTTTGCCAAGTCGCGGATTCTCCAATTCTACCAAGTCGGGTCAAAGAATTGACTGGAATATTTGGTGAGTCTGACTTGAGTGAAAGAAATTCCGAAACGGACTCTCTTTAAAAGGCAGAATTCCGGGTCGGACCGGCACATTCTGTCCCCGTCTTGCTCCGTGTCTCGCTTCCTTCCAAGCAAGTGCACTTGAAACACTGGCAGTTGGCCGGCGGAGCCCCGCACTGGCACTGGGTGGCAGCTGCTGAGGACGGCCAGTGAATCCCTCTGATTATTACACAACCATCTGCAGTGTAGCGCAGCGCCGCGCCATCGCAGCCCCAGTCCTTTCATCAGCGGCGCACCAGCTCTTCGCTGAGTGCAGGGAGGCCGGCATCAATAATGCAGCCGGCACACGGCTCCCTGTTAGGACGTCGTCCCGTTCGCTTTCATCGCAGTAAAACACCCCGAAATACATTCCGCAGATTATACATCACCAAGTTTCTCCACAGGAAGATCAAATGGTGTGATTCTGCAGACTCTTTGATGGCGACCTCCTTTAAAAGTCCAATGATATTACCCCAAAAATACATTACACACTTCATTAGGCATGGCATTTAATAACTGCCCAATCAATGGTGTGTGTTGGGAAATGTCAAGCATATCATAATTTGGCCTTTCACATTCATACGTCTGATGCTGACGGCCTCTGGGTGCTGCCAAGTTTATTAACACCCAGGTGTTTATTTATCGACGGACGTCCGCTGCGACCCGGCACGCGCCCCTCATCACCCACGCAAACGTAATCTGCTTGTCAGAGTGTCGGTTGTGTAACTTGTGGTCAGACACACAAAGCCTTCTTCCAAAAGACAAACATCCTCATAACGTCACAGTGAATACTTTTCTCCCCCCTTAAAATGTATCAAACAATGCGTCCACGTCTTCCGTTGGTTTCTTAAAATCTCCGTGGCCAATACAAGCCCCAGTCATGACTCAGTTTCAAGACCTTGAAGAGGGCTTTTCTCTTCCTGTGGAATTGGTCTTGGATTATCGTAACAGATCTTTTAGCGTTGTCCACGTGTCCAAAGGTCTTGAGATCATTTTCATTTTTACACACTAGTGTTGGGCTTTTCTTGGTCTCCCAAGGGCTGAATTTCTTGGACCGAAGTGTCAAAGCTGTCCTCACTTGAACACCTATGTCTTGGAACCCAAAAAGTTCAAGCAAAAAGATGTTCTGACTGTCATGAAGGTGTTTCATATTGCCGATCTTTTCCTGGTTTCTGGTGGCCTTTTAAATACATAGTCCCATCTGTGACACCTAGAACTCCAGGCTCTTTGGGGTCAAGACCATGACCGTCACCAGGTCTCAATCTCTACAATGGTCTTGTCTAGTATCCAGAAAAAAAAGTTTCAGTTTTGCTCCTATGGCCTTCAATTGTGGTCATGGCATGAGTGATACTAGTGACCCCTCAACTCTTTTAACCTGGACTACCTGAACGTCCTGGTCATCTCTCTCCGCCTTGAGTCATAAACAAGGTGGTTATGTTTCGAGTTTATCCATTTGTGTTGAAAATAACGTGAAAGGTTTAGCATGAATTCAGATTAAGCTTTCAGGAACTGTGAAATGGGATGAGGAACAAATAATTTTATGTTGGGAGTGAGCCAGGTCATTTTTAGACACAGATCTGAGTGTGCTATGCATGTCATCACACACTTTCTAAGGTCTCGCCATGGGGGTCTGCAATGGGGGTTAGGATTATGTGCACGCACCACTGTGGCCCTGGTTAGGTTTTTGTTGATGGAGGTTTGCGCTCTCTGTGTACTTTTAGAGTTTAACCAATTCTTTCTGAAGTTTAACTTCCAACTTTCACCTTGTCTCTTTAAAACCCTTGTCTTTGTCTAGTCTTGGGCCTCGAACTCTGGCAGTTGACAGCAAAAAGTATCAATGTCTTCAGCTGGTCTTGGGTTCTAGTGAAGTCTGCAGGTTGCCAGCCTTGCCTCTAAATTTTGCTCTTGTCTTGGTTGCGAACGGTCTCCACTTGGTATCACATTTTACGACTTCTTTTCCCTTTGACCTTGAGAATTCTCTGTCTTGTTTTCGCAATGGCAAAAATATTTCCTTTAAACTCTTTGTCGTCCTTTGGCGTTGACCTCGGAAAGTCTTTCTCACGAACACTGCTGCATGAGGCAACCTCCTTCTTGGAGTAAAACCCCAAAAAATAGTGAAATCCAAAATATTATTCCTGTGTTTCGCACCTCCGCCGCCATCACCATTCTTTTTGTTTAATGCCTCCGCCGGCGAGAATGTCTGCACAACGTATTTCTGAAGGTCCATTAAGCAAGGGAGGAAAGCCCCATAAAGACATAATGGGCGACGTCGCTTCAACGACCCCCCTGAAGATCTGAAGCGTAGAAATCTCCTGCCGTCCGCCAATGAGCCGTCACTTTTCTTAAAATCTGACCAACACAGTAAAAAGTTTATGGCTGTCGTAAAGTGTTATGGATAAACCTGCATGTAAGTGAATCTTTAGAAACCATTGTGGGACTCGATTATCGACATCAGGCGTCGTAGAGAGGATTAGAGTGTAAGCCTGCGAGGGTTCCGTCTTTTCCGTGTTATTTTTTTTTAATATCTCTTGACGCTTTGACCAGCGATTTTCAATGAGAATCCCACAGATGCATCTGGTCGTCTCTTTAGCAAGCACCGGTGACAACGGATGAATCAGCTGACCCGCTGTATTTTCGAGTCAGCTGAAGTCAGAGGGGTGAATTTGGGCCAACGCTCCATTTAGCCATGTCACCACTGCAGGGTCAGGTAGGTCGGCTTGTCGCAGCTTGTCGTTTTTGTTAGTAGCCACATCTATTTTTTCAGCTTGAAGGGTTTCAGCGAGTGTCTCGGCAGCGAAAGTACCAGTTCGGCTGACCCCAAAAAACCTCTTTCTTTCCTTGCTCCGCAGAGCGCAACTCATGGCTCACTCATACTTGGAGGAGTTCCTGAGACTCGTTCTGGTCACGAGAACAACTACTGACCCATTTATTATTCATATTAGAAACCCATTTCTACTCGAACCGGGAGACAGAGCACTCAGGAGTCTGTGTTATTTCCATGACTGCATGCAAATTATTCTCCTGATATCAGCATTGTGGAAATAATAGGCTTCTACATTCCTTCTAACCTCCAACTGCTGATCTTAGCTGAAGCTGGACTCAGTCTAGAAACTCTTTTCAGTAATAGTCTCCTTGTTTTTAAGCTTCGTCTTGCGTCCTGTTCTTTTCTCCGCCCTCAGCTTGTGGGATTTCAGCCGAAGTAAGTAAGTTTTTGCCTAGGTCCAGATCCCTGAATGTTCCTCTCGCTGAATTCTTTTTCCTTTTCAATGGCCACCAAAGATCGCAATCCGAGCGTGAGCATGTGATTTCGGAAAACCAGGAGCTGTTCTGAAACACAAGTTAGTGAGGAAAAAAAACGGCGTCGCAGTCCAGCCGTAAGCAGGTGATGATGCCCAGATGAGGACGAGTATCTCCAGTGGATCAGATACATGTGTAAAGGTCTTCACTTCAATCCCAGTTTGGGACTTTGGAACATTTTCATGCTACAGCCATTTGAAATAGTGATACCAAAGTGGAATATTTCAATGAAAAATCTGCCCAAAGCTGATGCTAACGCTAACCATTCTTCTTCACCAAGCCCTCCTCAGGGTCTCCAATGAAGCTGGCTACATTCCAAACATTTCCTCAAAACCCCTCACCTGATCCAGAGAACAGGCCACATTTCCTTCGCTCCAAAGCCCAAACTGGTGGGATCAAGAAACTATTTCCACTCCACCATCCGTCCTCGCTCGATGCCTTTCTTCTGCATTCGGTTGCTATTTTCCGATGCGGTTGAGCAAGCGCCTCCCTTGGGAGCATGAAACTTTGATGATATCTGGGGTACGAGGTGGAGGTGAAGTTGTTATCGTGTTACTCAGGCTGAGTTCCTCATCATTTCCTGTGTGAAAGCGGGTTATTTAAGGACTCTTCCAAGGAGGACTCAGGTGCTGCGCGCGACTCACCGGGGGAGGCCTGGCAAACAATTTTCTGTGTTCGGATCCTGACATATTATAGATGGCTGGCTGGCGGAGCTCGACCAATTTGGGTTTCATGTCCGTGTTTATTTATATCACTGTGATCGTGATGACATTTGAGAGGAAGCCGTTTCTGCCGAGACAAAGACACACAATCATGCAGCGCAGGTGAACCAGAAACATCGCGAGTTAAATCTGCACGAACGGAATCGGAGTTTGATCAGCATTTAAAAAGCTTCAGTAAATCTGCGACGATAAAAAAAAAGTGAAGGTTTAGAAAGTATTTTGACTTAAAGCGTGGCGTTTTGGGATCAGATATGATGAATCACTGACTTTGATATCTACGACGGAAAAGTTATGCAAGCCCCTTGAGTGTTTGCTGAGCCGCCATCTTCTCACCCAAACGTCCGCCCCGACACCAGAGACGGCTTTAGGTGAGGAGATGATTCCATCTCTAATCTCTCACATTAACAGACTTATTCACTGTGACTGAATCTCTTGCTTTTGGGTAACAGCGTAAATGACGCCGCCTCCACCGCTGGGGCCGACGATTGAAAACAGTCTGGCAGCCGCAGACATTCCTGATTTAGAAACTGCTTTGCATGACCTATTTACTAACAGCTTCTGATGAAAGATTCCTGGTTCCTCGTGATTTGCTTTTAAGGCGCACTTCTGGGTGACGTTTTCGGTTGTCTGTTGGTTTTTGATGTCTCTTTAAGTGCTGTGGTTGTGTGACCAGGTGTGTTTTTACAGTTCAGAGTGTTGCCTTTGGTGTGTGTAACTGTCCGTCCCTCCAGGAAAACACATTTTATATTACAGTGGTACCTCGGTTCTTCACCACAATCCGTTCCAGACGGCAGTTCAAGAAGAGAGATTTGTTCTAAATCTGAATTGATTTTTTCCCATTACAAAGAATGGAAAAAGAAGTAATGCGTTCCAAGCCTTAAAACAGTCTTTTGTAGGAGTGAATGTCGAGTGTCTGCTGCAGGTGGCTGTTCCTCTATGTGTGTGGCCGCTGCATGTGGGAGGGGTTGCCGAGTGAGTGAGGTCTCTCCAGAAGTGAAGAGGTGCCCGGTGCGTGTCCAGCTCTGAATGTGAGCTTCTGTGCAGTTTGGCTGTGACAAAGTCATAAACCAAGTCAGGCTCTGTCCCAGACTGGCCTCATCCCTGTCCCAGCTCCAGCCCACAACAGGACATCAAACCCTGGAGTGAGCGCTCCAGCACCTCCCCTGTGACACTCTACCACGGTCCAGTGTGGAGACAGGAAAGGTTTCACACCCCAATATGAAGAAGAAACAGTCAGTAAATGTAGCTAACGGGACACGTCTGCATACAGAGGCTGCGTTATACACAATAACAAAGTGCGTCGTGGATCAGATGATCGGTCCGCGGACACAGCTTTTTGGGGGGGCGTTCAAGTTTTGGATTTTCGTTTGAAATTCGAAGCAAAAAAATCTCGCAATTTTTGTTCGAACTCCGATTTGTTCCAATTCCGGGACGTTCAAAACCGAGGCACCACTATAATTCAATTCCAGCCAACTGTTGCGAGTTCTGCAGGACTCTGCAATTTCAGCCCATCACCTCGACTTTCCCACCAATTCCACCAATCACCTGAGTCTCCTTTCCCCCCACCCCTCATTATATTCCCTCCCTCATTGTTGAGATGAAGTCAATGGTCACATTTGCCCACAAATATTGCCGCCAAGAGTCGTGATTCGGATGTCAACGGTTCTGAATCCATTCATAAATGTACAAATTCCCATGAGTGAAACACCTGAACGCTATACAGGACGTCGACAAACATGACTGAGGGTGAGATCCATCTCTCTCCATGTTATTTCTGACCCTCTACATGGAACATATCAGCAGCTCCTGTTTTCATTGGCTGGATTATTGAGCCACTGATCAACTGGAACATTCCCCACCTTTACCTCTCAGACTCCGCCCATCCAAACCTCCATCAGTCTCCGCCCTTGTGAGCAGCTCCGTAACAAGGAGCGCTCACTACACACTGTCAGCCCGGAATCTACTGGTATTCACCTTTGATTTAGCATTTTTATTTTATTTATTTTGTGTATGTGTGTGTTCTTTGAACAAATAAAGCATATTTTGCTAAAATCGTCGCAGCCTGACACGCCAGATTTGACAAGCTAATTTGTCAAAAACCACCCATGAACCATAAATGATCACAACTTTCATCACAGTTTTATTTTATTATTATTTTTAAATGTGATGCAAAATGCGTTTTTTAGCTGTGACAATCATAAAAGTCCAGAGAACCAGTAGTATTCTGTGGAAGATGGTTGAGAGTGTGCACATGCGTGTTTAGTTCGCGTTATGTATCATAATGCAGGTGACTGTGTGCATGTTTTTCCATACTTGTGAGTACCAAGTCTTGACAAGCCTCCTTCTTGTGAGGACATTTTGTTTTGTGAGGACATGTTGGCCTGTTCTCGCAACGTTTAGAGGGTTAGAGTTTACTATAATCCGCTTTAGGCTTGGTTGAGAGTCCTGGTTAAGGTTAGCCATTTGTTTTGGATGGTTAAGTTAAGGGTGAGAGGCTGGGGAAAGGGTTGTGTCAATGAAAGGTCTGCACAAAAATAGTGAAAGAAACATGTGAATAAGTGTGTTTTTTTGTATTTTATGTAGGGTCAACAGGCTAAAATTTTAATCTCGATAAATCGCACTAAAGCTTCTTTAACTTGCGAAGAAGTTACAAAAGGAAGGAACTAAAGGAAGATGTTTTCAGCACAAGAGGGGGCAATAATACTTTCAGCTTTCAGCATGTTTTTAACCAGTGCCTCGGACGTTACTCTGAACGCTGCTGTTGCTGTAGTAAACAAACCTTCACATGAGCCTCTCTGCTGTTGATAACATCTTCCTTGAAGGTGTCTCGAGCAGACACACACTGACTCAGACTCACGACAAGTCGGTCACACACTGAGACAAGTCAGGTGTAAATAAGACTGTTGTGACTGTTGTTCGTGGAGCATCATGTGACACTCACCACTTGATAGATCCTCGTCTGGTTCCATCGTTTCTCTCTGGAGAAGAGGATGGATGAAGCGCGGCGTCAGGAGTGACACACGGCCACACACTTCAGTCGCACGACACGCCTTCGTACGAGGAGATAAATCGCAGGAGCGCCGCACACGAGGAGCCATTTGTAGCCGCCTGCTCAAACACATGCTGCTGTGCAAATACCATTTCACTGATGTGAGCGGAGGCCACAGAATGAATATCGAATCAAACAGGACGGGGTGTAGATTCCACTCGCAAGTTGAAAACTCACTCATCTGAGAATAAAGAAATGTATGTCTGGATGAATCAGACCAAATAAATCTCACAAATAAATAAGAAATCTGGGAGCAAAAAAGCATAAAAGAAAGAAATGGAATGTCTAAATATCTGGATCAATGATGAATAAATAAAGGAAAATTGCGTAGAAAACACTGAATAAATAAACAAAAATGAGGAGCGGAATATTCAATGTTTGAACTACGAATTGGAAGACAAATTATGAGTAGAATAAATTTGTTTTTTGTTTTGTTTTTTTTTTAATATAAAAAATATACATAAATAGATGCAAAATATTACTGGAACATTTAAGACTAGTTGAGTAAAATGAATACGAATCAAACGATAAAACAACCAACCCAATTCAATACATTAGTCGGAGGAAGATGTTCTTCTTCATGTGACAAAACTGAGGTTTAAAGCAAAGAAGGTCCCTTCGCTTGACAGTGTTGCGATGCAGCACACGTCAGCGCAGCAGAAGTCAATAAGCTCTCCTTGTCTCGGGTGCACACTTGTCTCACCACACCACCCTTGACACTTCCTCTCTTCACATGAGCGCTCGTGCCCGCGGCTCCCGCTGCCGATGTCGCTCCTGCTTCAGACCTGTCTGGTCCAGAAAACTTGATCCGTCTCACCCCCCGAAGGGCTCGACGGACATGTTTGCATGCGTTCCTGAAAACGCCTCCAATGGCTGCCGAGTCCCTCCGGGTCTGAGCGAGTCACCCGAGCAAACAGCCGAGTCAATCAAACCCGGCCCCTCTCCCGGGAGGAGAAACTGCTCAGACCGACTTCGGCAACTTTAAACGTTCAAAAAGCTTCGTTCTCAATGTGACACTGTTGAGTTTACGGTGTTGATGAAGTGGCATATTCCCGTTTTCCCGCCGAGTCCGTCCGTCTCTTTCCATCAGCGCCGCCGTATTTCCTGGTCTCCCTCGCTCAGGTTCCTTCTACCGCCGTGAATAAAAGATTGGGCCCCAGCTGGCCGCGGCAGCGGGGAGCTCGGGTCGATCCGCCTGACTTCAACTCCAAAATTTGAATTTCTCGACCCACAAAGGCGCGTGCGAGCCAGTGATGAGCGATGAATAATTCACGTAGCAAACACCTCGTGTAAGTGTTTACATCTCCAGCCCCGAGGCTGGAGGAGGTAAAGTGTCACCTCGCATGGCCAATCCCGACGTGTCGTGGAACAACAAGCCTCTCCAATATGACTTCTTCTCCCTTGCGTTGTCCTGAGATGACGCTCTTCTTCATCGCACACTTAAGTGAACACCACGCAAATAGGATCCCGCCATCACAACAACCTCTGTCAAATATCCTCCTATTTAAACGCAGCGTCTGAGTGAGTCAGGTGTGTATGAGGGAGCACAGGGGGCGCTGTGGCCGACAACTGCGACTGTAAACATGAAGATTTCATGACAGTTTTTGGTCTAAATTCATACCAGTCAATATTTTTCATCATAATAAATGCATTTAGACGGCATTTCTTTTGTCATAATTTCAATTTAACTTAAAAATAATGAATTAACAATGTTTTCTATTCTTATCTTATTTTTTTTAAATGCAAAATACGTAAATTCCAACTTTTTTTTTCCACTTACATAATAAAATCTTACATAAAAAACAAAATGTAGCTGTAGTAATAAGTTTTGTGTTATGGGTTTTGACACCGCTCAACACCGATTATACCCGACAATCTAAGTGTTCCGGTACTGAAAGTAATTTTAGCCACCAGTGCTAATGCTAGCAGTGAAAAGGGGGGGAAACTGGATTATGTACCGGTTCGGTTGACTCTCAAGGACTCGGATCTGCAACTCCCTTGGTGCAATATATTGATGTTGGGAAAGTGAACTTTTGCGTCCTGTACTGACGGCGAAGGCAGCCTTCAACGTTGCATGGCGACGCATTAGCCTTTTTTATTTTCTACCTACATAAAAAAAAACCTTGAATAAAAAACAAAATGTAGCAGTATTAATAGGTTTTTTTGTCATGGGTTTTGACATCCGCCGGACCTCGACAATACCCGTCAATTTGAGTGTTCCGGTACTGAAAGTAAATTTCAGTGCTGAATGCTAACATGCTGTATATCTGACCTGAACTTGATGTAAACAAGACCCGCTAATGTAGCAACCCAGCATTATTGTCATATTCTACCCACAACTACCAACGTTACGGTTAGTACTAACATCACTACCTTTGTTGGTAACTTGTCTGACGGTATGACGGCAAGTATTTGACATGTTCGCTCATGAATTGAATCCTTGTGTGGTGCTAACCTCATATGTTCCTGAGATAAAATCTATATTTGTTCATTTTTAACCCCGCGGCAGCAGAAGGCAGCCAGCGAAGCCGCAGTGATCTATATCAGCCCCGCAGGCAATCGTGCCCCGGAGGATTTCCAGCCCGTGTATTGGCTCGCACAAACACGAACATGCACCTCATCGATCTGGCCAATGACCGCGCCGCGATGAAGGATGACCCCGCCGCGCTTTTCTATTAGCGTTATGTACATTCCGTTCTTAAATTACCGATCAGACGATGCACGGAACATAAATAAAAATAAAGACTGGTATTGAGCGTCTGAGCACAAACATGACGCCCGAGTCGTGTTTCTGTAATGATCTTTGACTGGAGCAACTCGAGCGAAGAGATGACCGGAATGACGCCTTTGTTTGAGCTCACGCTGCTTCATGTTCTCACCAACGGATCACCATGTGTCATTGCTGATCTGGTCCAGGTGAAGTCTCGATAGATCTGAAGACTCCTGTGAGGGACATCAGGTCCATTGCCAGGTTCAGAGTGGATCTCTGTGTTCGGGTCGTGGTGCTGCGGGGGAGAACAGGACCAGAATCAGAGGTCTGATGGGATTGGGACTGGATTATGTACCGGTTCAGTTCACTCTCACGGACTCGGATCAGCCACTCCCATGGCGTATTATATTGCTGTTGGGAGAGTGAACTTTTGCGTCCTATACTGACGCCGAAGGCAGCCGTCAGCCTTCCACGACGCATTCGGCACCTCAAATGGTCGTAAATAAGGCAGCTTTCCAAATCCTGTAGCCCATGTTGCTGGTGTGTTAACCATGTAGTGCTGGGTTCATAGCTTTGGGATGTTTTCCTTCAACATGTAGTCAAGTCGACTTTACAGTGTTGTATCATGATGCATTCTGCTGCATTCTGGCTTGTGGTTCAGCAAGGGTTAACACTGAGGCAGTCGCGACTCCTCTGCCTTTTTCAAGGACGGATTTTCGGAAGTTGAAAAAATAGAGGATCTAGTCTTTTCTCAGTTGATTTTATGGGGCGGAGCTTTTTGTTCATGTCTGCGGCAACACTTCAGCAGCAGCCATGAGAACTTTGGGGCTCCCCAGCTCTGAAAAACCTTAAAACCAAGGCAGTTTACACATAGTTAAAAGAGTGGGGGACCGAGCCCAGAGCCTTGTGAGACCTCAGTAGAAAAGAGGAAACAAATCCTCTGTCCGTATGTTGGTGACCGGACCATCCAGAAAGACAGGTTTCACTATTCATGTCTAGACCTTTCTTTTCAGTTTTTAAAGTCTCTCTCAGCTGCTGTTTTTTATTATGACCACACATTTCCTCCTGCCATTTGCTTCCACCTCATCTGAAAACCAGGCAGGGACGACAGATCCCCACACAGCCAGGCTTTTCTTCGCACCTCCTGTATCTCTCTTCAATTGGCCTCAGCGTCATTACCCAAACAGTCCTTCTACTTTTCTTTCTTTTCTCTGTAATGGCTGTGACAGAATGGTTTTCTGGACAGCCATTTGGACCCGAACAACATGCTAATGGATATCATTTCCTTTCCATTTGCCGCGACGCAGTGAAAACTATCCTTTTTTTTCTGGGCTCTGAGGTATAAACATTGAGTCCAGCTTTGTGAAAACCTCATTGCAGTGAGAGCCTAAAGATGGGCAGCGCATTAGGATAATACGAGCATGAGGTCGGTCCAACTTGCTTTGAAACTCCCGGCTAGCTGGGACCAGTGAGGCTGCCAAACGGTCCTCCACTGATCAATCGGGTCTCAGCCCATTCTGTTGAGGTTATGTGGGTTCAGCAAGCTGGACTGGGGCCACAGGGCCGACAAAGATCCAACAAATTAAATTAAGTTTTTTCTCCATAATGGACCCACAAAGGTTCCCTCCGCCAGCGGCTGAAGTGAACAGTTTTTCTCCAGCTCCTTCCATAGCTTGGGACAAAGGACGGCATGGGGGCCACATGCGGCCGCTGGCTTGTATTTTTGAGGCCCCTGAGAGGAATAAGAGCCGGTCACCGGAATGATGAAGAGGCTTGTCTTGAAGTGAAACTACAAAAACTACAGAGGTGGAATTTTTTTGGAAAGTTTTCGGACCCCTCAATACTACAGCAATACTGACTGATGCCAACAATGTTCTGAAGTCACACACAAACTGCGAGGAATTCAGTTTTTACTTTTTCTTGAGAACAATAAACCAGTGTCGTACTCAACATCGGTCTTGGTCTCCAGACCGGTCTCAAAACCACTTATCTGGGGTCTCAGTCTTGAATGCATTTTCACTCCACTCGGACTGGGCGGACCCGTCGAGACCAACAGACGAGTCACGGACAGATGGATTCTGGTCTTCTGTTCTATAAACCCTAACCCTAAACTTTAAGGCTGTTTTTTTCCTCGACTGTAATTGTGTATAGACAAGTTTGACTGCAAACTAGACCATATAATGTGTACTGATGTGTACTTGGTTACTATTCATTCCTATTTAAATTCAGAAGGCAACTCTTGGATATAGAGCTCTGTCTTCCCTTCCCTGCTTCTTTAGACATTTGGTCTAGTTTAGCCATTTGACAAATCGCTCCACTTTGTGTCAAACTTATCGTAATCTTTGTTCCACTTTGTCAAATCCACAAGGCTGAGTCCAGGACTCCTGATCTGGTTCTGCTGCCATTCTGGACGGGGTCCTCCCAAAGTTGGGGAGCCCATGGGTTCAACCCATTTCTTGATAAGATCTGACTGACAACAATTCTTTCCCACTTTCTCTCAAATTTACGGACTCAACAATCAGTTCCGGTCAAGTTTTATATTCTAATGCCAAGTCAGCAAACCAAAAAAAACGTCCTTACTTTCTTTTACAAATAGACTGGTCACACGGAATCTGGTGCGGCCTTGCGGTGTCCAGGGAGACAGCCAAGTCAACAAGCAGGTAGTCCACTCCTCGTGGAAACAGCACTGTAGCTTATATAACAAGTCTAAAATCTGGGTTTTATTCAGTTGATTTATTCAGCTGATGTAGCCGGACCCGACTTTTAAAAACTTGTGCGCTCCAAACAAAAAAGTCTTTTCGGCAATCCCAATTTGTCCTGAACCGAATTGGACTAGCCGACCGCAAAAACACGCTGACAGGCCGTGGACAGGAGGCTCGCCTGAGAGCCAGCCTGGAACGCCGACAAGCAACCCCCCCCAAAAAAGTTTGATGAAAATTGAATGAGCCAGCTGTTAAAGTGTGTTTTGTCATGCGAAACCAACAAGCGTTAAACCCCAGCGCGGATTTGCATTGCCGGGTCGGCCCGAAATGAATATTACTGCCAACATTATATAAAAGAGAATATTGCAATTCTGCCGAAAGTCACGGGAAGTTGGTGAGCGTGCGAGTCTTCCTTCGGCTTTCATTTCAGCGGGTGCTCTGACTCAGTTGTTTTATTCATGAGTCTTTTGAGCAGCTGATCAATAATTTTGCTTATTCCGATGAAACTTTCAAGGACAAACACAACCGGGTGGAGTGAGTCGCGCCGATGCTCGACTGGTGTCGCCACCACGTGCAGCGCCTGACTCTGGCTGCGGGACCCAGCAGAGATAAGTCTCTTGTAATTCCGGTCTCACACCATCAGCACTTATTAAAACGTGAAGCTTGGCTGCCGACCCACAGATGTTCGGACACACGCGAGCAAACATGAACCTTTGTTTCCAGCGATGCCGAGTGCATTGGCCCTGATTTCCGTTCACACGCAGCTCAGAAACATGTGTTTCAAAAGGTCTACAGAGCACAACTTTAAATTTATGGGTGTTTTAAACACTTGTTTTAAAACATGTTTGCATTTTATGAAGCAATGTGTTTCATTTTTGTTTTTTTCCGACCAAACTAATCGATTTAAATTTGTTTGTAAACTGCTTTTGACTCACATATTGAGGATTTTTATTTATTTATATATGTGTTTAAATTAGTGGTGGACTTTAAATTAATTAATTACAACATTATTACGATTAATTAACAACAAAATCATTAAATTGTTTTTAATATTAATTGAATTTCTTATGAAATTGAAATTCTTATTCAAATATTTTCAAGACATTAAAAGAGCATTAGTTTCAAAGGTGATATAAAAACTTAATTATAAATAATAAAACTAATTCACTAGATACATTTTTTGAATCGAATCCCACCCCGAGTTTAAATATCTCAGTATTTAATTTTAATGTTTATTATTTTTGAAATTTAAATGTTAAGTTATTAGCTATTATTTTTTCTAATCTCTTGTTTTCATTCTCTGGTTTTATTGTGTGATTTATTGCGTTTTTTTCTTATCATTGCTTTCTTTTTTTACCCTTGTTTCCACTCGACTGCGCCGGCACCAATTGAGTCGCAGCTGTTTCTCGTCTCTCAGTCCACTCACCTGGAGTTCATCGGCGACTCGACTCACCAGAGTCAGTCCCACCAGTTTGGGCTTCTCAGCTCCACTGCCTGCCCTTCTCCTGCAGCTGCACTCCTTCACTAGAATCTCCAGATTTTACTGCATCACAGGCGATTTACTGCAGTCATGAAAGAGCACACATGAATGCGAACACGACTATGTGTTGCTGCGAGTCTCCATCATCATTAGAGAGACAAGCCTTCACTCCAGAGCCGGAGGAATGATGCAACTTGGATGGGGAAGTTGCACTCTTGAGCACATGAGCTGGTGCTGGTGGTGGTTTCTTATCGTCCTCACGTCGACTTCACCTCCCTGTGGGAGTTAGAGGAAACACGACGGTTGTGTTTGGGCTTTCATCACTCCTGCCTCGCTGACCTTTCTCTCTTCAAATGTGACTCTTTTGGTCCCCGATGAGATGGTTATTATTGCAGCATTAGATGGTTACACCCAGACATGCTGGATCCAGCAACAGGACCACGGAAATACAGCAACTCGGACGAGGTTTTGACATTATTCTTCCTTCGTGAAATTTCCTCAACTGAAATCTATCGTCTGGCAGACCGTTTCTTGGAGCTGAAAAAGTTTCTGTAAGGAATATATATATTTTTTATTGCAACTAATCTGTTAGTTATTAATGTGTAAAAGTCCTTAGAATAATATATACATTTCTCCTTAATGCTCACAGATATTTTCATGTACTTTCAAATCATAAAGTAGTCAATAATTACTGAAATGGCAAAAAAAATCATTTATTTTAAATTACATAATTTAATTACCTTTGACTTGCCTTGACCCATGCTCAATGTTTATTTTTAAGAATATTCAAAACAGCTGTATATATTTAAATATTGGTTACATTTAAGGTATTTTTTAATCTAATAATAATAATAATGTATAAAAACAACATTCAATTGTTGAAAAACACATTTTGTGACTGCTGGGATTTTTTTCAAATAACATTCATATATATATATATATATATATATATATATATATATATATATATATATTTATATATTTATTTATTTATTTATTTTTTTCCCCCTCTTTTTGTCCTGTTTTTTTTTCTTGTAAAATTTTTCCTGTTTAAATTTTTGCAAATTTAATGGTATCAAATCAACCAAGAAATATATAAAAGAAAAAGTGTATTATTTTTATTGAATAAAATATAATACAATTACGCTTCTTCATTGAGTCTTCATTGATGTATTTAATGTCTAAATCTTTCAGGCTAAAAAAATAAAATTTGAAAAATTATTTTATTTAATGTTGGGCATCAGAAGCTACAAGTTGAAGAATATATATATATATATATCTTCTTCAACTTGTAGCTTCTGATGCCCAACATTAAATAAGTGAGGTAAAAGCTTTGACTTCAGCTTTTCTCTTCCAGCGCATGGCAGAAGCTGTAGATCATATTCGACCATAACTGTTCACCACATTGACAAACGGTCCTGAAAATGACTGCAGCATCACAGCCAACTGTCAGGACACATAATTTATCTAAAAGCCCGCTGCCAGAATACCGAGAAGGAACCTTCTTTTTTTCTTTTTCTTCACCACTTTGAGTGAGTTGAGTAACATCTGCATTATTGCTGGAGGCGAAGACAGTGAAAGGAGATGTGATTTATCCACCGGCGAAGTGAAGTTTTAACATCGCCGTGATGTTGTCGACGACACTCTGTCCTGGTTTCACCTGCGCTTCCTTTTGAAAAGGAACTTTGACTTGTCATCTGTCTTGCCTTTTGAACCGCAGCGTGACACTCACAAGGACAGGCTTGGAAGTTCAAACGTGATTTCACACTTTGGTGTCACAATTCTGACATCGCTCCGCTTTTTATTCTTCGGCGGAAAATAACAGCCCAAAGCGGCAAAGTTCCGAAACAAATTTATTTTACATGGGTATGTGACCAGCAGCGATCGGCTTCTATATAGTAAGTACAGGACCATGATCCATGTGTCTTGGGGTCTTGTTCACAAGTGAGGGACGAATGGATACGAGTTGGTGCGTAAGGATCTTGTGGTGAAAAAAGAGCTTAGCTAAAAGACAAGCCTCTCAAATCCACAGGCCTTGGGTGGCGACTAATAGAACAAGATCCAAATGAACGACATGACTTGCAGAGGCCTTTGACTCCCCCCTCACATTCCAAAAGTCAGTCAGTCCACTGGGGGCCGGGTCTAAAGTTTGTTGCACATCAAGTTGGCTAAAAGAGGGGAGTTTGTGGTCAATCCTTGGGTCCATCAGAACCTTTGGTGCGTCGCCAGCAACCGCGATGTTCACTCTCCGCTCACCATAAAGTGTGTGCTCTGATTGTTTTAAGTTCAATGCAACAAATATCATGTGTCGCTTGAAATGACTTTTAGCTGCGACTTTGTCGCCCCAAACATGTGGCATACCCTGCTCCCATATGGTTATGTGACCGGTGAATTTTGGCCCTGAATGTCAGCTTGGACAGGAGCCGATCATCTGGGAGAGACTCGAAGTAGAACCACTGCACATGATGTCGAGCTCAGTTGACGTGAGAGCAACTCGTGACACCCTTAGAAGAGGGGAGTTACCCCTGTGACCTGACCTTGGAATAGAAAAAAATTATATATTATAAAAATATATAGTTTGAAATATTTTAAGAGTGATATCAAGAAAGTGTATGATTTAAAAAAATGCAGAAAAATATATATTTCTTTCTGAGTATTAATTTAATATCTGCATATTTTGGGTTTGCCGTCCTAAAAATGTATTTTAAGATTTATTCTTCTCGTGAAAACCGAAGAGTGAGCGATAAATAATGGGGGGATATTTTACTTCCTGTGTCACCCTGCCCTCACGAGGAGACACTTCTATTCATTTAGACGGCGGCTCAATATTCAGCTCCAAGGATGAATCAAACATGTGACGAGTCGGCACACGAAGACACGTGTGACAGAACATCTCGGCTGCGACTGTGGTTCTCCACACGGATGCTCCATTCGTGGCCACGACAAACAGCTTGTGTTGTCCTTCTCCCCCCTAAAGCTGTGTAACTGAATGAGCATGCGACATAAATGTTCATCGATTTTTCCGTCCTACAGGAGCTCAAGAATGAGCTGTACGTAAAGAGAAAGCAATGTGTGACGATGGACACCCAGGAGCCGGGGGCAGCATTCTGTTGAGGCATGGAATTGGAAATCCCATCTGATTCACTTTCCTCAGCTGCGATAGAAGATGTTTGCCGGTCGTCTTTGTGTCTCATTGGAGCTATGTATCAGCAACACTGCCCCCCTTGGTTTCCATTGGTACTGCTCCGTTTGGTCCATATAGGTAAGTATGTATTGACCCTCTCATAGGCCACATCACAGGACTTGGTAGGCCAGAATTGGGCGTTGAGTTTGACCCGTGGAGGAGTGAAAATGGATATTTAGATTCAGTCATGCGGAATAATGGACAGAGGTGAAGAAGAAGGTGCAGGCAGGGTGGAGTGGGGTGAGACGTCAAAGTAGAAATTCACTGAATAAAAAAGCAGTTCTTGGCGGGGGTGAAAAAAAAGACCCGCTCCGTGACTATATTTAAAACAAGTGCGGATATGTGCTCCCCGGATGTCTCCTCGAGAGTGTCAGCCGCTGCCTCTCCACTTCGTGGGTATAGTTTCCTCGGCGTCCAATTACGGGAGCTTCTTTCGTGGCGAGCGGAGAATGGAAACGTGGTCCCCGGTGCTAATGAACCGCCTAATTATTTCCCGCCGACACTTCCAGAGTGGGATTGGCGCTCAGTTCTATGATGTCGTACGTGGACAGCAGCACCGGGGAGGGAAGCTGATAGTCCCACAGGTTGGCTGAAGAGTCGATGCCTATGTGCAGATGGATAGATGTGTGGACCGAGGGAGGAAAGAGGGACTTGGCGGAGTCCTCATGAACATGACTGGAGAGCGTGAGTTCAAATATGAACTTATTATTGCCACCTTCAAGCTACATTAAAGCACTGTGCAGGTTCTGAACTGGTTGTACAACAGACCTCTGCGTGCAAGTCACCGCTTCCTCAAGTCCAATTCCCAGTCAAGACATGTGAAAACAGACTGGCACATACACTGTTCACAGACTTCTTTTTCTAAATTTACACCCCACTCACCAGCATCAAGTCACATGACTCTTTGGAGCACAATGATTTGCACTGTGATAGGGACTCACTCGGGTTTGTGGGATTCAGCAGTTGTGGAAGTTGACCCCTGTAGGACTTGTCAAATCACACTCATGATGAGGCTTCATGAAACAGTGTCCTCATTTTCAGGTGGCGCTCTTTATGTTAAATAAGGCAAGTTATCATTGAAATAGTTTTGAGCAGATGGCGCCATCTAGTGGACTCAAAATGAGCACACTGTCAAAGGCCCATCACTATGCATCGGGTAGAAATTTTGGAATTTTTAAAAATGTATTTCTTCTGCAATTTTGTCAGTCCCATGTGGGGATCCACTAGGTTACGCGTCACGGAGTAGCACAACCTAGTGGTGCGACTGACTTCCTCCCGGCAAAAACTACTCCCCAGGTCACCACTGTTTCTCGATCCACCAGACTATTGCAACAATTCTTTCTTCTTTTGTCAGCCGATCCTAAATGCTATATCGTAAACATGACGTCGAATCTCGGAACACTGCATAGCCTGGTTGGAAACAGCACCGGGAAGATTTGACAGGTACAAACAAGAGGTAGCAGTGGCGCTAGTCTCTGACAGCAGATAAATCTAGTTCAATAAGAAACCGCACCCATTCTCACTTGCAAGGCGTCAAATAGCGACTATTTTTACCTGCACTTCTTACGTCCAGAGTGACGCCCAAGTCAGCTTGGCACCATGGGTTGTGATTCACGTAAAACAAGGGTTTGGCCATGGGATGGCGCTGCCTTATATGCCCTTCAGTCATGGTGACTTCTATGGCACCATAGATACCAAGTGGCATGTGTATACTGAAGTCGTGATGAGAATGGGACGCTAACATTGGACGCTGTGTACACTTGAAAGAAGTCACTATTTGATGCCTTGCGAGTGAAAAAGGGTTGAAAAAAAAACAAGCGAACCAAACCTTTGACATCATATGTAACACTTTCTCTTCCACTTTGTTACGACACCATTCAGTTCAGTAGAACGCGTTGAGCGTCGATCATCTTCACTCAAACGTAGCATCATCTTGCTCTCAGATCTATACGTTCAGAACATTTGTCATGATGCAAAGGGCTGAAAGCCCCAGTTGTCCGGGGTTATCCGCATTTTAATGATCCTCTCTGGGACCCATTTCTCTCCCTCAGTCACTTCTTCAACGTCTCCCACTCTCGCGCGCGAGAAATCCCCGAAATATGGATAAGGATTGTCCCCCAGAGAACACATGACCTCATTTCCATGTGTCACAAGGATCTAATAGGCTTGGACACTTTGGGCCTGGAACTAAAAGGTTTAGAAAATGTTCTGGTTATCTGTTTTTTTTTTTCCTCCACTAAAGATAACAAGCTGCCGAGCAGATGGAGACACTTTAGAGGAGCTGGGACTGTTGTTAGGGGACGGCTGCGAGCCTCATAAATGTATTAGAAAAGTAGAAATAAGAGTAAATAGACTGGAAATAAGACGCTCTTCCGCAAGGCTGCTGGGAGAATTGTGGCCACACACTTTGTTTTGTGTGTAACGTAGCTAACAATGAGGTGGCAAACAACAGAAAATGACGTTTTTGGTTTTCCAGCCACGATTCACCTGAAGCACAACTGCAATGTCAATATTAGTTGAATACATTTGACTGAATAATTACTGCCTGAGTCTTTTTTTTCCCCCTTGGAATGAGGCAAAAATATTTTAAATGTTCATATTTAAAAAAAATTGTAAGAATAAAATCAATAAATTAGTGCAACAAATTCCGAAATTATTAATGTTGAACTGTGATATGAAATTTCATGCAAGAAAAGAGTCACTGGAATAAAGAAAAGAAAAGAAGCTTAATCAGTTTGTGGAAAAAATGACAATAATAATAATAACAATATATTATTTTTACCTTCATCATAAGAGAAGATATAAGAAAGGAAGTTGATTTTTATTTATTTAGTTATTTTTAAATCACCAGAGGAATTCTTCTTTTATAAATGCAAAAAACAAAAAATGATCATTGTGAAATATTTCAGAAAAATATAAAAAAAATATTTGAGTTAAGATGAACACTGAAATTATTATTTTATTCATTTGTTTATCTTTTTTAAAAGCATCAGTTGGTTTTACATATCTAATGAGGGGTGGAAGAATAATATTCCAAAATTAATTTTTTTGATGGCGAGACAACAAAGTAAAATGCTCTTTTTGATAATATCTCACATTTGATGTTGTGTAATGTTCTGAAAAATATCTGATATTATTAGAGTGAGTTAACATGGTCATAATATAAAACATTATTAAAAAAAAAAAACTTCACAATTGAGGATTAAGAGGAAAATACTTACTACAGAACATACAAAAAATGTGTAAAATACTGAAATTTGTATTACCCTTTTAAAAATTCAAGGGAAAGAAAACAACAACACTACTACTACTACTAATAATAATAATAATAATAATAATAATGGGGGAATCCCAAAATACCAATACAGGACTCTCCAAACCATGTTTTTGTCTCTGAACTAGCTCCTATATCCTATCGCACATTACCCCCCCCCTCACATTTGATGTTGTGTGATGTTGAATATCTGAACTTATTAGAGTCAGTTAATATGGTCATAATATAGAACATTATTTTAAAAAATGAAACAGAAAAAAAAAAATTCAGAATTGAGGATTAAGAGGAAAATACTTACAACAGAACATACAAAAAATGTGTAAAATACTGGAATTTTTATTACCCTTTTAAAAATTCAAGGGAAAGGAAACAACAATAATAATAATAACACTACTACTACTACTACTACTACTACTACTACTACTACTACTACTACTACTAATAATAATAATAATAATAATAATAATAATAATAATAATAATAATAATACCAATACAGGACTCTCCAAACCATGTTTTCGACTCTGAACTAGCTCCTATATCCTATCGCACATCCCCCCCCCCACAACTCTCTCCCACCCGTCCTCACAACACGTCAACAGCAAAAGGCCTTCATTAGAGGCGCACGTATCGGAGACGGTGGCGAACCTCTGCTGCGGCCTCATGATTGATTGCACGGGACCACAGCTCAGAGGAAGACCTCCCCCAATACGGGAGCCAGGCGTTGGCTGCTAGTGCAGAGCTGAGGGACCCCCGCTCCACGCCGAGGAAATGCCGTCTGATAAATTGCCTTCGCAGACCCGATTATACACCCGGGTGTTCCCTGTGGTCGGCCAGCGCACATCCGCCGTTGTGTGTGCGCGGCTTCCGAAAAGGCTGTTTTTTTAGACGAATGGGCGAGAAATGATGGTTTAAATCATCCGCCACAGAGACGTTCAGCCGGCTCTCACAGGCGGGGGATCATCAAAACTGCCTTTCTTGTTTTCCCCTTCCTTCACATACGCACCAGGAAACAGCCTAAGTGGCCACTTTATACGAGGCTGGGGGCTTGCTGGGCAGTGTGTTCATGCTAACTGTGAAGTTCCGCTGGAAAAGTGTCAGGAGGGAAAGAAGATAAATGGCCGAAACTATTCACTTGAAGACAAAATATTGCAGTTCGGAAACGACATTATTATTATGTTCTATTATAATTCATCTGCGCTGTTTCATAAACAAAACTAGATGAAAAATAGCATTAAATTGTGGAACGTCATGAATATTTTTAGAAGATCAATGGCAAGAAATACATTTGAAATATTGAAGTTTATACAGTACAAGGATTGTTTATTACAGTGACACATTAGAGTGAGATGTGAGACCGAATAGGAAGGAATAAGAGCAAAACACTTTCCCTGTAACTGTTGCGAGGGGCCGTCATCAAAAGAAAGACAATAAAGAATACAAAACATGACGTAAAAATAGCCAAAATATATACTTAAGTAACCAGGACAAGTTGAGCTAAAAAGATTAAGTGTGAGGATATTAAATATACAATGAAAACTATTGAAATATTTCATTTATTATGCACTTAATTTTGATATAAATCAACATAACTATGGACCAGACATTCACCATAAAAAGGCAATTTATTTCCAAATATATTTTCAGAAAATGGCCAATGAAAATTTTACTCTTGAAACAGGAACATGCTACATGTACTGCTGAAGTGGTGGCGGTGACTGAAAGAGAAAGAACAAAAAAGGCAGAAAAATTGAACATTTCAGTTGTCGTTTTAGTCTGATGCCACAAAAATACAGGCATCGGCCGCATATGGCCCCCGGGCCGCACTTTGCCCCGGTCTGATCTATAATCGCACAACACAACAGCTCACATTGAATCAACTCATAGAAATATTAGAATAAACATAAATTCATACTTTTAAAATAGCAGGATATTTGGCGATCAGTAAACAAAAACTATTTCTGATCAAATGTTCTTGATCTGCTTCACTGTCAGATGACTTTTTGGCCCTTTCCCTCCTCCATCTTTGATTTCCCTCTTTTGCCCACGCCGTGCTCCAGTCACCAAGGATTTGGAAGCTCAAAAAAACCATCCAAAAAGTCGCTGACTCTCATTTCCAGGAGTCTCACCGGACTCTCCTGCAGGCCTCGGGCCTGAACCCTCTGCTCGGTGGAAACACTGCGGGGACTTTCTGTAATTTTCAATTATGCATGGGAGCTCTCGGAACCTGGCGGACTGGCCTGACCTCGCTCAGCATTATTAGCTTGTTACTTCTAAAACGGATGGATTGACCGAGACACAGAGCGAGAGGAAGCAGGAGTCGGAGGCGAAGAAACTGGGGTGTGGTTAGGACAGTGCATCAGAGGGTCACGTGGAGGAGTTGGAAGTCAAACACCGGGACCAAACAGAGGCCGCGAATGAGCAGAGAGTCGCACCTATTTATGTTAGCTCCCCATTACAGCGTCCCCCTACATCTGTACGTTCCACGCTGCTGCTGCTACAGTAGATGAAGAAGTGCTCTGGGAGTCCGGGGGCTCCGACGCTACCGGCTTTGCGAGTCTTTCTCAGCCACTAATCTTCACAACAACATCACAATTCCCAGCTGAAATTGCAGATAGATTGCTTTAATTAATCACCGACACACTCGATGCAAACATAACAAGTGCTTAGCTGCAGCCAGGTCGGCGCTGAACACTCAGGAGGGAAATATCCGGAGGAATCGGGGAAGAAGCCAGGTTTACTTCACCCGAGGGCTCGAGAGCAGTGGCTGAGATCTAATGTGTTAAATAGGCTCCAGAGATGAGCCTCACGTCGTAGTGTTTTTTGTTTCACTGTCGCAGTTTAGCAGGAACCTTTTGATAGGTTGACGCCATCTTTTCCACTCCTTTTTTCTTTCACTGTTCGTGGTAGATTTCGTAGATTGTCCATCACCTGTCATGCGTTTCTCCATGCTTTTATTTTTGTGTTCCTATGTTTCCGTTTCCTGTTCTCTCTCTCCAGCTTTCTGAGCGACACAGCTGGCATGCATTTGGTAACCGGACTTCCACGGATATCAACTCCTCGACGCCAGCTTGTGTCGCCGGATGGTTTCTTCGCGTTCCAATGGTAAACTCTCCTAAAATTCTTCTCTTTCGTTAAAGCTCCCTCAAATACTCTGAAGTCATTGCGCGCTTCATTTCCTTTCAGCCGCTTCCTTAGTTCTCGTTTCTTCTCGCTTCGTCTCTACTTTCATTTTCAATATTCCAGTAGATTTCCGCGTGAGTATTTTGTCGATCTCACTTTTTGTTTCCTCATTGAAATAGTTACTTCCTCGTGTGCATGTGTGTTCTCCCCGTTTTAAAATTCGCATCTCTTTCGTTCCACGTTTTTCCCCAACCCTTACGTCACACTCCCAGTCCGTGTTCTGGTTCCGGCGCCTTTCGTTCTTCATTCCTGTTCGTCTGTGTATGACCTGGTCTTTGTCTATTAAATCATTCATTTAATCACGTCTCCGTGTCTTCTGTCGTCCAGCACACATCGGACACCCATGGTTTTCTGTGACGCAACCTTAAACCTGAGGCGTCATGAAACAGTAATGCAGGGTTGATGGAAGAGTGTCCTCATTTTTAGAGGCCACTAGATGGCGCTCTTGGTTTAGAATTGATGTTAGGTTTCGTTGAATTAGTTGTTCATGTCCAAATGTTTTATAGCAGACGGTGCCATCTGGTGGTCACTGAAAATCAGGACACTGTTTCATGAAACCGTCATTACTGTGTCATGAAGCCTCATCTGCCCATCACTACAGGACATGTTAATAAAGGGACAAGGCACAGTCAAGGATTCCTCACTCCCTGTGGTGCTAACGGAGTTCCAGTGTTAGCTGCTACCATGTTAGCTGTAGCTCATTGCTTTCAGTGACATTTCAAATGGTATCAACAAGTAAATGTGACTTGTTTAATTTATTTGACTGTTTTCTAAACCAAAAGGTTTTGTCCTATTTTTTTCAATGCTTCAGCATTTTTAGCAAGCGAAGCGCTGAACTACTGTAGCTTCACTGAGTCTTCAGTTGAGATCAGCTTGTGAAGAAGAGTGTTTTCCAAAACACATTTGCTGATTCTGACAGGGAAGAAAAGAGCAGAATTGCTGAATTTTACTGAGAAGTGCTGAGTCATCTCATCATGCAAGTCTGGCGTAAACTTCTGCCTCCGAGATCCGTTGTCTTGACTCACTCTCCGATCATTTTAACACCTCGTTAAACTCTCCCGAAAATTCCAGTCGCTTTAATTACCATGCAAAAGCCGAAGAGCTTTGCTCTTCTACTTTCATTAAAAGCTTTTGATGATGCAGCCAGTCATGTTTAATTCACCGCATGTTTCAGCGCCAAAAGATACATTGCACCGTCGTGAAATATTGACGAGACTCCCTGAGGCCCGGGAGCTTTGGAAAACAGATCAGAGGGATGACACTGACTCGTGACGAGTCACGAGATTCAGTGACTCACGGCCGTGATGATGGTCACTGAAGCGTCCTGTTATTGAGGGGCTCAGTTCACGTTGCAACACCTTCTTCAAGGCTTTCGACTGAAGTCTTCTGTGGCATATGCCGACACCGTTGGGGGCCCGAAGTTGTGGTTCGGATGGTACATCACCCTGTAAAACAATGATGTCTCACTTGGTCTGTGTAGCTCCTCAACCGCCCGTGCGTTTCAGTCATTTGGCTTTGATGGCACCGTCAGTAAGGAGAGCCACATGCGGTGCTTAAAAGTGACGTCCATTTAAAAGTAGTGATGTGCGGTCCTGATCGTCTCCCTCCATGCACCCACCCCTGTAAGGACCTAAAAAAAAAGAAGGGGTTCAAAATGTTAGGCTATGTCCCATTTCTCCCCCTAACACTAGCACTTGGTTCTGAGCGCCCTCCACTATGAAGTGCCTTCCGACGACAAAGTGAAGTGAATGACGTCCCTAAGACGTTTTTGCAACCTCTTGCATCGGCACTGCTAATCCCACTGGGTTTGCTGAACCTGCGGAGAAGAAATGGACGGAGCCGAAGCCGACTTTGCAGTCACTATATTGCGGTGATAGATCTTTAATAGGTAGGACGATGTTAATGTTAGCCTGGATGCTAGCACACTGTTGTTTCCAAAGTATATTGTTTCCAAATATACTTTGTATATTTGGAAACAACAATTTTATTGTATTGTTCATGTTGTCGGACGCGGACGACCAGTTGGGTCGCTGACATGTGATACGAATAAACAAACAGAAGAGTACTTCCTGTTACTAAAATGTCCCTGTTGTCCTGTCCAACATTGTTTGTTGTTTGGTATCCTGGAAATCTATCCACACTTCATATTCCCACTTGGTTTCAAGTCAGCTCCGGAGCTCCTTCGGTTTGAAGGCATCATGGTGAACAGCGAGTGCTTTCGGACTGAGACACACTACACTGAGTGTTAGGATCAAAAACCAGAGTTAGGGTGAGAAATGGGACACAGCTTTACTCTATTGAAACACCTAGCAACGCCAATGTCACCCAAAGATAGTTGCTAAATGGAGTGAGAATGGGTTGCAGTCTTCCCATCATCCCTGGCCCTGTTTGCCTTAGAAACATGAAAAGAACATGACTCTCAAGCCTGTGGCCTGTGGGCCAAATGAGGCCGTCAGACCAAACCTTTAACCCCCTTCACGACATCAAAGATTAGCATCAAATGAAGCAAAAGTTTTGCGAGAGCCACTCGTACTTGTTCTTGGTGTTGCTGAGGAACTTTGTCCCCTGATCTTTCCAGTCATGTACGACCGCTCACTCTGACTCAGCATGTGCTTTAAAAGCCCGCCGACTTGCGTGCCGACTCTGAGTAATTTCACTGGGCTGCGTCGTTACCAGGAACAACGTCGGGTAATTCCCAGGGTTGATTAACTCAAATGAAAGTTCTCTGGAGTCCAAATGTTCTGCTATTTCTCCACAGAATCGCGCCGAACTGGAACACTTATTCCCTGAAATCTCTCATGAAACCAAGTGTGAAATTGTTTCCCTCTGAAGTGTGTAAATTGATAACTAGCTACAGAATACATTAAAAAAGGTCTTCAGTGGTCTGAGCTCACGCTGCCATCAAAAATGTTGAAGGTCACTGCAAGGTCATTGAAGCGCTTCAGAAAGCCGTCAGTTCAGGTTTTCCAAGTGAATAAAGAGTCATGACTTATACTTACTTAGACTCCTACTGATATGTTATTTTTTACAAATAATCTTTGGGTTTTAAAGTTTTGGAAGTGACGAGGCCAAGACTCCTCCAGATCTTCTCTGTGTCCCGGGTCTGCCCTGGGGGTTCCTCCCTGTTGGCTCTTGTTAGTCACCGGCAACTCTTGTTTAAGTGTCATATTCTGGAACGTCAACCGTCCAGGTTAAGACCACCTTTGAGCACCACCCTGAAATACAATCATTGTTGTAGTTGTACATGTATTATATTGTAGTAGGCTCTCATGTAACAGCGACCTCATTTTCAGAGCTCAGTAGGTGGCGCAGTCAGTTCAGAATTGATGTGAGGTTTCATTAAAGTAGCTGATCAAAACCAACTATTTCAGAGCAAAGAGTGCCATCTAGTGGCTGATGTGATTTTCTGATCCACTAGTTGGCACTGTCTGCTAAAAAATTCCAATGAAACCTCGCCTTTTTAAAGTGAGTGCACCACCTAGAATAATGGCACAGTTTCATGATGCCTCATCACCACTGCTGGCGTCACACTGAGGTTCTACTTTGAGTCTCACAGTGGAGACATGCCGGAGAAAACCCCAAACCACCCTCTTGATGTCTGTTACCAAAATAAGTGATGGGCTGATGAGGCTTCATGAAACAGTGTCGGTATGTTCCGAGCTCCGTAGGTGGTTCAGTCGTCTTAAAATGTATGTAAAATTGAATTCAATTGAAATAATTTTGAGCGTAGGGCGCTACCTCGCTGTTTCATGAAGCGTCACGAGACCATCATTACTGGACACACACAGAGATAAACACAAAGCTAAACTCAAGCGAGCCTTGGGTTACACTGGTCCACAGCCTTTCTCACTTGAATCATCCACTTCAATCCATCCAGTGTTTATCGAAGGACTGAAGAGGTGGTGACGCCACCGTCCGAAGAGTTGAGGCCGTCCTGACCTGGCCGTGTAGAGTCCGCTGAGTGTTCCAGCGGCGTTAAGTCAGCGTGGCAGTGGCCTCTGGGCCGGTGACACACACTGTCTTTCTCAAAAGGCCGCGTACAGGTGAGGAGACTTTATTTTAGTCCAGCCAGAGGGTGTCTGTCTACTGACACGGAAAGGCAACGCGCATGAGGACACGCGTTCACCCAGTCATCGGCAGCGCACGCTCCCTCTCCATCTCTCACCCACACGCCCTCCATTTTCCTCCAGAGTCTGAACACCTGAAGTGAGTCAGAGCTGCAGGTGTGTGGGAAGGACTCTTCATCCCTCAGGTGTCCGGATGCCATCGTGGGCAGCTCAAAACTTTATTCTTATCGAAGCCTTTTTTTGTTTTTCAGGTGGTGAAGGAGTTAAATTTTAATCTGCCATCAAATGTCAGCCGTTGACCTGCAACCATCGCCACTTATTTAAATATCAGCGAGCAGAAAACAAACAGGCCCCTCGTGACGCCCACGCAGCGACCTCAGCAGCGCACACGCGCACGTTAACTGAAAAACAGACCAGTTTAAAACAGGGGTTGAAAAAATATATTTGTGAAGATAAAAATATAGCTGTTGGGATGACAGTCTTTCTGTGCTTTGTCTATGCATCTACAAACTTGCTGTTATTCCCTTTAATCCAGGGTCAGTCGAGGATGGAGCTAATCCCAGCTACATCTGGCAGGAAGGGAGGGAAGCAATGGTGGAAATGATTTTAAAATGATGTTTGGTCAAAGCTGACAAATGCAATTGCATAATAAAGATGGAGGATGACATCCATCTTCTGCAGATTATCTGTGGTTGGGTCGAGGAGGCAGCAGCGGACATGAAGAAAACCTGATCTTCTTGTTTAAAAATAAAGAAAAAAATGTAAAAATAAATGAAAATAAAAATACGTAATCTACCAACACAGCAAAAATGTAATTATATATAGATTTAAAATATATTTTAATTTAAAAACTGTCATTATTGAGTTTTGTTTTACTGTTAAGCTAAGTCACACTCCTCCTAAGTTTTAAAATTTAAATTGAACAACCGTATACTCAACCTGACCTGTTATTTTCCTTTTACTCAAGCAGGGAAGTAATTTCATTTTTACTTTGAATACTATTGTAAACATTTCTAGAACTATTTACAAACGTGTTTTTGCTATTACTTTATATACAATGTGATAAACAGGGCAGAGATATTTTTATTTAATTTGGATTTATTTTATCATTCCCTTAAGTGGAAATTAATTTAATGTATTTTATTATTTTAATTTTGAATTTCAGTTATTATTTTATTTATTTTTTTAATGTTGGAAATGTAGTTTAGATCAATAGCACCTGAAAGTCCAGCAGAAACATTTGAAGGGTGATGTTTCGTAGAGTGAAACACTTGTCATTTATCTCCTCCTTATCTTTCTCGACAGGCATAAACAAAGCGAGCTTCTATTTGTTTTGGGATGTTTAAGTTTCCTCCATGGATCCGGACGCCAGGGAGATTGGATCACTAGCAAAACCTCGGCTGGCATGGAGGGAATCGCTGACCACACAGACTTGCCACCATCGGATCAATGAAGCCTGGAACTAATGGAGACTGGCTCTTATGAGGACTCTAATGGAGGCGCACTTAAGCGGTTCGTACATTCACATGCTATTACATACTGTTCCTGTAAAAGCTTATCAGAAGGAGATCCTGTATCTTACGTCCCCTACAGCCCTTCGTTCAGACTGAGACTCACGTAGCGGACAGTTCATCTCCTGAGTCCATCATGGATGAGACGATGGTAAATTAAATACATAACCGGCATGAAAGGACTGACAATTTACACCTCACGCGTTTAATCCGGCAAATATGTATGATGTCACAGGTTTTTCATGTCGATGCCTTCATGAGAAAAGTGTGAGACTTTCCAAGCTTTGGAGTGTGGCATGAACAATGGCCCCAATTTCGCTTCTGATATTGCTAGAAACCCAAATGTTCAATTTGGTATCTGACTCTTTGTACGGGGGCTTCTCCCTCTTTGTTTTGGGTAAACCATTCAACCTGAATCGGAGCTCATATGCAGATCAGATTTTAAGAAGTTTGTGGCACACGTGCGTGAGTCCAGACCTGTAGCACCGAACCATTCCGTCGTTGGAACCCGGCACCTGAAGGAGATACTTCAAATGCTTTGGCCTGTACTCATTGTCGGAAGGACAGTTCAGGTGTTGAACTGATTTCCAGACGTTCTGTTGCCAGCACGACTCACCTCAAATGCACTTTTGAACCGAGCGGCACCGCTTGGAAGAAAGAATGGCTCTCACCAAGGAAGCCGCTGCCGCCAATCCTTGCCACTCATAATCGGATTGAGTTCTATTTTTTGCGACTCAGCGTCACAAGCTGGCACGGTTTCGCTCAAGTTGTAGTTGAGATGATCGTTCATACAGGAAGTCAGTCAAAAAAGTAAAAGTACTTCTGGTATTTGTAGGATGTGGGCGGATGAGACTTCATGAAAAAAGTACCCATATTTTCAGGGCTCAATAGGTGGCGCTAATCCAAAGGTTTTTCAGCAGAGAGTGGCATCTAGTGGGAACTGAAAATGAGGGCAGTGCTTCATGAAGCTTCACCACCTCATCTCAATTGCGCGCAGTTGCGTGTGAAGCAAGCAATATGTTGACATTTGCCGCAAGCCAGACTCTCCACTCCACCATTGTTTCCATGTTTCACAGCAACAGTTGATGCAAAAAAGTGCGAAAACACGTGCTAGAATTTATAATTTTGACACTCCTGAGAGCTGCTTTACCCAAGGATTTGTTCTTCTTGCGTTGTTTTGTTCAATAATCTTTCAAGGTCTACGAGTTGTAACGTCACTGATGTGCTGGCAGACTTTATTTTTAAGTCCAAGGTTTCGTAAGAAACAGAACTCACAAACAGTATCAAGGAAACAACACGCCAAAATGTGTCCTACATACGCTCGCGCTGAAACAGCACCGCGCTTCTCCAGTGACAGCGCAGAGTCTATAATACAATACCTGTATTGTACAAATAATGCATGAGAGCAACGACAACATTTCCAAAAAAAGTTATCGGACATCATCCTTGAACGTATTTTAGTCGCAGACGGGGCGAAGAGAAGCGGGATAACAACATCAGAGCGGGAGAATACAACAGGAGCTACAGAGGACGCTGCCTCCGACGTACCACGGGAGTCGAGACGAAAGTGGAGGGGGGGGCGGGGAGGGGCAGGCGGAGACATACAGTGAGAGAAAACAGCGCGAAGGAAGCTGACAGTCGAGAATAAATGACTCGACTTCAAAACCTCTCACATCTTCCATTTCCCTGTGGACCCGTCGCCAGCCCAACCACCCACCCAAACAATCACGGGCTGCAACAATAACACTGCAGCCCAGGCTGTTCATTAACAGCTGGGTTGAGTCTTCGCAAGGCCTCATTCCACATCAAAGCCGCCTCCGATTCCCACCACAATCACCGCCAGAGACTGCGGGCCTTTGTCGGGAGAGACTCAGTCACCAGCTCGGATTTTGGTTAACAAGCCAACTGCCCTTGTACTTTGTTGATAAAGATGCTGACTCAAGGTTTAGTCAAAGGAGGAGGGGGGTGGGGGGGTGTAGATGAGACAGTAGCCAACAGCTGAAGAGCGCTTCAAAGGGCATCCTTTACTATCCTGCTGAATATTCAGAGCAACTCGCGGGGTAACTGTCTCGGAGCAAACGATCGTGTTGTAGTCAAGACCAATAAACCAGAGATCAAGACCGAGAGCAAGACTTTGAGGGCCTGAGACTAAAATAGAGGCCAAACTCTGCAGTAGTCGCTCAAACTACTACCGTCATTTCTGGACTGTAAGCCGCTACTTTTTCGGACACCCTGAACACTGTGGCTGATATATGGCTTTTGAAGGGAAATTGTTCTTGGCGTCAAGATATCAAGTCTCGGCACCACAGACCAGAGGAGCTCCGCCGCCACAGCAGGATGGAGTTGCAGGAAAACCGTAGCAATGGTGGAAAGTGTCGGTAATGTGAATGTGATTTCATTGGTCTGATGTGACGAGTCATATCATATTGGAGCCGTGATGCGCGTCAGGTTTGATATCGTCAGTCGATGCTGGAACCCATTTTTGTTTCAAAGTGATGTCACGCGTTCTCAAGCATTTAGCCAGGACCAGAAATCACTGCACTTCCACAGCGCGGCCTGTGGACCAGCCTGAGTTGTGTGTCTACAAAACCGACTTAGTCCTTTAATTTAGTGGGTGTGGCTTATATTCTGGTTTATCCAATAGTCTGGAAATTATGGTAGTTTCTATAAGTATTTCCGTTCTGGATTTTGCTTACAGGAAGCAAGAAATGTGTGTTTCTGTTTGACAAAGAGACTTATGCGTCAATGTTCTATGGCCAGTTTAGTCTCGCCCCACGATTGGTCTTGGTCCTGGACTTGGCCACGGCATCCTCTTGTCTCAGACTCGACTTGGTCTTAGGTTACACATGCAATGGCAAGCAAATGATAATGATCACGAGAGTGGAACGCAACTACATGATTTAATAACAGCGGGCAAATCATGACTAGACTTGATAGACGACCTGGGAAAGACTTGGCGTATTGGGAAAATAAAGCGACTTGGTGGTCAAATATATACACAGCTCTTGGTAACCAGAAAGTCTTGGTTGAAGTCTGACATGAACCCGAAAGGAAGTCTGAAGAAGACTCGACAAAGTCCTTGGAAATTGTTTTATATAGACTTGGGAACTAGCACGTCTAAATAAGACTAGTCAAATCCGGGCCTTAAACTTGAGACCAATTCCAAAAATAGACTTGACACGCATGGAAACTGAAAAGACATGAGAAGGCAGTCTTAAGAAGAATTGGGAAAATAAAGCGACTTGGTGGTCAAATATATACACAGCTCTTGGTAACCAGAAAGACTTGCTTGAAGTCTGACATGAACCCGAAAGGAAGTCTGAAGAAGACTCGACAAAGTCCTTGGAAATTGTTTTATATAGACTTGGGAACTAGCACGTCTAAGTAAGACTAGTCAAATCAGGGCCTTAAGCTTGAGACCAATTCCAAAAATAGACTTGGGACGCGTGGAAACTGAAAAGACATGAGAAGGCAGTTTTAAGTAGAATTGGGAAAATAAAGCGACTTGGTGGTCAAATATATACACAGCTCTTGGTAACCAGAAAGACTTGCTTGAAGTCTGACATGAACCCGAAAGGAAGTCTGAAGAAGACTCGACAAAGTCCTTGGAAATTGTTTTATATAGACTTGGGAACTAGCACGTCTAAATAAGACTAGTCAAATCAAGGCCTTAAGCTTGAGACCAATTCCAAAAATAGACTTGGGACGCGTGGAAACTGAAAAGACATGAGATGGCAGTTTTAAGTAGAATTGGGAAAATAAAGCGACTTGGTGGTCAAATATATACACAGCTCTTGGTAACCAGAAAGACTTGCTTGAAGTCTGACATGAACCCGAAAGGAAGTCTGAAGAAGACTCGACAAAGTCCTTGGAAAATTGTTTTATATAGACTTGGGAACTAGCACGTCTAAATAAGACTAGTCAAATCAGGGCCTTAAGCTTAAATAAAGTGACTTGGTGGTCAAAATATACACGATAACATCGAAAAATATTAGCTCAGAAACGTCATCCAAACACCGGAAACGCAACAGAACAAAGCGGTTGGAAGTCTCAAGTGCTCAGGTCCTGTGACATAGGAACGGAAACAGGAAATGGCCAGGAGAAAAAGGGAATGATGGCAGTAACATAGGCACTTCCTGGTGCTGGACAACATTACTCAGCGATGCTTGATGTGAAATGAAGTGAAACATGGTGGGATTTGAAACACTACAGGCGTCCGCATCCCGTGTGTCTGCTTAATAGAACACGTCGTGTCCCAAGTCAACACATCAGCAAAGGACGGCTGGCAATGACGGGGCGAGCTGAAACCAGCTACCTGTCCTGGTGTCGCTAAAGCAAACATCCAAAAGTACGTGTCAAATGAGCGGCTTGATCTGTGCCAGCTCCGTCGTCTGGCTGACTGATGAATCACAAGCTGTGCTCTTGTTCGCCTTGTTTGTGCTGGAAACTGATCAAGGAACAGCAGGGTTACTGCCTCAGTCCGTCACCTCCTCTGACAGCTCTCTGTTTCAACAGAGGAATCGAGAAGGGACGGCACATGGAGTCAACAACGTGCCTAATATGACAGCATGCTGACAGAGCAGTCCCAATAAAAGGTCATCAACGGCCGCGTGACACTGTTTGGCTCCGAGCGGCGGCGATTCATGTGTCAGTCACCTGGAAGTCTGCGCGGAGGCCGACGAGAAAGAGATTTAAACTTTGGGAAGTTTAAATGTAGCATGGAGCCAGCGCGGCGCAGAAAGAAAACAGCTCAAGTTTTTCCGGCCCAGCGTTCAGAAGTACTCTTGGGAAGACTTTGTTTATCGTTGAGAGACGACTGAGAATGGAGGCGCTTAATGAGCAAGAAAAGAGACGCTGCTCGGAGAGTTTGGTCCTGAGGGACGTGTTTATGCTGTGCGAATAACTCCGTTTGAATTTATGTCCAAAGATTTGAATGTATTTCCTTATCAACGACAGCTTTAATTGTCTGCACTGTTCATTGTTGTCTACTTAGGAATGGACCTGGTTAACAGGGACGTGGAAATAAGAAATAGCAAACTCGGACTTGGTCAATTAGGAAGTGAAATGAGGACTTGGTAAACTATTTAGCCTGCTATAGACTTGGACGTTACCCAGTGAACTTGTTAAAGAGGAGGTCTGAAGTAGACTTAAGGTCCACTGATGCTACGTACGAAATCGAACGCATTAGTTTTGCTGTTCACCAATATATCCACCAGGGGGAGCAACCCAGAGTCGTAAGGCAAAACAAACTCCAAAACAAACATGGTGGTCGGTGACGCTGTTAAGTATCTTGTGAGTGGAGGACTGAGAATTTACGCTGTTATTATGTCTTCTTCATGTCTCACTAGAGCTATGTATCGGGTAGTAACAGCAACACTGCCCCCTATAGTTTCCAGTGGTAAGGCTCTGTTCTGTTCGTATCCGCAAGCTTTATGGAAACATGCAGATATACAGATGAAATGACCGCAAAGCTGGGACAGAAGTTTCCATCCAGATCAATACGTAATGCGGAGAAATGATAATTTTATAGTCTCATCAAGACTTGTGGACTGGTTTGTCCACATCAGTCTTGTTTAATCCAAATGTCAGAAAAACAAATTTGGTCAGGTTTGAAATCGATCTGATAGACTCGGTTATGAAGCATAAAGTTAGTCAATTGGTTTTCTCATATCGACTTCGCAAACTATAACATCGGAAACCAGAAAGTTTGAAGGTTCTACTTCGACTTGGAAAAGTCATGTGGTGAACTACAAAGACCAACAACCATTTTTTAGAAATTGACTTGAACGTCTCTGACATTCATCTTGGTAGCCAGATAGTCCGACCTGAACTGTACCCAAAAGGAAGTCTAAAGAAGATTCGACCTTGGAAAACCTGAACTGTTATGATTCGAGCGGAGCGGGACCCAAACGCCTTAATGAAAAGACCAACAGGAGACCAGAGTAACAAACAGTAGCATTGAATCAAACCTAAGGTTTTACAACAATCCAACAAAAGGTCGCAGAATCCAAAAGCATCACCAAACTGGGAGATCAAAAAGAAAGTAGAAAGTCTGAAAACTGAAGGCGCCAACGAACCGAATCACGGGCGAGGAATTCGAAAAAAAAAAAAATCACAAATGCACGTCCCAATAAGACCAGTCAAATCTGGGCCTCAAGCTTGAGGACGAAGTCCAACTATAGACCTGGCACACATGGACCACCGAAAAGACGTCTTAAGGAGACTTGGGAAAGTAGAAAGCGAAATATTGAGTTGATAGACAATCTGGTAGATTTGAAATGTGACATCTGGGTTAAGCAGGAACAGACAGGTAAACTAGGATGCCGGAAACTGACTTGGTGTAGCCAGGAAGTCGGACCTGGTTAAAAACCTGCAGTGGTTTCTGGAACACTGACAAGGTATCATGTCTCTATCGTGACTTCAGCGACTGTGGATCTACCCCCTCTTCTTCTTCTCTCTAGTGATGTTTGTCGAGCAGCATTTTAGCACCTACCTCTCTCGCCGATCTAGAATTCCATCTCCAGTCAACAGCAGGCTCCTCGCTCGGCACGTGTTTCTCTGCTGAGAATTATCAGGGAACGTTTTGCCCTTCACGTCACTCTTCAAAGGGTAATCGACATTAGCGTATTTGAAGTCGCCATTTATCCCGACTTGTCACATTTGGCTGCAGAGTAATTATTCAAAAAATATGAATGCATATTTTTAATCCATATTCTGCGGTGACAAAAGACCTACGTCGGCATGTGAGAGCTTCTTGGGAGGATGGACAGAAGCAACACAATAATAAAAGCAGTGATGTAAACAGGCCCCGAGGTTCCAGTGGAGTGTTGCATTTCGAGCACCCAGACAAGTTTGTTTCATATTCAAACACAACAAGTGACGCAAGTTTGATCGCTGGTATTAAATGATCATTCAGAATTGGACTGACAGTTGGAAAGATGTGACGCTGTGTCCCTGTCATGGCTTTGTCAAGGAGAGTGAAGCCAGTAGCTGAATTGGTGCAGGTTTACAGATGACTCGGGAGAGCGAGGGTAGTTTTAACAATTCACTACAATGAATAATATAAGCACACAAGACGGACAGGAACGATGAACCAAGGACGTCAACACCAAAACGCGGAGTGAGGAAACACAAGCGGGGCAGGGAGGATCCTGAAACAGAAAACAGGCGAATAAGATTAAGCCTGACTAAGAGGGACATCGGCACTCGGAGGTTGCTCACGAGGCCCAAGTAACAAAAAGCGTTCGGTGGTGGATCTACTCACACACGCACGAGGAATGACTATATAGCGGAGAAACAGAAAAGGTGAGTCTACACAAAAACACTCACTCGCGCAACAAGAAGCAATAGACAAAAACAGAGGAACAAAATAACAAAATCACGAAATGAAAGCACAAGAGAAACGAAACATGACAGTCTCACTGCTTTTTGAAACTGGGTCCTAGAGTGATTCGAAAACAGTCGTGAAACGATGACTTTTCTAGCGACCAAAAGATGTGTTGCTGAAGGGTTTACATTCATTCAGCCGCCTTCAGAAAAACCAACCCATCCTCACTCCCTCAGCAAAATAGATTAATGTTAGGAAAGTGGACTTTTGCGTCCTATACTGACGAAAAAGGCTTCAGCGTTTCATGTTACACATTTGGTGTTGCAATGGACTAAAAGAATGTTTTCCTTCCGTAGCGTTCCAGGCAGGTCGGTGTGGATTGTGCATCACAGAGTGCGAGGTGCACCACACACAGGCGTCCGAGGATGTGTGAGGTGGGGAAACAGGGGTACGTGCCGAGGCTCTCTTCACTGAATGACACCGATTGTCAGTTGCTATTTACCGTAACTAAAGCGCATGGCTGTTTTACGGGCTATAAATAGCGATTTGACACAATGTTAAACGTAGAATGAATGGAGCCATGGCTCACCCTCACCCCAACCGCCATCTTTTTTTTTTTCACGCATTGCGCTGCCAATACGTCAACATGCTACGCTAAAGCCTTTGTCGTCAGTCTAGGATGCTCAAGGCAACTAAAGCAGTTGCTAAACAAGGTTCTACACAGCATGAACCTCATGAGATATCAGGGTGACCAAGAAACACCTCCTTCAAAAATGGTTGCATCTATAGAAAGACATGTCACGCCCCCATTCACCGCCTACAGGAAACCCCAGACTCTCTCTGGGACAGATGGTCCAGCAGATACCAGGTAGACCAGGAACCAGCCCCATATTCCTTCGAGAGCGTTTGAGCCTGTATCTACGGAGAGGGAAGTCCTGCGACCAAGCCTCAGCTAAAAGAATAGACCGCCTTCTCATGAAAACATATTCAAGTGTTGACAATAAACTCTGCACGAGCTTCATTTCTGCCCTGAAGAAAAGTTCATAAAACATGGAGAAGGAACGATAAAGATCTTCGTTCGCGCCAGAGATAAAAGCCGAGTGTGACAATCGCGTGGCGGTGGATTGCAGTGCGAACAAAAGAAGTTTGGCTGATGGAGGGATAGCGCATGCGTTCCACTCCATCTATCAATGATGACTCCAGCTGCAGCTCCAGATCTAAAATTCAGTCTTTTCTCCAAGTTTGATACAAGTGCTGCTTGTTTTTGTTCTTAAAGTGAGCGTGGCGTCGCAGTGTTGAATGCTGAAATCAAAGTCCTGTCAGTCGACTTCAGAAGGTCGCGGCTTGAGCAGAACTTCTGTCTTCACTCCCACGGTTAAAAACCAGACGGGGGTTCAATGTTGACTCAAAGCTGTGTGTGGGTGTTTGTCTATGCCAAAGGCTTCAACCCGCCAGTTTGGAAATAGCGGGACGATAATGGATCAAGTCTCTGGAGTGAATGCAGTAAGACCCAAACAAACAAACCGACAAATCCAGGAGCGGATCACAGCATGATCTGGAGTGGGATACTGACCTCCTCGCAGCATGTTTTCCTCCATCGACCCCTTTAAGAAGGACATCGGCGCGCCACAAGTGATCCGCTCTAATGTGGCGGAGACTCTTGCGTGGCCCTCTCATCAAGTGATAATGAATGAAGCAATTAGCCGTGATTATTAAGTACGTTGTGCCGCTTTCCTTCGCTAATTTATGGCGCACGCATGTTCCATTCATCAGGAGGCCTCCAGACATGAGCTCTCTCACACACACACACAGGGGTCGTCCTTCATCGCACACGGAGCGGAAACAGCGGTGAAAAACTATTTTGAATTCATGGGGATGGAAATGAAACAAAAGTGAAGCCACACGCATCGATCTAGTCTCCGTCAGTGTTTTTAAATGTCAGCGAAGACCACAACTGTCCACGGAGCATCTGACTCCTGGACATCGCAGTATTGATCTCTGTCCGCAGCGCGGGGACAAGCAGGCACCTGCCAATGCGCTTCCTTCCTCTTGTCCTGCTCATGTCTCTGTGTGGAGTCGTGATTGTCAAGAGGCCTGTTGAGGTTTAGGACTCAGAGGCCGGAGACAGAGCAGGACTGGAGTTTCATCCAAATAGAAACCGTAAAGGGAAACGCAAAAGGAGGGCAAGCTCAAAACCGGGTGACAGAACTAGACGTAGAAAAGACTTGAGCTTGCCAAGAAAGGATAATGACATGACAAGTAGACGGGACTCAACGAGGCTGTTACTTGACTTGACGCAGAAACACGACTTGACAGGGCAAGACGGGACAATGACTTGATGAAATGAGACAGGACTCCTCAAGATTGTGACTTGACTTGACCTGGAGATTTCACTAAACGTGACAAGAAATACTGACTTCACAAGAAGGAACTCGGCCAAACAGTTCCTTGACTTGATGCAGAAACCTGACTTGACAGGGCAAGACAGGACAATGACTTGATGAAATGGGACAGGACTCCTCAAGACTGTGACTTGACTTGACCTGGAGATTTGACTAAACTTTACAAGAAAACTGACTTCACAAGATCGAACTCAACCAAACAGTTCCTTGACTTGATGCAGAAACAAGACTTGACAGGACAAGACGGGACAATGGCTTGACGAGATGAAACAGTACTCCTCAAGACTGTGGCCTGACTTGACGTAGAGACTTGACTAAGCTTGACAAGAAGACAAATTTCACAAGACAGGACTCGGCCAAACAGTTTCTTGACTTGATGCAGACACATGACTTGACAGGACAAGACGGGACAATGACTTGACAAAAAGAGACAGGACTACACAAGACTGTGACTTGACTTGAGATAGAGACTTGACTAAACTTGACAAGAAGACTATCTTCACAAGACGGGACTCGGCCAAACAGTTTCTTAGACCTAACATTCAAACTAACCGACGTAATGTACAAAACAACACTGGCCACGTGTGACAGTGATGTTGGACTGATGCTTGGGTTTCCTCTACACTCTGGTTTCCTCCCACATCCTCAGTCATACAGAGATGAATTGCTATGGCTGTTATCAGTTGACACCGTACAACTCACACATTCTTGTGGGCCAGTAGGCGACTACTATGCCTCCTGGTTAGTCAATCTATGGTGGATTTTTTTTTTTCAGAACTTTATTTAAACAGCGAAAAAATTGGAAAATGATCATTTGCAATCGAAGCAACTCTGAGGCTCAGTAGGAGCTGCTACAAGCTGTCGTAACAAAATAAGTGAACGGAATGAATCTTCACCATCTTTTAAGTCCAACTTATAAATCTATTTTCCGATAAATATTTCTCTTGAATAATAATACTATACTTCCTGTTTATGTTCAGGGAAGCCATCTTGGATTTTATGCTTTGGATGGTGGGGATTCTAAACAAACTTATTTTCATGTTCGACTAAGAAATTTGGACGTAAATTGGATTTGCCATCCCAAAAGTCTGTGTTCTCTCCTGGGATGATGGCAGCCTGGAATTGTTTTTCTTTTCAGGCACCAAACAGAGACACGTCCAGAGGACGGTGAGAGATCACATCGATGGCGGACTTATAATAAAGATTACCGCAGCATTGGTAGCTTCTGCTCAGCGCTGCGTTGCGGATGATCCGTGGGTTTCGCTGCACGGTCCAATGAAGACAAGGCTTCCCAGCCACAACTGCAAACATAATGGCGCCGTCCAATTTGTTCAGCAACTGCTGAAGAGGAACTATTCTGTCACGCCGACCGGTGAAATATACTATTGATTCAGTCACACCTTACTTGTCCCCTGCCGGCACGCTTCATTACATTACTCAAACACTCCATGAAGGCCTCATTAGGCCGCTGTAGCGCCTGTATAATTCATGTTGATAACCGGCGCCGCTGCAGAGAGTGATGGCTGAAGGTCGAACCCACCCGAGTTCTGTGACCCAGGATGGTCCCGCAGGATAGACGGATGTTTGTTTTTGGAGTGCCTGCCGCGTGTTGTCAGGGGTGGGAGGCGGAGAGGATTCGGGGGAGAAAAGAGCATGGAAAATGAGGGATGTTAGTCTTGTCTCAGATCATCTCATCAGAATTCTGCGCCGACGTTTTTGTTTCCTTACAGAGAGGTGAATCGGTCTCACCGCAACATTTATCTCTCTAAAATGTGTCCAAGTTTAATAGTTCTTTCGGTAGTTGCTGATAGTTATTGGTCGCTTGATGCAGCGAAGTGAAGTAAAGGAGCGAAGTCTTTGCCCCGGGACCGAGTGTGGAGGGCCTATAAGGAGGTACCCAGTGGAAGGGGGAGGCGTTTTGGGCGCATCAACATCAAGCTGACCCAAGCAAGAGCCTGGCCTATGGCTGAGATGGAAGAACACTACCGTTCCCCACCCAGCCACCACAAGAGGACCCCAGCTGACAACCATGCAGAAGACATTCTGGCGTAGGAGGATCAGCTGCTTGTGAAGGACAAGGAGATCGGAGCAGAGCATGGATTCGGTCACACTGGTTGTGGGCCGGGTGGTTTGGGTATTGGGTTCCCTTCAGAGAGAATGAGTCGGGAGTTAAACTCAGTTGAACCGATGAGTTCATGACTCATATATTTATTTACACTTTCCAGACTCTAGTCACTTTTCTCTAACAGAATATATTCATGAAGATGGGTCCAACATAACATTCATGTACTTAAAAACACATTTAACATCATTTCTTCCCTTTAAAAAAACTAAACTTCTTCCTCAAAAAAATCTCTCTGTCCTATAAAATGATGAGTTGAAGGGGTTGCGACCCTATCATTGTAATTATATAATCACTATATATTATTATATATCACAATATAGTTCGCATAGGTCCCCGTAAAAGAGAAGAAAACTTGAAATGCCATGCAGTGGAGGGTGAAGTATGTTGGGTATATGGGTGGTGGATGATGGAAGTGGAGAAGAGGAAGGCGGTCAATGCAATTGATGGAGATTCATGTGCTTGATATTTTGAACAGAAACTTCTGTCCGTGCTCGCGCATCTGTATTTCTACACATTTCCACAAAGCACGGAAACGGACCGGCAGTACCACCGGAAACTCTGGGGCCCAGTGTAGCGGTTGCTACCTAATACGTAGCTCTAATGGGACACGAAGAAGACAAAACAATAGCGGAAATTCTCGATATATTTAGCGGCCTCACCGACCGCCGCATCCCACAACGCTGCCTCTGTTTTCGTCTTTTGAGTAAGAGATCAAAACTTTTTCCGCAGTTGCCATGTTTGGTTTAAAATTTGTCGTCATAAAATTTTGACTCCTCCCCCTTTAGGATATATCGGTGAACAGTATTACCAACGTAAAGGAGGCATGTGATCAGTGACGGGATCATTTGAAACGGACGGGTACAAGTGCGTACGTAAAAGGACCATAAATGGGCCTTAAGTGTGACCAAGAGGAAGTTGGACGCCTGGCATAAAAATGTCCCTTTCTCCAGCTGAAACTGAAATAACTTGGAGAGGAACTGGGTTGCAAATGCAATAAAAGAGAGTAAAAGAAGTTTCTGCTCAGCAACGTCGGGAAAGAGAGATAGACTCGGGGTTAAACGGTTAGTGAGCTGGTGGACGAAATCCAATTGACAGTATCCAACATTAAACACACTGCCAACCATATCCGAGTGTTCGCACTGAGACCAGCGATATGATGTAACCGCTGGAGAGAGGCAGAAAAAAGAAATCACTCAAGTTGCTTTATGAGATCTGCTGGTGCATGACATGTTTGACCTCAATAATTTCCCCCGACTCACTCCAACACCCAGCGGCGCAAATTGAAATCACAATTTTAAATGGAGGCAGCGGGGCCTTTTTTTAAAAAACACCAAAATGAAGAAAACCATCACCCCTGACCTTCTGAGGCGGAGCAATTAAATCTGGCTTATGGACAATGATCGTTTGGAAGTGCTTCAATTAGAGTTGACACTCTCAATGGAAGCTCAGCAACTTGCTGTTTATGAATATATATATTTTAGTACACTCATAAAGTACATGAGGAGGAGTGCTGGAGATGTACTGCCATCATTATTCATCCGAGGAATCGCTGATCTTCATGTGAGATATGCTTCTGTTGGCTTCATCTCTCCGCGAACAGCAGGCGCTGATAGAAATCTAAATCTGAGGCCATGGTTCCTCGAAAAACAGTGGAGCACCTCAGCATTGTCTTCAGGTGTAATGACATCACATAAAGGCCTGGATTTCCCTCCGCTTCGCCGCTAAAATGCTGAGGTCTCACCAGTGGCTTTGTCCGTCCGTGGAAGCCATCTTAACTTCAGTGTGGTGTCGTCTCAGAAGCGGGTCAGCATTCAGAACCACGATGTCCAGGTAGAACAGGTAGTGATGAGTAGATGAGGTTTCAAATAGCGTCCTGATTTTCAGAGGCCACTAGAGTGTGCTGTCTGCTGTAAAATGTTTGGCTTTGATCACGTATTTCAGTGAGACCTCACATCATATTTGAAACCAAGCACGCCATCTGGTGGCCTCTGAGAATTAGGACACTGTTTCGTGAACCCTCCAGTACTGTTTCATGATGCTTCATCTACACATCACTATAGCAATAACAGGGCTAAGGGATTCAGTTGCCTTCAGAGAGAACGATGAGGGAGTTAAACTCAATTAAACCTATGAGTTTATGACTCATATATTTATTTACAAAATTTCCAGACTCTAGTCACTTTTCTCCAACAGAATATACTCATGAAGATGGGTCCATTTTTCCCTAACCTCTCTGCATGACACAACATAACATTCATGTACTTAAAAACACATTTAACATCATTCCATACCACACACTGGGCCTTTAAAAAAATATCTCTGTCCTAGAAAATGATGAGTTGAAGAGGTTGTGACCCTATAATTGGAATTATATATTCACTATATATTATTATATATCACAATATAGTCTGCATAGGTCCCTAAAAAAGAGATAGAGTGAAAACGTTTTCCCCCAAAACTTGAAAGTAAATATATTTTTAGATTTTATTCAGTCTTTTGAAAGAGATAAAAATCTTTCACTTCACTTTTTTAAGCGTGAAGAAAGTGCCACGTTGCTCAGGCGTGGAAAAGAGCAGTTAGCAAATGTTCTTAAATCCACGAGTGTCCCCAAAGTTCTGAGCAGCCAGTAAGTGACAGTACAAAAGATTTCAGTTCCTTGATAAGATCAAACTTCTCACAAAGTTGCGTGGACTTCTCTTTGTACTGGAGCAGGAGTCCAAATCCCATCTGCATATTCCCTGATCTGCTTGAAAAGAAGCGCCTCACTTTGATCAGTCTGAAGGAGTTAAGGTTCGCCGATGGTTTGGTTGTGACTTTTGCTTTGCAGAAATGGATTAATAATAATGCAGCTGGTGGCATCATCCTCATTGAGAGGAATCTGCATATATATTGGAATATCATTAGATAAAAATCGCTGCCGCCACATTCATAATTCATACTCTAGAATGTCAGTATTGGTACTGTAATGCCAATAAAGTTAGTTACGAGACTCCCACCAAGCTGCTTAGTATTAAATCATGACTCACACAGATACAGCATATGATCTGACTTCAGCCTTTACACTGACCCCATTCCCTGGAGCTGATGTTTGCTTCGTACGTTTTTTTGTTTCTTGTATATATATATAAAAAGCTAAAGCTAAAAAAGCTTTAAGGTGTTTCCATTATTTTGTATTTTATATATATATACATATATATATATATATATATATATATATATATATATATATATATATACCACTTAATAAACTAAAAAAACAGACACGTAAAAGTCTTAAAAAAACGTATTTATTTATTCTATTTTTAAAAAGCCCGCAGAAAGAGACTTATAATGTCCAAAATACGCTACAGTGTAAAAGGGCTTGAAAAGACTCCGAAATATTACTGGACGACTAGAGTTTTCTGCGGCACTTCCTCATGGGAATTTCACAGTCGGGCTCAACGACTCGCGCAAATATGGAGAGAAGATTTAAACACCCAAGAAAAACCTTCTCACTATCAGAAACGGTGTCCCACAGGGATAGATCCTTGGATCATCGGAGTTCCATGATGCTGCATCAACACATTCTCACTCCCACGCTAACTATGTTCTTGTGTACTTTTTGTGCTATGTCGAAGTGAGCTTCTGCTTTATATATATATATACATGTTTCAACGGAGTCAAAGGTTTCCCCTCTGACCGTTCCTGACTCTTGGTATCTATGGCACCATTGCTCCTTACTGACAGTGCCATTCGAAGTCACCATAATTCCCATCCCATGGCTGGGATAAGCTTGACTTTGCCGTGACTCTGGGATGCAGAAGTCCACTTGCAAATAGTCGCCAACAATTAAATAAAATACTGCTCTATTCCTGTACTATAGTGAAATATTTCTGTCAAATAAAGAGTGACTCTTGGGGTTCTGATGGAGGGCATCATGTTTTCTCGGCCCTGAAAAGGAATAATGGAATAAAAAGATTCAATTCTGACACATCCAAGACCTCTCCTCTCCCCGCTATTGTCAGCTGGCTCCAAAACCTGCCGGCGGATCCTTGGCAGTGTCAACAACACAGAAGATCTATTCACCCTCAGTCTGTCAAGCGTGACGGGGCAACATCAAACTGCTGCCACATCCCTCACGAAATCCCGACTAGCCTCCTCGTGTCCGGCCGCCATTGTGCTTTCACCTCCATTCAGTCAGGCGGGAAGTTTCCCCCCTCGTGCATGTCTGTCAGTGCAATTCTAATCAGGTGCTCACGTAAGCGGCCGCACAACAGCGCCGGCTCGCCGCCGTCAGCCGGAGTATCGCGCACAGAACTGTGTCCGGCGCCTGACTCGCCTCACGACAGCAGCCATTGTGTGCTACAGTGCGCTCACTCGCTCAGATGTCAAAAGGATTGTGGCTCTGTGACAGTGAGTTAAGTACCCGCGGGAGGAGGAAAATCATATTTAATCTCCAGCGCTCGCAGGCCAACTTGAGCCCCGAGGGGAGAGGAAAATGCAACCTCATTTATTTGAATGGAACTCTGCAGGACTGCCAACAAAGGATCAGGGTTTAACTTTCGCTGTAACACACCACAATGTGGAGTCAAACAAGGTGCTGCGTCGGCCAAACACGCAAGTCCCAATTCCTGCTGGATTACTGTCTGTTCTTTTTCTCTGAAGCACTGCGCCTCCTGAGACATTAAACCTTTGCCAACAATAGGACAATTTCTTGGGGTTTGATGGAGTCAAACACGGGCTCGTATTTACATTTATGAACGTCTGTCAGACGAATTCATCGGTTATTACATCCAGTGATTGACTGTCACCGTTTGTGTTGTCAACTATTATAAGAATAATAATAGCTATAAAAACATGATGAGAAATGTGAACAGAATAAAAGTGAATATTTTAAAAATAAATAAATGTGAAACTGAAAAAAATGAACTGAAAAAAATCAAAATAAAAAAGACTAAAATTTTCAAAAGTAAAAACAAATATAAAAATAGAAATAAATTTATTTTATTTTATTTTATTTAATACTGCGGACAATTCGAAGTTCAATTGGCTTCATGTGGACAGTAGGAGGAAAGTAGGAAAGGAGTTCCTCAAGGAAACCCACATAAGCAAAGGAAAACATACTGGCACACAAAAGGGAAAAAGGTGGTCTTCTCCGGCTATAATCGAGGTTCCACTGGGGTTTGTCCTTGGACCCCTGGACTTTCATTATGCTGCTTCTTTTATGAAACAAAAATGACTTCCTCTGTTCCTATAACCAAAAGATCCACCTGCTATTTTACTTCTACCAAGAGATACGATTTCGCTGTTCATTTTTTTTTTTTTTCAATTCGATCGAGCCTTTAATGCCAAGATCCAATTCACTAAATAAAAAAAATCAATTTTACTTTGAAAGGTCTCCACAAGATAAGTGTCAAATATTGCTATTTCATCACGAACGGTCCTCGACAGTTTCACAAAGAGGTGGATGTTAAATTACCCTGATATGAATCAAGCCTATTAAACAACTTGTGAATGTTTTTATCTGCCGATTACGACCACAAAGGTGCAAATGACCTCACTGTCAAAATACTGACAGCCTCCTGTTGGGGTTTAAACTCCCTGCCTCCACTTTGTAGGACAAAAACGGAAGTAGAAAGAGACTCCTTCTCCCCAAGTGTTTGGGCCCCCGTACAGCGGAGCCGCAACAACTGACCTGTTCTGACATGAAGAAAGATCTATTGAGGCAGAAGGGCCTTGTTATTTCCCCTGCAGGCACCTCATTAGAGTCCTCGTGACCTTTTACCATTGAACAGACCGTCGGCCACACAGTGTTTGGAGCGCAGAAATCCAGTCAACAGACATTTTTCACTCGGACAGGGACATTCCGCCACGTTTTGTTTGGCAAAGTGCAGCTCAGCCTGAAGTCAGATTTACATTGCTGTCAGTATTTTTGAAATAAAAAATGGAGCTGTCTTTCCCCAACTGGGAGGAGGCCTGGAGCCAGAGCTGGACCACTGTGGGAAGCTCTCTCACTCTCACTCTTCCCCCCCGGAAGAGCCCTGAAGGACGGGAAGTCTAGGCCGCTGAGCTGCCCCCTCGACACAATCTAAACATCAACATTTAAATGTGTGTGTGTGTGTGTGTGTGTGTGTTTTCTTGACAAAACACTGTCCTTGTGCGGACCTTTGTGGGGACATTTGGCTGGACCCCACAAGGTTAAGCCATGTGATCTGGATGGCTATTGATCTGGATGGTTATTTTTTTGGTTTTGTTTTCTTATACGGAGCCCTGGAAGTGACATGCACGTGTTTGTTTTTTTGGATGCGACATGCATGACTTTATTTTTTTTTAGCCCGAGATAACAGTTGTCTCGTGATAATTTGTATCTCAAGATCATTTGTATCTCGGGATAAAAAAAGTCATGCATACGTATAGCTTAGCCACATGTGCTATTATTTTGAGTGGAAGGCACTTGATCAGGGTGTTAAAAGCGCACTGACTTGCAGTGACTGACAACGTTGGCGAACAGTTACGAAGTCATGGGAGACAGTGGTTACAGGAGGATGGATACAAATGCTTTGCCAGAGAGGCAGCTACGTTTACGATTGTGTCTTGAGATTAAACTTATCTCGAGATACGCATTATCATGAGATAAAAAAATATCTCGAGATAGTTGTTATCTCAGGCCAAAAAAATAAAGTCATGCATGCCACATCCAAAAAAATAAACTCATGCATGTCACTTCCAGGGCTCTGTATTCTTTGCTGTTTATGTGCAGTCTGGTCTAGTTTTGTCCTCTGAACTAACTCAGAGGTGAACTGGTGGCTCTAAATTGTCGGTGTGTGTGAGTGGTTGCCTGTCCACTGGGTCCTGCACCTCTCTCCCTTCACACCTGGGATGGGCCCCAGTCTCTGTTCAGGGAATAAGAAGAAGAAAATGGATGTTTCTCGCGCCCTCTTCCATTAGTTGCCTCACCTTCACTTCCTTACCTGAGGCTAATTTTCCCTCCCTCCTGTGTATTTAAACACCACACTCTCACTTTCACCACTTTCTGCTGTGAACTCCTGACAGACGACGGGCCAAAGACGGGGGATCAGCTTTGTTTTGTTTTGGGGTTTAATGTGGTCCATATCAGAAATGGATCCTTCATATTAGCAACTATGCTAACTGTCAACTAATAAATACATAAAAAATAAAAGTGACTTGACCAACTCCTCGCCTTTCTATAGATTAATTCAACTTGATAACACATTCAATTCAACTTTTTTCTTGTCTGTTTGTGTATTTATTGCCATAGTAACTCACACCTCTGAAATACCTTCCTCCCCTCTGCAACTGTGTCCCGCTTGTGTCCTTGGCAGCCGAGCTATTTTACATCCTGCATATCATTATGGGTCTCTTCAGAACAGGTTTGTGACCTGCTGTTTGAAACCTTTACCCAAGCCAAGGACACGTTTGGAGACACTTTTCATTATTCATTTTTCTTGGAGCAAAAACACTGCTGTTCACAATGTCTGTCCCCAAAGATGTACTATAGGTTTGTGAGTAGAAAGTGATTCAGTTTGAGTCTTATAGTTGCAAAAGAGGAGGCAGAGAAAAGGGAATGTTTCATAGTGTATGCAAATCATTTATCAAACCGGAAAGCAGTTTTGAGTGTAGAAAAAAAGTGATGTACAACAACACTGCAGACTTGCATTGTTTTGTCTGCCACCACATTTCCCCTTAACAGCCTGTAAAAAAAACAGACTATTTATAAGGCTAACCTTTTTTCAATGCCAGCGTTTATCCGCTGGTTTATTTTCAATTTCATGCTTTTCTGATCCTGTCATTATATGTCAGTGGCAGCTCAATCCGGCCTCTAACTGCTGCTGAGTCGACAGGATTTGCTGAGTGAACCTTCGCTGTCATATCTGCCATAAACATATTCAGCTTCCTTAAACATCACCAGGCTGCTAATTGGGGTTTGACTTGCGTGTCAAGTGTGACCTGATGCGGAGTACAGCAGGTCTAACCACGATGGGAAAACAGCGTCGAGTCATTGGCAGATGAAAGGAAGGATGTGTATTTGCTTTTCAGGGAGGATTCATGAGGGTCAGCGTCAGTGAATATCAACCAGATCTGTGTGCATTTGTGCAGTCCAGATCATATAGAGACCACTCTTAGGGCCCGAGAACAAGTTGAGACCAAGCTCAATAAGGGGTGAGACCTAGACCGAGATCGAGACCAGTCTAGAGAGCTTGGTCTTTCAATCTTGGCCCTAAAAGTCTTTGTTTTGGACTTGGTCTCTGCTCTGGTCTTGACTGGGTTTAGGTGGTATTAACTACAACACTGTGTGTCTGGTCACTTCTGGTTCTTATCTGTTAGTGGTTGGGTTTGTCGGATTCTCCCACCATTGATCATTCAAGACACTTTATTCAACCCAGACCAACCAGAGTGAAGACCAGAGACGAATGATGACAGCACAAGACAACACACTAACACAGGCCCTAACACAGGAAAAGCCAAAAAAAAAACCAAAACACAAGATGGAAAGATCTTAGAGAAGATACAGGACACTGGATGACTAGAAACACAGACATTGCACTAGATGACTAGGCATAAAGGCAAGACATGACAAGACAAACAATAGGATGAAGAACAAAGGGACGAGACGACGATGGTGACTGGCAACCCCAGGAAGCTAACACCTACAGTGGTACCTCAGTTCTCGGCCACAATCCGTTCCAGATGGCCGTTCAAGAAGCGTTTTGTTCGAAATCTGAATGGATTTTGGACATTGAATGGAAAAAGAAATAATGCGTTCCAAGCCTTAAAACAGTCTTTTGTAGGAGTGAATGTGGAGTGTCTGCTGCAGGTGGCTGTTCCTCTATGTGTGTGGCCGCTGCATGTGGGAGGGGTTGCCGAGTGAGTGAGGTCTCTCCAGAAGTGAAGAGGTGCCCGGTGCGTGTCCAGCTCTGAATGTGCGCTTCTGTGCAGTTTGGCTGTGACTAAGTCATAAACCAAGTCACGCTCTGTCCCAGACTGGCCTCATCCCTGTCCCAGCTCCAGCCCACAACAGGACATCAAACCCTGGAGTGAGCGCTCCAGCACCTCCCCTGTGACACTCTACCACGGTCCAGTGTGGAGACAGGAAAGGTTTTACACCTCAATATGAAGAAGAAACAGTCAGTAAATGGAGCTAACGGGACACGTCTGCATACAGAGGCTGCGTTATACACAATAACAAAGCGCGTCGTGGGTCAGCTGATCGGTCCGCGCACGTTATTTTTTTTCCGGGGGCGTTCGAGTTCTGGATTTTTGTTTGAAATTCAAAGCAAAAAAATCTCGAAATTTTTATTTGAATTCCGGGACGTTCGAAAACCGAGGTACCACTGTATTAGCAACAGAAAAAAAGACTGGTAACAAGTTAGGACACAAGGAAATAGAGCAAATATACGTTAAATACGTTGGAAAATAGACCACACGTGAAGCATCAGCAAGACAAGACAAACCAGGAATAAAAACTGCAGAAGAAACAAAGAACATCATGCAGCCGATGCTACATGCTAACTTCAAATGGACTCCTGTGACGGACGATTGGCACAAAGGCAGTTCACCAGTTTGATTTGTGGCTGAGCATTTGTACCAAAGGACCCACAGGAGGCAAAACCAAACCTTACATATTTGCCTGTAAGACGAAATCAAATGAGAGGATTTCAGCACACGAGCACCAACCACAGCTTAGCCCTCATACCCGGAAGAAACGGGTCGCAGATTCCAGTTTCATGGCCTTCCTTGATAGGTTTGACGATTCTGTATAAATGCTGCTGTAAGAGACTTCTTAGTATGCAAAGACGCTGAATCATTGCTTTTCCTCCCCTCAAATATGCATGTTTCAAGCGAAGAGACGCAGCTTAGATATTTAAACCCTGGGGACATAAACAAACTTCAAAAAAGCCTGATTTTTCTCGGCCATTTCTGAGCAGAAACGTAAAAGATTGGCTTTTCCAAAACCTCTGAAAAACATTTTGGGAGGTGAGAAACAAGTAGACGATGATGGAACACAGACAGCTTGCTACTTAGCTGTCAGGTGTCCTCTTATCTTACAGCAGTCTCATTTGCTGCCTCAAATACAAACACACCGAAGAGCTTTTTGAATAACTCAGTAAACAGTAATTATCATCATGAAGATCACTGCTGAGTTGTCGGTGTGGTAAACTGTCAGATTTAAAGCGGTTGTGCTCATGAGGCTGGAACGCCGCGGATTGAATATAGACTTAATTGTGTTTGTGGATGAGTTTGTTCACACCAGTGAAGTTGTCGATAATAAAAGCAGAAAAAGTTTGAGGGGTGTTTTGGAAGAGTCATGTATTGTCTAGTGGCGTGGCGGTAGCCAATCCCAGCTACGTAAAGGAGAGGCAGCGGACACCCTGGAAGTGTCCACACTCCCTCAACTGACTGCCCCTCCCTTCAGTTTAAAGTCACGCCCTTCTGTGATGTCATCCACTGCAGCCACAGCCCTGGTCTCAACATTGATGTCACATTCAGGCTTTTAAAATCCATCCTACATTTAGGGCTAGGTTGGAATATGCCTGTTCATCTAATCCAGTATCAGCTCCAATGACCACAGTCGACGCACCAGAAAGGGGAATGGCAGCGTAAGCATTTGCAAAATACGATTGGCCAATTCAGCACTATGGAAACCCTATCAAACCGCCCAGCTGGCGCCTAATGTAGGACGCCAGTGATGTAGTCCGGCCAGTGGGTTATACACTTCTCAGGCGTAGAGTCGGGAGCAGAACTAACCACAGAAGCAGTGGGATACAAACTTCGGTGGATTCCACACATCAGTATCAGCATTACCTCGTATCATCGCATGCCGTCCAATTATTCAAAGTACTAACACATTAAATCGAGACAGGATCGAGGGGGGTCCTTGTACCAGAAACGCATTGTCAGACATGTCCGTGTCCATATTTAGCCTCCCGGCTGGGTTGCCATAGCAAGAACTTCAGGAAACTCTAGACAAAATAGAGTGCACCTGTTGGAGTCATTCTGTGCGTTATGCACAGTGGATGAGTGGTGTGCAATGTTAAGCCTGTCTGAGTGTCTATTGGTTAGTGTGACTGCTCTTCTCATTGGCTGAGAAGGAGTATGCGACGTGACTTGTGCGTGTTGACGTTAGAAATGTTATGTGTATGTTAATGTTTGTTGTCACAAAGAAGGATTTCAAAAACTCCTGTCGAAAGGAACAACTGTGGATAATTTTCTTGCATCGGAAGACACGCGTCAAATACATTATCGACTTCCGTAATGAAGTGCGTTTTGGAAAAGAATAGACGGAACCACACTTGCAACACCCGAAGTTATCCACCAACATTCCATTGGCACAGGGAGACGAGATGTCATTTAACTGGCCGTTGTACATGTCCCTTCTCCAACAGTACGTGCGTTGTGGCGGTAACGTCCTGATGGACCCAGGTTCCCTCCAAGATGCCTGACGCCTGTTTCCAACCTTCTTGCTAAAGCAGACTGAACCACTGACCTGTGGAAAACAGCCCCAAAAGTCAGTAGCATCCAACTGCAGCCACAACTGGAGGGTTCAGGTTGGATTGGGGCTAAACATGACTTAAAGTTGTTGGAAATACACCTCCCGTGTACCTCTGCCCGTCCGTATACTCGTGAGGATGACTACCAAGAATCCAACAAGTTATATCCAAGAAATGTATTTCCTGACAGAGGAGTCTAATACAAAAGCAGAATTCTGGGTCAGCAGCTACGCCTGACTTAGCCTTAGCAGAAGTCCGGTATAGCGACAAAAAACTATCTGAGGTCTTGACCCTTTATACACAAAAGTTTCTCTACGTGGGCTCCGTCCTCGTCCGATTGGTCCTCCACTGTTGACGCCAGTCCTGGTCGCTGGCTCCCTCGTAACCATGGCAACGAACACAAGGCATACGCCCCCTTTCCGGACCCAGGTGGCTCTTATCAGGACCAGCTCCTTCCAGCTCTGGGAAAGATGGTACTTCCCAGCCTCATCCGTCTGACCTTGGACCCTTTGAGTTCCAATGTTTGTTCCTCCAGTGTGGTTCACTCCCGTCTTTGGACTCTACCTGCAACTTCAAATTCTCACACACACTCAGCCACACTCCCTCATTCTGCATTCCTGCATCTGTAAATAACTTCTTTATTAGTAGCACAAACAATGAATATTATTAACACTGTAGAATAAATGCACAATTCCCATTAAAGTCCGGGGTTGCCCCCGAATGGTTGTCCCTGCCCTCCGTCCATCCACTGTCCTGCACGTATCCAAATATGGGTTATTACGTTACATTACACTCCTGACTGCCTCCTTTCAAGGCTCTAATGAAAAGTTCATCAGCTGAATTGCCGTCCCAGTGGACCAGCTCCTTTGCTTGGATCGACTCGCCCGCCTTTGAGACACGGCCAAAAAAAATGGGTCTTAACCAAAGGCCAAACATGATTACGAAGATTAGCCGGACGAGTTGTGTTTGACAGAAAGCTCAATTAAACTGTCAAAGTCAGCGGCGGCTGAGGAGCGAGTCAGAGTCCTCAGTTTAGCCGCGCAATCTCATCTGCACGTTTTAATTTCACACACGCTCAGTTTTTAGCATCTGTCTATTGATTCATGAGATACCCGACGCATCGGCTTCATTAGAGACGCATCCATATATTTTCTTTGGACCGTTCTGAAAAACAAAAATGAATATTAAGTGGTCGTAAAATACTGGAAAGTATTACCGCAAATATTTTCCGGAGATGAAACGAAAAGGTTGCTCTGTGTGTGAGGGGGAAAAAAAAAAAAAACATATCTCTGTGCTGGGAGTCATTTCTTTCCATTCCAGGGGAATTTTAATAAAACCAGAGACGAGGACGCAGAGACTTTTGTTTCCTTGATATTAACACTTCTTGCATTTTTTAAAAGAGAGGCAATAATTGACGGAGAAAAGACGCCAGAGAAAGAGTCCCTCTGGTGCAGTTAGAACTGAAGAACTTTGAATGGACTTTCAGAAGAACAGAGGCATTATTCCCTTTGCTCAATAAAGGAGACAGCTTCAGAAAGTTTCCGCCTTTTGCCGCCAAAATCTCCCCACACAACCTTTGGACTCCTCCTAAAGCTCTGCAATGGTCGCCTGACAAAGGTGTGTGGGTTGAAAACTACATTTGTGAGGACGGAGAGATGGTACTGAATGCCAGGACCGGGGGGCAGATTCGGTCACTTACCAAAAAAATTAAGTCAAGGCACTTTAATATTTATTTTGCTATCATGACAGTTGAAGTTCAGAGACATCACACAATACCACAGGTCCTGAATTAAGAACCGGGTTTACTGTGAAAACAGTTTGATGCAACCACAGCCTTTTTCATAAAAACTGTGGTAGAAGAGGTTGCTTGAGAGTCTGAGGAAGGACATGACTCAAGGGATTCGTGAATCATTGTAATGTAATGTAATAGTAAAAAAAAATGTACTGCAACCCCTTGACAGATCCGGAAGAAAGTTCATTGGAAGAAATCATCCGGTGTTGCGGAGGAGAGCCGGCGACAACAAAGCTCAGCACAAACATTTTCAGAAATGGAATGGAAATGTATTTGACATCAAAATAAAAAAATGGAGGCAAAGATGGCTGTGTAGGTATCAAATCGTTCCCCGAAGGAATGTGTCCTGAAACTTGAAATGACAGATTTGATGGTACTTTCTACCACAGGCCACACATTTCTAGCCGGAAAAGACAATGTTTGTCATCAGGTCGCGAAGTATATGTCCGTTCCACTTCCTGGTATCCCGAACACCACGCTGTGTACAGGATATTGTTTTCATTTGATATCGCACTAAAACCAGAATTGATACCTCAGCAAAGTATTTTGCAGCCAGTCACAACACAGTTTTCGTCAAACCTGGAAGTGGCAGGACCGATTCAGTAAGAGTGAAAACAGCACCTCAAATCCTGTCTTTTGTGGACATAAATGTTTGCCGTGTGGTAGAGTCAACGAATCCTTCATGTCAAGTTTCATTGGCTTTATAACGTTTTTTAAAACCAGCTGCTGGATGTGATGTCATCGTGTCGCCAGACTGACCGACAGACCTACCCCCGGTACACATTCAGCCTTCTTTACCAACTCCTCTGCTCCCTGTGAACCCCTAAGCCGAATATCTACGTCACAACATTCGGTGTATAAAGCAGATATTCTATGCACCAATTGTCTTGAATACAGTATATGATCACTGTCAGATAAAATTATTCATCAGACTTGCCACATAACAGCGAAAAAACGTTTTCATCGACTGTAAAAATAGATCAGAGCGAGTCGACTGTCAAGAGAACAATAACTGGAGTCACTTTTACGTCATTTTCAGCTCAGAGTGCAGCCATGGTCTGGCTGTTCATGCTGCAAAGTGAACCACAAGTAACGGCGTGTCGCCCGTGGGACCGCGTCCATACATTTATTCATCCACACAAGCACAAGTGAGTATGGAAAATGAACACAGATCAAAGCGGCATCTGTATCCTGGAAATGGGGACACGGGCACATGCTCGCGCACACTCACAGGCGAGTGAGGACGCAGAACATGCGAACATGGTTGTTGTGTAACGCTCCGGGCACAAGCTGTATTCCAGGTTTCGCCACTTAGCAGGCCTCATTGAAAGTAAGTAAACATCTCATAAGGACCAGGTGGGCAGAACTGAGGCAGGGACTGGAACGAATCGCTGGCAGCTTTGATTTGGTCCCTCTCTGTTGGAGAGCACAGACTCCTGATTCATTAAAAAACACACACGCAGGAAAACAAGATAATGATATGGATTATGAAGAGGTGGACTTATGAATCGGAACAGCCATTCGAACAACAAGGGAAATCTAAGCATCATTCTTCAGGCGCATTAATGCTCCCTTTATGGACAAAAATTGAACCTTTCTTTTCAAATAATACTTGAAGAAGACGTCACTACTCACATGCTTCTGTGAGTTCTTTACATTGGTATTGTTGTTCACCAACATATCCACCGGGGGAGCAGCCCCGAGTCATAAATATATGGCGACAAACCCCAGAACAAACATGGCGACTTTGGGAGAAGTATTGATGAGATACCTTTTGCACAAAACAGGAAAACAGAGTGTGTGACGTGGAGGACGGAGAATTTCCGCCATTGTTATGTCTTCTTCGTGCCTCACAGCAACACAGTCCCCCCAGCCTTTTCAACAAGATGGCTGGTTAAATACACAAAGAACAAGGAATATTTCCTGTCCTTAAACTCTATCTTCGGGTTATGGTTAGGGGGACACGAGAGACAGGCCCAGTAACACAGTGGTACGTTGGTTCTCGACCACAATCCGTTCTAGACGGCCGTTCGAAAAGCGATTTGTTCGAAATCTGAATCGATTTTTCCCATTACAAAGAATGGAAAAAGAACTAATGCGTTCCAAGCCTTAAAATAGTCTTTTGTAGGAGTGAATGTAGAGTGTCTGCTGCAGGTGGCTGTTCCTCTATGTGTGTGGCCGCTGCATGTGGGAGGGGTTGCCGAGTGAGTGACGTCTCTCCAGAAGTGAAGAGGTGCCCGGTGCGTGTCCAGCTCTGAATGTGCGCTTCTGTGCAGTTTGGCTGTGACAAAGTCATAAACCAAGTCAGGCTCTGTCCCAGACTCGCCTCATCCCTGTCCCAGCTCCAGCCCACAACAGGACATCAAACCCTGGAGTGAGCGCTCCAGCACCTCCCCTGTGACACTCTACCACGGTCCAGTGTGGAGACAGGAAAGGTTTTACACCTCAATATGCAGCACACAGAACTGAAAAAAAAAAGACAAAACAACATGGCATCGAATCAAATCACTAAAACCCCTCTCATGAGACAGTGGTGACAAAATATGTCCATGTTCAACAAAGTTTTAGAGTTTTTGGATAAGATTGCCCGGGGAGTTGCCAAGTTGTGCTGCCAACCAACGCCGCCTTTGGTCTTCTGGTTAGTACTGCCATTAAAAAAAATGGTATGTGAGCACAATGGCACACAGTTCTTTTTAAAATTATTTTTAATATGGCAATTGGTCGTGGGATCAAAAGAGACTTTAAATACATCATTTTTTGATGACAATTGTTGGCCTGCTACACCAACTGAAAGTCTCATAAATACTCCAATTCATTGTGTACCATCACTGTCCTTACTATGGCTGAGGTGCCTCCAGATGCAATGAAACAAGAGTCACCAACTCCCTGGAAAAAAACATCCGCTGTTTAATATATCCACCGCTAAATGCAATACTTTCTCAATAAAAAACAGGCATCACCACACTATTATATCATTGATTTCGCTCCCACCATTAGCCAAAAACCTCCCTGGCCTCGCTCACATTGGAGGCCAGGACCTTTGACACCGGTCCCCGCTGTGAATCTCTGGACCAATTGTAAACCTTGCTGTGGAAATTAAACCGTTAACTCCAGGGAATGTGATGCGTTCAAGATGGCGGTGCAGAAGATGAAAGTTTATTGGAGATGGATCTATTTGGGGGGAGAGGGAGCAGAGGTTGAAGGCAAGCGAGTTCTCTGATTAGATTGTCAGCGCAGGTTGTGCAGCGGAGGGTGTGTGTGAGTCTCATGCCCAGATGTGTGACTGACTCGCTTTTCCACATTCTTTGTTTTTGGATCTCAACGAGAAGCCTCCTTCTCTGAGGGAGTATCAGGGTGATGTTCCACATCAGCAAATGTTGCAGTCCAATGTGGTGGAACTGAAGCAGCTGCTTCCAAAAACCCAAGACAGTGATTGTCTGATCCATTGCAACACCAACACGTATCTGTCACTGCTCATTCCCGAAATCATTTCGCTGGACAGAGTGAAAAATTCAGGAGGGACGACATCCGAACCGCGCGTCAAAAACTGCCCATATAAGGAATCTCCTCCCCAGGGAATCAATAAAGCTCCTGTGATATATGGACTATGAATAATGTAAGTCGTGATAATTCAGAGGGAAGCTGCAGTGAGCTTTTTTGGAAGAGAATGAATAGAGACGGAGGGAGGATGATAAGAGGGAGTAAAGGCCAAGTTGGAGAATTCTCAATTGATCGGACAGGCAGGGCCTTGGCACGGCCACTGAGGAAGGATTGTGAGAAGACTGGGATCAAAACCAGGAGGGAACATTGTGTTCAACTTAGAGACCTAGTGGACAAGTTCAACAGACGGAATTCTGCATCTTAAATCGTGAGAAAACGTAAGGGTACATATGGTCACCAGTAGAGATAATCGGCTGAGTCCACATTGACAGAATGGGGTGGCCCTGATCTGGCTTGGTTGGGAGGAGTGTTTCGGGTCGGTTTCTGAAGTGGTTATCCGGGCACTGAAGGGGGAACACGTCGCAGTCGAAGGGCACTCTTGGTCTGGATTATTCGCTCTTCAACTGGCACGCCTGACCCCCACGTGCCGTCTCTTCTCAATAGGCAGAAAAAGATAACACCGTTGTGCTGTTTCAGAGTCACAAAGGCCACTCTGGAGACACTGTTGACCGAAGCGATTCTCCCCATTGTGGCCAAATACTGCGCTGAGATGTAAACATTACGTGGAAGAATAGCCCGCTGATCGACCTGTGAGATTGTAAAGCGAAGGTCAGCGGTTTGTCCGAAAGCCTATCATCGTGAATGTGTGTCCATCAGACGGCAGGTACGTGTGATTGCGGCGGGGCAGCGGCGGTCACAAATTAAACCGCCTCCATTCAAGAGGGACAAAGAAGCGAGTGTCACAAAGGATAAGCTTGATGTCTTCACGCCAGTGTTCTTCAGCAAAGAGATGCCGAGTGCCTGAATGAACTGCGGTTGGTGACATGAAGAAACCGGGGCTTAAACCCCTGGAATCTTGAGTTTTATTTTTCTATTTTGACCTGGTGAGCTGTGCTAGTTCAGCAACGACTAAGAAAACCCTCCTTTTTTACTCTCCATTTTTAAAGTCAAGGAAAATAATTCAAAGAGTTGTGTTTTTTCACACCTTGTCCTTCTTTGTTTGTAGCTCCAAGGACAAACAAATGCCCTGCTAAGCTCCAGAAACTTTAATCTAACGCATGGCAATTACAGTTGTGCTTACCTTATGCTCAAGCTATCAAGGACTGGAATGGATTCCAGCAAAGTCTCCTCAAAATGATGGGGAAATGAGTCCAATTTGTGTTGCTTCCTTGGCCGAACACTGCAATTATACCTCGGTTGGGACGCGTGGTTCGGCATGTAAATTCAGTCGCGGCGATAACAGACGCTTGTGAATACAGCGTTAAATGACGGCAAATACCCCTCCTTCAATTCCGCTATCCGTCCGCAATTACGCTCAGTGTCATAATGGAGCTTTTCTTCTCACTCTCCTTCTGTTTGCAAGCAACACAGTAGGGCAGCAGCTTTCAAAAAGAGAAAAGTGATGATGGGGAAAATTTGCGTTTCTTGCCTCCTGGTGTCGAGAAAGTGAAGGAGATTGCAGGCGACACAGCGTCGACGAAAGATCAAAGAGGTGCCTCACTTTGCTTTGCATAGCTCAAACACTATCAATAATTTATTCTCTTTCCTTACCTCCACGGCTCAGTGTGCGCTTCGTCCTGCAGCGGTGCCAGGCAGCACAACCCGCAGTGTCTGCTGGGAATTTGAGGGTGGAAGTATAGGTTCATGTTGACAGCGTCCCGGGGGCAGATGAGGCCGGCCGAGCTGAAGTGGGAACTCGGCTTGAAAGGCATACAAACGTGGCTCGGTGAATCGGGAGGGTTGAAGGGATCGATTGAAGCCGCAGTCTGATCTGTTTTTCTGCTGATGATGTTTGTAATCCAAGGATGGAAATTGTTCGCTATTGAATCGATACACTTTTTGCGGTTCTGTGAGGACTACCATCACAAGGTTGAGAATTTCTAACACACATGCTCGTGGTTCAACTCCATATATGTCTGAGTATTAGTGTTGTCCGGCGACTTTCTAAAGAGCTTTTAATGTGAAAAGCAACTATTACTAAATGTAGTGATTTTTTTGTGGCCTGGTTTTCTGTAAACAGGACGGATTGTTGCTGTCTTCAGCAGGTTGCGGCACCTGCTGTGAAACCATACCACGTCCCAAAGCACTGACAGGCGTCAGAGCACATGTTAAAAACTTGTTGGATTCCAGCAGGACTGTCTAAACAAACATGCATCTGATGCGAAACGGTTGCGAATTTGATCGTTTTCCTTTATGTGTAAACAGCATCCTCGTCTCTAAAGTGCCACGGCGCAGATTCATGGCACCACTGAGTTGCACCAGTGTATCCCACATGCAAATGAGTTGCACATTAGGTGATGACATCACGGAGAGTTTATGCCAACGGTGGTTAAACTCCGCTGCAGATGGGCTGAAACTAGTCACGATGAGAAATGAATGCTGCTATATTTAGTTTGGTCTGCGGTGAATCTGATGTATTTCGGCACAAAACCGCCCTAGAAATAAAAGATATTGGAATGTAATTCAGCTGCTTCCGCTTCAGCTTGTTACTACAAAGCTAAATCTGTACTCGCAAAACGCTGCATCTCCGAGGTCTGCTCAGATTAATACTGAAATGATATAGCTGAAAAGAGGTTCTCCTTATTCGTCTACTTCTGGTTTGGTTGTGTAAGTGGTTGGCGTGAGTCAGCACCCTCAGGATCAGAGGGTTTGGGGAAGCTAACAAGAATTTCAATTTATTTAAGCTTACAAACTGTCCTCAATAAATAAATCATAATTGTGTGGCCAATTCCGACGTCTGTCGTGGTCCTTGTCTTATTCTTCTCAACCCACCAATTCAGTCGTCCTGTCAAATGCACCTACTCTGATACCTTATGAAAGCAGGTCAGATTTTTGGGGGCACAGGATCTTCACATTAATGGAGCCGTCTGCCGAGTCGAAAGGATAAACTCCCGGAAAAATTATGCAAACAACCTCGGCGAGGAAAGATCTGACCGCAGGATGACCGACTGCTTCACGCTGAGAGTCTTTTCGTCAGGCGCAGCGAGCGGCACGGATGTGGCATGAAGCCACTGCGGTGAGGAAACATGTAGCAGGTTAGGAGATAATGGGTCACTAAAGATGAGGCTCAGCTGTGCCTCACTGTAGTAGCTTCTCTTCATACGAGAACAAAACTTTTTTTTCCCCACTGTTTTCCCACCGCACTCTTCTTCCTTCCCCCCAACAAACCTGAGATAAGACAGCGCCTCTTCACGCTCGCACCTGTCAGCTCTTCCTCGTCGTGTCAGCATCCGAAATTTACCGACAGCGACTCGACTACAAGAGACAGGAAACACCTTGATCCCACCACAATTAGACGCTCATTCTCCGTAATGATTAGGTCATAAAACGGGATGAACCCGATAACGACAAGCCTAATTTGTTTCGGAGTTAATGGAGGAGACGTGCAAACGAAGCAACAATAAAAGGAGACGCGGAGAGTCTTATCGGCAAAGTTCAAATGACACTCTGAAGAGCCCCGCCTCGACTGGAGCTCGTCTTATTGGGTGAATATGTTCACAATGACTGATGAAAATGCGGTTCCTTTTTCACCAACCTTCATAAAATTATTTTTTATAGGAGGCAAAACAAATATATCAATAAAGTATGAGTCAAGCCCTGTCACCTTTTCCCCAAATTCATATGTCAGAATCGAAGCAGAACTAAACGCAATAAAATATTAAACATTGAAGGACCCCAAAATGCTGTGCATTTGAAATTGATACGTCCAAGTTTGGATTGTCTACATTTTAAAAGCATGACTTATGAACCTCTTCATGAAAAAAATAGATGTAGTCCAAATAAAAAGTAAGTAAAATAAGTAAGACTACCAGGTTGCTCCTGCCATCAGCATATGCTTGTCTTTAAGATGTGCTTAAAGTACAGCCGACTGGTACAGTGGGTCTGAGAATGTTTGTTATTTCTTTTCACTCACGTGTTTTATTAATTTTAACAATGACATTTAATCCTGGGCTCAAGGGGAATGAGAGACAATCGAGCGCCAGAACAAAAAATAGAGTAATGTGAACGGAATTCAGTGAAAATATTGGAATAAATTGCTGTAAGTCTGATAAACCACTATGTAGCTATAGACTCAAGTTGGGTGCATTTTAAACAAGCATCAAATCAGATCCAGGGAGGAGGTGGCGTTGCATGGGACACAGGTTTGACTGAGCCAGCCAATGAGGGTCTTTTTAGGATTTGACTCATGCATATTCACCACAAGGACCATCACCAAACACACATCCATTTGCTAAGTCACTTTAGTCGTCACCACACTGCCAGGTCCAACAGGCACCGTAGACCATAAGAGCGCAATTGAATTTGACTGCGTTGGAGTCCACCGAGTCGAGAAGGGTCTCGATGCTTTCAATAGCTCGCTCCTAGATTCTAGCGTAACTTATGAGCCCCTGCCGTTTCCTCCTCTCTTTGTCTTTCTCAGGAAAGTGGTAGAATGAGAGGTCATTTTTTTTCTTTCGGGTCTGTTCAGCCTGAGGCAGAGTGGACCCAGAAGTGTAGCTGAGACCATATGAGGTGACCACCATCCGTGCGCACGCTCACATCCATGGTCAGTTTCAAGTCTCATCAGTTAACCTCTGGATGCTTTGGGGCCCGTGGGAGGAAACCCGGATAAACACGGTGGTGTAAATGAAACATAAAGAATGTGATCATTGAAGGCAGCGCCACCAAAGACCTGCTGCATTTACCGCCGAGAACGCCTTTGTTTTTCTCATACCATCAACAGTAATAATGATTCATTCCTGTAGCCAAACAGAAACAGCGTCACACCGGCACAACTAACAATATTAAATAGTGAGATTAATAAGAGGCGCTTGGCAGGAACCCACCATTAACCCCCCACACGGGAATATCGTATCTACCTTCCTACACAGATCCATGTATTATCACCTTCAATGTGTAATAATCCCTAAATATAATCCTCCGTTCATTTACACACACTTGACTTCGGCACAACTACACACATGACCTTTGGTGTCATCTCAGAGACAAACACATGCTGGAGAACACGCTGAAAACACACACAGCAGGTTATGCATATTCATGAGAGATCACCAACGTTTTCTTCCCCTCACTAAGCCCCTGCCCTTTTCTCACGTACACCAAAGGACACACACGCTTGCCATGCATGAGAACCAACTCTTCTCACATCAAACAGCGGCAGCATCCGTGTTTTCCTATTGCCACTTATGATGGTGGCAGAGGGAAGGTTGAAGAGTGCCCCCTGCTGTTGCACCTGCACCGAGGACGTCCTGGTCAGCGCTCGCCCGGCGTCTCTCCATTAGCCGAGGCTTAGTTGGAGGTGGAATGAGGTCGATATCATATTGTGGCTGCCAGAGTAATAAAATCACAGGAAACCCCTACAGTGCAGGAGAGGACTGCGGGAACAAGACAAGGGAGTCAGGAGGAGGAATTAGGCTGAGAAGTAGAAGCAAGCGAAGGAGGTGGAGAAAAGCATTAAAGAAAACAAGTAATAGGAAAAACTCGGCTGGACTGGAGTGAATCTTCCGGAGAAAATGGAGTTAGTTTGACAGGAGCAGGCAGCCAGAGAAGGTTTTTCTCCGACGTCTCAAAATTGCCTGGAGAGGTTGGGATTTTTCCATTTAGTTTGCTCCTTGTTGTCCAAGGATCGTCAGTCACCTTTTTGAATGCTTGGTAAAAGAATCACTTTCATATCATTCGGTGGCTTTTGCCAAACAAATCTGAGCTTGTTTGCCGAAATAGATATAATAGAGTCTCTTTTCATAATCCACAGGCAGTTTACCATTGAGAAACCACTTCTATTTATACAAGGAAGAGCAAGTATAGCTACAAATTCCTAAAAAAAGTGAGTCAAATTAAGTTTTCTAAAAAAGGTATTTACCCTCAGTGCGTCTTGTACTTTTGTGGCTACCATACCAATATGTGTGGTAGTGAAACAGTACATTTCCCAGCCCTGAACCCTTGCTTTCCGCACAACAAGCCCTTCTGTCTCAGTCAAACACAGAAAGTTACTCTCTCTGTACCGTCCCACCCAGTTCCTCGGTTGCCCTATTCCGCTATTCCGGGATCACATGTTCCCGTGAAACCTTCCACAGGCCAGATTCCAGGCAGCAAAGATCATCGCCACCTCCCAAGCTACCGCCAGTCAGACTGAGCTACTTGTACTGAAGGGGATCACAAGATGATGCCTGGCCTCAGAGAACTAGCTGTGATCTCTTTTGGGAACTTGACCAGCTTATCAAGGGTCAACTTTTCTCCCCCTTTGCAAGCCATCCTTACTCCCATATATTGACGTTGGGATCTTTCCTATAGTGACGCAAACGGTAGCCTTCCGCATTGCATGTTGACGCATAAGCCTTTCAATCACATGTAGCTTTCCAAACCAGGGGGTTTGGATCGCAACTTTGCAACCCCCGTCTTTACGTTACGCGCTACTAACAGCATCAGGATATGCAAGTAACATCGGACTTACGACCGGGATTGGTTCCGTCTCACCGGTCGTAGTAAGTACGAGTGGACGTAAGTCGGATGTTACTTGTACTGCGAAACATGGCTCATCTGCTTGAATTGAAAGCCTAATGCTTCAACATGGAACCTTGATGGCAGGCTTCGGCAACAGCATAGGACGCAAAAGTCTGCTTTCTCAAAGTCGATACATTAGGCCATGTTAGTGAGGAAGTGTTACCTTGTGGACTTCACTGACGTTGACGCCTCGGAAGCATCTGCCAATTTCTCAAGACCTGGTTGTGGTGACCCTAATACTAAACTACTTGGTCAGAAGTGTTGCAACACGTGTGGATGCGCTTCATTGGACACTGAAAATGGTTCTTGGGTGTTTGACAATACCACCAGTTTTCGCCCTCTGTAGCAAGGTGAGCTGCTCACCGGCAGGCAGGAGCTTTGACTTGAAAGATCGAGATTCTGGAGTAAGTGCAGTGTCTTGCCCAAACTTACCGACTTTATTTCTCCACAGCTGTGAAGTCAGAAGGAGCGATAATATTTGCGACACCAGCAGAAGCGGAGAGTAACACACGAGAATACAAAGTAGACTTGTCGCACCTCAGGACAGTGTGAGCCAATATCTCTGCAATATAAAGTCAGAATGAGTTTCAGAGCGACAGACATCAACAAGACGGCTTCGAGAGTCGCCTCCAACCTCCGGGTAATTGCTCAGGATCAGGGAGGTCATCATCTTTGCCTTCAACAAGAACCCAGCCGCCTTAGCTGAGGAATGAAAGACTCCTGCGGTCAATAGATGGCAGCTATCGAGATTAAAAGCAGCAGAATAAGGTCCATTAACTGCACAAGCCAGGCAGTTAGACGGGCTTCACGTGTCATCATTGGTGGAGAATGAGATGGAGCTGCCACCGATAGGTCGGGATTATGGAGGGCACAGGCAGAATTTCAGGCACTTCTCATTCAGGGGAAAGTTCTCGGGGAAGAATCAGATAACAGGGCCGGTCTGTCGGCTCATTGGCAGTGTTGACATCTCCTGCTCTTAAACAGCTGTCACCACTGCAACCGCTGCCCTTTGTCCAGATCCTGTAAATGAGCTCATTAAGATACTGGCCGTGATGGAGTGGACACTGGCGGAGGCTTATCTGTCACCGGATATCGAGAAGTGGGAAAGGAGCGGAGTGACGGCAGAGCGAGGACGAGCGCATAAGTGGAATAACTCAAACAAAGAACTTTGACAGCTGCTGCAGGAACTTTGAGTCCAGCAGCCGGGCTGAATGATGAGCTCTCGGTGTGCGAGGAGCTACTGTTATCACGGGGTTTAATACACACTAGGCTGAGCAAGAATTAAAAGCAGCGTAGCAGAAACATTCATCCAGCAGAGTCATTTAATATGCAAGCCGGAGCCGCATGCAAGGCTATACAGAGCTGGCAAACAGCTTTGCTAAAGCCTATAGATGTGGCCGATACAGGAACTGACACACACCGTTTGGCTGTACAGCGTCTCAGGTATGGAACAAAACCAACTGTTTTTTGGAGTCAGATCATTCAGTCCAAATCCATTTTTTCCGACTGACAGTTGAACAGGTCGTGAAAGAGGCCATTTATTTTATTATGGTTTCCACTTCCATTGAAATCTCTGCCGGACTGACTGTCATGCTGGAGCTGGGAGAACAGACAAAATTTGACATTCAAAACTTGCTATTTCAATTTACGAAAATAAACCCTGAATGCCCATGAAATGTACTTAGTACTTATGAGAAAATAAGTGCTTCAGAAGTGAACGTGCTGTACATGTTTGCTGTCCTCCCTCCAGCATCCGTACCTGCGAGAGCTCAAGTCAACTTTGGTTAAACATGACTCCTGCTTTCTCTGGCAAATCTGGATGGAAGACCAGGTGACATGTTGCGTTACAGGGTGATGAGATGATGGTGGGTGTGAGGGAAGAAGAAAAAATTGCAGACCACATATGGATTTGTCTTGTATTTGAATGGGGCGTTAAAACTCCCTGCGTGCTACAGTAGGTGTCCTTGAACGCAACATGGTTGATTCAGCAACTCTCGGGCGGGAAACATACAGTGACTCGTTTTTATAAAGTAAAAGGGTGAGTCTTTATTTTTGTGAAGCTGACACTGAGATGACATTTTTACAGTTCCAAATATTACCGATGTGCCTCTCTAAAAAGTGTTAGTTACTTGTGCTAAATACAACTCCATACATTTTACTTGTTATTATTATTATTGTTAATTTTAGTCATGTTTTAGCTTTGTTTTTTCATAATACTTTTATCTGTTGATTTTTCCGATGCCGGGATACTAGTCCGCGTCATGCATAGCTTCCATGCCGGACCTCTTGGAAGACGCAGAACTGGTCCACAGTGGACTTGAAATACTGCATAATAAACAACACACAGGGTGCTGGATGCTTAGAATGGAGGCTAAGTGACAGTACTTTGCTGGAGCTGACTGCCAAGTACTATAAAATAAAATAAAATATTTTCAAATAATATTGACGACAATAATAATAATAATAATAATAATAAATGCTCAATACAGAACCAAAAGACATACGACCACAGCGTGAAAAGAGAGTCACCATATTGCAAAGTTAGAACCTGGAGAGCTCATACGGCTAGTTTGGCAGGACAACTCAAGTCTCCAAAAGTGAGTCAGTATTTACTGTTGAATTTAAACTGATCAACAAATCACTTTTCGGCAACATGTTGACATTCCGTTCTCAGCTCCGAAGGTGCCCCCATATGGACACACACATTGTATCAGTAGAGACTGAAATAATAGCGTACAAACAACAGACGCGCAAACAGCAAGCCCTTTATGGGTGGTTAGACATTGAGCCAACTAAATGTCAGATTGACAGATGCACCATCACGGGCGTCTGGCTGCCTCCATTTCCATCTATTTATTTTCACAAACCCAAATCAATTACGGCTCCGGCAAATGTCACCAACAGGTGGATCGTTTAATAAAATTTGGCTCGATGATGGCGCGGTTGATTTCAGCGCAGAAATGTTTTGATTCTTGTTTATCATGGACTGGAATTGTTATTTAGAGAATACACGTGTTGTTTATTTTAGGCGCAGCTGCTGGGAGCAGTTAGAGCAGAAAGCGGAGTCTAAATAAAAGATAGACAAACACGGAGTCACTTCATTTTAACAGCCAAGAGTTACTCACTCGAGGGTTGGTGTTTCTTCCACTGTATGTTTTCCTCTGTTTTAGGGGCTCATGTGGGGCTGAACTGCAACTTTTTCTCGGATCTTCTTCTACTCTAGTTTCCTGGTGACACGTTTGAGTCATGGCATGTTTTTCAAAACCTCTTCAAGACTGTCTTTCACGACTCATTTGGGGTAGCAGCAGTTGCCTCTGTGATCGATGTGGATATTGTTTCAAGCCAGAAATCTCGTGACCACAGCTGTGAATTGCGCCATCGGTGCCAAGTGTTTGTTGTTGCTTTGCTGTGATGTTTGAAGTCTGTCCCTTTAGTCAGAACTGATAATAGCCACCAGGAGGTTTCCACTCTTAAGAAGAACAACTTTTTCCTTTCATTTGTTGAGCAGGAGACTAAGCTAACGGTGGGTATTCAACCCATCGTCCCTCCAAAGCAACGGTTTTCAAGTTCACAACAAAGTGAACCTTCTGCACGTCACTACTACTTCACTACTACCAAGCCAATGTCACTTGGTAGATATAGCACCTCATGTTAGTGTTGAAGTCCGCACCGTTCGAGACCAAGACATTATCGAGACTGGAGAGTATCGAGACCGAGACAAGACAAAGGCATTTGGAGGTCGAGAGCAAGACAACACCAAGATATTCAGAGGTCGAGACAAGACAGAGTAAAAATGCATTCCAGACTGAGACGAGACCGACACCCTAAAAAAGTGGTCTTGAAACTCGAGTACAACAACAGGACCTCATGTGGCTCTGTGCACATTTGAAGTGCGGAGGAGCACCTTCCTACAATCTCTGGGAGGCAAAAGAACACTTAAAAAAGTGAGAGAGAATGTTGGAAATCCAGCTCCCAACCTTGGACGCCTTCGCCATGTGACTCCCCTTCAGGACCATCTGAACTTTGTTTGCATCCTTCCTTTCATTCTGTTGCCTTGTGTCTCCCCCTGTTTTCAACTGTTTTCACAGTTGCTTTTTCTTCTCTTTTTCGGCGTAACTACATCAATTTGACGCTGCGTTTCATACTTCACTTTGAAGCGATAACAATTTAAACAAGGCGTTTCTGATTTTCATTTTAACTCCCTTTGCTCTCCCCTTGTGTGTGAATAAATCAGCTTGGATGCCAAATGGCTACGTTTTTATGAAAAGCTTTTCTCAGTGGCAAAAAAAAAAAAAAAAAGATAGTGAAAATCACCCCAAAGCGTAGCTCCTAGCCGCTGTGATAACATTGCTGCCTGTCAACAACTGCATGTGTGAGATTTCATCTCCCAGGTTAGAACCTGAGGCCACAGCCTGATAAAGATGCAGTGGATATCTGGGATCTAATAATTGGAAAATGTTTGTCGAGCACAATCATAGACTGTGTCACGTCAAATGCAACAAAGAGCAGCCAATTAAGAATTTTCTGTGAGTTTACTGAAGTGGATCATTTCATTCGACAGTCGGGGTAATGAAGGGGAAAGGGCAGTGGGGGTTTTAGGCGCAACATCTTTGTGCGTGCCGGAAGACGAGTGACCTTGAAAGTGGCATGATCAAGGGTAGAAAGAAGATCTGACTGTGAGGAATGGGAAGCTCTGTCGGACGTCAGACGGAACACGAAGTGCAACCAATAAAACGGATTCTGAGGTCGAGTTATGTTCAGTTCTTTCATATCAAGAAAGCTTTGACTCAATTATCAGTGAGCATGTGAAGTTACTCTTCCGTGTGAGTCGGTTTTCGTCGAAATCAAAGCGTGAATTTTACCGCTTCCAGATGAGCCAGGGGTAGAGGAGAGAGGTTGAGGTGTGAGGTGTAGAGACGAGGGATGAAAGTCAGTTGAAAATAAAGAAGTGGGAGAGAAAACAGACAAGTGTTTGAGTCAGTCAGAGTTGAAGGGAGGCAAAGAAGAGAGTGCAGGCAGGGTGGAGACGACTGTGACATCAGAGTAGAAACAGTAGTGGGTACTGTCATGATGAATGGTTTGGAGACTTATGAGTCAGAGATGAATATACTGGGGTTGTCAGCGGGATTTGACTTGGAAGGACAAGAGCAGAGACGATGTTGGGCCAAGGATGTTGGTTTGAAGAAACCAGTGAGGTTCATGAAGAATGGGACGGAAGTGGTGAGACTAAGAGGCTGAAGATTCAGGTGGCTCAGGTGGAAGTGTACCCACTACTGGAAACAAGAAAAAGACATAGCAAGTTAGAAGTTTCACTTCTGATGACAAAACATGCTAAAGGTTGCTGAACTTCCCCCAGAGTGACTTGAGAACCAGAGTGAACCAGAGTGATTCACGTCCCCGTGAGACTCTCTGTCAGATAAACACGAGTTCACAGTTGTTTTTGGGGTTAAATCTCAGAGGGGTACAGATGATCAAGCTGGTGACTTTTGAAGTTTATCGATGTCTGAGGCAACGTACCGCCTCACAGCAAAGATGCATGCTTCATGTATATGGCTCCTCCTCTGCTGTGATCCAGACCTCAAAAGTCAAGTGATTTTTTCTTCTTGTCTCCCTGCGGTGCTACCTACATGAACCTCCCGCTCCCTCTCCTCCAGTTCCGTCTCTTCTCTTCTGTAACAATCCTGATAATACTCATTTATTTACAGCCTCCGACATAAAATCTTGATGTGATTGAATGAAACATAAACCCAGCCTTGCGTTTCTCTTTGAGGTCGTGATGACGACTTTACCGTCCACTTGTTCCAGAGACTTTACTTGCACGGAGGGAATAAGGCGAATATGAAGTTGTTTCTGAACTGAAATAAAAATGTCCCTTGATATAGAAGCTTAGCAACGTCTATGAAGTGGTTGCTATGCTGCATCAAAGTGGTTGCTAGGGAGTTTTTAAAGGGGGTTAGACTCACATTTACTCATTTGGCAGATGCTTTTATCCAAAGCGGCTTACAAGAGGAAAATAAAACATGAGCTTTAGCGTACAGTAGAGGACCGGGGAGGGAGCTTAGCGCCCCAAATATGTTAAACTTCCCAAATATTCTGCGTGGTGCAGATGATTCAGACTTGGATCTGTTTAAATATCTCTTTCCCCCAGTGGAAAAAATCTTGAAATCACCTGAATTGAGTCATCATTTTTGGATTATCTCACCAATCGACCTATAATTTAGTGAGCAACAACAGAAGACAGTTGCGAATTGTAAGGTATTTTTATTTACATGTATAATTCAATTTGCATCTATTTATTTATGTATTTTTCCTTAAGAACACAGTGATCTTTTGAACTTTATTTTCTCCCCCCAGAAAATCCAGTATTGTTCCAGGGTGATTTTGTCACAGTAGTTTGTGTGTGAACCCCAAACCAGGCAGATTGTTGTGTAAACTTGGTCGAACCATGACTCTTCCTCCACCATCTCTCTCCGGTCTGCGTCTCCGTCCCTTGCTTTCGGCGCTCTCATTATCCGAGTTCCACCCCTGCGACCACACATATCTTCCATCTGGTGCTTTTGTCTTCCGTTCTCCGTGACTCATGATTCCCCACTCCATCACGTCCTTCGTCCACGCGCTGCTTTGCTGTGTTTCTTTAATTTCCTGCGAATGAAAGATTCATGTGACGATTTTAATAATACATAAGGCGACACAGTTGAAAAGTACAGAATCCCCCCTCGACTGTAGAAGCAAAGACAGGAGAGACTAATTTTCCTGTCCAGTCTTTCCTGTCTTGCCTCAGTCTTTCCCCTCAATTAATCTTGCTTCCTCTCGTTCCTTCCTCTCTGCTACACCAGTGGACTTCAGTAAACGGAGGCTAGGTGCAACACGTAAAACATTTACGAGATCAGAAACATGAAACTTTGTAATGGGAGAAGATGAAGTGAGTGATGCAAAGTGTGTGTTCACAGCTGCATGAAGTTTGTTTACTCGGAATCCAGAGACTCTCCAACGCACAAGGTCTTTTGAGGTCCACGTGAACTATGCTATGCTAGGTCTTCATCTCATCCCTGGTCCTGCAGGTGATGGATCCATAGCTGAAGGTCGAGTGATTTACATGTACATCCAGTGTAGAATTACGATTTCATGCGACAAGATCTTGTGCTACTCTATAGGAGGAGTGGAGGAGTAGGACACGATGGGAGCCTCCCTCCTTTCTTCATGGAGAATAGTATTTCATTCTCCACACTCCGGCTCTCCACTGGGTCATTCCAACAGCTCTGGAGTGTCTGAAGATGTCTTCTCCAGAGGTCCCCACAGTGAGGAACTACATCACCTCAAAGTAAAAGGTCCATAACAGCCTACCTAACCTCATGGACTGAAGCTTCTCTGCAGGGCAGGTGATGCTGAAAAACGCTCATCTGTGCCTCCCGTGTCTCAGCTCTGTCTATATTTGTGTCTCCGTGCTGATGACACATCTCATGACCGTCTCCTGATGGTATTTAATGGTTCGTTTCAAAACACAGGGCGCTGAGATATGAAGCTATTAGACGATGTAATTACGCTTGATGATGTGTCGACGCAACAGCTCGGGCTCGCGTCCACCGAAGCCATTTGTGCTGCTGATGTAGCGGCACTGAAGGCGCCAACCTGCGCCACAGAACCAATGCAGGTTCCGTCCAGACTCCACGAGTGGATTGAACACACACTGTCTTTCGTTGAATTGATGGTGATCCTCCACTGATGCAATAAAAGTGAACGCGGCGAGACGAAGAACGAATAAACCATGACCTTTTCATTCCAATAAACATCTGTCACAATTGTTACTTGTTTTCACTGAGGTTGGTTTCATGGGTTGTGAATGTCTGTCTTGTCGTGGCTACAACGTTTATTCTCATCTCATTAGCAGTTTTTTTTTAATTAGAAATTTTAATTGTGGGGAAATGAAGTTGTGAAAAACTTTTGGAAAGTTGTCGCTTTTGAAGTCAATTGAAGCTTTAGTCTAAACAAAAGTCTCAATTAAACAGGGTTTATTAAGAGTAATTGGTTTTAATTCAGTGATAATAAATGGTTCCTTAGTCCAATAGGTAGCAGATATTCTTCACACTTCAATTTTCAATGTTCTGTGACAGAAATCCATTCTCTGCTTTCAGAGATAAATGACAATATTAATGCACAGTAGGCCGTTAGTCACATTGTATTTAGATTTTAACCCTTTAGCACCCCACCAAAAGAGAAGCTGTGACAACCTCAGCCATAAAGCATCTGCTTTTGACTCTGTGTTTCCTGTCGGCTTTTATTTTGGTTTGCTGTTTCTGTTCTTCTCCTTTCTTCTTCCCTTTATTTTCAGCGAACCACAGCTGAAGACAGGTCACACTGGCGGCCGAGAGCAAGACTTTGAGGACCAGAGACCGAGTCACTGAGGAGTAACAAACGAAGAGGTTGACCAAAGCATTTCAGTTTTTAATTGAAAGTAAAGTGATGACTATTGTGCCTGCGACTAATAGAATCCAGCGTGTATTCTGAATACAAAATAGTCTTGGTCTTGACCTCGACTCAATCTCGGGTAAGGCGATCTTGACGACAACGCCACCAAATACACCAAAGTATTATGGTATAGGACAGGATATGTTACCCTCCAGCCTGTGTCTGGATCTTTTATGATATTCATTTTGATCCTCTTCTTCAGGAATGCTCTGGAATGATCCCCCCTGCTGTTTCGGATGTGTTTATTTCCTGGTGGAATTTCGGACCCTGTGTGAGCTTAATAAACTGTTGAACTTTGACTCAGTGACTGGTTTGATCTGTCATCACTTTAACAGAAACTAAAATGCTGTTTGTTTGCGCAAAACTGGAGCGGAACCACAGATATGAGGGGCCATGCTTTATATTCCTAAGGACTGTGGCAAAAATCATTTTGGAGACATTTAAATTGAAGATTTGCTCAAGTTTAGCAAGAAAGTAAAATGTGACCTGAGAGAAACAGAGATGAACTTGCAAGGACTGACGTTAAGTAAACGCATGTCAGTCAACAATCCATCCTCACTGTGTCATTTGTCACTGTGGCAGAATGTTGCTGCAACCATTGGGAAAAAAAACTAAAATAAATGCTTTTATCCCGAATCAATTTACATATACGTGTCTGTCTGGATCAAAATAAAAAAGCAGGATGTGGAGTGGCTTGAGGGAGAGCGCTGCACACATCTACAGCTCCCTGATCTTTATATTTTCATCTTATATTTGTGTATTCCAAGCAGGCCATCAGTGAAAAAAAGAAATTAAATGACTGGGACTGGAGTGTTTGAGAATCTAATAAAACTGCATAACCGATGAGGAGCCAATGATTGGAAGTGTGCGTGCATTGCTTGAATGCAAAAGGGTTAAAAAAAAAACATTTGATGCGCAACATGCTTCATGATTATCTCATCTCTTCAGGCAGTGGTGCGAGAGAGAGCAAAATTATTTTGTGATTCCACATATGAGACGTGGAGGCCCTCACTCATCTTCATCAGATCCGAGAGATGAATCTATTTTTTCACCAAGAAAAGGGCCGGGACCCAATCCTCCGGTGACACTTGAGCATTAGGATTTGTCGTGCCTCTTAGCTGTTTGTTGCTTCAGAGGAAAAAGAAAGAAAAAAATAAAACATTTCCAGGGTTTCGCCGTAGTCAAGCGAAGAGCGTGGGGTCATGCTATCTGAGCCACTGCCAGCCATTTTCTCTTGATGAGATATTTCATGCTTCTTTAAGCACAAATTGCAAAATAAGAGTCACGTTGTGTCCTCCAGTGCTGACGGAAATGATTGTGGTCTTGTGGGCAAAGCTGCCTCGGAGTATGGAATGGATTTGTCAGTGAAGCATGCCGCATTAAGATGCTATGGAGCAAGGAACTTGTTCTGCTGTTGATCGTGTCCTTTGGGTAGTAGACTCACAAAGAGTTTAGCACAATGACAGCAGAGCAGACGAAGAGGCTCGAGGTGTGATGGATCTGCCTCCGATGGATGGGGGAGTCAGTGACCTCATCTCTTCTTCAGGACGTTATCGAGACTCTGCCTTTTTGTTTTGTCCGGGATCGGCATGTTCTCACGAAATCAGAGCAAAGATCGCTACCAATGACATGGTCTTAGGACAATAGAGGCAGAAACCTGTGGAGAACTAGACTCCACAACTCAATCTCACACCTAAGGCAATAGAAAATGGCCAGTCAGTTGACGTGGAAGTCACTGTTCCCGGTAGCATTTTGACACATCGGTATCTTCTGTGACCAGGAGCCTGAGTCAAACAAGTGATCACATGAGGTACCATAGTGTGGCATGGGGGCCATATGCGGCCCTTTTCCTGAATCTTCGCGGCCCTCATGAGGTCAGGATAAAACTATACAACTGATCTGTAGTCATTTTTTGGCCTATTTTTTGTTGTTTCTTTTTTAGCCATTAGCCTCATTTAAGTTTTTTTCTATCATTTTCATTTTTGTGTGTATTTATTATTGCTCCGAATTTGAGGAAAACCGAGGAAAATTTGAGGAAAACTGAATATATATATATATATATATGTATATATATATATATATATTGCACTCCTATCTCTCTTAGTTTTTATTTGATTTAATTCAAAATAAATGAAGTACATGTATAGGTTTCAACGTCGCATTAACACTTCTTAAAATCCTATAATAAAGGTCCATTTTTTTCTCCTTGTTATTTGAGAATAGTTTGGGATTTTTTTCCCTCATGTTTCGTAGTCATTGCTTTTCTTATGCCATGATAGTCCCTCACAATAGTCACGGGTTTTAATGTGGCCCTTTTGGAAATGTAATTGCCCGGCTCCAATATACAGTCGGCTATAGAATGTCAATTTGTATCCCTAGAGATGACCTTTAGGGGGCGCCACCCCATGGCTTAACACTCACCCTGGCCATTTCCTGTTTCCATGTTGGAAAGCCTGGTGAAGTGCTGCCAACAGTGGTGGGAATTGCCTTGATTTGAGTCCATGAGAAGCCAAATGCTGCTTGGAAGACAGACGTCCGCGTCACCCTGGGACAAAAAAGTCCACTAAATGTGAATGTCAATATGTGGCTCCTTAGGAGTGAGACTGTGTTGGAGTCAAACCCCAACTGGTTTGCCAAACGACAGAGTATGACAGTTAGATACACTGTAAGGTCTTTTCTGATACCAACCCCAAACGGAGAAGGAACTATCTGGTTGCATTTTACCTTCGCTTCCTATAGAGCAGTCGGTTCTCAGACAATACACACTCCCAAATACTTATATGTTTTCACCATATTCTATACGTTTTTCTACAATTTCAGATCATGTACGGCGTATAACGACTTTTATACTGGGAAAAATAAATTAGAACAAAAAAAATTCCCACTGATGTTTCACGCCAGACCGATATCGGATCTAAAACGGATCGTCTCGTCTCGCTGGGAGCAGACGACGATCGGCGCATCATACGAGCAAAGGTTATCCTCAATCGCGCATTTATTTTTCTCGTTGCTTTCGGCTTTGACCATAGGAGCCTTGTGTGCGCATGCGTGTTGCAATTCTGTTGTTTTGAATTGTGTCGCGAGAGGAATCATTCAGAGAAAAATCATAGACGTAAGTATGAAAAAATCCTCTTCCATACTTACGACTATGATTTTTTGATGGAAAGACACTTTGGAAGATTATGGAAGATTGAAAGACACTATGGAAGAAGTATTTGTTTTAAAACATGCTGCACATGGTAAATGTAATGCAAAAGCTTTTATATATGTTATCATTTTCCAGTACATTGTCTGTCTTGCAGTGATGTAAATAAGAATAATAAAGTGCTAATATGCGCCGCGATTGTGTTTGCAAGGTTTATTCTCAATTTCTAAGGGGAATTGCACTGCTTCATATGGGGAGTTATTGGCAGAGGTTGGCAGGTATGGGACTGTGTGGACTCTGTTGGGCGTAAGGTGAGACCACTTTTATAATGTCTATTCTCGAAACAAGTCGGTGTAGGGTGATTCGCGGTGTCAGGTTCAGGTCATACCGAGTGCTCACTTTAAACTGACGCTTCCGCCCATGAAAAACATGGCCAAATCGGAGTGGGAATACTGACCACTGAGAATATGGTAAGACGAGGTGCTTTCTCCTCGTGCAATAAAGATGGAAGTTGCCAAAAAAAAAAAAAGCTATTGTCTGTGTCAATAACCTTTCACTGGGCCGTTTACTGTTGTGGTCAGACAATAGAAGAGTGGGAGGGAGAAGAACGAAATTGAGGGAGAGAAGAGAGTGGAGCAGGGGAGCGGTGAAGAACGGGGGGGTGGGGGTGGACCATGTTGTCTATTTTGAAACATTCAGGTCCCAGTGCCGTTTGATGAAGACGAAGTGAAGTGTTAAAAATCAATAACCTGCTCGATATGTCCTCGGAAAGGCCTGACCACGCCGGCCCCGGCCATGGGATTCATCTGGCCAGATTCTCCCTCAAGCTTCAGTCAATGTCAGCGCCGGCTTCAAGTGAAATGAACGGCCAACCTGCCTGGAACCCAATTAAAGCCCGTCCATAAATCTCCCCTTCTTCTAATTGAATTCACTTTGATAGCTGAAATTAAATCTCCAAACAAATTACATATTTTTGAGCTTCAACCCGTTTTTTTTTTTTTTTGTTTTGTTTTTTCATTGCATTCCTGTTCCGTCATGGCGCCTCGGATTGGGCCTCATCACTCATCAGTATTGCAATAAAGTTACGTTCATTCCAACAAGCAGATGTTCATCATGTGGTCGAATGACACTGCCGTTTTTCACAAACATCTCCCTTCCACCCTGATATTGCATCTGTAATGCAATTGTGCCATCGACAGGAGGAATGTACCACAGGGGAATCCATTATCTGCAGAGATCGGCTGCGCCACTATATTGTGGACGTATGGAGATACAGCGCTGGAGCGCAGCCATGCAAGCATTACAGCATCGATCCATATAGTGCACGATGCATATAAGCTCATAATGGCTCTGCTTCATCTGGAAGCATAAAACACTGGGTGATCAAGACTCCATGAAGTCGGGGGTGGCTCCTTCAGATAAATTGCGTACATAGCTGCATAAATAGTATTTGTTGTTCCTACAGCTCAAGGTGCTTTTTTGACTTATGACCTGCATGCGGAGTTTTCATGCAACCGCCATGGCTTTCACTCAGTGTTAGCGGCGCTTCGAATGGAATAAATGCAGATTTCCACGCTCATAACTTTTGTGCAGGCTGTAGATCTGAGTTCCGAGTTCGGATGCATCGATTCCACCAACCAAACCTTCATGACCTTATATAAGTAGATTGTTTTCCCTCATTTTAGACACAGCTATGCATCATTCCAGTGTAAGTTGAGTTCTGTTTGAGAACTCAGACCTGACCTCCACTCCAAGTGATCTCTGCTAACCAGCATCTGCTGAAGGATTCAAAACTCAAAAGGACTCACTCAGATGTGCGGGACTCAACAACGCAACTTCCTTTCCTCAGGCCTCAGTATTGTATCAGAGTGTTCACTGATCATGTTTAAATGACTGTCACAGAAATTAAGCAGACAGTAGTAAGACGTTTTACGGCGTCTCTTGTTGAAACCTCGTATAAATATTAGTGGTGGGACTTTAACAAGTTTATTACGATTAATTCCTTACAACAACAAAGTCTAATTTAAACAGTTTGCTCTCCAGACAACAGGGAACCTTTGTCAGTGCAGGAGTTCCTGCTCCACTGATCCCACTGATGCACAAGACACGTGGCAGCTAGGATGAGAACAACAACAACAAACATGGAGGAATCCCTGAACCAAAGCAAACAAAAGCATCTCTTTGTTTTTGTTCAGGGAGGTTTTTCGCTACACAGTGTCCAAGGTTTCCACTACTCTGAATGGACTTGAAATTCTGATCCAAATATTTTCAAGACATTAAAGAGCTTTAGTTTCAATAAGGCGATATAAAAACTTGGATGTAGCCACCATTGTGGTTTATTGTGCAACTGACGCAAAATAGTTGTTTAAATGTATGTATGGCTCCATCATTTGATTCAGTAATATACCACATTCATTCAAATTGACAAATGTGGCTTCTTGTGGCAAATATTCTTTTACCATTAAACTGTGATTAATGGAGAGAAGTAATCTCGAATTAACTAGATTAATTTTTTAAATCGAATCCCACCCCTCATAAATATATGAGCTATTTAAAACAAACAATGAGAATACAACAGCTATATATTCAGTTGAGGTTGTGGTGTGGTGGAATTCTTCAGTTTCTTATGTAAATAAGTGGTTCCACAAGTCCAAATAACAGTGAATCAGGAGTCATTGCAAGGTAACTGTCACGAGTCAAGGGACGAAGGAGCTAAAGCCACGTATAGGGGACGTGGAAACTGAAGGTCACGTATAGAAGACGTGACCAGGACCCAAGCGCAAGTGGCGATAGGCACAGGAAGGCAGGAACGCGTTACAAATAAAATTTTGATATATAAACAAAAACACAACAGAGAGCGTCACCGAACCGGGAGAAACAAAACTCAAATCACAGGAAACTAGAGGAGATGAAAAGCACCATGAACCGAGAGTAAATAACAAAAGAAACCAGGGAAGCACACGGAAACAGGGAGAAACTAAACACTTAAACTCAGAGCACCAGGGTTTTACACAGAAAAATCCAAAAGCTAGCTAACAAAACAGGAGACCGAAAACAAGGAGAACCAGGAGTTAAACGAGCTAGCTAGCACACAGAACAAGAAGCCGAACACAGGGAGAGACACGAGAACCAGGAGTTACCACGGGGAACGAGAGGAGTCCAAACTCACCGGAACCAGAGGAAACATCACAGGGAACATGGAAACACACAGGGACTAGGAGAACTGGCAGGAAACAAAGACAACGATCTGGCACCCGTTGCTGGAGCCCAGGTGTTTTTGAAGACAGTTCGTCAGGGGTTAATCGGCTCCAGCCGTGTGCCAAAGGAACAGAGGGAGAAAAGCAAAACCAGGACTCGGAGCCTGGAAGCGGAGCCATGACAGTAACGCTCAACTGTTGACTGCACTAAGAAGCACAGTGGAAGGTGATGTTACTATTGATGCGTAACTACATAGTATTTATTTTATTTTATTTTATTTTATTTTATTCCGAAGCTCTTTCCTAGTTGGTGTGATCCCCACTGACCATGGCAATAAATGTGCTTCTGATCTAAAGCACATGTCCACAGGTAAAAGTAGCAAAACAAGGTCCCACAGAGCCATTCCAGGGAGTGGCGAAGGTTTTGACCTCACAGGGCGAACTGACCGGTGATTTTCTAAGGTGATACTAAAGGTTAGAAAAGTGACAAAACATGATTTATTAGTGGCAAAAAAGTGTTTATGTACTAAAAGAGGCTACTCGCACGATGACATCAAGTAGCGGTCGACTCCTGAATTAATTCCCTCTGCACGTCTATGCCAAGGTGCCATAGTCCCGGGACATTAAGCATAACTAAAGGGAATAATACCGACATTATGGTCCATCGCGGGAACTAGGATCCGTATCACCTTGCAATCTATTTTGGCTAATCACCTCTTCCAGAAGATGAATAATGCGGGTCCAGAACTGGGAACTTTCCAGGCTTCATTTCACTGTCGATACGTCCAATCCGTGCTCTGTTTCGCAATCGACAGGAAGGATGATAAGATCATCCTTTCAACCCAAAAAATAAAAAATTCTTACTTTCGAGGTCGCCTCAAGAACAAGCTTGACAATAATCCAGGGAGAAAATCCCGGCCGCGGGAAGCAGCCAGAAAGTCGAGAGTCTGGGTTTATAAGGTTCCTTTTGTTATTTATGTCCAATAAATCTCACTGACTGGGCTTTATCGATGTCGGCAATAAATCCGTCGGGTGTGATGTTTGAGCGTCACACTTGTGACCCATAACATCTGAGAGAAAAAAGTCATTTTGTCTCTCCTAAATCCCATGACATCATTTGATGCGGACGATAATTCAACAGGAAGGTTATTTGGAGGTTGCAACTCATAGTTCAGTTGCTGTGAAATGTGGGATAATTCGATCATTCCATAGCGTCTGCATTTGATGGTCCTGGTACTATTTAGGTTCATGTCATAGATTGGGCCACCAACTCTTGTGTCCAAGTTTCCATCTGCTCCACCAGATTCACAGCCATCTTATCCTTTGGCGACCTTTGGGGATTTTAAGCGTGAGCTACAAAGGAAGGCTAGCAACACCTGTGCACCCGATTCCGACTGGCTCACAGTGGGCTTTTCGGCATTGCTCCCACGTTGCTCCGGTCTTCTGAGGCATGGTAAGCTGCACCTGAACCACTTGCTTGAATGACTCCGATGCTTGGACCGAGGAAAGCGGCTGTGACATCGGCTACATTCTAGGTCGCCCTGAAAAAGACCACTGGGCTGCTCAATGTATCCAAAAGCCCACCCTTTCTTCGGCGTGCTGGAGCGTCGGCGGGACGGTGGGACTTGGGACAGCATCATGAATTGAACCCTGAACTTTGAATGGCTTTTCCAGACAACCGGGCAGCACACGACGACATTACTGGGGCTCAGGGTCTCAAGCCGCCATCGAACTTTAGCCTGGCTACTACCACTTACCACTTACTTTCATGATTATGTGTCTCAATGAGCAACATCTCACAACAAAAGCACCAAGATTGATAGACGCCTGAGTAGTGAAATACAGTCATGACAAGCCCAAACACTGCGACTTTACAAAAGAAACCCTGGTCAGATGCTTCCTCTTTCCCCTCAAGTGGACTCTGACTACTGCTCTTAAAGGCTGTTTTTCTCTGGTCTCTGAAAGGCCACTGACCTTGCCCCCATTCACCTCAAGCAAAAAAAAACTTTTTATCTTGTCACATTCGCTCAAGCCTTGTCCTTTAAAACTGCGCATTCAGATGCTGTTTTGACGTTGGCTTCAAATGGAATGAGCCTCAACAACTTTATGGTTTGAATGACATAAAATTCAAGGGAGCGGAAACAAGCAAGCGTGGGTGGGTCGGTCCTGAGCAGGATTTCCGGTTGAACTCTTCCAGGACAGTCGCATAATATTTGTTTTCTCAAGCAAGTAATGCGTCCAACTGGGGCCCATCATGAATATAAATGCAACCTCTCCATTTTAAACCCAAAAACTTCTTTGCGACTTTATCATTTGGGAGATTTGAGATTGTCGACACTCCACTCCACACTTGAGAGGAGTCAGCTGAGGTGGTTCGGGCATCTCATCAGGACGCCCTCTGGACGCCTCCTTTTGGAGGTGTTCCAGACACGTCCAGCTGGGAGGAGACCGAGGGCTCGACCCAAGACCAGGTGGAGGGATTATATCTCTACGCTGGCCTGGGAGCGTCTCGGGATCCTCCAGTCGGAGCTGGTGGATGTCGCTCAGGAGAAGGGCGTTTGGCGTGACCTCCCGAAGCTGCTGCCTCTGCAACCCGGTAACGGATAAGCGGACGACGATGGATGGATGGATGGGAGATTGTCGACACCAGGAAGCCCACGAATGGTAACCAATGTTATTTGGTTATTTTACCCTTATATCCTGTGTCGGTCAAGACAGGACAGACATCCAGTTTTCTGTTGCCATTTCACACAGGATCACTCTTGAGGTTCCTTCCACTGTTCATGAATTGAATTGAAAATTGAAATTTTATTTACATATTTTACACGCCAAACTAGCCATCGGTTTCTGCATCATCGTTTAATTTGGAAAATGGATGACGGACTCAAGCCTGTTTGTATCGAGGATTAAAACCAAGTTAAGGACGTATCAAGGTTGCGAAAGCTTCAGATGAGATTTGATGAATTCATTATGAAATAAAGTCATATCTGTTGATCATAATCTAGTAACCTCACAGGCTGCCGCTGTAGGATGAGAGTCACCTTGCTCATGGCATATTTTGTGCCGAACTGAATGGACGTTCCGTCAGCTACAGCGGCGGCAGCTGAACGTGACTTGATCTACGCATTAGTGTGAGTGAAGCCACTTTGTCCTTTATGCCTCACAAACATGCGACTTTGTCCGGCGTGTTCCGCGCCACACAGGTGCCCTTGACTTTTTCACACGGTAAGTGACCCACATTTAATAACGGCAGGAGTGGAACGTTATTGGTTTAGCCAGGACGACGGTGACGGGAACGCACGGTGGCGGCTAAGTGGAAACAGATCATGTGAGTTAGTCCTTTAGCAGATTGTAAAATGGCGTGGTATCGCTTCAAGTCGTCCGGATTGTGATGGGATTGTTTTTTGGTTCCATGTACACGGAAACTCACTTCAAAACAAAAGACTTCCCGTTGCTTCCTCTCTTTGGATCAACCAATTTTACTGAAGGGATTTTCACTGACTAACTCTGGATCATGCGTAGCCACAATGTGAGGGCCCTCTGGTGGACACCAGAGCCACTGCATTGGCTGACTCCGACACCTCAGGCCAAAGGCTGGATCTACCAACACATGAACATACATGCATCCTAATATCTGCCTTCGAGCAGGGTATTAATGTAACTCAACATGGCCCTCACACTTCCACTCCTCCTGGAAATGTCACAGCATTTTCTGCTGCGTGAATGAAATCCAAAACAAGCGATGATCTTCACTGTCCCTCTTGGACAGAACACAAATGTATATTTAACTCCGCCAGCAAGCGCACGAGGAAAACTAATGTGTCTCCAGTGAGGCCATCCATCATTTGACAAAGCCCCTACACGGAGTCAGATTTGAACCTACAGTTTAAAATGTGATTTATTTGGAATGGTCATTTTTAGCTTTTGGCTCCTCAACATGCAGTTTAAAGACAAAGTAAAACCACGTTTGGATTTGAGTGACACACAGACTCATTTTCAGTGAGTTCAAATTGGTGACACAAAAACCTTTTGACACAACTTTTGACACAAAAAGTTGTGTCACCAACTTACATACAGCAGTTCAAGCAGAGATGGTGTCCGACCTTCTCAACAGAATCTGTTGTTCAAAGATGCTGCGCAAAGAAGTCTGGGTATGTTGTGGAGTTCCTCAAGATTGAGGATGCTACGTTCCTCAATTTAACTTCCTAAGAATTGGGAAAACCCTTGCACCTCGCGAGAAGGTGCATTTTTGAGGAGTGAGGCTGAGGATTAAGGAAGGAACTGGAACACATCCCAAGAGTCCCCAAAGTACTCAACCTAAGAAATATTTTGGGAATTCTAGCCAAGAAAAACGTTCTTCGCCCACTGGCAAACGTGTCCAAATGTGATGTTCCTGTCCCACCCCAGGTCTCAGGTCAGGTCATCTCTCCCCCCCGACACTTCTGAGAACCGTAAGCTAATTAACAAACTTCATGCTTAAGTTTGGAAAAGTCTGGCACGGTGACCGACCGGGTCAGAATTGTAAACCTAGCCGAGCCATCGATCCGTTTATCCGATCAATTTTCCGATGCTCATGAACTGGGGGTCGTGAGATGTAGATGTAGATTGTGCGTAACTGATTTCTCAAGCCGTGGAGCCGACGTTCCCTCCTGAAGCCACCACAGACACGCTTGCAACAAACAACCAGTGAAGACGAATTCAGCTGAAACAGCAAACCAAAGTGTCCTCCATCAGCTCAGCCATCGACAGCCCGAAATGGCTTCCTCCATTTTCCATCCACGGCTTTTTTCTGCTCCGAAAATATCCGTGTCACTTTCAGCTTTTATGTCTCCAAAGCTCTCCTGCCCCTCTTGTCTCATTAGCTCGTTTGTCAGCAGAATTCCCCAACTATTGATTTCCTCGGACGAGGTCACGCGTGTTGCGGGGTCCCAAAGGAGGCTTCCCTCGACAGTTGCCAAATTAACGAGTCCCTTGTGTTTGTGCATCCCTTTTAGACGCAGCTAATGTGATATAAAACAGGCCTCATTCTCATCAGACGGCGTTCAAAGCCATCTATTATTTCCTTGTCAACCAACGAGCCGGTGAAAGTTTAGCATCCTGCTATTACTGGGGGAAAGTGGACGTTTCAAAACAGAATTGAAAGGAGAAGAGCATGTTTTTAAGACACAAACATTGAGGTTTTTTGCTCTGAAAATTCAGAATTTAGCTCAAGTCTCTGCCATGTTCCATGTCTTGCCCATGCTTTTATTTTGTTGTTCCCTGTTGCGTTTCCATTTCCTTTGTTTTCTCCAGCTTAATGGCCACACAGCTGGAGCTTGTTTTCCTCATCAGCGATCCAGGATATCAACTCCGCAGCCCAGTTCGCGTGGCCTGATGGTTGACTTTCAACGTACGGTTAAAAACTCCTTGATTCCTCGCTTTCCTGTTTTCCAAAGATTTACGTGTGTACTTGAAGACTTTCTCAACCACCTCCTTAGTTCTTATCGTTCCTTTGTTTTCTACTATTGTGATCCTCCTATTTTGCGCATGTGAGTGTTTTTGGCTTACTCACTTTTCTGTTTCCCCGCGTAAGGGTTTATTTCCTCGTGTGTGTGTACGATTTAGATCCACCTCCGAGCGTTTTGTGTTTTCTCCGCCTCATGAGCTAAACTCCGAGTGCGTCTTTTGTTGTCCCCCTTAGTCAGGTTTGGAATTAATCGCCTGTTTTCAGGTTTTCCCTTCCCGCGTTCGTGTCCCCTCACTCCACGTTGGGTGTGACGTCCTCTGTTGGCGTTCCTTTTCGTCCTTTATTATATTATTGTATTTATTAAAATGTTCATTTACTCTTGTTGTCCCGTGTCTTTGTGTGAACTTGCAACTTGGGTCCACCTAACTAGACCAGCCATGACCGTCTCATTGACATCACATGAGATGGAGGTGTTTTGCTCTTCCTGCTTTACATTCTGACCCATTTGAGAAGGTTATTTTGGCGCCTTGTGTGCATCACCATCTCTACATCGAGCCTGGGTGTCCTATAAACTAATTAAAGCCCATTACTTATTTACCAGCATGTTGTTTACGTGCAGGCAGAGGTATAAATTATCCAATATACAATGTCTTCGGGGTATTTTGTTGAACAGAGTTATTAACAACTGGTGAGGTCAAATTAATGGCAACCCAGTTACTGCTGCAGATGCCAGAAGCAGCCAAACTGGCGCTCATTTAAAGTAGCAGGGGACTTAAAGGTACTATTAACAACCTTGTCCGGGCTTTTTATGGGGACCAGAGGACAGTTTTGTTCTGAAATGGGAACTAATGGGGAGGACATTTTGGTCTCTCTGCAGTTGTGCGACTAAACAGGGAAAACAATAAGCGACCCGGAGTGGCAAATGGGGCCGTATTTCTCCTGATCTTTAACAGTCTTCCAAGCTCAATAGGTCGCTGTTCAGGTCAGTGTGACTCGCTGATGCCGACATGACGGTGTTTCTGTGTAATTATCATGAGCTTTGGATTTCTCAGAATTGCTCATTTCGTCGACCTTGTGATGAAAGAAATGAGCGCATCAGATGAAACCCTCATGTTGCCCGTGTAGCCGAGCGATGGCTGCGATAATGTACTGAGGTTTGCATCCTATGAACAAATGTCACGTCACTGTCGAAGAGTTCTCCATGAATGTCGGTTTTCCTTCAACCTTCCTCCTTCGATTCTGTCAAAACGCTTCCGTCACCGGTTTGTTCTTGATTCACTATTGTTCAGCAGATGTCGCCAGCATCTGTGTGCGCGCAGGAATAAATAGTAAACACGACGTAAATGATTCCAACTTACCACGATATAATTCAAAAACAACAGTTAGTGTTCAAAGATGTCGTGCTTGAAAAATGTGCCGTATCACACTTGTTTTTTTTTTTTTTTCACTCTCTGCTGTTCCTGTTCACTATATTTCTCCGATCCTGCTTCATTGTCCGGACAGCCTCATCAATTTTACATTCAACGGGTTACTGTAGGTGCGATAACCCAAACACATTAACCACCATGACAGCTGGAACACAAAGTTCGGAGAGGTAGATTCATCAAGCGCGTGTGTGTTGCTCTGCCAAGGTGGCACCGTCCCAAGGCTGAGTGAATACACACCATTACCACCGGGACCCAAAATTAATCACAAAGCAAATCTGTTGGCTCGCTCCAAAATGAACAGTTAAAGAGAGCGTGATGATCTTTTTATAATTCGCTTTCGACAGATTGTGATCATTTGGGCGGGACCCGTGCCACGTCTGAGGGAGGCGACAGGATGACAGCCCGTCGGTTTAAGGGCCCGTCCATCTCAAACAATGTCACGTCACTGATCCATGCTTCCATCTGTTCTTTGTTCTGGTATCGCTGCTCACCAATATATCCACCAGAGGGAGCAGTCCAGAGTTAAATAGTCAACACCACGACAAACTCCAAAACAAACGTAAACAGAAGACACATTGATACTGTACCTCTTCACTTAACCTGCACCTCGGAAACATCTTGGTTTGAAGCACGCTGGTTGGATGTGTTAAGTCAGTTTGACGGCACTAAAGTTCCTACTGAGAGAAAAACCAAAAAGACTATCATCCAATGGCAGAACCTCCCTTTTTCTTCTTTTCTGCGACACAATCTAAAGCAAGAAAAGCAGCGATTAGACTCACAAGTGGCCCCTTCTTCTCCCAAATAAGTGGATAACACAATAGAAATTTGGGTTTTTAAGTCAGGGAATCCTTAAATCGTTCCTGTAAAGGCCCATTATCCACAAAACTGTACAGTGTTACCATCACTGATCACATGCTTCCGTGCCTTCTTTGTATTGATCATGCTGTACACCATATATCCACCAGGGGGAGCAGGCCAGAGTCAAAAGTTTATGACAACGACAAACTCCAAAACTGTGTGAGAAGTACTGACAATGTACCGATTTCACAAAAGGGAAAACAGAGGCAGCGTTGTAGGAGGCAGTGGTCAGTGAGGTCGCTAAATATATCGCGACTGGAGGACGGAGAAAAGAGAAAGTGCCCTTTCTGCTTTTCTTCTTAGCCCCCGAAAAATCTTAGGGGCCATTTCTTTGAGGTTTTGCTCTTGTTTGTGTGACCCACCTCAATCATTTGGACTGAAATCAACCGCATTATTGAAGACGCTACCAAGCCAACGTTTCTAGAGTCAAGAAATCACTTGTCAATATAAAAACATAGCTAGCCGTAAAATGAGAAAACAACTTACACAACTTTTAAAAAACGTCGAGAATCATGGAAAATCGTCTTCCCCACACTTCGCATGAGCACCAACTGGTTTGCTCAGAAAATGAGGACAGTGTTTCATGAAGCATCATCAGCCCATCACTTGTGTCCTGTTTTCGGGTTTGAGCCCCTGCCTGGATGCAAGTGTCTATTCTTGTTGGTAACTACCTCGGCACACTGGAGCGTAACCATCAATTCTTGTTCTCACATCTACACCTGACTAAAAAAACAAGTTTCTTGGCTCAATCCATTTTTCATGAACACACTTCTCCTCCTGCCCCTGTCAAGAATTCGGCGCTACAGAACTGTCAACCAGGCAGCCGTCGCTGGAGGTGCATTCAGTTGCTGTGAGAACGGTAGGAAATCCGCTGTTGCATATTCATCCCGCTCCTCACGCTCTTACGTGGACGCATGTTTGTTTCTGTTACGAAAAGTGACGTTGTTTCAGAAGACTTAATTCCCGACCTGCTTGAGTCGGAACTTGTGGAAGTGGGAGGTGCTGATGACTTGTGATCCCAGGGAACCTGTGGTTGGACGCCTCCAATACGACACTGTCGAGCCTCTGACAGTGTAATTGCTGTCGTCGTTTGCATATTGGTAATCGATAGGAGCTCGCGGCGAACAAAAGTGGTTTTCATCCGAGCTTAACGTCCCGATAATGCGGCAGGCTTTTCCACGCTGACTCATCAATCCATGCAAGTGCGTTTGTACATCCTTAACCCCACAATGCACCTGCGTTTTGAAATATGGTGGGCTACCAAACCGAGTCAGCATTTGCGAGCGAGACAAATGAGAGTCTCGCGGCTGCTCGCCCAGATCTTAGTTACGCTGGACGGATCGGTCATGTGACCCACTTTCACGCCGGACATGGAGCCTGTTAATGACCCAGCTCAGTGGCATAGAGATGCAAACACGTGGTGTTGCCAATCCAAATTTATTTGAAAATGAATTACATACATTTATATATCAGGCTGACAAAGCAAAATGTTTAGCGGAACCTTGGTGCACGGAACTGTTTCTAACCACGTATTTAGCGAGCCAACTTCCGGCCACATTTCAGACGCACTTCAGGAATCCACGAGACAGACGTGTCATCTTTTGTGCGACACATTTTTGTGTTACAGATTTAAATCTGACACATGGTCCCACACGCTTTCGAACGTGTAACAACAGCAAACAAAGACCTCTCATTGGTTCCTTCTTAATCTGCAACATTCCTCCACCACAGTTGGCTTGCTGAAAGTGACACTGACGCATGTCCAAGCCAAGGTCCAATATGCCACTTCACACCTCCGCCTTGCTCCCACCACAGTTTCTCAAGTTTCTCGTGGCACTGCTCATTGTAATCTAATGAAAACTGCTTACAGTACTGGGTTGCTATTTTGATGCGTCTGTTCTTCAACAATCCTCCTCCTCACTCTTTCAGTCTTTCTCCAACCTTCACATGACCTTGCCTTGTAAATAGAACTCACTTCTACTCCAGGGTGTCTCAAAGGATCAGAAACACCAACACTGCCAGCAAAAGACAACCCCTTGTTTAGACGTATTGGACCCCAAATAGTTTACTCATCCAGGCTACAAAGAAAAAAAAAGACATCTCCAAGACTTGGGAGTCACCTCCTACACTGTTGAGGACCTCAGAGAACCGCAGTCTACACATCTAGAAATCTAACAAATAAGAAGGAGCCTGTGTTCTCTCAGGTGATCTTATGCTATCAATAAAACCTACTGATCATCTTGACCATCTTCTTAAGAGCCTTCTTCAGGTCTTCACCATCAAGAGATGGAACCCTGATTCTTCCATGTATTTTCATACATAGGAAACACATGCAGTCTGGGACCCTAACAGTCTTAAGGCCCATTTATGCTCGACATTACAGACATCCTTCTGTCAGTAATTTTGTCTGTATTTCAACACGTTTCCACAAAGCTGACGGATACGAACAGAGCAGTACCACCAGAAACCATGGGGGGCAGTGTTGCTGTAACTACAGGATACGTAGCTCTAATGAGACACGAAGAAGACAATGGCGGAAATTCTTCGTCCTCCAGTTGCGATATATTTAACAGCCTCACCGACCGCTGCCTCCTACAACACTGCCTCTGTTTCCTCTTTTGTGAAATCGGTACATTATCAATACTTCTTCCACAGTTGCCATGTTTGTTTAGAAGTTTGTCATTGTCATAAACTTTTGACTCTGGCCTGCTCCCCCTGGTGGATATAATGGTGTACAGGATGACCAATACAAAGAAGGGACGGAAGCAACGGGCACAGCTTCGTACATAAAGGGAGGATAATGGGCCTTAACATGAACGATTTAAGGATTTAAAAACCCAAATTTCTATTGTCTTTTCACTTATTTGGGAAAAGAAGGGGCCACTTATGAGTCTAATCGCTGCTTTTATTGCTTTCGATTGTGTGGCAGAAAAGAAGAAAATGGGAGGTTCTGCCGTCGGATGACAATCTTTTTGGTTTTTCTCTCAGTAGTGCCGTCAGACTGACTTCAGATTAACACATCCAACCAGCGTGCTTCAAACCAAGACGTTTCAGAACTGACAGATTACAAGGAACTGAATGGAAGAGAAAGCAACATCCGAGTCCTTTCAATTACTCTTCAAATCTTTCTTCTTTTCCTGGATACTTTCTGGAGCAATGACAGACGGAGCAACTGACAGTTGACGAATTGGTCGGACTGGACAGGAAGCTTCTGTTCGTGTTCCGAGAGGAAGCGAAGGGAAAGTGAGATTGAGCTGCTGTGACACCCTGAAGGTCACTTCTGACTCGATTGTGCTGCGGCTGGAGCCGCTGGCTCTTTGAATTGTCCACTTTTTATTGATGCCAGTGAGGAATATTACATATAAAAGACAGAAAGATAACATTGTTTTAAAGGAATAATAATAATAATAATGTAATTCATCCTCAATATATTGCATAACTGGTTCGCCGGTGATTATTTAAAACTTTTTGATGGGGTTCGATGAGCAGGGCACGGCCTGTGTTCCAGTCCCTGCCAGGGACTTTAGCTTGCAATACTAAAAACATATTTATTATTATGAATGTTGCAGTTTAAAAAATGAATGGATTAAAGATGATGTGATATCAATATGTATTCTGTTTTGTTTTGTTGTGTTTTGTTTTTTTATGTGTGTGTCAGTAGTGTCAGACCAACATTACGAACAACCGTCCTTCTCTGACAATAACTGAGATGGCTTTTTAATATTGAATATCTGTAATGGCTCCGTCGTATCCAAAAGACTCCATTACTCTGAGAGTTCACGTGCAGCAGCGGGGCTTTTTGTCTAAAAAAAGATGCTGAAAAAGAGTGCTTGGCAGAGGTCATAAAGGTCCGGAGGGTTCATGTTATTGAGTTCCAAAAACAGGCAAAATGTTTTACAAATATAAAGCATCATTTTGGGGTTTAAAACCCAAAATATCAAGAGTCAACAACAAGAACATTTGCACTTTTAACAGGTGACTGGGAACCACAGATGTATGAGTGGTACCTGCAGTTGTGGTGGAGAACACGAAACCTGAGACTCGGTCAAAGCTACGACCAGTGCTCTTTAAGACCAAGGAAAGACCTAGATTTTGAGGGGACAACGTGATTTCTGACAACTCAGTCTAGTTGCCACCATAAATCCAAATCCACAAAATCAAGTCCCTCCCAAGTTTCAACACACCCTGACGTCTAATGCATAAACTCTATGTTTGCAAGGTTATTGTTGTTATAATAAAAAAAAAAAACAGAATTATAAATGATTTTTGGTTTTCCATAAAACGATAACTGACACTGCATTACTAAACTGAGCAAAAATATAGTGAAATTGTCCTTCAGTTTTGTCTTTATTTATTTCATAAAGAAGGATTTTGAGATGGTTTTACAACAGATGTGTGACATGTCAAGTCTGTATTGACAGCCTGTCTTTATATATATACATATATATATATATAATATAATTTGAGGTCACATGTCACCCGTGAACTGAGGTGAATCTCCCTCTCAGCCATTTGGTGGTAGTGACAGGTGATTTCAGGACGCACCAGCTGGTGAACAGGCACCCAAACAGACAACACGCTACGTCAGCTCTTATTCATGAAAATGCTACGGAACCTCAAGAAGACAAGGAGGAAACTATTGATCTACATAAGCGGGACACGCCGTCTCTGCAAGAGCAGCACGTGTCCGTGCCAGGAGCAAGTAGAGCCATCACATTAAACACAATCTCCTCAGCATGATGCAGTCGACTTCACAGTTCCACAGCTCACTCGTGATGGCCATCAAACCAAGTGGCCATATGTGTGGGTCAGCTCTTTATGGAATCCTCGTGGTGGCAGAGCGTAGCAGGGGAGGACTTAGGCATGGAAACAGATGGGCAGGAAGAGGAGGAGGGAGCTGTCAAGCTGGGAAAGCTCTGCTGTGTTTCTCCTCGCTGCAGAAGCATTTGAGAGCGAGCTGAGGCTCGATATCGCACCATCCCAGATTGATCATATTCACACTGGCTGGGGGAAATTAAAATATAGATTCAATGTGAAGTGCGGACGGCAGGGAGCAGTGTCACAGCCTTTTATTTTTATTTGTTTTTAATAAAGCTGTATTCTTGTCCTTTTAGCCTGTAGGAACAGCGAAGAAGGCGAAGAAGAAAGTGCTGACAGGGTGGAATATGTGGAGACGACTGTGACCTTCTATGATGTATGGGTTAGAGACCAAGGTAGAAGGTAGTAGTGGAGGAAGTTTGGAGGTAAAGCTGGATTGGGGGAAATGTTTTGGACACGTGGAGAGGAGAGACAGTGTTGCAGATGAAGAAGAGGAGTGATGCGACAAAAGAGGGATGGAGACAAAGTTGGAGGGAACAGACCCAAGTGGTGTGCACGGATGGCGAGAAGAGGCCGGGAACGTGTTGGATTGAGGCTGCTGGAATTGGAAGTACCATGCAAAAAGGAGGCAGAGGAAGGCAAACATTGAGGTATAAGAGCAAAAGACAGGCAAGAGTGGTTCACCAGGCAAACCCTTAAGGGAAGTGAGAGAACGAAGGAGAAGAAGAAGCATTTTAGCCGAAGTCAGAGCACAGGTTTGAACAAAATAAAATGCTAAAAGTAAATGCAACAGAGGCAGAACAATGCAGCATCATCAGTCTGGTGAAACCCATAGGAAAGGTTGTGCTCAAGGCACCAGCATGGACTGGCAAACACCGGCTCCAAAGCCCTTCACGACTGTTTTAGCCTTTATCCCCAGCACAATTAAAGGTCTTCAAATCCAAACAACCTTCCTCCCCCTTCCTTGTTTTCCTCACCTTGTAACGTAGCAGCAACAAGCGCACCACTACAGTCAGCACTGGCGCTCGGCTACGTGATAAATGGTCGCCACGTTGCCAGCGCGCCGTGCCGGAAGACGAATCTGTGCGACGTGAAAAAGCTGCCCACTCCTCCGGGGGATAAACAAAAGAGAAAAAAAAAGTGCTGTTGTGGCATTTTCAACACGCTAATTTAGCACCCTGGTCATGAATTATGTGCATAATTTTGCATTTCACCTTTTGGCTATCGCAGCCCTGTACCATTAGGCGGCGATTATAAACTGTCGGCCTGAGTGTTTTTGATGCGGCCCATCAGTTATTTACATTCCCTTCCAAACGATTCTATGGAGTTTTACTTATATTTGCATGAGAAAGCCACGGAGTCGGGACACAAACATTATGAAGACGTCTATGACACACGCAGCCGTCCATTCATCATCTTTAGCGCCGCTGTTTGTGTTTAAACACCTTACATTGTTGCAATCTGGTTACGACTCTCTGAATTGAAATTCATTTATTCAATAATAACCCACTTTCGCCGGCGCAACCTGCTTCCCTCAGCTTTAACAGCAGCCCAATTATGAATGCTGGGTGGATACTTAATAGGAGACGCTGCCACTCGCTGCGCTCTGAAGGGGGAAGAAACGGGGACAATCGAAAGAGCGGGGATCACGTCGGCTGTCTGCTTTATGCCGATCTGCTGACAAACACTAGATAGTGAGGCACAACGCGTCCTCCTCAGACATCACAGCTGCAATTATTTCTTAAAAATGAATATCTTTCCGACTCCTTCGCCGACTTTTCTTGCAATGAAAGCAGTCGAAAACCTTTGCATTGTCATTGTGGCACTGTAGGAATGTAACGGTAAGAAGTGGTCCACTGAATGAGGTTGTTTCCAGTTCACCTCCATGTCTTCCAGCACAAGAGGCTGCTGGTTTATTAGTTGCCATATTGATTCACTTAGTTTAAATGGTTATTGAAGAGCTGTTCTACTGATGAGGACTTCCCTCGGCTGCCAATGTGTTCTATGAAATACGTCATAAATGCAGTTGTTTTAAAGCATGGTCTTGATAGCTCAGCAAAAAGAGATGAGGCAAGGCGCCAAGATGGCGGTTTTTAATCAGTGGGGAGCCACAGGATAAAGCAGAGGAGAGAAGAGGTCTTGGTCTGAATGGACCCCAGATGTTTCGCTACGTCGTGCCGATGCCGTCGGTATCGCAGTGTGTCGGCAGAGTCCAAATCTCGACTGTGTACCCTGCACCTTTCCTCCCCTTCATCGTCTGAATGGTTGACTCATCATTACAACCCCAGTTGTCACGTGAACCTTTAAGGCCCCGGTGCCATGGCATGGTTCTCGCTCAGGCTCTGATCTTATTCAACAGTTGGATATCATTGTGCTCGTGGTCAAGAGAACACACGCTCACTCCCAAACGGTCAAACAGCGATTACTAGCAAGTGTGCCTTCGCGTTCAGTGTCGACACTGAAGTCAGGCATGTTGCGCATTGATGCATTGGTGTTTCAATGGAGTCAAGTGCCTCCCTGCCTGTGACTTTCCAGAAAGCTTGGCACTCTGCCATATTGACAGTGACCATGATGAACACACATGGTGCTATATATACCAAGTGACATAGTGAAAGGAGCTCCGCCCAAAGACTTACCTTGACTCAAACCTCCGCCTTTCTTTTACGTGACGCCCTGCCCACAGTCAGTATGCGCCGCAGAAGGACGTACAGGTGCCTGAATTGAACGTAAACATCAACATGCAAATAGTTGCGATTTCAGGGCCTGTGAGCCAGATTTTTTTTGTCCAACAAGGTACATTAAACACCAGGTTAATTACAAGCACGCGTGATCTTTAACCCCAGTCATTCTCTTGGACCCCAAGTCCATATCGTTTTTGAAACGTTAAAGTGCCGAGAGACGGGAAACTGAGGGTGACTTCTCTTCCGGAGACGGAACAGTCCAATTGATGATCTCCGGTTTACAATGCCTTCGGAGGGAGAAGGTGTTGGCCAGTGGCAGCCCAGGCAGTAGCAGGTCCCAATAGATGACAGTGACGTGGATAGGTGGTTTAAAAGGCTCTGGTGGTCCACAAATATCTCCACTACGTCCTGCTCTGTCCAAATTAGTCTCAAGTTTCCCTCCAGTCTGAGAGCACCTTGTTTTCAAACACAATCCTTTTTTGCGCTTCAGAACCAGTCCGTCACGACTCAATAGGGCTTCAATAGGACAGAAAAGTTTGGCGTCTTTGCACCGCAAAACACCACCATCAAACCCTCAGCATTCACTCAGTGCCGTGGACAGCCAGCGCTTTGTAGAGCAGTTCTCAATGAAGAGCAATTTGCACATAAGCTGGAAGCCGCGGAGACCATGTAAGTGAGGAGTGACTCAGGGCGCGCCACGGCGAGATTAATCATGCTTTGGAATAAAAGCAAGAGTCGATACCTTCTTTCTTTTTTCAGTGAAAGTGCAGGAGGCACAAACACAGCCACACGCGCCCTGGCAGTAGCCTGTCGTCTATAATCTAATCTCATCCATGGCATGCTAATACATCACAATTACCCACTCAGTCTGGACGGTGCCATTAGAAAGACATTGTCTCCATTAGCACAGCGCGGCTGCCAGGGTGTGTTTTCACCAGGGAGCAGGTTGTTGCACGTGTGCATGTCTGTTTGAGGGCGCGGCCGCACTCAGGCTCTCAACTGACTGTTTCATATTCAATTACATTCAGCCGACATCATTTCGGCGTCGATTACGAGCGAAGAATCATTTTCAGTCGCGGTGAAAACTAGCGCGGCATCACCGTTATCGCAGTCCAAAGACTGGGACCGAGCCAAATGGCTTCTTCTGCAAATCTTGGAGTGACCCACTAATCCAGTACAAGGTCTGTGGAATGGTGTGGTGGGCACTGGATGGCAGCAATAATCCCAATGGCAAGTGGAAGTGGGAGGAATTTTGGGCGCTGTTGCTAAATGCTATTTCATCTTGAACAAGGACTGTATTTGGCAGGGGTACTTCCTGCACGTCCCACAACTTGACCAGTCTCTGACAGGCTTCCGAACTGACGGATTGTGTCCCCGTTTCCTTTTCTTTCATTTTGTGATTTTATTTTTGGATCATTTTCCTGGTTTCTTTTGGGACGCTTTAGTTCTCTGTTTGTGTTTTTAGCCTTTCCACCATGTGTTTATTTTTGTCTGATTGTTTCAGCGCTCGCCAGCGACAGATGCGTGGATTTAATTTCCGTTACTATTTGTACCGTCTGGGATCATTGGCCAGTGCCCTGTGTGTAGTTGTGGACCTTCCTCTTTCAGAATGGCGTCTATGGATGTTGTATTTGTGAACACTGGGTTTATGTTTATTCATAATTTTTTCAACTTTCAAGCCGACTCACGTGCGACTGTGATTTCAGTCGGCAGTTCTGTTCTCTCTGAAGTGAAGTGTGTGTGCCAAGAACCCACAGTGGAGTAAAATCTGGACAGTTGGAAATAGTCCCGAAGTTGTTGAAGCCATACTGAACCCATTAATATTCACACCAAACAAGGATTATATCTTTGTCAAAATATTGGTATTTACACTTGTGTTTGTACATTTTAGAAATGTGAAAACTGAGTGCCAAATATTCATTTTGGTAAAGCGGAGGTGTCAGTTCAGTCAAAGCTCAGGTCTGCCAAGACTCGCATGAGCTCCCAGTCATGTGACTTAGTGGTAGTACAGTGGTTAGAGCACATTTTCTTCATGATCAAGGTTGCCAGTTTGCGTCCAGCGTATGTCTCTTTTATGTCTTAAATTAATCCATTCTACCATGAGCCACTTCATAATAAACTCAATAACATGACCATTTATTGCGTTTTCATAAAAACCAGTTGTCAACCTAAAAAAAGATCCTAATAAAACATATCCGTTTCTCTCAATACCAGGTCAGTTAGCGACGCTAACAACCTGAATCCCACCTTCAATACCTGGTCCATTGTTGAGTTACACCCAAGTGATGCCTCTGCGGTAAAGGCAGGCTCCTTTGTTATGATTTTGTGGAAAATATTAGCATATAAATTACATATATTTTTCACAAAATTATCCTTTTACACTGGAAAAAGGCTATTTAATTGTGACCGCACATCAGTTTTGATTCATTCCGTATTCATTTTCCAACCAACTTTTTCTATCTTTATCTTCTCCTCTATAAAGATCCTGACACATCCAAATGTTGTTTGAATACTAATTTATTAAAATAAACCTGCACTCCACAGGAGAGTGGACTTCAGTATGGGCCAACTTTTTTGCTACATTTGCACAAGAAAAAAATCCTTGAACTGGCGCAGGGGCAGTAGCTGCAGTGGCCAACCTCAGGTAACCCTGAAGGAGAAGAGCGAAAGAGTGACACAGCGAGTCAGAAGAATTAACGTCGGCTGAGAAAGCACCATCGGCCTGACGTGTTATAAGGTTGGGAGGCGAAGGGATGTGGACAAATGAGGGAGAGTTAGTGTCAGTCTGTGTGAATTCAGGTGAAAACGATGAGCCAGACAAATGAGAAACTTGACGGCTTTAACCTCGAGATATGCAAAGACGCCAGGACGAAGTGACAACAGTGTCACCTCCGGGTGTTTGTCTACTTCCTTAAATGATGTTAAACAAAGGGAGAGGGTTGTGTTGGCTGCACAGTATTTTCAATTACTGGAGTTTATCTGGTGAAATTGACCGTTGCAGTGCTGTACGTTTCAGAGCAACGGGGCGCAGGTTCAAATCCTGCTTGAGGAAACTATACCGACTCATATTTCGCATTTAAAAACTCAATTCTTGGAAGTTGTGGTGATAAACATTGTGTCCGTGAACTACTGAAATGCGACATATTTAAAGTCATTATTATAAATATCGTGTCAGCTGTTATTAAACAGCACACGCTCCAGCTAACGTGTTTAGAGCGCTGTGTTTTCTCCTCCTCGTGTATTCTTTTTTCCCCCCGTCTCGCACGCTCTGTCCTTTCCAGTCGCGTCTCCCCACTCCCTCCTCGACGTCACCCTGTCTTGACTGGACTTATCTTGTCTTACCTAGTTAAAGCTTTTCTCCCTTTGATTTCATCCGATGGTACAGCGCTTTCCCTGCAGCCTCGGACCATCAGTTTGAATTTGTCTGTATCTGGAAAATGGCACGACTGAAAGCGACTGATTACCATAGACTGGAGAAGAAAAAAGCCCAAATTCACGGAAAAATTAGTGACAGATGTGGCCACCGTTGTTGCCCCCGTGTCTTTGAAAAGATCATCTCTAAGTAAGACGAAGAAGTGGGTTGTGCAGATATGACAAACATGTTTGTGGTGGGATTGTTGACTTGAGGTCAGAGAGGGGGAAACACGGGCCGACAGGTCGGTATAATGAGGGTCCTGGTGGCGACAAGTCTTATTATCATTCATATTTATGAGGCACCTCGGGCCGATATGGGTTTGTGATTGTTGCCCAGTGACTGCCAGAGAAATCCTCGTGGATTAGAAGATGGTCCCATACTTTCTGCCCATGTGATTCAAATGTATTAATGCATGAGGAATAGTAGTTTGAAACACATAACACTTGAAAAACAATGCACATATTTTGTTTTTAAAAAGTCCATAGAAAATGAGTGTTTAGGTTCAGTCATCCAGTGGTGAGGAAGAGAGTGCAGGCAGGGTGGAACAGGCGGAGACGACTGTGATGTCGGAGGTGTCTGGTTTAGAGACTTGGGAGTGAGAAGAGTTAGAAGAGTCAGAGGTCTTCATTGGGACAATACATTAGAAATGGGTATATCAGAGGGACATGAGAAGTTTAGCAAGGGAGACCAGATCAAGAACGTTGGCAATGAATGCGATGAAGGCAACCAGAATCAGAATCAGAATCACCTTCTCAGCAGAACGTACGATGCGCTGCAGTCTGCTCTTGTCCCTGGTGGTGGAGCTGTTGTACCAGGCAGTGATGGAGGAGGTGAGGATGGACTGGATGATGGCTGTGTAGAACTCCACCAGCAACTTCGTCGGCAGTCGTAGCTGCCTCAAGAGGAACATTCTGACACAGTAGGAATGGGTAAACCAGCCAACATGAGAGGGAACAGAGAAACTGTTACTCTCCTGAAGTCCATGACCATCTCCACTGTCTTCTGGGCGTTGAGCTCCAGGTTGTTGTGGCTGCTCCAGGACACCAGCCGCTCCACCTCCCTCCTGTAAGCCAACTCATTTCCATCTGAGATGAGCCCGATGATGGTGGTGTCATCCGCAAACTTGATCAGCTTCATGGACTGGTGGCTGGAGGTGCAGCAGTTGGTGTACAGAGCCAGAGAGAAGAGAGAACACAGCACTGAGGAGACCCGATGTTGAGGGTCCGAGTGTCCAACCGATGAGGTTCAAAGAGGAATGAAGAGGATAGGATTGGTCAAGCAATGAAGCAGTCCTTGAAGGGAAAGGAAGTAGTTTGTTTGAATGTGATCACATCGGAGTTCGGACATGACCATAAAGTCTGGCTCTGTTTAGTGGTGCCATGGCTGAGCAGAGCTATGTTCCTGACCTCAGTGGAGCAGAAGTGAACCTCCGATTTCACTGGCCTCTGATCGGCTGGTGGAATGATGCATCACAAAAGGTAACTGCTGAGGTAAATATGGATCCAAAAAGTACAAAATGAAGTCCAAAACTAAGAATCCATACAGTCAGACTGAGACTTCCTCAGCGAAAAATTATATTTAAAGATAGTTTGTTGAATTATTTTGCATTTTTAAAAACAGAAACACCCAAAGAGGCTGGTTGTGAAAAGAAGAAACACAGCCTGAGCTGTGTGGTGGAGCGAGGAGAGAAAAGATATGACTGACAGTGACTTCTCTTCTCTCTTAAAATTCCGTTCCAGCTTCCTCCGGGGGCTCAGACAAGGAATTGGTGCGAATCAGAAGGAAAACAGGGAATGAGTGCTCCGGGGACGGCGAGGAGTGATGGGAATTTGCGGCGTGAAACTGGAAGTTTGAACTTGAAACTTTTGATTGTAATGGAACGCTGAAATATTCACGAGCCTTGTTTTGCCAGCGGCGCGTACAAAACATGACAGTGATGCGTTGGAGCGCACGTGCTGCGGCGCCGCTCGCTACGAACCTGTGGTGCTGGCTGGATTCACCTGCGGTTAGTTTTGGGAAATTGCTTTTTCTCAATGGTGAGGTCTTATTTATTTATTTTTTTTTTTTTTTTTTAAATAAATATGAGCCAAAAAATCTGATGATCTAGATGCAGTTTTTGGCACCTAAATAGCAACAAAAATTATAGCAATATAATCAAATTGTTTGAAGAATATTTACTCATCAAATGTTCCTCATGCTGATAATACATTTAAAAAACAATAAATAAAATTATATTTAATAATGGAAAGAGAGATCAAGGAAACCAAACAAGAAGTGGGTTTAATTTTGTATAGTACAAAATTTTGACGTTTCCTTATTAAAATGCTTGTGTTTACAAGATAAGCTAACAAGCTAACATACAGTATGAAAAAACAAATGGCCCCTTATTACAGTTATTCAAATAACTATTTATTAATTGTGTTTTAAAAAATGTTCAGGAGCAAAGTTAATAAACTATATACGCACGTGTCCTGTTTATGTGGTCCTGATGCGCAGCTGATGACTCAGCAATTTCAGGTCCACTTGCTTGTTTCCACGCAGAGCTTCAAGCATTAAAAGTCCGGCTCACTCAATCATCTGGACAGGACAATTGTGTCAACTCAGCATGAGGGGAGCAAATCCATGGAACCGGGCGAACCTCCAGTCCAAACAGCGTGCAGATGCTCCTCCTTGATGGATTGGTTTATCAAGTTTGTATTTAAATTAGCTTCAAAGTTTGGAGCTCAATGAGCTTGGATCATTGTTTGAAGTTGCGGAACATCGAGTGACGTAAGTCAATCCCGATTCGAGTCGTGAGTGGAGTCGACATGGGAGCGTCTGAGTGGTGCTTGTTCTCCACCCTCCGCGACCGACTTCGCCGTCATGGCAAGCACCTTAAATGTCACCTGCTTTACCCCCCCCTTCATCACCCACACCGACCTGCCATCACCTGATCACCAGGTGGACCCTGCCAGCCTGCACACATGATCTTCCTCTCCACACGGTGCATTTAAGGCTTTCTAAGTTCTGCTCGTAGACGATATATTGGGATTAAAAATGGGAGAAGCAAGAGATAACAAGGGCGTGAAACACCTTCGAAAGATAAGAATCATGACTTATTCGCTCGACGTATATCTCAGATCTTTGGTCCCTTAGAACTGTTTTATCTTCCCCAGTAAAGCCTGGATACATTTGTCTTAACAGGCCTGATTTCCTTCCTAAACAAGGGTTTGCTGAGTTCATTTTCGGGAAGTTTCAAAAGAGGAAGGCTTGCGTTACAAGAGAGAGAACGGGTCGGAGAGAAGACGGTTCTAAGCCCTAGAAGGGTCTTGTGGGTGGGAGTTCTGCTGGAGTTCTGCTCCAACTCAACGACATCGCTCTTGCAGATGGACATTTTTTATTTTGCCCGCAGGAGTCGCCGGCCCACCGGCGGCTGCTTTTGATAGAGCTGGGTCACGGGGAACCAGGGGAGGGGGCATAGATTAAAGGATGAGGTGACATCTGTCTGCGGGTGGCCAGGAACCTGCTTGCGGCTATTTCATTAGGTAGACAGAAGCGCGGCAGGACGCCCCCTAAAACCACCAGTGATTTACAGCAATTTGGATACACAATACACACAGAAAGCTATCTCTATTGCACAGGCCCACAGTGTAGATTTTCACTTGGTGTACTCATAAAAAGGAGATTTACGATGCGGTTCATCTGCCTGAATGATTTTGGGCATCCCTACTGTGCAGGTTCACAGTGTCCAGTTGGCGTTTGGATCTGGGTGGAGATCCCGGCCAAGCAGAAATACAGAGCTCAGAAACAGATTGGTCGACAGAGATGACCACTGACGGAGCTGCTGGCGCACTCCGGACGGTGAGGTCAGTCCACGGAAATGTAAGTAGGGCAGCCTGAGATCATCTGGGATGGGGGTCAGCAGCATAACTTTGGAATGGATGCTTGGAACCTAAAATCCAAAAAGGTTTGTAAGCAGATTTTACCATTGGGAATGACTGGAGTGCACTTGAGGAGAGTGGCGGAGGACCAGTCGAGAGGATCGGACTGGATCACTAAGGCCTTACACGGTGTCGGGGAAATGAAGGTGGAGTTGCATCTGAACTGTAGTGTCACATACCGACTATTGTCAAATAGACCTCTTGTATTTCGTGTATGCTCCGCCCTCTAACAGACGTTGCTGTTGGTTTATCCCTTATACGGTGTCGCCTTCACCCTGGGAGATCTTTTATATACTCTCCACCCAACTGGGGAGGGGTAGCCCCCTATATAAGCCCTTCGCTACTGTGCATCGCCCCTTTTTTACACAGGCACTTTGGATTGATCTCCGTGCAGTAGTACTCCCACCATCCGATGTCGGTATGGAATCTGAAGAAGTGCGCTCCTGCATCTCATGTACGGCCCCCCAAGGACACAACAATCTCCGGTTCAGGACCATCTGTACCCGCTCACCTCTCTCTTCCTCAAGATGAGCGTCTGCAGCGCAGCAGTTTATGCCGAGACGCAGCGTGTCCGCAGGCTCACACTCTATGGCATCCAGTTCTTCCCTTGTGCCGGTCGGTTCTCTGGCGCCTGCCCAAGAGTAGACTAGTATGCTTCTTCGTGATGGAGGCGACATCAATAACTGGATTCAAACTCAATAGCTGCTTTTGTCCAACTATTCTGTACGTGTAAACATTCGTTTTGCTACTAAACACATGACATTCAAAGCCTGTTTTGTCTTTCAAGCTTCAAACGTCCAAAACACTTTCCCAAAATAGAACCTCTTATCTGATGTCGCAGACGGGGAATCATGCGCGAGACCCATCCTCCCTTCTTCACTCGCGTGCTGAGTGATATGAAGTTGCGGGGCGGCGCTGATTTTTGGGTCACTCCTGCTGGGTGTGACCTGTTTGTGGGGCTCACTGTGGTGACAGCCATTAACCTCCCAACAATATCTCTCCGTGATCACAGTGCTCACACGTTCAGGCCTCGATAGTTGCTTAAAAAAAACCCTAGCCACCAGAGTGATACATCAATGGGGGTCACGAATGGATTCACTGTGCATGAACCTTACTCAATAGCAATTGTTTTTAATATTGAAAACTCATTAAAGAGCCCTGCTTTCCAGTAAATGCATATTTAAATGGAATGAGCTTTTCTCCCCTCCAGTTGTTCATGTATGACACCGGTTCAATGGGATCAATAACTCATTCTTATTGTATCTTCAATTGACAATTAAAAGTGACCTTCAACCTTGACTGAAATGAATTGTGTCTATAGCACAATAGAGAAAAATAAGTATTGAAATAGCACAAACAGTAATAGGCAACACTGTGTTCCTGCTGTGTGACATAGAGTCAGACTTTGACATTGAATTGACCTTGATGACTGCAGTTTGTGTGATGCTCTGTGGTGTGCACAGATGTGTGTCGGGTGATCGGATCTAGTGTTTCTTCGTTGGCCTTTTCCGTTGCCACAGCGCGACTCCCACGTTCTTTCGTCTGCAACATTCTTGCTCCAACACTGTCTCCCTGTCACTGTTCTCCAGCCTCGGTTTCTGGCTACAAGTGATGAATCCTTCAAAAGATCCAGATGGCTCTTCAGAACACCAGCAAGAATGGAAATGCCATTCTTTGTCTCATTGGTAACTGAATTTTTTTTTTTTTTTTTTTTTGAAACAGCGCCACCTCCCTCCCCACCAAAAAAATGCAGCTGAACAAGAAGTGATACAGAAACAAGGAAGCAAAGTGGAATGTTTTGACTTTTACTGACTTAGTGAGTCAAAAGTCAAAATGCTAGTTTTTAATAAGAAGAAGTAAACCTCTCTCTAATCTGCACCCGTCCTCACGCGGTCCATCTCTTCTCCATCTATCTCTGCCCAGAAATGTCCGACTTGAGTTCCGCTAGCAACAGGCTTCAATCTTTACAAGGTTTCTTTGGGGATTTTTCTGCGAAAAACACAACAACATCGTCATGTTCATGTCCACCTCCATGATGCGTGACGTGTTACCAGTTTGTTTTGATGATTTTACCTTTAAAAAGAGGCCACACTACTTTACGTATATGTGGCGGAAACCCTGATCTCCTTGAGAATGTTTGAATCCGACTTGAGCAAGACTGAATTTGAGATTTATTTGTGTGAAATTTATCCTTAGCCACAATAGCTTGAGTTATCCTCAAGCTACTGTGATGCTTCTCTGCACACTCTTGTTTCCTCCCACAGTGGATAAATGAGAATTGACAAGTGTCTACATCACTGAGTGGTTGTTAGTCTATCTGTCATCTCAGATGGACTGGAGAGCTGTCCAGGGTGTCCCCAGTGTGACCTCCTGTCTTCCATCAAGGGAATATACAAGGAGCGGCTCCTGAGATTCAGCTTTTTATATGGTTTGATGTGAAGTAGAAATGCTAAATTCAAGCCTCAAAAGATAATCAGAGGCATGTGAGGAACTATTTTCAGACCAACGCTTCCTCCCGAAAATACCAACAACAGAGGAAACCTAGTTGGCAGACTGGAAATCCACCACCTGAGGTGTGAGAGAAAACAAACAGTGAATGGGAATTGGTGTATTCACTCCTCTGCGGACGTCTAAATCTCTCTCTGTTACAGTGAGGGAGTGTGCCATCCAAAGCCTGTGATACACAGCCAGAGAGCTTTGGTGACTAAGTGCACCTCCACCCAGGGGAATTAGGCAGGGAAGAGGCCTCTGAGAGTGATTCTGGCAGCTTCTGAGTTATTGTCTTTTCTCCGCTGGCTCCCGGAGCCATTCTCTATCCGACCCTGGTGGCTGGGAATTCAGTCATATTCCCCCTGGCTTTGCCTGGCTGTCTGCTTTATTTAGTCCATGTAGAGACAAAAGAAAAAAGTCAGTCGGGGTTTAACGGATGGTTTTGTCGGAGTAAGTGGCAGGCAAATAGGAGAGGCGAGAAGTCAGAGCAACTGATATACATCAATCTGCTTCATGGCATCAGGTGAGAAGGTGCCAGTGGAACGTAACTGAGGTGTAAACCAAGTAGCTTCTGTGGTCCACATAACTCTTGTTAGTATCATCGACACATCCTCACTCACATGGTGTAATATATTGAGGTTAGAAGAGTGGCTTTTTTTGCGTCCTACGCTGACGCCAAAAGCCACCTTCTGCGTTGAATGATGACGCATTAGGCTGAAATGCACCGGCCTCCGCAGCATATCCCGACGCCGTGGGCAGCGCATCACTTGAAAGTAAGACGGAGGTTGGGGTTAGGTGAGCCATGGGATGGAGCTCCTTTTGTTCTACACCCCCAAGCGCTTCACCTGGAACCTTACGGAAACCTTTTTTACTCCATTGAAACGCCTATGAGTCAACACGCAACGCTGAATACTGAATACAAAGGATGCAAAATACTAGACACCTCATGTTAGACAGGACATTTCGAATTTCCAAAGTGGAAAGCAGAAAGAATGGAAAACTATAAACCGGGAAATTCAAGCTTCCCAGCCACGTTTCTTCTCCATCCTTGGTGCTTGGATCTACTGGATTTACGAGCTCTCACCTACTTACATGACTCTTGTCCGTCACTCTGTCTTTTGACTTGACCGTGCCTTGCTACGACAGACTGGTCAGGTATCATTGACCCTTTTCGCCTGACCTGGAATCGATACTCTCCTCAACTTGTTTGCTTCTGGAGTTGACTGTCGACTCAGCACAAACTCTCTAGTTTGCATTCGACTTGGGTTTAATTGACTTGTTGTGTTGCAGCTAGAACACAAGGAGAATACACAACTCCAAAGAAAATACATGTGATTCCCTTGGAAGGAAACCCAGCAACGAATGTAAGCATCAACAGTAAAAGCCAACTCACCAAGAAAGCAACACAACAAGTGCAAGAGACTTTACGCTGGTGTTTGAAGAATTGATTCACGCAGTTTAGGCAAGTCATGAGAGAGCTCCTAAACGCTGCAGCATTTCAGTGCCAGATCACAGCAGATGGCGTCCCATCTTGTGAGTCAAGGATTTTATCAATGGGAATTAAACTCCATACTGTTCTGAAGGGGAAAAATAATCTGGTTTGACAAAATATGACTTCGGAAGTGACCCTGTAAATCCAATAGAACAACAAGGATCTTAACTATCGGGTCCTCCAGGGGGCACACTTGAGCAGACCACCCTGTTTGTTCATTGGCTATTGAGCGTCCTCAGCAGTGAGCTTATCCCAGTTCAGTTCGCTCTGAGGGATGTCTCAACCTGAAAGGCTGCAGCGCAAACCACTGCTCCTCCGCGATGCTCAAAGATTAACCTTATTCATGACAAAGTGTCAGAAAAGTGTCGAGCTCCCTTATTCAAACACTCTTGGTGAGCACAACTGAATAAGGAGGTTGCCGCCATTAAATGTGTGTGAGTCAGCGTGTGCATCAGCTCCACCGCATCCCCTCTATTTATATGCAGCGCAGTGTCTCGACATGAAAAGATCTCTCCTAATTGGAGGCTGCTTTCTATGCAGGTTCCGTTCCACATTTCCACTCCGGGAATTTGCTGAAAATAATAATAGCGCGGCGGAGTAGGCCAAGATGACTCCATGTGTTTGTTTGCACAAAAGCAAGAGGCTGAAAGTCAATGAGCGGGAGGGGAGGGAAAGAAAGAGACGTGACGAGAAAGAGAGAAGAGGTGATGATGGCCAAACTGTCCTTTTCCATTTTCGATCCATTTCGATTCCATTATCTTGACATAATCCATCCAAGATCTACTTATTCTCCATTCCGGCTCTGAGAATTTCACAGTGAGGGAAGCGATTCCTGCCGCTGAATCTCAATCGGGTCATTGTCTTTGCCTTTCAAGGGCGACCGCCTGACATCGACACAGCCTTCCCTGCCGGCTGCTGCCGCGCGGGCATTGATCGTGCAAATCCATTTTCATATTATGACAAAAAGCATTTCGGTTTCACAACCAAAAATCAGTCTTCAAGGAGAATGCAAGATGGCAGCCGTCCACTCCACGCAACTTGGTCTTGTTCCAGATGAGCGTGAGCTGTAAATACTTGCTGTTGCAATGGGGTTATGAGCAGGGGTGGTGCTAGATGGAGGCCAACAGGGGGCGCTGCCCTGCAAAAATCTCTCTGGCGCCGCCTGCGGCCCACCTGATCTGACCGAAACTCTTTCGACTGTAGCTACTTGAGCTTAAACCAGAGCTAATCTGTTTCAGCCTTGTGAATGGAAAGACTGAGTGACACATCCAAAATGATGCTCTGGCGGGACAAAGACCGTGAAGTCCGACGCTTCCGCCATTGGAGTCAAACCATCTATTGCTAAATGTTGAGTGCAAATACCAACAGAGAATTGCAGTGTTTAGCCTGCTGCTTTCAGAGACGGCATCGCAAATTGGACAAACATGACACGCCCACAGATGTTTTCACCAGCTTACGCACTCGACCCACTCAGTGGATTCTGGGTCCCCAAAGCACCAGTGAAATTGTTGCCTATGCTAACAAACCTGAGTGAAATAAATGAACGACAAGAATGCACCTCATAAACCTTTGGATTCAAACAGCCATTTCAATGAAACCGCACATCATTTTTAAACCTACTGAGCTCTGAAAATGAAGACGCTGTTTAGTTCATCATTTGTAACACGTCCTGACTTTGAGGACAACACTCCTAAGGCGTCACATATTCGCGATCGCAATGGTTGACTTTTGCATCTAATGCAAACCGCCTGCTAGCGTAACCCTCGCCCCCACACCAGTGGCAGCTCAGGAAATGTAATAGAAAAGACAACATTTACTTCCATTGAAAGCCAAGCAGGAGGGTGAAGTCTGCGTCACTACAGTCCACAATGTGAGTCTTCAGAAGTGAGAATGTGTTGTTCTGGATGAAGGTCCAGCCTCCAGGTCTGTTCAAAGCTTTTATTCCTACAGCTAAACAATTCTCAAGCATCTATTTTCTACCAAAACAAAAGGAATGTTTCCTTCCAATATGGTTAAAAGATTATTGCATCCTTTAGGACGTCTATTGCTACCAGTACGTGGGCCGTCCTCGACTCAAGTTTCAAGTCATACCTGTGTCTTAAAGCTAATAACAACTGAAGCCTTTCCATAATTTAGCGACCAAGTTTAATTTCCAGAGAGGCTTGTCATCCTCCATTTGCTAGTGATGGTGGGGTGGGATATTTCATTTTATCCTCGGCTTTGAATGAGTTATTTAATGAGGCCATCTATGTATAGGTACCTGGACAAAGAGATGCTGCTTTAAGACCACCATGAGGGCCCCAAGAATTGATGAGAGCAGTGTCCGCCTGCCTAGCAACGCCGCACTCCCAGCACCTTCATTACAAGGCAAATAGGAAAGCTCCCATCCCATTCGGTTCGGCTGCTCCACAGAAGCTCCAATTTGGAATTCCACTCCGGGCCACGAGCAGGTAACGGATTGGTCTCCGCGGCTTAGCCAGAGCAGGGTGGCCACTCAGATATTGGAGGAGATTTTAATGCAGTTTGCATGCATGAGAACAGACAGTCGCCCACTCTGGAGATGAGTTGGAGTGCCGTCATGCAAAAGGCAAAGCGAATCGCTGGGTTTGTTGAGGAAATTCGTAAGCGGGGAAATGAAAAGTCGAAAAATAAAAGCGGGTCAGCGGTGAAATAGAATGAAAGTGAAATACAATCTTCTTCTCGGCTACAATTACTGGAGATGCTTCTGCTTCTTCTTGACATTTTTATCCAGGAATTGGTATTAAAAAATATATATATATATAAAAGATGTAAGGTTTTCTGACTGAGTTTTCTCACTCCTACTGATGAAAGCTTCTTCTTCTTCACCAGCTTATCCGGGACTGGGTCACAGAGGCAGCAGTCTGAGCAGGGATGCCAACGTATCCTGGGTCTTCCCTGGTACTCTGCTCACCTCTCCCGAGAGGCGACCAGGAGGCAGCCGAAACAGATTTCCTGAGCCACCTCAGCTGGTTCCTCTCGATGTGGAGGAGCAGTGGCTCCACTCTGAGCTCCTCCAGCATCACTGAGCTCCTCAGCCTGACTCTGAGGGAGCACCCACCCACTCTGCGGGGGAAACTCATTTCGATCGCTTGTATCAAGACGAAGCTCTGGATTTACGATATCGATCTACGTTCCCACCCTCATCTATGGTCACGAGCTTTGGGTCATGACCGAAAGGATGAGATCGTGGATACAAGCGGCTGAGATGAGTTTCCTCCGCAGGGTGGCTGGGTGCAACCTTAGAGATAGGGTGAGGAGTTTGGTCATCTGGGAGAAGCTCGTGGTGGAGCCGCTGCTCCTCCACATCCAGAGGAACCAGCTGAGGTGGCTCGCGCATCTGATCCGGATGCCCCCTGGACGCCTCCCTGTTGAGGTGTTCCGGGCATGACCTACTGGGAGGAGACCCCGGGGAAGACCCAGGACTCGCTGGAGAGATGATGTCTCTGGTCTGGCCTGGGAACGCCTCGGGATCCCCCGGATAGAGCTGGAGGAGGTTTGTGCGGATCGGGAAGTTTGGGCTTCCTTGCTCCGAATGCTGCCTCCACGACCCAACCCTGGATAAGCGGCAGAAGAAGGTGAAGGTCTATCCTTGAAAATGAAAATTTGTCTCTCAGCAGAGAGTGACGACTCCTCCAAAGCAAGATGAGGTCCTCTCAGTTAACCCTAATACACCAAATACACCAGTCTTGACTTGAAATGAACCTTCAGTAACTGAAACAGACTCATTAAAATAGTGTTTTACTTTTTCTTTTATAGTTTATTTTGGTCTGTGACTGTGGTTACCGTCTGAAATTTCATCCCCTTGTCTGGTGGATTTTGACACCCCAGCTCCGGCCCCAAAAAAAGGGCCTGAAAGATCATCAGTCTTTTCCAGAATCCATGAAAAATAACGGATTTCCCTAAATTTTTCAGGAACTTTTGACAATGCAACCACGCGCCAATGATTAAAACTCAACTGCCACCTGCTGTATGACTTGAATATTTACAGTAAGATCTCAGATATAAAAAACTATTACATATACTGTATATATTATTACATATAATAACATAGTATAAAAAATAGGTGTCATTTATCAAGTTGTCTTTTGTTTAACCGAAACTCTTTAATGTATTTTTACATTTATATGAACATACTTTTTTCAATAGGTAAACTTGATTTACTTTTTACAAAGCTAAGTGATCTTTCCAGTACCATCATCGACCTTCTGCTCAGCGAGTTAGATGGCTCATACATTAGCTTTCATACGTGTTATTATGACAGCGCTATACACGTCTTCACAAATCTGGATTTGGATCCATGTGACAAAGCGCCGGTGAGCCGATCCCATCCATCACAGGTTAACAATAGGGCGGCGGCCGATCTGAGATGATTGAATCGGGGGGTTCCTTTCGAGCGTCAGCGCCACGACGGCGGGAGAACGGGATTGGCCGCAAAGTTTGTACGTGCCAAGTGAGACAAATTCAGCGGGTGATTTATGATTTTCATCAGAAATTGCATCAGCGACGCGCTGGTTCATCAACCTGAGAGGAGGTTCACTTACTGTGAAAGCAGGGATTAATCACTGTCAGCCCACATCGCTGCAGAAAGATGAAGTGTTTATCAGATCCAAACATGAGCTGCTTTGGTCGGAGGCTGTTTATCTGAAGGGACTTCCTCGCCACCAAAATAAAAGCGCATTCCTTCCGTTTAAATCCAAACTTGAGGCACCTGTTAGGTTCCAGTTCAGGAACTATTTTTTTGTAATGATATGCAAAGAGATTGAAATAGTTTTAATCTCCTCCCGAGTCACCAGAGGGACAAACCTGCTTCAAAGATGATTCTTCTGTGAGTGGGATGCAAATGAGGAGTCGACCTGTCACATCCAGCCGCAAAAAGTGAAAAGTTTGCTGTGATTGTTTCAGAAGTTATAATAATAGCTCTCCACAAAAATGAAAACCTTTTAGGCATAACGTTATTGCGGCATTAAAATGCATGCAACTTGTCACGCCGCTGTTCTCTAAGTGACTCGATGAGTGTCGCCTACAGTGAATAAATGCATTTCAGAGCAGCCGCACTAAATTGCCTCCATTACACCATTATCACTTTGTGTTTCCGTTTAAAAAAAAAGGATTCACACGACCAAATATTTGCTGTCAGAAAGTGTCTGGGCGGCCTCGGCGCCGGGAAGGCAATCCGACAGCAGCCGCCGCTGAATCCGCCAGCGCGCTTTTATCCATTTCCATAAGTCACTCAAAACCCAAACTTCTTAAAAACGCTTCTCAGGCTCCTGTTTTTTGGGGAGAGATGAGCACTGAGACATGAATTGTTTTTCCCTTTCGTTGATCAGTGTTGTCTACAGCTGGTGTCAGTCTGTAGTGCAGCTCCTGTTCCTCCTAACATGAAGCTGCTGGAACATTAATATAAAAGGAGAAGCAACTACAAGTCTTTTGATGATGTTTAGAACATGCTGAGGTCTTCCACTGCATGCTGATGATGCTCATGAAGGAAGGTGGCGCTGATGAGCCGGACTGTGAATGGGAGGTGATGGAAAGGAGGACGGAACTGAGAGGAACAACGCTTCATCTTCTCTAAAATGGTCCCTGGTGAGGAGACGTTCTATAAAAACATGTGGCACTCAGGATGAATTTAAAGGCGTAGAAAGGCTGAACGCTTGCATTATGACCACCTGATGCTCCAGACCTAGAAGCAGAAGCTTCCATCCTGCTGCAATCCCTGAAGTCTTCATGCACATTTATACATAGGCGCTGATAAAAGACGCAGTTTCGATCCACGAAATCGCAAAGTGCCCAAAACTCAGATTTTTTTTTTTATGTTTCTTTTAACCCAAAAATATCCTGTACAAGTCGGAAAAACAGCTGGAATGGATTTTTCTTTTTAAACAACATGATATTTCACTGGACCGCACAAGTTATTTTTCAATGGTGGCTGGTTTAAAAAGAGCATTTGTTCCCCTAAAAATGAATCACATTTAAATTTGAGTTCATCTTTGAGACTAGCATCTGCTAATAGAGCTTTATTTTGCCGAAACTAACCGTTGGGACTGTGTGAACATAAAGCAGTTTAAAGCAGTGTCAGTGAAAGAAATGAGTTTTTTTACGCAAAGCAGAAATGGTACATAAGAATTTCATCTGGTGATTTTTTAAAATCATGTGATCAGTGAAGCTTCATAAAGCATTGTCCCCATGCTCCGAGTCCACTCGATGGCAATTTTTGTAAAACTTCACTACATCATTTTATAGTGGAGAGCGCCACCTACGTTACAGGGCTTCATCAATGCTGTAAAAATCTGATATTTCGAAAACTAACAAAAATAGTTTGACTTAAATTGATACGAAAACAGACAGAGATAAGAAATTCAGTTGTATTTGTCTCAGACTATTACGCGTGTCAGATTTGAGCAAACTTTTCTTCGTGATAAAGACAATCTCCACGTGATATTGAGGAAGAAGAGTGAAAGCGAAGCAGACTGAAGTGTTCCCACACCTTTTTCCAGGCTCAGTAATGAGCTGCATCTCATGACTCACGCTCTTATTCTGGCTGCTGCCTGGAAAAAAAACGTGATGTTTGGGAAATAGTTTTTTATCACATCAGTCTGTCACCCTCCCCCACCCACCGCTGCGTCGTATTAAGTCGATTCGAGTTCATGACCCGGAATTAGAGAAGTTTGACGGCAACTCGGAGAGCATTTCCAGCTCTTTCTAATATGTTGATTTCAACTTGGGCTGTCAACAGTCTTGGAGCGATGCGCCTGCTGGATGGAGGAGGACGAGGAAAGGCTCCAATTGGTTTCAGGGTCCAAATGAAACCTGGAAAAGAGTCATTTTCTCCACACAGCAGCAGCGCAGCTGACAGACGTTGAAGTGCACGGAAGAGGAGGGGCGTGTTTCAGGGATGAAAATCTGAGGACCGAGAATTAGGATGTTTTTTTCTCAGACTGAAAAAGTTCATTTTCTGTTCACACTTTTGTCGAAATAAAGAAGTGCAGTTGAGTTTGCGTTCGATGGAGGAAGTTAAAGGAGGTTAGATCAGGATTCTTCTGTCTGCAACTCACAGGGGACAGTAGTGTCCAGCAATCTCACGGCAAGAGGGTTGCTGGTTCAACTCCAACTCTCAGCAGTTTGATCTGCTTAAAGCACTCCAGTTTCCTCCCACAGACCAAAATCATATCAAGGTTAGTTAGGACCTGTATTTGTCTTCAGATGGGTGTGAGTGGTTGTCTGTCTGCGCTGTTCACTGCGTGCTCTGCTGTCCAGGGTGTCCCTGCCTCACAACATTGTCATTGGAAAATTTATTTTAAAAATGCGCAATAACTATGTCATTAACAGCATACCAATAAAATCACAAGAAAATTCTGAAAAGTATTTCAGAGTCCAAATGAAACCTGGAAAAGAGTCATTTTCTCTTTCCCACATTCTTAATTACATGTATTATTATCTATTATTATTATCAATATTTATCAATGTAAATATTGATAATAATAATAGAACTTAAGTAATGAAAATCTAACTATTTTCAAATGAAAACAATAAATAAAAAATAGACAACTAAAATGTGTTTTTGAACATCAGATGTACAATGAGAAGGAGATAATATTTTCATTTTATTTATAAAAATACTGAAGTTATTTTTTTAACTTTATTAAAAATAAATAAATAAAAGCAATCGGAGAGCACAAACCACTTGCACGCAGAACATAATTTCCCCAAGAAAATTATCGATGAAAAAAAAATAAATAAAATATGGTTCGAATCCATTAAACACGCCTATAAAAACTTACAAAATCTGTCCATAATTTTTCAAGTTATTTTGAACGCAGACAAATCAATGCCATTGAAAATATAACCTCCTTGTCAGAGACAAAAAATAGACTTGAACTCCAGTCCCCTCCTCCAAAAGCGTGATCAGTAGGATGAAAGAAAGTATTTTATGGATTATTTATACTTGTTTATTTATTTATGAGTTAAACAATAGTACATGAATAATGTAGCTGCCATGAGAAATACACTCAGAGTGGCCACAGGCCACCAGACATTGATGTGTATGGTGAGCTGGTAAAGTTCCCAGTGCGATGGCTGCGCACAGGAAATATTGAACAGCATTTCCTTCCCCTCCAGGATGAACACGGCTCTTTCCACACTCTTCCTCCATTCCCCAATTTTCCAGCTCCCAATTCCACCCTGTCAGATCCGAGTCATGTGGCTCACGAGCTAATTTTTCAAAAGTTTCAAACCTCATTTTGCAGCCTGCGTCCTCTTCGCCTCCCTCCACGTGCAGCTGAATAATAAATGGAGCATCAGGCGGTTTGCTCTTTCAGATGAGCAGCTGCATTTTGTGAGTCAAATGTCCTAAATTCCTCCAGACATGAACAGAGTCGGTGCTGAAAAGTCGCAGAGAAGATGAATTCTGGACGGTTTGTTGGAGCCTCTGCATTCCAGACCATTTGGAGGCCGAAGTTATCGATCCAAACCTGAGCTGGATGGAACATCGCGGCATATATTTGGGTGTTTATGAGACATTTTAGCGACAAACTTGTGTGGTGAAGACGCTCAGTCAGTGGCCTCCTCTGTGGCGACCCCAGGACAGCAGGGCTGTTATATGTATACTGTATATTTTGTGCGTATAAAACATCAGTTGTTCTTATTTTCTCGATGAGAGTTGAAGAAAGACCTCACATTAAAGTCCAACAAATGTGACTCATTTCATGGTAGAACAATTTTATTTTCCTTCTGGGTTTTATAACTCATTCGTAGTGGCGCTGCTGGAGGAAATTTGGTTTTGGACCTGATATTTGACTTCACACATTCAATTCGTCTGGAAGGTTTGTGTTGATTTTATGGCCTCTCTTTGTTGTTCCTGTGGGGTGTGGGTCACTAGTCTACGGGTGCTTCTGAATTCACGAAAATAGAGTCCGTCTACAGACTCTAAAAAAGCAAAAAATCTAACTATTTTCCAATGAAAATAATAAATAAACAAATAGACAACTAAAATTTGTTTTTGAACATCTACATTTGACTCTGTTTTGGAGTCAAATGTGTGTATATCTCTCCGGCTTTGACTGGTCAGAGGCACATTTTTGGGCTGTATTCAATATTAGCTAGTTGTCGTAGTCGACACCACCTAACTCAGGGACGGGAAATCAGTTCCATGAAGGCCCGGTGCTGGCTTTTGTTCCAACCAATTAAAACCAGTCACGTGTCTTGGGGTCGGAATTGTCGGCGTCATGCTTGTTTCACCTGGAACCTCAAGGGTTTAACTCTGTGTGCTTGACAGGTTGAACCAAAACCTGCACCACCCCAGCCCTCTGAGGACCAGATGGCCCACTCCCGATAACCCAAGACCAGTGCATACAGAAGTCCGAGACTTTGAGGTCCTGGACCGAGTTGAAACCAAGACCATTGAGGGGGGGCGTGACCAAGACCAAGGCAGCAGAAGAAACTTCCATGGGAACACACTAGTAGTCTGTCACATGTTCAATTCGGACTCCATCTTGGTCAAGCCTCCTTCTTTGGTCTTGGTCTCTGTGTGCTTTGATCTGGGTCTTGACTAGATGGTCTCAACTAGCGCAGCCTTGGTCAGTGTTTAGCAACTTTGTCACTACGCTTACTCACTTTCCAAACCCTCTTTGCAACTTTTATTTCAGCAACTAGTGTCAAATTTGACGTCTTTTTCGTGGTCTCGGTTTCTATGATCGATAGCGTCTTCTTTGCCCCGTGGCTCCTGCCGTGGCCCCTCCCCCATCACAAAGCTCTCACAGGTGCCGGTCTCACTCCTTCTGCCGTCAGAAACTGGTCAACATAGCACCAGTGCACCTCCATGCGGTAAGTGAGTTGTAAGTTATGCAAAAATAAGCGACTTCTAGCGGCATCTCGGGCGGCAAATAGCAACTTTCCTCACTGAGGATTGGGGACACTGGCCTCAGTCACATGCTTGCCTGACGTTTGCACCTCCACAGTTCAGACCTGGGCCACACTAAAACGCAGTTATACACTAAAAACAAGTGGGCGATGTGACGTTTCTCATGCAGTTCTATCAGTATTTGGCAAAACAGCACCGTTCATGGTGAAAATGTAGCAATAGTGCACATGAAAAAGCGGATTCCAAGCTGTTTGCTTGGTAAATAATCTTGCCCTTTTGCATTTTTAATAGAAGCAAGCCTCTTCACCCCAGCAGGGGGTCGAGTAAATCCTGCCGCCTTCTTAATCCCTGCCTATCACAATAACATTCCAGTCCAAACCCCGGCTTCATTCCGCTGGGTGTTTTTCCCCAATTAATAAGGTTGAAGGTGACTTTTGTAGTGACATTTTTCCACGTCTTTTCTTCTCTGGTGGAATATTGTTTACTTCAATGGCCCGCGCCTTAGTTTGCCGCAGGCCTGGAGTATGTATTTTATTATCCCAAGGGCGATAATTACGTGTCTGCTGCTGAGTTGATAATCCACGTTCTATAATCGTGTGCAAATGCAAAAGCCCGGTTCTACTTGTGCATGCACAAACACCATTAGTCGCTAAAGATCGGTTTTCTGACGGCGTGAAATTCGCTTCTTTGACTCCTAACCACTAAAGTTTTACTAGTCGGGAAAAGTCAGCCAATTCCACGAAGTGGTCAGGAATCCATCCCATCGTCTCTCTTTGCTCCCTGGAAATTGAAGTTTTAACCTCCAAGTGCTGCACCATGGGACCCGGTATTTACACGCGTGCCCTCTTTCGCCTGCAGTTATGACATTTCCATCGTTCCTTCTTTCGCAGCCCTCTGCCTGGGTCGATTTCTACGCTGCGCTGAGTTTGCTCCACGAGGGAAAAACAAGTTAATAACTTTAAGAATTCGCTCTTTAAAGCTGAAAGGAGATGTGGAAACATAATTTCGGAACCTCATATTGACGCAATTACGTAAAGGTTTCGCTACAAATACACTGCATTGAGTGAACTATATTTCGCCCTCCCAAAGTCCCAAAACACGGCCCATGGACTGAAGCCCTTAAAGGTGTATATCAGAAGAAATATTCTCTTAATATATCAGAGTATTTAACAAAGAGCAAGCTGCTGAAACAGCCCTTATAATGCCTCAAACAGTTACAGCGCCATCTCACTTTGTACAGACTTGACGGCGTGTTAGAAGGTAACTTCAATGAGACGTGCCGCCTCTCGGGACGGCGCCGTGCCGAGACCAAAGTTGCCACATTAACATTCACTGAGATGACTCCACACTCCTTTTAACGTTGCAACAGTCGAGACAACTTTCAAGTGAGCCCTGAAGAAACTCACCGACTCAAAGTGGATTTAGAAGCGGCTGCTTTTCATTGTAGTCCGTCCTGATATTCTCTCACGGTCAAAGCGTCGACGGAGGGGTGGAAGAAATGGAGACCGCGAGCGCGTCTTATTCTTGCATGCTGAACTGAATGTGCAAATACATTGAGAGGATTGTGGTGGGACCAAATGAAATACAAAGAAGGAAACACACAACTTCAAACTGAGTCTGGAGAAAGTATTATTTGAGTGTGAAGTGTTTCCTGTACCTCACTTTAAACAATGATGTGAGTTTCCACTATGTTCGTCGGATAATTTAGGATTTATTTGTTTGTGAAACCACGTAATTGTTTGGACTACAAATCAAACGTCGCACGTATGATGTCACAGCAGAGTCCGGCTGCTCCGGCACTAAGGCAGATGCTAATGGTACTAAGCTATCGAAGGTAGAAGCTAGCAAATATTAGCTGACACGGCTAAATACTTCCCATGACCCTGTGGAGTTTGTCCCACCGACACTAGTGAGTACATTCAAGCTGGATCAGGATTCATCTCTCCATTGCCTCCAGTTCATATTTGTTCACTTAGGTGCCATGTGGCGGAAGTATATGGACATGACTTGGGCTCCCCATTGCGAGTCATTGCTAAACCCAGAACACTGACTTCAGCATTACTTTGGGTTGCGAAAGTCCACTTGCAAGCAGTCGCTATTTGAAGCCTTGGAAGTGAAATGGAAAGACATGACACCCAACGCAGCTAAGCTACGCCCCAACCCAACCACAAACAATATGTCAGCCTTGTAGTGGAGACTCTGAGCCTCAAGTTCTGTGTCATCTCGCCAGTGTTTTATAGGATTTATCTTTACCTTGTTTTTTTCGCTAAAATGTTCTGCATTTCCACACTATTCCTAACCCTAACCTTGAACCAAAAACATATCAGAATCAAATTTATTGGCCATGGTCAGTGGGGATCCCACTGACTAGGAAAGTGCTTTGGAATAAAATAAAATAAAATAACAAAGGCTGTTCACGAATTCAACAGTCTGACAGCCGAGGGGAAGAAGCCGTTCCTGTGACGGGAGGTTCTGGTCTGGATCGACCGCAGCCAGAGGGAAGAGGAACAAACAGTCCAGGAGCAGGGTGAAAAGCGTAACATAGCAGATGAAAACCTTTTTTTAAGAGAAGCTAGCTAACCAGATGAGCGCAATCTCACCATGAAGTTACTGTCTCAACTATCAACAGGCTCACAGTCCTAGGCTCAAGCCACTGACCGAGCGGCAGCCATGATCCTCCCGAATCACAAGAGCCCTCAAAGGAAGCAAAGATCTGAGTTGTCATATAAAATAATTTCATGATAAATATCAATATGGTTCCAGCCCATATAGAAGGGAGATGGAATGATTCATTGCTGCTATCACCAGAAGAGAGAGGCATTCATGGGACCAGCTGGTCTTCCACGGCGCTTCCATCCTGGTGTTGAAAGCTTGTCCCCCTTTTCTGAGACCGAAAGCTTCAGTGCGAATTCAAAGCGCCTTCCTGCCGCTGCCTGCGAGCGCACGACGTCCCAGAGCAGCCGCTCTCCACGGGACCCGAGCAGGTTGCTGTCAGCCTCCTTAATGAAGACCTTGCATTCTATTTCATCAACTTCCCTCATCTTTGTGCCCTCTGTTACAGATTGCGTACGCTGAGTTCATTATGAAAACATCTCTCCGCTAATGACTCCGCTGATTTTATAGCTGTTCCGTTTCAGGTCATCGTGATTAGTGAGACCAGAATTTACATTATCGGGGTGTCATCATCGCTACATCACATTAACGTCGGATACAGAGAGCGGCTCATTTCAAACGTCGTCGGCGTGACTCCGGAGACGTTGTTGGATGCTCACCTTGTGTTTCCTCTGGCTCTTCTTGTGACTAACACGTCAAAACAGCACTTCCTGTTTCGGCTTGGGTAGCGACAGGAAGTGCTTCACAAAGGCAAACCTCAGTAGCGCTCATCTTTACTTCAGTTCACCTTCACATTTTATTCAAGAGAGATAAGTTTAGAATCCCCCAATGAAAGCTTTGTGACTGCAGCCAAACGGATTAACCTTTGAGACAAATACAGACAGATGCACTCGCAGGGAAAACATCAATTCAAATGATGCTCCGGCCACCAAACAATCCTTAAACCCCCAATCTTACTGATAATGTGTCGGATATAAAACTCGTACAAGGCAGTCGGCGATGTTTAAAATCGTATAAACAGATTTTAATCTCTCAAACTTTCCCCTCCATAGATTATAAAGGGAAGCAGCTACCAGAAGGGATGACAATGTGTTTAAGTTTGGCTTATTTGAGGATGTGAAATGTTTTGTCGCTTCAAAGTTTAGTCCTCAGCAGGGGTCTCCACCGTCACCCCATGATCTTGAACATATTCAGAGGTACATAAAAGTGCTCACTCTGTGGACTGAAATTAAACACTCTTTATTTCTCTCCACGTTTGAGCTCAAAACCAGCTTTGAGCGAGAAAGTTTTCCGGCCACGTCCGTGCTCTCGGGTGGAGGGAGGGTGGCCTTGAAGTGGAGCTGCTGTCGACTTTTCTTGACAGTGGCTGACCTGTTCATTTCGCCGGCGGTGATGTGGACGCCCAGAACTGAGAGCTGTCAGCATGTTCCACCTTAGTGCTCTTTATATGCTGGAGCTGCAACAAGCTCTGCGCTCTGTTTCACAAGGCTGCTCCCTTTCCTCTCTGCGGTCCCCGTGTCCAGCAGCTGCTGGAATTAAGGTAGAGTCTCGTGATCGAGAGGGTTGTGACCACCACAGGTTGTTATCGTAGGCTGTCAGAAGGTTAAATCATTCAAGGGCTGTCAGGCTATGGAAACCAGGAAAAGATACGACATGGACTTGAAAATGTTTCGGAAGTCGGGGAAAGTATTCAAGCATCTCAAACATTAGGGGAGGACCTGAAAATCGATTTGCGGTGTTGCCACGTCTAAAATAATCCTCATATTTCTATGATAATCTGAGTCTTGTCTCTTGACTTGACTTGTCTCTAGAAAGATTCTAGTGACTTGTCACGAAACAATGACCATTTTGATTGGCTGTACATTCCGTACCGACGCCACTTATATAGAATGAGTCGGTTGCCACAAAACCGTCAAATTCAAGACGAATCTATGCCTGTTATTTATTTATAAAAATGAGGTTTGCTATTGCACAGTAGTACAGTTGTTATTTCACAATCATTTTGCGACAAAATACACTCACTTAATACATTCTTAAGTCGATACCTGTGTTTACCTGGTGCCAAAAAAATGGTGGGAATGAAAATGTTTCATATATATATATATAAACCACTTAAATTTTTTAAATTTTTACTAAAATTTTTGTTTCTAGAATATTTTAAAGCAACGAAATTATTGGGGAACGGGTGTAATTTTGTCACGAAATTTTGTGCTTACGCAATGTTTTTTTTAAATTATACTGTATATTGTTTCAATGTTTCAGTGTAAGTAATATACAGAGGATGATATTTTAGGAGGCAACTATTCTACATTATTATAAGGTGTTTTTTGTTTGTTTTTGTTTTTCTTTTGTAATGTTTACTATGGGGGGAAAACATGAAATAAAGAACTAAAAGTACCTAATGAGTGACTGAACTCAAATATGAAATAATGATTTACATATATATATATATATATATATATATATATATATATATATATATATATATATATATATATATATATATATATATATATATATATATATATATATATAATAAATAAAAAAATTAAAAAAAAATTATATGTGGCCCCCAGGCCACACCTTCCCCTCCCCTCAGCACGTGTATCTTGTGTATCATGTGCACACACCTCTGAATAAGAGTGACTTTTTACAGGGTCCAAATACGACAAAAGTGCAGCCCTAGAAACAGAGAAAGATACAAGTAGGTGTTGACCGGTTCTATAGCTGTTGGTGCGGCTTCACAGACACCCACTTTGTTTTGTGAATTCACTCGCTCGAGTGTTTCTCCCACATGCAGCCTTCCCGCTCCAGGTTTCTCTTTACACTGCCGATGTCAACACTGCATAATGGCACAGTGGAAGGTTCCGCTGCGTTTCCTGATCTCATTACAGATAAAACCAAGAGTCCAGGTGCGTACAAACATCCCGATAGTCTGATAGTCGCACATATGGAGGTAAACCTCTCCATGGAAGGGATGATAATGGCTTTATATTCAAGGCTGCATTCCGCAGAGCCTAAACAGTATTAATGGCTTTACTTTACTGGCCAGTAATTTAGAGACTAACCTTGCAGGGAGCAGTTTGGTTTATGAAGCTCTCGGCTGCGGCGGGACAACTGGAGAAATAAATCGTGGCCAGATTAAGAAATTGCTCGGCAAAGTGAGGAATCTAATTGTTCCTGTCTGCTCTAATGGGTTCTGCCTGATACACTGAAAAGTTTAGGGAACTGAGGCCACTGCTACAACCTCAGTGAGAAGATGGTCGACGCTGCAGGACTTGTGTTTATGGACCAGTAGGGCTCATGCACGAAGGAATTTTGTCCACCAGACCTCTGTCTGGTTGACAACCACGGGTCGTACAGGCTTCCTCAACTGCCCTATGGCACCTAAACACACATATGGTACAGGGGGTTCCCTTTGTTTAGTTTTCACGGACGAAAGCGTTCGGAAAAACCGACCCAATACGATACCCTTTTAGGCACCCCTAGCTTGGGGTTACCGCAGGGGTCGCAAAAGTGTCCTGATGCGTTTGACATGCCCACATTGCCACTGGTTGGACGGGACTGAGCAAGAAAAATCCGAGTCAAGCTGAGACGACTAAAATCTGGAAGAATTGCAAGCGTTTATTGTACTCATCGGAAAGGATATACAAGTAACATCCGACTTACCACTGGGATCAGTTCAGACCAACCGGTCATAAGTCGGATTGGACACAAGTCGAATGGCATTCAAAACAGCCGACGCGAGGGTTGTAGGTGCTACTGTAGTGGTAGATGGCTGTGTGAGAGTGAGATGCTGGGATACTGTGCTGCCGTAACTGCCGACGTGCTGCCTCAGTACGAATAGACGTCAATCGAGCAGATCATACTTGTAGAAGAGTGAGTTTGTGGGACTTGTGGTCCCTTACTTTGCACCAGAAAGACAAGGCCCCCACCAGGCTGAAATTTTTATCAGCAGGAACTCGCCCTAAAGAACATGTCTCTCTCGGCTGCAGGAGGAACTTCTTTGGCCACCCGTCGTAGTTGGAGGTTCAGTGGTCTTCTGTGGGCGCTTTGTTTAGTTGGGACTAGATGCCCCCCACTTCAGTTTGGTGTCATGCCCAGGACCAGTGCAGCAGAGGGTACGGATATTAACCAAACAACGTGGATGCAGCAGAGAACCATATGGTGATGTTGCAGAGAATCAAAAACCCGTCCGTCTGTCGAGTCAATCTTGCATCTGATCTCAAAGCCACATTACGGTCTCAAAGTTTTACTCAAGAAACCTTGGTTTTAAACCTCTAAACTGAGAGGCCGGTCTTTCTCCATGCAGAAAAGTTCTTCCATGACCTGCTCTCTATAAATTAAAGGTTGACTGTTTTTCTGCAGTTTATTTCTCATAACATTCTTACGTCTCTCCTTGGATGGAAACAGATCTCTATAAATTGAAACCCCCTTCTTGTTCCTCGACCATGTGCAGCAACAACAGCGAGGCCGCCTGCGTTACAATATTCCTGGATATTAAAAGTCTGTTCTCCGGCTCTCCGACAGGACATATATTTGCCTCCCTGCTCTTACAAAGCAATATTAGCGCTGCCTTCACTGACTGCACACGACATGCTGCTGCTTTTCATTTGGATGTTTCCATCCCTTGACCCACTTTTCTGAGTCGTCACATAAATAAAACGACAAAGTGAAAATGTGATCCAGTCCCTCCCTCCTAGGGTGACTAACATCACTGGCGCTTGTTTTGGATGGAAGACCATGACATACATGGAGCGTCTTGTCTGAAGGAATCAGGATGACGCAGTGATTCGCCGTTGTGGTGGGCTGTTTTAGAATTAAGCACCGGGCTCTTTTAACTTCAATGATCTCCTCATGGGGGAGGAAGTAAAACACAGCATCATAGATGGTATTTAAGAGCAACTCATGTTGTTGTGAAGGCTTTTTTTTCTGAGGTCCATTGGGGCGATGGGTCTCTTGTTAGCTTGAGTTTACCTTGGTATTTTCCAAGTTTCAGGGCGCACAGGCAGAGTATCTTCCTCTATCCAGATGGGACTCCAGAACAGCGCCCCCTTGCCCCAACATGTTCACAAATGTGTGCGTAAAAGGCAGCTTTTGGAGTGTTTTGATATATAAGCATAGTTAAAAGTATTCTCAAAGAATTGAACTACCATTCTTATAGCTTGCTGCTGTCCGAACTTTCCTTTCAACCACGTCTTGTTTCTTTGTGCCCTGTCTACTTGACAACCAGTGCCGGTGCTAGAGAGCAAACGCATGAACTGACTCACGTATGGATCACAACAGTGTTCACCATCTAATGCTGCTTGCTTTGCGGACTTGCGGAAAAGTAGCACTATTTTCAGCTGCCCTCCATCTTTCTTTCATCGGCACATGTCGTGTTATCCCCATATTTCCTTCCTCCAAACATATTCCAGCCTTTTCTACTTCAGCTGTGTCACTTCCCCAAACGTGAACGTGTGTGACTGTGCAGCGGAGTAGTGAGTCAACAGTGCCCCCTATAGGGCACAGGGAACTGAGAAGACAATAATGGGTTTCAAACATTCATCAAAATGTAAAAAAAGTGATCTATTATTTATCTTTCATTTATTATGTTGCACATTAAATGTTAACAACTATAAGACGTGCTGTGCTGCAAAATGATGTTCTAATAAAGAAGAAATTTAGCAACATAAATAAATAAGGAATTAACGCTTGCATTAATATAAGGAAATAGTTTTTTTATTCAAAATAACATGATATTATGGAATAAAATAAAAAAGTAAGCCACTCTTAGTATTAAAAATAATATTTCTGTTTTTCATGTTAAAAACTAATCTATATAAAATGTATTACATTTTGTAGGAAAAATATTTTTAATAAATAAAGTATTTGCTGAAATGTGTTTTTGCCTATTTGCAAATCAGAAAAAAATTCAATATAAAAGTTAAAAAAAAGTTTCTTTAGTTTATATATGGTATTAGTAGCACATTGTTTGTGCTTTAACAAAACTTTTGTTGTGGTTGTTCTCATTCACATCTGCCAACTTTATCGGCACCAGAAACTCATCGCCGTGATGATGTCCATGACGCCTGGAGCCAGCGTGGCCTCGTGTGACTCTGATTCACCCACGATGTTTTGAGAAACATCACTTTGTGATGTGCTTCGGTTCAGCTCCTCTCTGTTGTTCTCCTCTGGTCCTTATGTAACGTGTAAATTGTTGTTTGGGAGGCGACTATTTGAAAATGTGCTCTCAATTGTGTCGCTACTTCATCCCACTTATGACCAGAACAATGTCTGCGCCCGGATGTTTCCGGATTATTATTGAGAACAAAAGAGTGAAAGTAGCTTTCCGCTGCTTTGAACAAAGTCCTGAAAGCCATTTTGAATATGGAGTGTGATACACAAGGCTTGTAGCATGTGGAGTTTTTAAATACACAGTCAGAGGTTTTATCATGAATGTTTTAGGCAGCCAGGATTTAAATACAGGATGCACGTTTAAGACCCTTCCTGGACCTGTAATCTCCCTCAGTTCATGGAAATAAATGGTGGAAAACTGCCACATGTGAGTAAAAACAACGGCTTTTAAGGGAAATAAATCTCGTGTGCGGCTCTCGGTCAGGTGGTCCTGGTGGTGGCTGCACTGACCTTTGGTTCTTCAGGGCTTCCACTTAAGCAAAGTGCACTCATGAGGACTTTTTTAAAATCTTAGGAGACTCATCAAATTATACAAATCTGCACCCGAGCCAGACATCTTTCATGATCACGCGTGATGAAGTAACATTCAGTTCCGCGTCACAGTTCAAGTCAGGAGCGAACACATGCTGCCTTGAAGGCCTGTTTATGCTCAACGTTACGTACGGATCTGGATATGGACGGAAAGTTCTGTCCATGCTCAGCATTCATTTCGTCCGCAGGTTTCCACAAAGCTTTCGGATCAACACAGTACCGGAAACCATGAAAAAGCCACAATGGTGGAAATTTTCCACCCTCCAATTGCGATATATTTAACATCCGCACCGCCTCCAACAACTGCCTCTGTTTCCTCTTTCATGTTGTGTACATTATCAACACCCTTCCGCAGTCGCCATGTTTGTTTTGGACTTTTTCGTTGTCATAAACTTTTGACACTGCACTACTCCCCCTGGTGGATATATTGGAGAACAGCACCACCAACGTAAAGAACGCATGGAAGCATGTGATTGTTTGAAACAGACGGGTTCAATTTCGTACCTAAAGGGAGCATAAATGGGCCTTGACCATTTCATATTAGCCAAGTTCACTCTTCAAACACATTAGACCACAATACGATCTTACGTCTTGAAGAATCTCATCCTTTCTTTGCCGACAAACGCGCCTAACTTTGTCACCAAACCTCCCCGCAGTGGTGAACCCATCATTATCTCTGACTCATCTAACTCTGGCCCTTTAAACTCTCCATCATGGCAGTGACCAGTTCTGTCCTGTACGTTTCTATGAAGTTTCAGTCATCTCCACCCTCCCTGCACTCTCTTCTTCACCTTAAACACTGACTATTACGCCTCTTCTTTTCCACACTTTAGAAAGAGGGCCGGCAATGAACCGAAATAAATCCTTCAAACACTCAACATTCTGGTCTGATGCTCCATTCCCAAATGCTCTTTGCCCTTGAGCAGAGGCACGTGATCAGTTGCCTTGCTGACATTGATCCTTCACCCCCCCCTTGGTCCAAGGATCTCCTTAAGATTGGCCTTGTCTGTTAACAGGTTGAATATTGAGTCCAAGGCCGGTGGTGCTGAGGAGCCGTTTGGCAATCCAGTTATAGATTATAGGGAGTTGTTGCTCATATCTTAAAGAGCCTTATAAAGAATACAAATATGCTCTTCACAATTGGCTCTGCTGCAACCCCCTCAACATCTGAGTTGGCCTTCAGTCAGGGCTTTATTTTACTCTTTGTTTATCGGTTTGCATGAAAGAACCGACGTCTTTATTTGTCCCACGGTTCACAGCAATAACCCGTCACAGTAACAAACGCCACGGAGAGATCTTCGATGCTACTTTATCCTGACAGCACCATCTCCCTCGCTCCGGCCGCTGAAATATTCCGCGCGGCGAGACGGCAAATGAGTCACCATCATAAAGCTGTAACTGTGAGACGATCAATTAGTCGGTTTGAATGAATTCCCCGCTGGCAGCGCCGGCGCAGGCACATCCAGTCAGAACCGTGAGTCATGAATTTAGCTACTTGGACTCCCTGGTCTTCAGATTCAGGGAGCCGTGCTTTCGTTTTCTGAAGGCGGCACTGAAGCAAACTTGAGGGCTGCGAAGGATTAGAGCCGGCGATGTGTTACGTTTATTAACGGAACACTTTTGACTTGACTGCAGCGAGCGTGTTTGGAGGCACTTGGGATGCGGCGTGCCAGGCCTGGAAGGACGGACTCCAAAAGTATAATTAAGTTTGCAGGACTGTGAGTATGAAAAGAAGCTCATTCTGAAGCAAAACTTCCAATACAGAGGGAAGGAATGGTGAAATTAATTTCATTTCCAACCAGGACGTTTATATGTATGAATCCTTAGAATTGGTCGATGGTGTTCCACAAGGATCAATCCTTGGGCCCTTTTTCTTTCAACAACTTTAGTCCTATCAGTCTGCAGTCTGAGAAAGAAAGGAATCAGGAGTGAAAAGTAAAAGTCAACCTGTTTTTTTTTTTTAGACAAAAGAAAATGATGCAAAATAAGATTCAAACTACTACACCATGAAGGGAAATAATGATGGCTAACTGCCAGATTTTAAAGTTTTACCAGATGATGTACCTTCACGACAGACGTTACACAGCACTAGAGTTTGACTGATGACTTCAGGAGCAGCAGAAGCAAAGGCCCAGCCTCTGACAGAAACCTCCTCCAGCTGAAGGACGACCAGGCGGTGACCACCTGAGACACGGTCTGCCAGGCTCGATGCCGCCTCGGAGCTTGGGGCTTTACTTTCAACGTCTCACTTGAAGGGGAGTCCAAACACTAAGCGAAGAAAACGCAGCTGCCGCTCCTGTCTAACAATCCTCACTGGGTTTGACTCATTACAGGTATTTCTCCTCAAAAGGTTGCTGTTTTTTTTAGCGTTTTTTTCTTGAAGCAAGATCAGTGTTGTTCAACGGTTAGCTCTAATTACCTCCTCTTGCCAAACATCACGGACCCATGTGTCGTTTCATCAGCTCTCTCTGAACATGTGGCTGACCGCTAAAGGATGCGCAACACCCCGGCTTCACCACAGTCATCGGCTAATGAGACACATGGACTTTACACTCGGGGAGTGAAAACAAAATGAAGCCAGGAGACACAAGTGTCCAATTACTGTGCATCTCATATCGAAGACACATAACAGGCTGAGGCTTAGGTGCGTCACAATAACGTGGACTGTTTAGCGGAATATCCATCTGTTTTTATTTACTGATGGACTCCCAGTTAAGTGGAATATTAGTGGGGAAATAGCAGATAAACTGAGATTTACACCTGGAGAATCCACTGTTCTTTTTTCGGAGACACAACCATCCTATCGGCGACACCCTGTGTAGCATTGGTCTCACTTTTCAATTGAGCTGAAAAAAAAAGAGAGCGCCATCTATTCTGTACTACTCCAAGTACAGAAGTAATAAAGGAACACAAACCCCCTACAGATCTGCTTTCGCTGGAAAGTTTCTAAAACCAGCTCCGAAGCCGATGTCGGCATTGATCGAGCTGTCTCCTAACAACAGAGCAATAATGTTGACAGGAGAAATCTAAATTACTTTGGTATCGATGCCACGTTTGGGACACGGAGATGTCGCAGACATTTTTATTTGTTCTGAAAGTACGATTGTCTGCGGTAGTTTGGGGATTTCTGGGGTGAAAATACGCATTCGAGTCAACAAGAGCCGGAGAGCTCGACCAAATCCAGCGCTGACATTCCACCCATTAGCCGAAGCTTTAAGTTGATATTACATAATCATTCAACAAATAATTATTAACTAAAATACATTATACCAAGTCCCAGAGCTAATGTTATATATATATATATATATATAAAAAAAGGTGTATTTATCACAGTTTTTGGTGCTTGGTCTTGGTCTTTGTTCTTCAAAGTATTGAATTATTTATAAATCGCATACATTTTTGTACATTTTGAGTTGTTTTTTGTTTTGTTTTGTTTTACAAAGCTGTGAATCCTTTTTAGAATCGATGTATCCAGGTTAAATAATAATTGTAATTACTAAACAATATGTTTTTGCTTTAATATTTCTTTCCACCATATAATAATTTATTTATTGAATTGTCATTAAATGAAAAACACTCACTAAATACTCATTTGAAAAGGAAACCAATGTGCAGCTTTATCTATGAAATATACAAAGCTTATATGCAGATATTTACATTATTGACATGATCATATCATATTTTCATTTTACATCATTAATAAAACTATAATATTACAATAATATGTATATAATAATATTTCAAAACTAAACAAGTTAAGTCATAAATAAGTCTGTCATAAAAAATATATTTATATGGTATCTACAGAAAAACCTCAGGTGCATCTGTAGTCACCAGTCCATTATGACTTTTACAGCACCATTCCAACTCCACTAGTCTCCTACTTTACCCTTTCAGCGTCATTTAATACTCCAACAACAGCCCACCATCGCCTGTCCTTATTTGCTATTCATGTCCTTCTTCCTCCCAGTTCTCAAAAGGGCATTTTTGTCCCTGCCCCTTGTTTGGAATAAACAACAAAAACACTCCAAGGTTTGGAACCATCAGCTTGATGGAGTCATGGACTGTGAAAAGTAGCCACTGGCAGAATTTTCATGAGTTTTTAACACTTTGAAGCGTCTTCCTCCGTGAATGCCGCACGCAGAGGGCACAAAGAGACGGAGTAATGTTCGGGGTCACACAAGGGAAAAAGTCTTTTTCGTCGGCTCCTTTCTGAGTACCATAAACAACACATGATACTCAGAACAGATTATTTTATGATTCACATGACAAGTGTCTGTTTTGGTGCAGGTGACCGAATAAAAGACAATATTATTACACAATTATTTAAACTTATATTAGCTTGTTTACTATTTAATTTCCACATTTTTTATTATTTCTTTTTTGTTAGAATGAAATTTGTGAAAAGATTTTTTTTTTTTTAATACTTGAAATTGGATTAAACATCATGCTTTGGTGTGAAGAAAAAAGAAAAAAATGCAAACATGAAATATGTTCTCAGAAAGTCAAATATTGAACTGATATTTTCAGAACTGCAGCTGTCAATATATTCCTCTAAATGTGTCTCCCAATAAGAGGATTTATTTCATTTTGTAACAAGGTTTGCAGAAAGTAGGCCGACGTTAATTCAATCTGAGAGAGCGGGGCACTTTTTTTTTTTTTTTTTTTTTTAATTCGTTCATCTGCAGGCAAAGCATGAGCAGTGCAAATTATTCAATCAGCTGTGGCGGCCGTGATGAAAGATGCGAACATGACTTGCTTCATAATGAAAGTTTACCGCCAACATCTTCAACACAGAGGCTCCGGGCTCGACTTGTCTCCGCGGAGGTCTTTTCCAAGAACTGAAACAGAGCCGCGACGACTGTCCGAGCCCCGTGGTGCGTTCAAGTACCGGATATTTTTGCTTATTTTTAAAGTTAAATACAGGAGCGGATGAACACTTCTCCCTGCTCCACCACCGAGACATCATGCGTTCAGCAATTTAGCTGAGTCATCACAACTTGCTGAGTCATGATCTGCTGAACTGCCACGCCCACATTGGTCCGTGTTAAAACGTGTTTTTTCAATGAGAGATTATACAGTAGATTATTTCTCACTCATGCAGGATTAGAAAAAAACAAGTGTAGTTTCCGTGCCGCACGATGCCGATCACTCATCCTTGACTGTCAAAGCAGAAATGCCTGCTCATTTTGAAGCGTCGGTGGATAATAAACCCCTCAGGCTGAACATAAACCAATAAACAAACTCCACAGAAGAGAACTGACAAACCTGTCGACGTGACCACAAAGACACAGGCCGCTGGTGTTGCACTGCTTTGGCTCGGGAACCTGTAAATCCTCTGTAATGAATCGAGGAGTTGATGCTTCAGTCCCTCATATCCCGGGAGTCCGAACACCATCAGGATTTTCTGATAACAGGCTCTGTTGCCATGGCGACTTAGTGCCAGGATACTGGAACTAAATCGCAATGACCTGCCAGATGACCAACCTCCCCTTTTTTTCTGTGCTCAAAAAACTTTCCAAAAACATATTGTTGACTGTGAATTGTGTTTGAGAGCCCTCTCACCCTAGATAGCTGGGATTCCTTGGTCGCCTGTGAAGTTGCACAAGACTGGCACTGGTGTGCGACCGAAAGCTCCCCCCCCCGCCGTAGCAGGTGTGATATTAACAGGGTGCATCAAGTATTTCCAGCTGACACGCTGCGCGAGAAGGTTGCACAACGCCTGCAGCAAAGTCTATAATGCATTTCAAAGACGCCACATTTGCCTCTTACCTTCCTGCCAGTTTACTCGAGAGAAACCTTGTCGAGTTGGGTAGCACTACAAATAATACAATGTGTTCCTGTCATGTCGGAAACATTACAGCGAGGAGGGAAACACGTTCATTTGTCACTGAGCTCCACCGAGCCACAAATGTTCTCCGATGTTTAACCCTTCGCTGTGGCTTTTGCTTTGTCATGGCAGTTTAACAAAACAATTTATTTTCTTTCCTTTCTGATCCGATTTGCTCTTGTAAACTTGATCCTCTCCTTCTCTCCCAGGAACGTGCACCATATTGTCACACATACTTGACCATCATATGGGTTCTACTTTCTCTTGCCATTCTTGGCCTGATTGTTTATCCTTCCTCTTTGTCATTGTATCTTGCCCCAAGCCCAAAAAAATGTAGATAAAAAATGTAGGTTGTTTTCAGTCATCAGTTTGTGGGGGTTATGAAAAAATGATCACAGCACCAGTGAGGTTCATGGATGAGATGAAGGAGGACATGGACTGAATAGGTGCGAGGAGGGAGGATACACAAGTTGGAAGAGTAGAAGAAGAAGGGGCAGGTGCAGGAGAAGAAGGAGGAGAGGGAGAGGAAGAAGAGAAGATGTTGTAGGGGGAGAAAAAGGAGGGGGCAGAGGGTAGGAGAAGGGGTGGAGGTGGAAAGGAAGGAGGAGGAGGAGAGGAGAAGATGGAATGGGGGGTAGAAGAAGGAAGAGGAGAAGGTGGAGGAGTACACGATGTCAGAGGGGGAGAAAGAGGTGAGGTGTAGGGTAGAACAAGGGGGCAGAAGAGAAGGAGAAGGTGGAGGAGGAGAAGATGGCGGTGGCGGAGAAAGAGGAGGGGTGGAGGGTAGGAAAAGGGGTGGAAAGGATGGAGCAGGAGGAGGAGTAGAAGTTGGTGAAGGAGGAGAAAGGGGAGGTGGATGGGTTAAAAGAGGGGTGGTGGAGGCGGAGAAGTTGGAGCAGGGGGAGTAGAAGATGGAAGAGGAGAAGGTGCAGGAGGAGAAGATGGAGCAGGGGGAGTAAAAGAAGGAGGAGGAGAAGATGGAGCAGGGGGAGCAGAGGAAGGAAGAGGAGAAGGTGCAGGAGGAGAAGTTGGAGCAGGGGGAATAGAAGATGGAAGAGGAGAAGGTGCAGGAGGAGAAGATGGAGCAGGGGGAGTAGAGGAAGGAAGATGAGAAGGTGGAGGAGGAGAAGATGGAGCAGGGGGAGTAGTGGAAGGAAGAGGAGAAGGTGCAGGAGGAGAAGATGGAGCAGGGGGAGTAGAGGAAGGAAGATAAGAAGGTGGAGGAGGAGAAGATGGAGCAGGGGGAGTAGAGGAAGGAAGAGGAGAAGGTGCAGGAGGAGAAGATGGAGCAGGGGGAGTAAAAGAAGGAGGAGGAGAAGGTGCAGGGGGAATAGAAGATGGAAGAGGAGAAGGTGCAGGAGGAGAAGATGGAGCAGGGGGAGTAAAAGAAGGAAGAGGAGAAGATGGAGCAGGGGGAGTAGAGGAAGGAAGAGGAGAAGGTGCAGGAGGAGAAGTTGGAGCAGGGTGAGTAGAAGAAGGAAGAGGAGAAGATGGAGCAGGGGGAGTAGAGGAAGGAAGAGGAGAAGGTGCAGGAGGAGAAGATGGAGCAGGGGGAGTAAAAGAAGGAAGATGAGAAGGTGGAGGAGGAGAAGATGGAGCAGGGGGAGTAGAGGAAGGAAGAGGAGAAGGTGCAGGAGGAGAAGATGGAGCGGGGGGAGTAAAAGAAGGAGGAGGAGAAGGTGGAGGAGGAGAAGATGGCGGAGGGGGAGAAAGAGGAGGGGTGGAGGGTAGAACAAGGGGCAGAAGAGAAGGAGAAGATGAGCTCGAGGAGTATGAGGAGGTGGATGGGTAAAGGAATGGGAGGAGGAGAACAAGAAGATGGAGGACAGTGGGAGATGAAGGAGGAGAAGCAGGAGGACGGCTAGAAGATGGGTAAGGAGGAGATGATGGAGCAGGAAAAGAGCTCGAGAGGGTGGAGGAAAGGAGGAGATAGAGGAGGAGAGGCGGGAAGAAGAGGAAGAAGAACAGCAGTGACCCCTTACTTCTGCCTCAGCTTCTATGTTGGAACAGCAAACAGGTCACTGCGGTCAGGGGCCCGAAAACAGCAGCTCAAGACTCACATCACATTTGCTGAGGCATCAGACTCTTCCACCCGGAGAGGTCCTGCAGGTTGAAACTGAGGTCTCTGAGGGGCGTTATTCCTCCGGCCTGTGTCTTTGGTCTCAGCTCGTTCTTCACATCCACCTGGACATGCTGAGAACGTTGGTCTCAGACTTGGAGAGGCTTGAAGAATGAAAAGTCAAAGAAGCCTTCGGCGATTGTCCTCAAAGAGATGAGAATTCCTCATGAGTGGATCCGTTCCCCTCCTCAAATTCTCCCAAGACAAGATTCCTTCACAACATTGGTCCTTTTGTTTCTCTCTGTCAAGATTATCAGGCACAGAGCAGACAACATAAGTCGCTTCTGGTGGCAGGAAGGACGAAGATGAAAGTGCTGTCAAAAGTAAGAACAAACCGACCGCGACACGCGCTTCCTCGGTGCCAGTCAGTAAATGGTTAATGGGGCACAAGAGACGGAGGGAGAGACGGGATTTGGCCAAAGAGTGTAATCCCTGCAGAAGGTAAATAGACCTGAGAGGTTTTATTACGACTGCAGGGGACAGCGATGAGTGTCACCTCCTGCTGTGACTTTGAAGGCGCGGATGGCGAGTGCAGAGGAGACGAGATGGGGAGAGCGCAGAGCCGCTTTTTTGGCTCGGTCGTCGGGGCTGTTTTATCTGTCTGTCTCCTCGCACTTCTTTTTTCTGTCTTGTCCTATTTTCTCGCCGTCTTTGTCTGTATTGTTCAGTCTGAATAACTTTCTTTCCACGAAGAGACGATGAATCTTTAATGCGCTCCAAAAGAAACTTTTCTCTGATGCTTGTGCCGTGCTATAAATCCAAAGCACATTTCCGTGGGGTGATGGACCAGGCTTTTTTTTTCTTCTTCTTGGTTCTGTGGAGTCCAAAATGATGCCTCATTACATAAACCGAAACAGTATTTATCGATAGAATACTACATTTTTTTTCGCTCCAGAAGAAGGTAGAAGGTAGTTTCAGGCTCGGCCAGCTGGGAGGAGACCGAGGGGTCGACCCAGGACCAGGTGGAGGGATCACTTCTCTGGCCTGGGAGCCCCTGTCGGGTCTGGTGGATGTGGCCCGGGAGAAGGGGCGTTTAGCGCAACCTTTTGAAGCTGCTGCCCCCGCGACATGGTAGCGGATAAGCACGTGAGGATGAATGGAGAAGTAAATATCTCTCCAATCTACAGCAGTCCCTTCATTTTTCTGGAGTTTCACGAGCAACAGACTTCAGTTATTATGTTTCTTTCGGGATTTTTACGCTTCAAACACACCAAAAACCGTCACGTTCATGACCATCTCCATGATGCGCTACATGTCATCCATTTGTTTCATGCTTCCACTTCATCTAACTACACCTTATCACGTGAGAGTTCATCTTCAAACAGAGATCTTTTTTTTCTTAACCCTTGTGCCATGCTTGTTTACATGAGCGGAAACCCGGATTTCTTCCCACTGCGTAGGTCTTGTGCTCTTCTATGTGTGTATTTCATAGTTATTCATCTAATAGAAACAAGTAGTGAAGGGTTTGTGAGGCTTCATGAAACAGTGTCCTCATTTCAGAGCCCACTAGAATCAAATCTTTGAATCTCAAAGAAATGCCTCATCATTTTTTTAACAAAGTGCGCCCCCTCCTGAGCCCTGAAAATAAGGACACTGTTTCATGAAGCCTCATCATTAGAAATAAAATAGTAAGGCTTTATATGGAGCCATTAGTTTTCGTTTAAAGATTTGTGGCCCAAAAAAACCCACCCACATAAATCAGATCTGCTGTTGCTCATGGTTGTGCCGCTCTCATACCGAGCACAGGAATTGTGCACCTGTGTTTCTCGCAATTGGCTCAACCCTTGCGGGTTGTTGTTGACCTGCTTTTCCCCTCTTCATCCACTCAAACCATGACTTGTTTGAATCTTCCAAATGTGATGAATAGATTACTAAATAATTCATTCTGCACTTGTCCCCTGGACCTATGTGGTTCCTCACCCACACACACACACACACACACACACACCTGCGAGTCATAGCTATTGAACTGCTGCGTGGCTGAACCTTCCAAACACTTCAGTATCTGCTAGCGGGGGCAATTTTGGTTGTATAACAAAGGAACATGTAGAGGTGAAACCCCAATGAGACCCTTTTTTAATGTGGCCTTCACCAGTTTGTGAGGGAGTCCAGGAATCTAAAAGTCAAATACGGGGTTTTATATCGAGACAAAAATTAAACCCAGCATGCACGTCGGCGAGTGGAAATCATCCCCCTGAAATGATTCATTGTAATGAGCGCGCTCATGTTTAACAAACCAGCCGGAGCGATTGGTTTATTCCTGGGAACGTCGGCGCGGCCGGGGTCAAGTCGCGTTGATGAGGGAGCAGCTTCCTCCAGAGCGCTCGTGCATTACCATTTATACCAGGCTGTTTTTATTTCTCTGTCAGCTTTTGATTTATCACTTCCGCGGAGCGGACGTGACTCGCCGTCTGCGACTCAACCTGCCGTCGGAATGTAAATTGGGGGGATATTTTTCCAATGATGCACCTCGATTGAAGGTCGCTGCACCTCTGCCACCTTTTTTTTTTTTCATTTTCATGCACAGATTTCCAACTAGCGGCTCAGAAGTTTCTATAGAGAATTGTGAAATGAATTTCCACTTCTCGTACAGTTCTGACATAAGCCATCTTTGTTATGCTGCAGGAGCAGGCGGATTTTAAATGACATATTCAGGGGTCTTGTTATACTAATACTGGTGTATTACCCTTTTCTACAGCGACATCGATCACTCTTATCCCCTCATCTGCATTGCAACACTTTCTCCCCTAATTCACCTCAAGGACCAGGCCCCCCTCTCACCCCCGTTGCCTCTCACCAGCGGGTGTATCTCCCTCCCCCCTTCCTCTCCTCCGCCCTCTTCATCATCCGTGTTGTCATCCTGCCGGCCCAACACAAGCACTCCGCGTCAGCACTTAGATCAAAGTATCGAGACATGAGGTGTTTAACCCATCACTGGTCCTGCTGATCAGCATCTTCCCAGGTGCTGCTGGCAACCTGACAGGAAGTGATGTTTACACACTGACAGAGTCACACACCCACACCAGGCTATCGAGCTACACCAAGTGTGGCGTTCCATTCAATTCATCACCTTGACTTCTGTCAACAAGCAGACAGGATGGATGGATGTTGGGGTTGTTCCCTGAAAAGTGGTCGACCCATGTGTTCAGCTGTTAAGGACTCAAGGCAGTTGGTTCTGTTGGGTGAGTCAAGTCAGAGAACAAAACTCTGGGTACTCTTTGAACTGTGACTCGGTACCAATGAATTATAGTTCAGTCGTACAGATGTGGACCTGGACTCCACCTTCGTATGAACGGGCTCTTTTCTTACCTCACTACTGTTCAGTACTCTCTCAAAATATATTCCAAACATCAACTGAAAAAACGTGTTTTTAACTCCATTGGAGTGCTTATGAGTCAACATGGGACGCGGAAGGCTGCCTTTGGCGTCAGTATGCGACGCAGAAGTTCACTTTCCAATCTCAATATATTACATCATGGGAGTGACCATGGTGGACCATATTCTAATAGACCCGTTTAGCAAAGATGCGCTGATGAGGCTTCATGAAACAGTGCCCTCATTTTCAGAGCCCACTAGTCTCTGTTCTAAAATCATTGGTTTGGAACATCTACTTCAACGACACCTCGCAGTATTTCTAAACCGAGAGCATCACCTACTGAACTCTGAAAACTGCGGTATCATAAAGCCTCAACAGAGCATCACTACCGTTTATAGTTTAAAAACAATGGTAACGTATGAATGGATGCGACAGAAGTTTGCGGAGTACAGTGGTTTGTCAAGGGAGGTGAGAACTACCTCCGAAATATCGAGAAAGTTTTCGGAAAAAGCTCATGGTAACAGATGAAAGAAGAATTCCGGAGTCGTACAACATCCGTTGTGATTCGGAACTTTAGAATACCAGTTCTGACACAACTACCAGACTGAAAACCTTTCAAAAGAACACTCACTTACACGTCTATGTGGACAGAGCTAAGTGTCATGGTGCGTGCTTTTACTGTGTCACTTCCTGTGTTCCGGTTGCTTGTTTTCCTGTTTGCTTTCTCACCCCCTCCAGCTTCATGGCAGCGCAGCTGGTTCTCATTCCACAGATTGCCTTTGTAGAGATTTATACACCTGGAGAACCAGCATGTGCTGCCAGATGATCCTCTTTTGTTCTCATGGTACGTTCTCTCTCGATTGCTCTGTTCACTTGTGACCCTGTTTATCTCACTGTTTTGCTCTGCGTTCATCTCCTCGTTCTGTCACCTTTGTCTCTCTTCTCACTCTATCTCGCTCTCCTATCGCTTGCTCCCTGTCATTAGCTCCATGTTAGCTTCCTCGAGTGTTTGTGTTACTGGCTACTTTAGTTCAGCCTTTGTGCTAGTTATTTCCTCGGTTAGAATTTTGTTTTCACCTCTACCGAGCGTCTTTAGTTTTGTATTAGCCTTGTGAGAGTTATACCCGAGTGCATAGTTTTCTGTTGTCCCTGTTTGCGGCGCTGTGTATCTCATGCCTGTTTTCTGTTTTAGGTTTTTCCCTCTCCCTTCATGTGTTGTCCTCCACGCTCCGCTTCTGGTGTCATCGACTTCTGTTCTCCTTATTGTTCGTGTATATTTGTGATGTCTGTATTAAACTTGGTTAACTGTTAACCTCACTTGTCCGAGTCCTCCGAGTTCAAAATCATCTGCTCTTGGGTGGTCTTAGATTAGCAGTCATGACACTATGCATGAGCATATTTTTTGCTGACATCAGCAATAAATGGAACTGTTATGCAAATGGAATTAGCAATACATTGAATTATTCAGGTGTTTCCAAATCATTGAAATTTTTAGCAACGTTACAGTGGTTCATGATGATTTGGTTCGACTGCCAAAGCCAATTTCAGGTCTGTCAGACTGTCAATATGATGTTGGAGCAGATTATTGACTGATCCATGATCCCATTGGTCCACGGATTGTCAGACTGTCAATATGCTCCACGGAGATGGAGGTTTTGAAGGAATCTAGCGACACACTGCTCGCGCAGCGGGACGTAGCTCGATGCTAACAAAATGTTCGACCGACCACCATCAAGGTCAGAGGGCGGAGTCAGTGGCCCAGGCCGCTGCGACACAGAACCAGCCCTGACTCTTTATGTATCCTCCAAAAGAGAGCGAGGCGGGCGTCAGGTACTTGGCCTTTAAAAAGCTGAAAGTGCTGATGCCTGCCATCGATTGATATCTTTCATCGGCTCGATGGCGCCAACGCATGCATAATCGCAAATTACCGAGGGCTCTGATCTTTAATCTACAGCTGATTCATTTTTGTCGATCCCTTTAATTTATATTCATTAGCCGGTTGAACCCAGAGGCAGACGTTCCTCTTGGCGATCCAGGTCAGACTGCTGTGGAAAACTTCAGCGCCGCAGAGCCTCCCCTATCACTTATTTACATGTCGGCCGTATCTGCTCAGCCATCCGTGGAGTCGGATCCCCTGCAAGGTCGCCGCCTGAACTTGCCGACCAAACTTTGGGGTGGAAAGTAGCTGCATCATCCGCATTCTTCTCACTCGCGCTTTCATTTCCAATGGCTTTCGTCATAATGCGCCCATACAGCTACGGAAGCGAGGGCCAGTAAAGTAGCAGTCTTTTTATTTTCTCTCTCAGAATTTCAAGGCAAACTTTGAAAACAAGTGGAAGCAGTCAGGTCTGACTGAAATCCTTCCCAAAAGGCAGACAAAAACCAATAGAGGAACCCTTGAGGGGCGTGTGCTCATTGACCGAGCTAACTGTGAGCGGGGAGTAAAGAAAGAAAAGACATCTCAGAGAGAGGAAACCTCAGAGGGGGGAACTTTATGTGCCGCTAATTACAGCCTTCAGGAGTCACTCGCAATAATGGGAAATAAACTGCTCACAACTTCGCAAGGGGACTTGAATATTTCATGAAAACGCTTCAAGAATGGCTCAAATATTTTTAGATTTTTTTTTTTTTTTTTACGTGCTGCTCCACTTCGATACTACGACGCCCACGATGGCATTTATTTCTTTATTTTTATAGTTTAGTAATTCAGTATGTTCTAATAACAGTTGTATGAAATAACAGTACATTTTTTTATATTTAAGTACTTTCAAGTACTAATATATTTTTAGCTTCAAGACAATAAAAAATAATAATGATGATATGAATAATAATAAAAATAAAAATAATGCCTGATTATTTATAGCCGTTGCTATACTTATACTTTAAAAAATAAATCAATAAATAAAGGGAATAAATACGAAATAATCAGCGGGGACATGTAGTTGTTTTTTTTAACATTATTAGAAAAAATACAATTGGAAAAACTATAATAAATAGTGCTGTCATTTTCACGCGTTAATTGAATTAATTAATTTAACGTGTTAAAAAATGTAACACAATTAATTATGAGTTTCAACTATGCTTCATTTTGCCTCATTTAGAGGCGTGTTATACTTTTATTATTCATTTTTTAATTGCTATATTGAGCTCAAGTTCCTATTTGAGACAGCCTTATTTAATTTATTTCACTGTATTGCTGTTTGTTTTACATTTTTGAAGACAGCTTCATTTTATTTATTTAACTGAATCGCTGTATTTGTTTTACATTTTTGAACAATGCACCTGTTCTGACTGGTTTGCGGATGTGCTTGACCTTTACTTTTGGATTTCATTGATGAAGCACAGTTCACCAGTAAAAAAAACTGGATTTCAAATCTTCTCTTTTTACTGTATTCAATTGACAAGTCATGCACTACAATTTTTTAATATCCTAGAACTCAAATTCTTTATCAGGAGACCTTTAGCAGATACGACATAAAATGTGATTTGTTCCAAAATCCTGTAATTTATTCGATTATTATTTATTTAATCGACTGACAGCACTAATAATAAATAAATAAAATTAAGCACAGCACTTAAAACCTATTCATAAGTGGAAGCAAACGCAAACCGTTCAAGGCTGAACACCAGAGTCATGTGACCTCTAGTGGATCTATGAGCTTTTCGCCCCGAGCTCAGTGTGTGTGTTGAAATGCTGTCATCAAACCTGATGATGAAGCAAAGAACATCCATAAAAAAAATGGAAAAAAAACTCTCCCGCCGACCCCGTGACCCCGCCTGAAGACATCATGGCTGCCCCCCAGTGGAGCTCCAATAGCAGCTATGATGTGAAAGAGCATTGTGCGTGTGAACTTCCTCCATCCGAAGCTCATTCACTTAACAACACATGAAAGTCTGCGACACATCAGGCATGAGATGATGAAGTCTGCAGGTGGCGAGGAGCCGAGCGTCTCAGACCGTCGCGTCACGCTGAACAACAGCCTTCATTCCATCACCTCTCCTCGTGTCAGCGCTCCAGCTATCCAGCCGCCGCCGCCGCAGCGGGATGACTGACTTCCTGTGGGCTCCACTCTCTCGGTGCAGAGACTCTCCCCGTGAGGTCTGACTCTCGCTGTAATTACTGTTTTGCAGATTCATTTGTCAGTGAATTAAACCTGATTATGAGACACAAACATTTCAGTCGTTTCACTGTAACACCATTAATCTTTGTTGGGCTCCGACTGACGTGGGAACTGGAGGGTTAAATCCCAGCGGCTCGGAACGACAAACTAAGCTCTTGCTAATGAAGCTTCTCGAGTCCTTTGAAATCTGTCTTTGACTCAAAGAGAATGAACTTTTATTCGACAAGACGGGACTGTGAATGTTGTCCAGCCCTTAGGTGTCAAACTCGGCCAGTTGAATTGGATGTTTGGAATTCTGCCGCGGGTGTGTGCGACTCGCCATTCCTTCCTCACGTTGGCCTCCACACCAATCACCCAAACCATTGACCTTTGAAGACGCCAGCTGAGCTGATTCAGGGCCGAGAGATGAAGATTAAAAGGGAACAAAATCATTTACCACGCTATTGTTTTTAACTAACAAGTGTATTTGGCTGAGATTGTCTACACAACAGCTTCCTACTATTGACACATGGTTCTCACAAATTCGTCTATTTGCTCTTGAGAAGTTGACATGTCACATTAACCAGAAAGCTGAGAAATTTCTGGCAACCTGTGAAGCACTTTTTGCACAGACCATGATTGATTTTTTTTCCCCATTTTCTATGTCTTTGTTTTTTCCATATGACAGTTCACTGTTTCACTGTTAGAGTGAGGGGATGGGTGCGGTCATTTTATTTATTTTTTTTCATTTCTTTTTTATTTTCATTTTTTTTTCATTCATATTCATTCATATTTTTGCTTTTTTTGCTTTTATTTATATTTTATTTTGTATTTTTATCTGCACTATGTATGTCAAAAAAACAACAACCAGATTCATACATACTGAAAAGAGGTTTGGGAAGAAGAAATATTTTCCAGAATTATGCAATATACAGTGGTACCTCGGTTTTTGAACGTCCCAGACTTCGAACAAACAGTTTGAGATTTTTTTGCTTCGGATTTCGAATGAAAATCAGAACTCTATATGCAGACGTGTCCTGTTAACTACATTTACTGACTGTTTTTTCTTCATATTGAGGTGTAAAACCTTTCCTGTCTCCACACTGGACCGTGGTAGAGTGTCACAGGGGAGGTGCTGGAGCGCTCACTCCAGGGTTTGATGTCCTGTTGTGGGCTGGAGCTGGGACAGGGATGAGGCGAGTCTGGGACAGAGCGTGACTTGGTTTATGACTTTGTCACTGCCAAACTGCACAGAAGCGCACATTCAGAGCTGGACACGCACCGGGCACCTCTTCACTTCTGGAGAGACCTCACTCACTCGGCAACCCCTCCCACATGCAGCGGCCACATTTATTTAAAAATGTTTTTTGTCACATAAACAGAACCAAAAAATATTTATTTAGCATTGCAGCCTATAACTGCCAGACTTGAAAGAGGAAATGAAAGTCTAAACAGAGAGTCTCATTTGAAATTTTGAGGGGAGGATTATTTTGGTCGTTGGCCTCAGAACACTACGGCTAGTACAAAACCTGAATTTCCCCAAAGAAACCAGTCCATGTATGTGCTGGTTCCATGTTGCTGGTTTCATGAGGCATTAAAATTTGACACAGAAAACACAGTGATCATAGTAGTAGTAAGCAGCTCTGGTCTCAACACAGTATTGTGGCCTCACAAATCAGTTGCCATGAGTTTGACATGTCTCAAACTCAAGGCAGTTGCTAACATGAGTTCAGCTTCACATCAACTTATCTATGTTTGGCAAAATTATTAAAGTCCGCCTCAATGACTGCGGAACCTGCCACGTGACCGTGGTGTCAGTGTTGAACCGCATCGCTTTAAACAGCCAAGAAACATTGTGAGACTTGGTCTTCCAGCTCAGAGAAAAACGAGTCTCGCTCTCTGTCACAGAGACGGATTATTGAAAACAGGACAGCTTTAACGTCATTTATGTACAAAGACCTGCTGGCTGATCCTCCATTTGAACAACATAAGTCTCCTGAAGATCCTTGATAAGAGTGGACGAGGAAAGCAGCTGGAAAGCTGTCAAACATTACTCAGCATGATGGAGAATTCCGCTGACAGCCACTGAAGGACGCCTCTGTAAGCCTCCGAATTTGCAATGTTTATCCCAGTTATTGATGGCTGCTTGAAACACTGCGGACCTCGGAGGGAAATGGACTGAATCTGTTCGGCGGGGGAATGTGCGAAGGATATGAAAAGAGACGGAATGTGCCATGGAGTTGGAGCGGCACACTTAAATGTTGCTGAGTTACACCCAGATCAGGGCTTCATCTGGGACCCCTCCGCTCGCTGCCTCTTCCCTCTTTGCCCTGCAGGTTAATGCCGGTTAATTGAGGACTCTTTATGGTCTGGCAGCTGTGTGTCTCCTGACGCACTCTCGGGCCGACCAGGGCTGGAAGTCGTGAAATCCAAGCACATTTTAAATCTCTTACGGTCTGAAGACATGACGCTTGTTTCCGTGCTGTGTAACTGTACGATCACGTCAAACGTAACTTTCCAGCTGGAAAAAGTTAGAAAAAGTAGGTCAGTCTCAAGTCAGTGGAGAGACCTCATGGCTGCTCAGGAAGTCCATTAAAAGATCTGGACCTGGAGTCCATCACGTTGGTGAGTCACTACACTACAGTTAGCTTCTCTTCCATTTGCAATTCCATTTTTGAATATGTCATACCACCATAAAATCTGGGCTCTAATTGATTTTTCAACTCCGGTATTGGATGCAGAAATGTCGCCTGAAACGTGTCGCACTTTCCATATTTAGACAGTTCACCGCACATAATCACCACGCTGCATTGACTTTGGGAGCTTTTGCATCTATATACTGACACAGAAGGCATCCTTCCACGTCGCATGTTGATGTGAAGGAAGTGCAGTCGAAAAAAAGAATGTTCCCTTCCCATCCCAAGTAGGGGATGTGGATCACGTGTGAGAGGGGGATGTTTGGAAGCTCCTTTCACTGAATTACATCGTGTGTTAGTTGCTGTTCATAACCTCTTATGTGGCCCTCAACCTTCCCTTACCTTGCCTTGCCTTGCCCTACCCTGCCTTGCCTTACCTTACCTTACATTACCTTATTTTACCTTGCCTTGCCTTGCCCTGACTTGCCTTAACTTACCTAACATTACCTTGCCTTGCCTTGCCCTGCCTTGCCTTAACTTACCTTACATTGCCTTATTTTACCTTGCCTTGCCTTGCCCTGACTTGCCTTAACTTACCTTACCTTACATTACCTTGCCTTGCCTTGCCCTGACTTGCCTTAACTTACCTTACCTTACATTACCTTGCCTTGCCTTGCCTTACCTTAACTTGCCTTGCCTTGCCTTGCCTTGCCTTGCCCTGCCTTGCCTTAACTTACCTAACATTACCTTGCCTTGCCTTGCCTTGCCTTGCCCTGCCTTAACTTACCTTACCTTGCCTTGCCTTGCCTTGCCTTGCCTTAACTTACCTTACATTACCTTGCATTGCCTTGCCTTCCTTGCATGGCCTTAACTTACCTTACATTACCTTATTTTACCTTGCCTTGCCTTGCCCTGCCTTGCCTTAACTTACCTTACATTACCTAGCCTTGCCCTGCCCTGCCTTGCCTTAATTTACCTAACATTACCTTGCCTTGCCCTGCCTTGCCTTGCCTTAACTTACCTTACATTACCTTGCCCTGCCTTGCCTTCCTTGCCTTGCCATACCTTATTTTACCTTGCCTTGCCTTGTTTGCCTTACCTTACCTTACATTACCTTATTTTACCTTATCTTACCTTGCCTTGCCTTGCCTTGCCTTGCCTTGCCTTAACTTACCTTACCTTACCTTACCTTATTTTACCTTTTCTTACCTTGCCTTGCCTTAACTTACCTTACCATACAGTATCATATCAAACGCCTGTCCAGAGAGACGTCGAGGAGACATCCTCACCCAAACTGGCTCCTCTCAATGTGGAGCAGCATCGCTTCTACTCTAAGCCTCACCCTCTGTGCTCTTAACCCTTGAGCTCCTACAGTAATCTGATCAACGTTTGAAGAGTTATAACCAAACAACCGAGTGTTCCTGCCTCATGTACAATTCTTAACTCAATCTGACAGTCGAGTCAGTCCAATTATAGGGACTCCATGAGGGTCACGTGAGCTTCCTCAGACAGATGAATGCAGAAGTCCCCCGGACTAAAATTCAATATAACCAGCTTAATGCCACGCAGGAAGCACGTATCCTCATGCTTCCTCATTAGAAGCCCAGAATCTGGGTCACAGCTTCCAATTTCAAACGATTCTTGATATTCCGTCACACGTTCCGCTGGTTTTCTTGTAACGACAGTCACGCACACTCTTCATCTGAATTTAATTCCAACTGGTGAAACTGGCTGTGGGAACTTATAGTGTGTCACCTTGGAGCCAAGTTCTTAAAATGCAATTTTTCGGTAGGTTGAACTTGCAATAAGACAGAAGGGCGCAGTTAAATGACAAAGGAGAGTAGAAGGATTCAGATAGAGACAATGAGGCTTCACAACGTCACGGAGCGACTCTGGAATCTTTCACTTCTGGACGCTTGTTAAAGTCCAGGTTTGATGGCGAAAAACTTTAGAAGACTTTGAGTGAAGGAAGTCTTTGAGAAAGAGAGGATTGGTAGGATAGAAGATGGCCCGGAGGGAACGCGCCAGACATGGACAAGAGTGAGGCAATTTGACCAAAGAAAGACGGGAGATTAGGGGAAGGAGGGAAGAAAGGGTGAACAATTAGACCAGAAAACGTGGGAAGAAATATCGTGATCGTACAATAAATGGGTGATGGTTGAGCCCCGTTGTGAAATCTAGTAGTAGAAAGGAAGAGAAAAGATGGAGGTCAGCGGGAAGACAGGAACAAATAAACAGGCCGGAGTATGAAGAAGGAGCCAAAAATAGTTTCGCTGGAGGCTTAAGTCGGACCCCGAGGGCAATCCCGGAACAGGAGCGAACGATCAGAGAGAAGCAGTTGGAGGAGAGATTTTAATTCTCACAGGGTTTAACACGAATTTCCAGGAGGTTTAAAAGTGCAGACGAGTTCAGCCTCTGTGTTGGACCATCAATGAAGATTTATGAGCCCACACTCTGGTCAGGGTGGCGGCTTTGATATAATCTGACAGACGGACCTTCGTTCTTGGGGAGCGAAGTGTTGAATATTCATGGCGTGAACAGGATTTTAAAGGCAAATTAGCAGCCTGCAGCAGGAAGTGTGGCTTTGTATTTAGCTACTTACACAAAATCAGAGAGGGACGATGTCGAGTTTGAGGTTGACTGACTTGGTTGAATGCAGACTCCATTTAACGGAACGCAGTGAATAAATACATCGGAATAGTTGACTGAATACATATAGATGCTTATTATTTCCGAGTCAACACTCTTGATTGTGTCGCATGTTTAATAGCGGCGTTACGTAAAGTGCAAATGGGCTGTTTATTGTTGCTTCGGAGTGGAAGCAGCTGTACTGTCAATACGCCGAGTCACACAGCAATTAATTAAGTTGTGTTTGAAAAAAAAATTGAGGCCAATCATGCGAAGAGAGAAATGAAGAAAGACTCTGCACAAAATTAACTGTAATTTGAAAACTTCCCCCGCAGGGTCCGAATACGTAAATACTGTTGGTCCCAGAGTTCATCAGCTCTACAGCGCCGAGTGCAGTTTGGTTTTTTCCATTTCATTTTTTAATAAAACTGCGCTCTGTTTCTTCTACTTTATTTGGAATGAGTCAGTCACAAAGTGGCGGACGTTCATTTGTTTGTTTGTAAACTGCATGACTCCCCAAAAAATCAATAGACGTCTCAGGGGTTGGAAAACGGGCCTAACACTTGAGTAGACTCTAGGTCTAAGACTTGTTCCCTGTCGGGCTGCTGCCACCAGCTAAGAGCTAAAAACAAGTACACGGCGGAAAAGTTCACTTTGTAAAACACAACATATGTTTGTGTCACTGAAATAAATCAACGGTCATATGACTGAGAAGATGTTGCAAGAGCTCTATCATGCTACTGCCACCTGCTGTCTGATTGAGCTCATTGCCCAAATTTATTTATTTTTTTAACAGAAATTACATCAATAAATGACATGTAAATACACAATGCAGAGTGTAATATTGGGTAAAGGTTTGAATGGCTATGAGAGGCTTGGTAGAAAATTGCACTGTCCCAGTGCCTTTATATTGCTGGTTATATATTCATGTGTGAAATGTATGATGCGACATGAACACTTGCAAGTCAAACTGCAAAAATAACATAAATTTCAGACTGTAGATCGCACCGGTACATGAGCCACACCCGCTGAATTTAAGAAAGAAATTAGATCTTGTTCATGCAGTGGTGCTGTCTGCGCTGTAGAAAGGTCAGTGGTGCACTCGGCTTCCAAATGCATGAGGATCACTTCTGAACTAGTTTTGAAACAAACTGGGCAATATTCTGAACCAGGTTCATGAACGTTTCTGTCTGATGTTCGGACACCACAGCCGGTCTCAGCGGCTGCTTCTCGCCTCTTGGACACGCGGACAAAAACTGCACTTTAAGGTCAATAAAACGCCTGTGATTTAATCGGGATGATGTGACAAGCCTCAACATTTTGGCAGAATGACGCTCTTTATCCTGTAGAAATCCATATATTAGCCCTGTCAAATAAGCTGCAGGGTTCAGATGGTGAGAAACAAGTAGCGGCTTAGTGTCCTGAAACTACAGTACTGACTCTTCTTTACTTAAAAATAATACACTCTTTCCACTGTGAGGAAATTACAGGGCAGTTTCTGTCTCTTGGAAAATGCTGGTTGAGTAATACTTCACTGGCCAGTTTTCGGGAAGGTTTGTGTCACTGGGGGTTGAGAAGCCTTGCAGAGAGCAAGCTGTATTGTGGCCGAATCAAAGCCGAGGCTCGTCCTGATGGAGTCTGTGATGGCGGGCAGAGATCCAGCTTCTGATACCGAGGTGAACTCAGACGAGAGGTGAAGTCCTGCTGACGAAAGAATGAGAACAGATCGGAGGAAAAAGTGTGTGGACAGTTGCAAGACTGAGCTTAAAAATTCAGGGGGAAAAATAGATCGGAGAGATTTGAAAAAGTAAGAACAATAAAAAAGACTGACTGTCCTGTGGATTTCAGAAATATATGCCAAAATTAATGCAGCAAAAGAGACATTAAATCCATAACTGGCTCATCAGGTTGCACTCGGACTTGGAAAAGTCATTTAGATAAATAGAAATACTGAAGCCACTGTAGGAGTATTGTTTCTGACTTCCAACCAAGAGATCCACAACACTCCTTGAACACGATTCTTTGAGCTCTGCCTCCTTATTACGCCGACCTCCCAAAAATGTCCGGGTCACCTCCAGCATGAGGGGCCATCAGGGAGTCTGGACACAAAAGCAATAAAAGCGGAGGCAGCTCAGCACAACTCAGCGGTCTCTCCGGCTCCATCACCTCAGGAGGCGTTCCATCGGCAGGTAGTTTCATAAGCTTCTGATGAAGAACCTGGGGGGGATGCTGGCCGCAGGTAATGGTCAGGAAAGACGGAATGGCTAACAAACAGAAATGAGCGTCTCCACAGGGAGCCTATTTGTCCTGTTGGTGTTTAGTTTTCGCTTGTTTACAAGGACACTTTTCCTATCTGATGTCGGCGCCGCTTCACTCTGACGTCCACTATTGATTTGTTTTCCTGCAAGAAATCCGTCCTGGAAGCTTTATTGCTCTGTCTTCGGAGGCCACTTTAATATTACAAGACGGATCAGAGCTCAGTGTCGGCTGAAAGAGCAACACCAGGATCGGGAAGAGGATCGAAACGATAAAAACAGCGAGGCGTTTACTGAGAAGCAACAAAAAAAGTTGACAAACCTTCGCCATCATGACGATATTAAACCAATAACTGCAACCGATTAAGGATTTTATGCTTCCAGAAATCACAATTTTAAAATAAAAATCTCGCTCATGCTGCTTTTTTTAACATCTGAAGCTTCTAACAATGACACTACCAAAGTACTTGTGCCCAGTATTTGAGTGGTCGAGCAACATGTTTTATTAGTGTTTAAATATCTATAACAAACAGTCTGGGTGGATGTTATGGGAGTCGACATTCAGGACCACTCACTAACACACGAAGATGTTCAGAGTTTCTGCGATTAATATATGATTCCATAAGGAGTCCACAGACTCGTCCACCACTGGCCACTCCACCACTCCAGCCCAAGTTCCAGTGGGCGTGTCGACATTGTGTCACCGGACACATGGTAATAGGCCAAGTCCGATCGCAGAATTCTTTCCGACGGCGTAATGCTGTTGTTCCTAAATATATGCCAGGTGAGGGCAGTATGGCAGGCACTGTTGCTTTTAAGAACAACACATTCTTAGAAGCCTTTTTACAGCAGCCAAGCAGCAAGGGGTGACATTTTAAAGTGGCCGCACTTTTAAGGTGCTTTCACACTAGGGGTTCTGTCCCGAGACAAAGCTCTTTCGTCTCAGAAGTCCGAGATGTGAACACAAGCGAGTCGGGTTTTGGCCGCGGACCTGATCCCAGCTGGAGACCTGCACTTTGTCTTGTGAAACTCTCAGCGGGTGGTGAGCTTCACACCTCAGGCGACTCAGCGCTAGATGCC